>NC_066585.1:54630512-55233428 GCF_024323335.1 Lathyrus oleraceus
TAGAACAGGATATCAGAAGCCACTCAATGGTCTTACACTAATCTCCATAGAAGAAAACAAGAGAGGAATATGGAAGTCAACTGCCAATCTATCTGGACTTAGGTTGACTCCACAAACATGCTCATAGGAATACCAATGCCACATTACAGGGACTTACAATGGATCCTCACATACAAATAGATAACAGAATTATGATCACAGGAAAGCAGATGCCAACTTACAGGGACTTATAACTGCAACCTCACATACAAATCAAACAGATCAAATTATGATCACAGGACAACAGATGCCAACTTACAGGGACTTATAACTGTATCCTCACATACAAGCAGATAAGACAGAAGATATGAGTGACCAATGAGGTCTTACACTCTATCCTTCCATATCATAGGAACAAATGCCAAAGCAATGGACTTACAATTGTCCTCAATGGGTAAGCAACAATGATAGCATCACAAATACAAATGAGATGATCATGCACTAATGGCAATTGATGATGATAAATGCATAACATACAAGCAAACAAGTGCATATGAAGCAATCAATCAATCAATGAATATCAAACAGCACACTCTATAGCCAAACAAGGGGGCTCACACAAGAGGGTTAAGGCACTGAGGCCAACTGAAATAGGGTCAAAGATTTGCTCTTAACCTTGCCATTGAGAGGCTAAGGTGAAGCAGATGAATAGGAGATGAGGGGTGTGCCTCATTGCTTCTATCCCTAATCAGGGAGAGCATCAAATAATAGAAAGTAGGGGAGTTCAGAAAGATGGAACTCTTTCCCCAATAGACTCTATAGATCTTGGGTATTTATCTCAATGCTTCAACCATGTAATGGGAGCAAGGAGAGGACTCACTGAATAGTAGGGGATAGGTTACTTATCCCTATGATCTACCAATTGCCTTACTTGAAGGACTTTTCCTGCTTGGGACAATTTTAAACACACACAGGCATTGCCTCTTAAGGAGGACTTCAGACAGTTTGCCCGGTCAAATAACAGACCGGGACTCCAGACTACATGAAGAGAGAGTAATTATACCTCAAAAGCAATTGCTAAATAGCAAAGCAAGCAAGTTCAAAGAACTTAAGCAACTAAAGTACCTGAAAAAGTCAAACCAATTAGTAAACAGTTCAACAGTTTAAAACAAAAGGAATGGACAAACAACAGTCAACCACAGAGGGACCAATGTGCAAAGCACAAGACTCAACTATATGAGTCACACCTACAAAACAAGGGTTAGCACATGATATATATAATCCAACTCAACCAAATTTGAATGATCTTTGAGGCATTGGTGCTTAACCTGAAACATTAACTCAATTGTAAGCTCAAAAGACCACTAGGACTAGCCTAGGGTCAAAGATGAAAGAAAAGGGCAAGACAGCAAAGTAAAGTCAATCCAATTCATGTTCAAACATTTAAGAAGCTATCTCAATTGGATTCACAATCAAATCATGCATCAATGTCATTTCATAGACCAAAGAAGTCAAAACATGGCAAAATGAAGCATACAAAAGGTCAACAGCAAGACCAAGCTCAAAAGCAAGCATAATCAATTCCAAAAATTATGAAATAAATCATACTCAATCACAATCCATATAATAGCATGCATATGAAATTTCAGCTTAATTGGATCATGGGAAGATGGCAAATTAAAATCATGAAGTCAAACAAGTTTCAAGTATGCACAAAGAAGTCAACAGAATGACTTGCATCAAAAGTCAACCCAAACATTTTCAAAAATCATCAAATAAATCACACTCAATCCTAACATCTAGCATGGTAAGCATGTCAAATTTCATGGCATTTGGATGAGAGGAAGGCAGTCAATGAAAATCAAGAAGTCAAACCAAATTTAAGCATGCACAATGAAAGTCAACAAACATGGGTCAACTTCAAAAAATCATAACAAATTGAAAACAGGTGAGAAATGAATGAGATTAACACCAATGCAAAGCTCAAGATGTCTAGTTATCACATATGAAATTTCATGGTCATACAATAAGACATGAGGATTTCCCAAATGATTTGGCAACATGTATCACATAAAGTCAACAATTGACTAGGCAGGGAAGAAAATTCACAAACAAATTGGAAATGGCATCATTAAATCCAAGAAAATTCATGCATAAACTAGACATATGAGAGAACATTCATGCCAAATTTCACACTATTTGGAAGCCAAGAAGTATGTCAAAGAAAATCATGAAATGGCATAACATTGGTGTGACACAAATTGTCACACCCTACTTCAGAAAATCATATCTCACACACCACAAATGATAAATGCATAAACTTTATATCAAAATGAAGATGAATGAGTCTAGTTTATCCACAAAACATTTCAGGGGCATTGGATGCAACATGATCATTTCACAAAAGGAATGGCATAAGGTGTCAAATGAGCATACATGTTAAGAAAACTCATACCAAATAAAATCCAGCCAGCCAAAAATTCAATAAAAATCATGATTAAATAATAGACATTCTTGTGAAAATGATGGAAAAAATCTCATGATTTTTGGATTTAATTTGAGTGAAAAATGGATTTTAGAAGATGAGTGAATAATTGGAACAAACATGAACAAAGGACATGGAATAGGTGAGTCAAACATGTTGACCGATGGCATTGTTGTAATTCAGCGCCTCACTTATCAAAACTCAGCGTTTTGGCAAATGCAATGAAATGTTCTCATTGGCTGATGGCCAATGGAACAGTAAACAAGCCAAACGAATATTCAAGCTTTCTGGGTTCAAAAACCCTAGGGTTTTAGCAGCATGGCTTATTCATGTTCATCAAAAATCATCATCAATCGACATTTAAACATCATGGTAAACAGCATGGCAATGACACAATATGTTCATGCAACATTTAAACAGCCATAAACCAAACATAACAAACACAATTCATGTGGATTTTCTGGGCAGAGTTCTAGGGTTTGGCATGAACAGCAGGGCATTCATCATCATCAAACAACAAATTTCCAAAAGAGAAACTCACACAACAGGGCATTGATAAGGTGATATCATGCAGCAAAAGCATGAGCAAACCAAACATGGTTGGGGAAAGACAAATGGAAAAATGCCAGGGTTTTCATGGAACAGCATGATCTTCATCACCTTCATGCAACTCGAAAATTCAACATGCCCAGAATTTAAATGTAAGCATATCAAAAGCATCAGCAAACATCAAGCATCACAAATATAACATCCAATCTCACTAACTCATCCTAAGCAAGGCAAATCGAGTGAAAGTTATCATGAACATAAAAAATGAAATCCAGCTTTCTCTCAGCATAATCAACCAATTAGCATGATATAAGTAGCAATGGACTCAGCAATGAACATTCTACCAGAAACATAACATGGATTGGAGAAAAAGGAGGGTCGAAAAACTTACTTGATTTGAAGAACTCGATGGAACAGTGGTTATTTGATGGATACGAGTGCAAACAGATGCTCACAATGTTTGGTAATGAAGGAATCTTGGAGTAGGTTAGCTCAGCAATGCTTGGAAACCTTCACAGCTCGAATTGCCATTGTTGGTTCTTGAAGAAAACAGAACAAAAGAGAGGGTTCCAGCTGGGATTTACTGCTTGAATAAGCCTACAAATATTGTCTAGATGATGGAACCATGAAGAAAGCTCGAGGGTTTTTGAGAGTTTTGTGCAGAAAATCCAAATCGAGCAAAATGCAAAATGAGAGAAAAAAGTTTTCCGTTATGGCTGCTGTGTTTTTCTAGGGTTGAAATGTGCAGAAAATGTCCTCTTATACCTCTGTTTAGCATGGCTTAATGATGTGGTAAGCTTGCTTAACTCAAAATGAACCATTTGCTATTTTGCTAATTTGCACATAAGTGGATATGGAGGGTGTATGGCTGCACGAATGGGCTTGATACAGGCTGCACATGACCATCCAATTTGCTGTTTGTTGTCTACTCATGAAGTGTTAGCAAGGATTTACTTATATGAAGCCATTTGCCAAATTACCAAGTTTGCACTTTTGCACATGGAGGTGCATGTTTCTGGCCAAGTTAGGGCTCTAGACAAGTTGCAAATCACATATTAAACACATCCCAATTGGCCAAAGTGAGAAAAAATCAATAAATCAAAAAGTCAACTTTGGGTCAAACTTGAAATGAATAAAGTCAAGGCCAAAAATGCCATTTTGAATGGTAGGGTTTTGGAGGATGATGAATGAATTTTTGGAAAGAGGGTGTTAAATGGAGTTTGTAGGAAAAAACCCCACCAAATTTGGCCAAAGGAATCATGAGATATGGCCATTTGAAGTTCACAAATTTTTGAAATTGAATTGATCATATCTTGACAACCACACATGGGATTTGAGAGTTCTTGGACTTTTTGAAAATGGGAGAACAAGATCTTCAACTTTCATGTTGGGCAAAAATTCATTTGAAGCTTGTATCATGATGTAAGTTGAGGATCAAGAACTTTCCATTTTTGGCAGTTGAAATTACAGGTCCACTTTCTATTTTGGGAAATTTTCTGTTTGACTTGATTTTCTTCTATGATGAGGTTGGACATGATATATGAGGCCTATATGAACATGAGTGAGCTCCTTCAAATCAATTCCATCCATCAAATCACTGATTAAATCCACAGTTGACCAAGTTTGACTTTTCTAGGGTTTTGGATGACTGGAGCATTTCTGATGAATTCCAAACCCTAATTCCTTGAGACCTTGACTTCAAATGATGTCCCAAGTTGTATGAACTCTTGATTATTGATCATGGTGCCCAAATTCGGCAAGAATGGCCACCAACCATTGCTTTGACTGACTGTTGACTGTCTTTGACCTAATTGCTGATGATTGCTTCAACTGCAAGCAACAAGGTTAGACTGACAATATTTTTGTACTTTAGAATGATAAACATATGAAAAGCAAGGATATACAAATGCAAGGTATGCTTGGTGATCAAGAAATCAACTCACAAGGCAACCTACCCACTAGGAGGGAAGTTAGGGCATGCAGTGATCCTTGAGGCCATGATATGATATGTTATGGGCCATGAGGGATCTTAGGGCCAAAATTGGGGTCTTACAGATGCCCCTATTTAAGGTCATTCTAGCCGGAGAAGTGAAGTTTAGAAATCTTCATCTCGACGCGGTAGAATGGGCTTAAATAACAGTAATGAGACAAATTTTGGTCCCTAAGAGACCTCATGATGCAAATGTATGTATGCAAAAGACACAAAACTCTGTGGGGAATATGATTCACACAGAAGAAAAGACGATCCATCAGAGTAGTACACTCACCAGGAACAGAGACTCTGAAAAGACTCTAGTTGGGGATAATAAAGAAAAAGAAATGCGTGAACAGGACACGACTCTAAACTGGGGAAGACAAAACTGACATAACGTGAACAAGACACGACTCTGATTAGGAGATAACAGAAGACAGATTGGAGAACTCACTGGGAAGTGAAGGACTCACACTGGGAAAAGGAATTCCAAAGGAAAATAAATCCATTGGAGAGACACAAGCTGACTCTTGGGGGAGAAGCAAAAGAAAACTTCACTAAGGAAGCCCCAAACAAATGAGATGTTACCGGTATAAGGGTAACAAAAATCAGGAAGGAACACCAAGGATACCGGTTACTGGGTATATAATAGGTGACCGACCGAAACGTGAATTGGTATATATGCCAAGATACACATCATCCTGAAGAAAGCTAGAACAGCAGGCTTGCTTATAGGATGGACATTCGATTCCACAAGGAATACGAATCTTACTCTGAGGGGAAAACAACCAAAAGATTGACTCAAGAGCGAACGAGATATAATATCCATTACCGTCAGAACGTGGATAGAATACTCATGAGACATATTATTCATTACCGGCAGACCGTGAATAATACACTCGAAAGGAAAAGACACCAGAGATACCGGTTACTGGGTATATAATAGGTGACTAACCAAAGACGTGAATTGGTATATATGCCAAAACACTCATCATCCGAAAGGAGGGCTTGAAAAAGCAAAACAACTTATAGGATGGACATTCGAATCCATAACGGGAAAACGAATCTTACTCAACTGGGGACACAAACCCAAAGAGTGCATGAGATGCAATATCCATTACCGGCAGACCGTGGATAAGAAACTCGCATGAGATATATTATCTATTACCGTCAGAACGTAGATAATAAACTCGCATGGTAAGAAACACCAGAGATACCGGTTACTGGGTATATAATAGGTGATCTACCGAAAACGTGAATTGGTTTTACTTCCAAAACACTCATCATCCAAAACACAGACTGGTTAAAGGATGGCTATTCGATTCTACAAAGAATACGAATCTTGCTCAGTTGGGGAAAATCAACAAAGGATTCCAACTAAAGAGCGCATGAGATATATTATTCATTACCGGCAGACCGTGAATAATACACTCGAAAGGAAAAGACACCAGAGATACCGGTTACTGGGTATATAATAGGTGACTATCCAAAACAGAGAGACAATCGATACCAAGCATCCGGGTAAACGAAAGACAACTCAAAGGGATGAATTGCAAGCATCCGGCAATTATCCAATCAACAAAGAAAATATTCGACTCCGCAAAGGGAAAAAACGAATCTCACTCGACTAGGGAAACGCAAAAGGCTTCGACTGAAGAGTGCATGAGATATATTATTCATTACCGGCGGACCGTGAATAATATACTCGCATGGAAGATTATCCATAACCGGTTACTGGGTTAATAAAGGATAAATCAACCGAAAAGAAAGGCATCGGGATACCAAACTAGGTATATAATGATAACCAATCAAAAGAGCAACAGACATTACCAACAGAAGGGTAAATGAAAGGCGAATCTGCTGAGGATAAATTGCAAGCATCCGGCAATTATCCAAAGAAGACTAGCTGGGGATGCACTGGTAAACAACCAATGATCCGGGGAACAAATCACTAGCAAACGGTGAAAGAACCCACTGGGGATAAAATTGCTAGCATACGGCAATTATCCACAAAAACTTGCTGGGGATATAAGTGCTGATCTGAGCAACTTATTCAAGCAAAGGAAAATCAACATCAAGACTAGATGAAGATAACCACGAAATCAGGGTTTACATCTACCGAATACAGGGTAGAAGACCAACAACTCCGCGTGGGGATAGAACAAATCACAAATCCGCACGGGAAACCAAAATAGGGTTTGTAATAAACCACAAATTGCTGAAGGGCAGGAAAATAGGATTTACAACCACCGACTATTAGGTAGAAAACCAAAACTCTGGCTGGAGAATAAAAGGTGTATAACCACAAATTCTGTCAAGAAAGCCAGGAAAAGATAGGACTTACAACTACCGGTATGAGGGTAGAGGCCCGAAAGATTCCACTGGGGAACAACCCACTGGGAAGCACAAGATTTTTGACAAATAGTCAATTCGGGAATAATCCGAAAAGACAGACTGAATCAAGACACGTCCTATTGAGGATATAACTCAAATAGGAAAATCCATCCCAATATATGTGTTGGGAGGAAACGGAAGAAACCGTCATCCACGAGGATATATCTCGGTGGGGAACTGCAGAAGGAAAAAACAATATTTTCTGCTTATGGGGTTGACTCTATATGGAGAGATTTATAACACCCGACATCTGCTTGGGGAGATCTGTAAAGAGATCCATATCACCATAGCAGGAGACACGACAAACAAAAGATGTATGGCGAGAAATGCAACATGAATATCTGAATGTTTATGAATATGCATGAAAATGCGTGATTTATGTTTGATGAATGCTGACAAAACAGACAATTCTAACACAAACAGGTTCAGGAATCAAACGCCCGGTATTATACTTCCAGGGGAAAGACCAACTGGAGAGCCAATCTGCGGAGATCTACATGCTGTAAAGCAAAGATCTGCAAGTACTGCTGAAGAATCAGAGAATCAGAGATATCGGGAAACAACCCAATCAGGGTACAGAATGTCACAACGGGCAAAACAGCCACCAAGACGAATCTGCAGGGGAACAAGAGAAATCCCAAAGTATCTGCAGGGGATCCCAGTGTCAACTGAGAAACAAAAAGTGCATAAGCACGAACTGCTGTAGAAGCAAAATCCACGCAACTCCGCTGGGGGACAACCCACTGAGGGAGAATGAATATCATCCAAATAGAATCTAACTGCATAAGCAACTCTACTGGGGGAAAACTGTCGGCTACTCTCTTGGGGAACAACCCACTGAGGGAGGACAGATCAAACAAGTAGGTTCTGCAACGAACCACTCCACTTGGGGAGAATACACACATAGCCAACTGATCACAACAAGTAGATTCTGCAATATAAGCCACTCTACTAGGGATCACGAGCGGTCAAGAAATCAATCCGTTCTCGAGATGGTAGAACCAACATCTGACCATACAGGGGATTGAATGAGTATTCAACAGGCAAAACTGCCACAACAAACATTCTGTAGACTATGCTGAGGAAAAGACGGTTGAAAAATTGGGATGTCAACCCAATCAACCATCGAGTAGGAAAATAAATCCTGCTCTGCTGAGGAGAGAATAAGTACTCTGATGGAGAAATAGCAACAAATCCGCGGACGACTTTGCCGGGGAAAGGGTAAAGTACCGGGTATTAAACCACTGACTTACCAAATCTTCAAAAGAAAGCCACCGTGCTGAGGACCAGGCAACTCCTGCTGGCACACTGCAAGGGGAAAAGAGATAACAACTCCACTCGCAACTCTGGTGGGGAATATTAACAACAATTCTACTCATGACTATGCTGAGGGGACAAATAAAGTCCGGGGATATCAACCCACTGGAGAAAGTGACGGGGCACCAAGGTGATAGACCATCAACCGCCGAAACTTCTACAAGAAAAATCACCCATGCTGGGGAAAGCTGCTGGAGAAAGCAAAGTCTTCAACAATACTCTGCTTGCGACTGTACTGGGGAACAACCCCAATAACAACTCTGTCTGAGGACCAACCCCAACAAAGATCTGAAGGAATAAGATACCACCAAACCAGGAATATGAACAAATGTCTTACCTGTTGGAAATCATGCCACCCTCGGGAAAGCACTGAGATATTCTTGAGTATCTTTCAATCTTGTGAATGTTCACTTTGTCTAAGACGACAGTTTTGAAAAATTCATTTGTTTAAAACAATGATATTTTATCAATTTAAAACATGCAAAACATTTGTTGAATTGAAACAAATAAGAGTGCAAACAATTGGATAAAAAGCTCAAATTTATTTGATGGAATGGTAGTCTGCAAATGGCAAGACTCCATAGATCTGTACAAATTTGAAATCAGTGATATATATTGGAAGAAGGCTACATTGAACATAATGATCCTTTCTCTACCAATTTGAATCTCGATGTATCCGAAGCTTCAGTTGACGACGAATCGAGAATCTTCTGACGAAATGACGACTGGTGGAACAGAAAGTCTTGTCAGGATGCAGTTACTTGCCAAATCCCTAATTTTTGCCTAGATTGCCCCAGAGTGAGGTACTCAATCTAGCGGGATGCAAATGTATTCTTTTTTTCAAGTCTCTAATTTTTGCCTGGATTACCCTTGCGGGTTCTCCACCGAGACGCTCATTTTTGCCTAAGCCGCCCTTTCGGGTTTTCAACTTAGCGAGCTATTCTGTTTTTTCATTCTTTTCATTTGCATATACTTTTTTTTTAGGCAAAGTATCTCTTAACTGCATCTGAATTCACAGGACGAGTGAAATCCTCCCCATCCATTGTTGTAAGCATCAAAGCACCGCCTGAAAAGGCTCTCTTAACAACATATGGACCCTCGTAGTTTGGAGTCCACTTGCCCCTGGAATCGGGCGCGAAAGACAAAACTTTCTTGAGCACAAGGTCACCTTCTTGGAACACACGAGGCTTGACCTTCTTATCGAATGCTTTCTTCATTCTCTGCTGATACAACTGACCATGGCACATGGCAGTTAAACGCTTTTCTTCGATCAAATTCAACTGGTCATAACGACTTTGAATCCATTCAGCATCAGTCAACTTGGCTTCCATCAAGACTCGCATTGATGGGATCTCCACCTCTACTGGGAGAACGGCTTCCATGCCATAAACAAGAGAGAAAGGGGTTGCCCCTGTTGAAGTGCGTACAGACGTACGGTATCCATGCAAAGCAAATGACAGCATCTCATGCCAATCTTTGTACGTGACAGTCATCTTCTGGATAATCCTCTTGATATTCTTGTTAGCAGCTTCAACAGCCCCATTCATCTTAGGTCTGTAAGGAGAGGAATTATGGTGTGCAATCTTGAATTCAGCGCACAACTCATCCATCATCTTGTTATTCAGATTAGATCCATTATCAGTAATGATCCTCTCTGGCACACCATAACGGCAAATCAACTGGTTCTTGATAAACTTCACAACCACCTGTCTGGTTACATTCGCATACGAAGCGGCTTCAACCCATTTGGTGAAGTAATCAATTGCTACGAGAATAAACCGATGTCCGTTGGACGCTTTTGGCTCAATCATGCCAATCATGTCGATTCCCCACATAGAGAAAGGCCATGGTGATGAAATCACATTCAGGAGTGTCGGAGGAATATGAATCTTATCCGCATAAATTTGACACTTGTGACATTTCTTCACGTACTTGCAACAGTCAGACTCCATTGTCAGCCAATAGTAGCCTGCTCTCAACATCTTCTTAGCCATGGCATGTCCATTGGAATGAGTACCAAATGAACCCTCATGGACCTCAGTCATCAACAGGTTTGCTTCGTGTCTATCCACGCATCTGAGCAAAACCATATCAAAATTTCTCTTATACAGCACTTCACCACTGAGGTAGAAACTGCCTGACAATCTTTTCAAAGTTTTCCTATCTTTCACAGATGCCCCAGGCGGGTAGACCTGGTTCTGGAGGAAATTCTTGATATCAAAATACCAAGGCTTGTCATCTTTCACTTCTTCAATTGCAAATATGTGAGCGGGTCTGTCCAAGCGCATCACAGTAATATTGGGAACATCATTCCACCGTCTGACAACTATCATGGAAGCAAGCGTAGCAAGAGCGTCTGCCATCCGATTATCCTCTCGAGGAATATGATAAAATTCAACTTCTGTAAAGAAAGTTGAAATTCTCCTTGCATAATCTCTGTATGGAATGAGACCTGGTTGATTCGTCTCCCATTCACCTTTGATCTGATTGACAACCAAAGCTGAATCACCATAAACGTCAAGATATTTGATTCTCAAATCAATGCATTCTTCAAGTCCCATAATACAGGCTTCATACTCCGCCATATTATTCGTGCATTTGAAAGTTAGCCTTGCTGTAAACGGGATGTGGGCACCTTGAGGAGTAATGATCACTGCCCCAATTCCATTTCCATATTGATTAACAGCGCCATCAAACACCATTGTCCATCTGGAACCAGGTTCCGGACCTTCATCAAGTGTAGGCTCATCGCAATCTTTCATCTTCAAATACAGAATTTCCTCATCAGGGAAGTCATACTGAACAGACTGATGATCTTCAATCGGCTGGTGCGCTAGGTGGTCAGCCAAGATACTACCTTTGATAGCTTTCTGAGCTCGATACTCGATATCATACTCAGATAACAACATCTGCCAACGGGCAATCCTCCCAGTTAGAGCAGGCTTCTCGAAGATATACTTAATTGGATCCATTCTGGATATCAACCAAGTTGTATGATTTATCATGTACTGGCGCAAACGCTTAGCAGCCCAAACCAAAGCACAGCACGTCTTCTCAAGCATAGAGTACCGAGACTCACAATCAGTAAACTTCTTACTGAGGTAGTAGATAGCAAACTCCTTCTTCCCTGATTCATCTTGTTGACCGAGTACACAACCCATCGAGTCTTCGAGAACCGTCAAGTACATAATCAGGGGTCTTCCTTCCACAGGCGGAGACAAAATCGGAGGTTCGGACAGATAATCTTTGATACTGTCGAAAGCTTTCTGGCAATCCTCGGTCCAATCATGAGACTGATCTTTCCGGAGGAGCTTGAATATCGGCGCACATGTGGCAGTCATGTGGGATATAAATCTGGAAATGTAGTTCAAGCGGCCAAGAAAACCTCGGACTTGCTTCTCAGTTTTGGGTGCAGGCATCTCTTGTATTGCTTTGACCTTTGCAGGATCAACCTCAATACCTCTTTCACTTACCACAAAACCCAACAACTTGCCGGAACGGACTCCAAAAGTACATTTGTTCGGATTCAGACGAAGCTGGAACTTCCTCAGACGCTGAAAAAGCTTCAACAAATGCTCAACATGTTCAACTTCCGTTCGGGACTTAGCAATCATATCATCAACATAGACCTCTATCTCCTTGTGCATCATGTCATGAAACAAGGTAGTCATGGCTCGTTGATACGTGGCTCCGGCGTTCTTCAAACCGAAGGGCATCACTCGATAACAGAATGTTCCCCAAGGTGTGATGAATGTTGTCTTCTCCATATCCTCTGGTGCCATCTTGATTTGATTATATCCGGAAAATCCGTCCATAAAGGAAAAGACTTTGAACTTAGCTGTATTGTCTACCAACATATCAATGTGTGGTAGAGGAAAATCATCCTTTGGGCTAGCTTTATTCAAATCCCTGTAATCAACGCACATACGGACTTTTCCGTCCTTCTTAGGAACAGGCACAATGTTGGCCACCCATTGAGGGTATGTCGAAGTCACCAGAAACCCCGCATCAATTTGCTTCTGAACTTCCTCTTTGATCTTTACTGCCATATCTGGATGAGTTCTTCTGAGCTTCTGCTTCACAGGCACGCACTCAGGCTTCAAAGGCAGGAAATGTTGCACAATATCTGTATCTAAACCCGGCATGTCTTCGTAGGACCAAGCAAAGATATCTGAATATTCTCGTAGCAGGCTGATCAAATCTTCCTTGACAGACTCTTCAAGGAGTGCCCCAATCTTCACCAAGCGAACACAATCCTCAGACCCCAAGTTGACTGTTTCCAAGTCTTCGAGATGCGGCTGAATGATCTTCTCTTCGTGCTCAAGGAGACGGGTGATCTCATCAGGAATCTCTTCAACGTCATCTTCTTCTGCCTCAAATACAGGGAATTCAAAATTGGGAGATGGCGTTGGATCATTATGTTCAATGGGTTTTAGGATCAACCTGCATAATGATTTTGGTTAAGGAAAAACTTTTAGAAATTAAACAAGCAAACCATTATGCAGATGAAAAATGTTGCTTTTATTGCTTTTTGTTTTTGGTTTTTTGTGGTTTTTTGTGATCACTGATTTCATGAAGAAAAGCAAAAAGTGAAAACAAAGGAAAAACAAATGTTTTAACAATGCAATTAATTGAATGAAAACATCATTGTATATATGCTTTGCCAACAATGTCATCACTTCTCCTTTTGGCATGGGAGAAGGGTTTTAAACAAAGGTGAACAATTTACTCTGATCTATGGATAACTGTAGGAACATCTACAGCGACCCAATTGTGGCAGACACCACCAGGAATAACAAAATTGTTTAAGTCTTCTGCATCTTCTTCAATGATAGCAGCAGCTTCCTCTTCTTTAGGTTGATCGGCGTGAATGAACCCTCCACTGGTGAACAAACCTTGCTCATTGCATGCCCCAGAATCATAGCCAATGCCAGCCCGGGATCGGTTATCTTCAAGTTCAATCACTTTCCCTAATCCAGCAACTGCACCACATTCAATGGCCAGCTTCGCATCTTTGTAGGAAGTGAATGAAGGAGACTTCTTCTCGATTGGTTTATCAATAGATAAAGCTTGGAACGGAGTTCCAATTTCATCCTCAGCATCAATGTACGAGAAGGAAGACAAATTACTGACCAGGAGAGCCTTTTCTCCCCCTACTACAACCAATTTCTTGTTTTTAACAAACTTCAACTTCTGGTGTAGGGTGGATGTCACGGCGCCAGCCTCGTGAATCCATGGTCTGCCTAAGAGACAGCTGTATGATGGGTGGATATCCATTACTTGAAAAGTGATCTGGAAATCACTTGGTCCTATCTTGATTGGGAGATCAACTTCCCCAATCACAGTCTTACGCGACCCATCAAAAGCTTTTACAACAACCCCACTCTGCCTCATAGGAGGACCTTGATACGACAATCTGGAGAGTGTGGATTTTGGCAATACATTAAGAGAAGATCCAGTGTCCACCAGCACATTGGACATTGCATCAGATTTGCAGTTCATGGATATATGTAAAGCCATGTTGTGGTCTCTTCCCTCCTCAGGGAGATCAGCGTCACAAAAGCTCAGAGTGTTGCAAGCGGTAATGTTTGCAACAATGCTATCAAATTGTTCCAGGGTGACGTCATGATCAACGTACGCCAGATCCAATACTTTCTGAAGGGACTCCCTATGAGGCTCTGAATTCAGCAATAGAGAAAGAATGGAAATCTTGGAGGGCGTGTGTAGAAGCTGGTCTACGATATTGTACTCACTCTTTCTGATGAGCCTCAGCATCTCATCAGATTCTTCATTAACAATGCCACTTGGGCCAACTGAAGAAACAGGAGTCTTTTGTACAGAGGAGGATGGTTTGGCAACATCAAGTGCCGGATTCTGAACATTCACAGCATTCCCTACAGGATGCACAACAGTATCAGAAGCAGTAGCTTTTGGAGGTGCAGAGAATACACGACCACTTCGGGTCAACCCACTAACATCAGCTATGTTAGTCACGGAAGTCGACGACAAAGGAACTTCAACCCCATCCTGAACAGCAACAGGATTGTACCGGAATGGCACAGCTCGATCGGATGAATAGGGCACAGGGCCGGCCGGTTTGATGATCAAAGAAGGGGAAGCCTTCGGCTTGTTGCTATTGTAGCGAATAACAACGGGCTCTGGTAGCTTGAACACTGGTGATATGACATTCACTTCAGGTTCAACTATATCAACGTTGCGATTCTGCAGAATCTCAATGGTACCTTCATCCAACATCTTCTGAAGTTCCTTGCGGACCTGGTCACAACCCAAGCGGTTGACCGAGCAGACGCGGCACTTATCGTGGTTATGCTCCAAATAACTGTGCTGACACAACATCTTATGTAAATCAACCAACGATTGCCGGATATGGCTGACGTATCTGACCTTGTACTTCCCAAGGTCCTCCTGGATCATGTTGACAGATTTCCCATGCGGCGGCAATGGGTTCTTGGTGACATTCGGGCTGGAGTCTTCAAAACTCAGAATTCCACTTCTCATAAGGTCTTGAACCTTAGTCTTCAAAGGGAAACAGTTCTCTACATTGTGGCCCGGAGCACCGGAATGATAGATACAATGCTGGTCTGGTTTGTACCACCATTGCGGGTTTGCAGGAATAGCGGGAGGATCCCTGGGAGTTACCAACTTCCTCTCCAACAAGGAGGGATACAGCTCGGCATATGTCATCGGAATCGGATCGAAGCTGACCTTCTTCCTATCATAGTTCATGTTGGCTTGGTTGGTCGTACTTCCACGAGGCTGGTAAGCCTGTTGCTGTGGACGTTGCTGTTGCTGGTATTGCGGTTGTTGATATTGTTGCTGATGCTGATACTGTTGAGGTTGATACTGTGCATTATCTTTGAAAACAGGTGCTACATGAGCCACCTGGTGCTGATGTCCGGAATGTCGTGCAGGCTTCCTCTGAACAGAGGGTCTTCTATGCTTCGGCTGAGACTGCACGGCGTGGGCTTCTCCTTCTTTCCTTTTAAACGCTCCATATCGTTTAGAGGAAGAACCATCATCTTTCGCTAACCGTCCTTCACGGACCCCTTCTTCAAGACGCATCCCCATGTTCACCATCTCGGTGAAATCAGAGGGAGCGCTTGCCACCATTCGTTCATAATAGAATGATCCAAGAGTCTTCAAAAAGATCTTGGTCATCTCTTTCTCTTCCAATGGTGGAGTGATTTGAGCTGCCAGCTCACGCCATCTCTGGGCGTACTCCTTGAACGACTCTTTGTCCTTTTGAGACATGGCCCTGAGTTGATCTCTGTCAGGCGCCATATCAACATTATACTTGTATTGCTTGACGAAAGCTTCGCCAAGATCGTTGAAAGACCGGATGTTAGCACTGTCCAGGCCCATATACCAACGAAGAGCAGCACCAGACAAACTGTCTTGGAAGTAGTGGATCAAGAGTTGATCGTTGTCGGTCTGCGTTGACATCTTCCTGGCATACATGACCAGGTGTGCTAATGGACAAGTGTTCCCCTTGTACTTTTCAAAATCTGGGACTTTGAACTTAACTGGTATCTTCACACCGGGAACTAGGCAGAGTTCGGCTGCTGACTTGCCGAAGAGATCTTTGCCTCTAAGAGTCCTCAATTCCTTTCTCATCTCAAGGAACTGATCGTTCATTGCATCCATCTTTTCATACACGTCCGGGCTATCAGACGGCTCGGAGTGATAGATGGTGTCGTCTACCCTAGGCATGGTATGCACGACAGGAGGAGCGGCGATAGGGACCGGGCTAGATGCCGGCATGTTGGCAAAAGTAGGAGCGGGCCGATCTGGCATGAAACCGGGAGGCATCCCCCAAGGAAAACCGGGAGGCATGGCATTGGGCTGATGGGCACTGACTGGCACCGTCGAAGTAGCTACTTCGGAGATAACTGTCCTCTGAACAGGAGTTGCTGGAGGCGGAGTAGGCTGATTCTGGGCAGCAAGGAGTTGCTCCATCAAAGCGCCAAGTCTGGCGACCTCTTCCCTTAAATCTCGGTTCTCTTGCTCCAATTGTTCCATGATTCTGGCAGAGTTGACTCTTGTATAATACCGGTGAGTCAGCTTGTCTTCAAAATAAATGAAGAACAGAGGGTTAGAACCAGAAGACCAGAAACAAAAGGGGTACCTGTTTATGCAAGAATGATGCATGCAATGCTTGTGCAAATGCTTTGTTTTCAAGGAACCTTTAGGGTATTGTTTGCAATATTTTTGAATATTTAAACATTTTAATTGCTCATGGAAAATATTTCATTTAATACATCAAAGCAAAGAAGTACAGCTGTTTTTAATCATTACAAAGAGAAAAGGAAAATGACATCCTATGGATCCCTAGAAGCTCGGGATGCTGGAGGACGAGAAGTGCACAACTTCTTGATCTCTCTCTCATAGGCAGCCTCCATGTCAGCTTTCTCTTTTGCAAGTTGATCATACTTCCTCTTCCAGAATTTGGAAGACTGAGGAAGCAGAGAAGTCCAAGCGTCATTCGGATCGTCGATCACTCGGTGCTCGAGAAATTCAATCATAGCATCCTTCTCCTTGTGCTGCTGCAGCAATTCCTCCCTCTCACGGATCCAGGCACGCGAAAGGTCTTCTTCTCTCAACTCCTCTACACGTTGGGTAGGGAGGGTTGAAGGCCCAGCCATATCCAACGGTGTAGGTCTTGGATAATCATACGGCATCAGGTAGGTGACAGCTCTCTGTCTGACCCAAGAGGTGTATGGCTCCAAAGCAATACAGTTCTTTGGACCCAATTCATTCCTACTCTTGTTGTGAATACTGCGCCAAGCACGGACAAATCTGGCTTTCAGGCCTTGGGGATCTTTACCCTCCTGAAAGAACACACCTTCTAACAGAATGTTATTAGGTTTATCCTTTAGGGGGAACCCAAGCTGACGACATGCGAGAATAGGATTGTAGGTAATCCCACCACATGTGCCAAGAAGAGGCACATTAGGGAATTCACCACAATAGTCAATGATCGAGACGGTATCGTACACGCGATCATACCAGGTGATATCATCATTGGTGAGAGACATGAGTCTCTGAGACCACCGTAGACATCCCTTGTTCTCCTTGAAAGCAACTGTCTGCGGCAAGTGCGAAATAAACCACTTGTACAGCAGGGGTAAACAGCAGACAATGACTCCTCCATTCTTCATATTCCTCAGGTGCATGGAGACATAGGCATCACCCAACAAGGTCGGAACTGGATTAAGAACTGAAAAGATCCTAATGGCGTTCATGTCCACGAACTTGTCGAAGTTGGGAAATAGCACCAATCCATAGATGAGTAGCACAAATAGAGCCTCAAAGGCATCCTCACTCATGGCCTTCCCATAGAAAGTGGCTTGGGCAATGAGGAACTCGGAAGGAAAACCTTGAATTCCGCCTTTGGTAGTCAGATTAGCTCTAATCAGGTCTTCATCTATGTGCAACAGACTAGCAATCTCTCGAGCAGATGGAATACTCTCTAAGCCACTGAACGGCACTTGATCCAGAATCGGAATCCCAATAAGATGAGAGTATTCTTCCAAAGTCGGCAATAGCTGGAAGTCTGGAAATAAGAAGCAACGATGCAACGGATCGTAGAACTGAGCCAAGGTACTCATCAACCCTTCGTCAACCTGAGTGGTGAGCAGAGGTAGAAGCTTCCCATAGCGAGCTTTGAAACCCAAGGGATCTAATACATACGATGTCAGATTCCTTAACTCTTTTACATCGGGCTGTCTGAAGCTGTACTTCTTTGTATGTCTCTTTGGTCTTTCCATGTCTGAAAATTTTGCCAAAATAACCCTTTAGGTTCCTTGAAAATTTTCTTTTTCTGACGATGACATGTATGCGGATGAATGCGTGAATGCATGAATGCAACAAACACACTCAAGGATTAAGCAAGGCACACCAAACAAAGGTCGTGAGAAAGCTCTATGTATCCCTAATATCAATCATCCATTTTGGTGGATTTAGGTTTTCACCTTATCGACACCCAAGTTCCATTGATATTAACGGTACATGAACCGGTTCAAACATCCCTAATATCAACCAGCCGCTTTGATGGATTTAGGTTTTACACCTGATCCGGGATCCATTGATATTAACAATGTTTGAACGACTCAACCACGAATCATGGGTTTGTTGAGAGTCACGAGCATGGAGTCTCGGTTAAGAACCACCCAAAGGGAGTGTACTAGGGTTTAAACCTGCCAGACATGTTCTATCAGAGGTTCCCATAATCATCGTTCCATCTTTCGAATATTATCGGAGGAACGAATACTCGTATTCCAAGAATATTCTCAAGAGAAACTCTTATGAGTGTAGTATCGCGTAACAATCGTGTCAGAACTGACATCTGAACGACCTCCGCACTACGGTCCTAAAAATAGGCCAAGATGGGTTTGGTAAACTAAGGTCCTTGGCTTCTGCGGCACATGATTGAAAGAATAATGCCTAACCACAAATAACTTGTGTGACATTATTAGTTCAACATGACCTCCACCAAGTGAATGGGCTCGCAAGTCAACTGGCTAAGGAATACTCCACACCAGTCAACAAGACTATGCCATTCTCCTATCCTAGAGTGCACTCGAGTTCGGGTATAGAACTCGTCTCACAGATCACCAAAGCAAACAACATTTGTATACCAAGCAATTCACACATTACAATCAATACAGTGATCCCAAATTGTACAAAAATATGCCAAAACAAATAACAATATAGCACAACAGAGGTGAAAAGTAGGCACTACCGCCAAGGAAATTTGTTGAAGATCCCCAGCAGAGTCGCCACTTTTCTGTAGCGGTGTATTCGTCGCTATATGATTTATCGATTAAACCATAAGCAAAGCATACAATGAAATTTCGAGTCGCCACCGCACTTTTATTTATCCAAAGGACTGGCTAAAAAGCGAACAAAAGCCTAAGAAGTTTTACACGTAGAAAACTAATAAAAGATCAGAGATTCTAGGTAAGGGGTAAGTTACGCAATGGGAAGGTGTTAGGCACCCACTACGTCCTAGGTACTCCTAGGGAGCCCTTTTCACACTTGTTATGCTAAATTGTTATTTGTTATGACATAAACATTGTGCAAACATGATTGGGATGATGAGAAAAGAATATACAATTTTTATTGGGTTTGAGCGGATGAACCCGCTGCCTACGTACCTTCCATCAAAGGTAAGGATCAAAACGCCGTAGTTCGGCTAAAAGATTTCCAAAAGTTGGTGGATTCAATTTTAAACAAACAATGGACAAAGCCAAAACAATTGAGTGGGTGAAGTTAATTGATTGTGATTATGAAAGTGAGGTCAAAGTATGATTAGGATTGATTCAGAGAAGTATTATGAAATGGAGTTTGAAAAAGGTCAAGGACTTGAGTCCAGGTTTTTAGTTTGAAAACATGAAGAAGTTTGCACAGCATTTATGTCAAGTTTAAGATCAAAGTGTGAAAAGGTTCTAGGACATAATGAAGATGAATGAATGAAGATGGATTGTAAAACTTCTCAGGAGTTCACTTCTTGAGATCATATAGGAGATGATCCAAGTGTGTCCTTTGGAATAGCCATGGATAATAACAAACAAACAAAGCAAAAGAAAGACGGATATCGGATGCCAATCACTGGTCTTATACCAATCTCCTAAAAATGGAATGGGATATCAGAAGCCACTCAATGGTCTTACACTAATCTCCTCTACAAAGAAAAGGAAAGAAAGCGGATACCGGATGCCAATCACTGGTCTTACACCAATCTCCTCAGAAGAAAACAAGGATGAAATATGGAAGATCAACTGCCAACTTGTGGGACTTAGGTTAACTCCACACATGATCATAGGAAAGCAACTGCCAACTTGTGGGACTTACAATTGCATCCTCTCATAAACAAAGAAAGCAAAACATGGATGTCAGATGCCAATCTGTATGGGCTTACTCTGACATACACAGTATGATCCTAGGAAAACAAATGCCAACTTGTGGGACTTACAATTGTATCCTCACATACAAACAATCAAAGCAACAAGCAAAGATAAGATGAGTGGCCAATGTGATGGGCTTATACTCACTTCCATATCATAGGAACAAATGCCAACTTGTGGGACTTACAATTGTCCTCAATGGCAATGATAGTGTCACACAGACAAAAGAGATGCACATGCATTAATGGCAATTGATGATGATGAATTCATAACATACAAGCAAACAGATGTACATGAAGCAATCAATCAATCAATGAGAATCAGACAGCACACTCTATAACCAAACAAGGAGGCCCACACAAGAGGGTTTGACTATGAAAGTCCACTGTAATAGGTAAATGTCGCTCTTAACCTTGCCATTGAGAGGCTAAGGTGAAGCAGATGAATAGGAGATGAGGGGTGTGCCTCATTGCTTCTATCCCTGATCAGGGAGAGCATATCAGAAAGTGTGGGAGCTCAGAAAGATGGAGCTCTTTCCACATTATTGACTCGATAGATCTTGGGTTTTGATCTCAATGCTTCAACCATGTAATGGGAGCAAAGAGAAGACTCACTGAATAGTGGGGGATAGACTACTTATCCCTACCTTCCACCAATTGCCTTGCTTGAAGGACTTTTCCTGCTTGGGACAACTTTAAACACACACAGGCATTGCCTCTTAAGGAGGACTTCAGACAGTTTGCCCGGTCAAATAACAGACCGGGACTCCAGACTACATGAAGAGAGAGTAATTATACCTCAAAAGCAAATGCTAAATAGCAAAGCAAGCAAATAAAGCCACTAAAGGGTACCTGAGAAAAATCAAACAAATCAGTTCACAGTTCCACAATTAAATCAGAAAGAAAGGGAACAAACAGTTAACAGTAAACAGATGCGCCAAAGCATAAGGCCAAACTCATATGAGTTACACCTACAAAACCAAGGTTAGCACATAATATATAATCAACTCAACCAAATTGGCAAGGTTTCTTTGAAGCACTATGCTCAACCTGAAACAGATGAACTCAACATAAGTCCAAAGGACCACTAGGGCAAGCCTAGGGTCAAAAACAAATAAGAAATCCATAACAGCAAACCAAATTCAATCAAAACCAAAACCAATCATCTAAGAGGCAAGCACAATTGGATTCAAACTCATATCATGCATCAAAGTCATTTCATGAACATTTGAAGTCAAAGTAAGGCAAATGAAAGCTCAAAGAAGTCAACAGAATGACTTGCATCAAAAGTCAACCCAAACAATCTCAAAAATCATCAAATAAATCACACTCAATCCTAACATCTAGCATGGTAAGCATGTCAAATTTCATTGCATTTGGATGAGAGGAAGGCAGTCAATGAAAATCATGAAGTCAAACCAAATTTAAGCATGCACAATGAAGGTCAACAAACATGGGTCAACTTCAAAAAATCTTAACAAAATGAAAACAGGTGAGAAATGAATGAGATTAACACCAATGCAAATCTCAAGATGTCTAGTTATCACATATGAAATTTCATGGTCATACAATATGGTATGAGAATTTCCCAAAGGATTTGGCAACATGTAGCACAAAAAGTCAACATTTGACTAGGCAGGGAAGAAAAATCTCAAATAAATGGAAAACAGCACAATTAATTCCAAGAAAAATCACAAGTCAACTAGACATGTAAGGGAGGGATCATGCAAAATTTGGGGTCATTTGGATGTAAGGAAGCATGTTAACAAAATTCATGAAAATGCACATTCATGTTGTGACACCAAATGTAACACCTTACTTCAAAAATCATATCACACAAACCACAAATGAGAAATCCATAAACTTTACATCAAAACAAAGGTGAATGTGTCTAGTTTCACCACAAAAAATTTCAGGACCAATGGATGCAACATGATCATTTCACAATTGTTTTGGCAACATGTACAAGATATGGTCACACAACATAAACCCTAAGGCCAATTAAAATCCAATGATCAGAAAAAATATTAAAAATCATGGTAAAATACTAGACATCCAACAGGTCATAATGTAAAAAATCCCATGATTTTTGGAGTTAAATTGAATGATTTGTGAATTTTGGAAGATTGATGAGCAAATTGGAATAACATGAATACATGGCATGGTATGGCAAGTCAACTAAGTTGACCGGATGGCACAAATGTAATTAAGCGCCTCATTTATCAAAACACAGCGTTTCAGGCAGGCAAATGAAATGTTTTCATTGGTCAAAACCAATGAAACAGTAACATGCAGCAAAACTCCAACCAAACAGCCAATCGAATTCCATGTTTCTGGGCAGGGTTTCATGTTCATGCAACCTAGGGTTTTGGTAGTAGCAGGGCATCTTGTAGCACCTCAAATTTGCACCTATCATTATACATACATTTTCATATTAGGTCATAGCATATCATGATCCATTGCATAGCATTTGCATTGTCCCTCAGTTGCCTCAAGAGCAAGCAATCAAGAATTAGGTCAAACTAATCTCCTGATCAGCCAACCAAGCAAGCAAAGGAATTTCTCATTGAATCAAGGCCTTGGGGTTTGTCCAACAAGTTCACATGACTTGGGGATCCATTTGAAGTGTTCAAGTCAAGGGTTGAAGGCTCAGAGGTCAGCAGTTCATACACAGACAGTCAAAAACCCTAGAAAAGTCAACTGTCAGTCAAAGCAATGGTTGGTGGTCATTCTTGTGGAATTTGGGCACCATGGTCAATAATCAAGAGTTCATACAAACTTGAGACATCACTTGAAGTCAAGTCCTCAAGGAATTAGGGCTTGGAAGCCATCAGTCAATGCATAATCAGTCAGAAACCCTAAAAGTCAACTGTTGGTCAACTGTCCATTTAATCAGTGATTGGATGATTGGAATTGGTTTGTGAGAGTTCATTCATGTCCAAATAGTCATCATATATCATGCCAAACACCATCATGGAGGAATTTGAAGCCAGATCAGAAATTTCCCAAAACGGAAACTGGGCCTGTAACTGAAACTTGCCATAAATGGAAAGTTTTGATCCTCAAACTTACATCATGATACAAGCCTCAAATGAATTTTTGCCCAACATGAAAGTTGAAGATCTTGTTCTCCCATTTCCAAAAAGTCCTAGAACTCTCAATTCCCATGTGTGGTTGGCAAGTTATGATCGAATCGATTTCAGAAAATCTCGAACTTCAAAGAGCCATATCTCCCAAACCGTTTGGCCAATTTTGGTGGGGTTTTTTCCTACAAGCCACATTTTTCATCCTCTTTCCAAAAATATAAATTTCATGACCTAAAACCTTACCAATCAAAATGGCATTTTTGGACCTTTTTCATTTAAATTCAAAGTTTGACCAAGAGTTGACTTTTTGACTCAAGCATTTTTTCAACATTTGGCCAATTGGAACAGCTCATAAATATCATTTTAAGTGTGTTTGCAAAGCCAAATTATGCAGCACATGTGAATCATTGCTTAGTTGCTTGGAATTTGCAAAAAAGGACACTTTTCATCATGCTAAACTATGCTACTTCATACCATGCCTTGTACCTCAAAAGGACAGCAATTATGCAGCATTTCTTCTGTCATTAAAGCCTCATTATGCAGCCAAACAATCAATTGTACATATGGCCATGTCCTAATTGCTTAAAATTTGGAAAGTGAAGGTACTTGGCAACCATTCCACACCATACTTCCACAACCATGCTTTTACCACATCACAAAGCAGATTTTGTGGATCACATTTTCCTGTCATTCTGAGGACTACTGGCTGCACAATGCCACAGCTCCATACCATGCCTTGCCACCAAAAACAACAGTTGATAGCAGGTTTTAAAAACAGGTTTTTCTGTCATTAGAAAACATAGCAGCAGCAGCAGCAGTTTATACATGGGGGACACTACATTCATCATAACCCTGCAATTTCTGCATACTATCCTGTATATCCTTCACAGCAACAGCCCCATCATCAGGTTTACTATGTTCCTGCAAGACAGCCACAAGCTTACAATCTTCCTGTGCAGCAGGCTAATATAGGGGATTCTGCCACGACCATGTCTTCAAGTAGACCCCAAAATCCTCCAAACCCTATTACACTGGTTCAACCAAATGCAGCTGACAACCCCATTAGAAATGCCCCTACCAAAAACAGAAATGACAGCAGCTGCTTACAGAGCTGCAACTTCAGGCAACCCTCAATTGGTACAAGTTCCTACAGCCCAGCATTAGCAGCATACCACAACACCTTCACTTATTTTTCCAACCAAAACTCTTGATCACTTGCATTTTGATTCATCTGTCTAAACTCCCAGCAGACCAACCTTGCCTTGCTAGCATGGCATAAAACCTGCAACCAACAAACCAACATTGGCTCTCTCACACTCTATCCAAACTCAAAAAAAAACCTCTCACTTTGTTTGTGCATTTTTCTGTCCAAACCTTATCCACAATAGACCAACTTTACTTTGCTTAATAACAGGACTGCCTCACCAAAAAAACCTGTCCAATTCCAACATTGCCTTGCCAACTTCTAAACCTAGCAACTTTGCTTTGGCCCCTGTGGAAATTTCCCTGTCAAACCCTGCTACTATCATCCAACACAACAAAACCTTGTACTCTAAAAATCCATCTTTGCATTTTTCAACTGGCTGTCAAAAACAAAACCTGTCAAGTCCTAAATCAACAAACTAAGGCTGGCTTGAACACCTTGGCATCACTATTTTTCTGCCAACACAACCAACTGCTAGCAGCCACACAAACCACTTGGCCTGAACAAAACCTCACTCTCTCTCAAATCCATTTTTTGGCCATTTTCCAAAGTTCTTCCCAAACTCCATAGAACATGACCTGCCTTTGTTTGCAATACCATATACCATCATTATAGAGTTCACTGCAAGCTTGTTTTGACCACTGTGAAGCTTTTCGAATTTGTCTTCATCAAAACTCATACATGACAGTTCATGATTAGAAGAAGCTGGAATACCATTGAGCCATCTTCTTTCATCCACTCTTCAACTGGAGCTCTTTGGAACTGCTGTTTATGCTTTTCATAGCTAAAAAACCATCGTCCCAGTTCTGCCATGGATTGAAGGTTAGAAACTTATTTTCAAAATTCATGAAATGATGTTTTGTTTTATGTATATCTCACTGCCATGAACACTCTGGACCTTTTGTTTTCGATTTTTATTAAGATTTGGTTGAGTTAGCTTTGATTCATGTTTGTGACATCAAGTTTGTTTGCTTCGATTCATGCTGACCATGGCGCTTTGTTGCAATTGATTCTTGAGTCCATAAAGTATGAAGTAGGAACTAGGGTTTGGTGTGTTTGTTTCTGATTTTCACGAATGTTGTTCATGACCTGAGATTCATCGTGTTTGAGTTTGAGCTGCCCAGAATTTCCTTTTCCCTGCGTGTTACTGTAGCTTATTTAGGGTTTAGTTAATGAATGAAGGCCATTTATTGTGCATTCCCGTAACAGCCAATGAAAATATTTGGATGCCGTGCCTTATGCTGTGTCGTTTTGATAAGTGAAGGCAATATTTACATTTGTGCTATGCCATGCCATGATTATTTGTTGATGATGGTTGATGTTGTTTGAAAATGATTGTTGTTTGCTTGCAAAACCATGCTGTTAGAAACCCTAGGTTTTTTTCAAAACTCAGAAAATTCA
Source organism: Lathyrus oleraceus (assembly GCF_024323335.1). Taxonomy (NCBI): domain Eukaryota; kingdom Viridiplantae; phylum Streptophyta; class Magnoliopsida; order Fabales; family Fabaceae; genus Lathyrus; species Lathyrus oleraceus. The sequence continues at coordinate 54,656,826 of NC_066585.1, forward strand.
AATGGATTGGCTGGTTACTGTTTTATTGGCTGAGAGCCAATCAAAACATTTCGTTTTGTAGGGCCAAAACGCAGCACTTCAATAAGTGACTGCAGAATTACAAATTTGCCATGCTGTTGACTATGTTGACCACTTTGTTATGCTATCTTGTTCACTTTTTGCTTCAAATGTTCATCAACTTCCACAATTCATTTTTAATTCATTTTAACTCCAAAAATTGTGAGATTTTTTGCATTAAACTCATGAATGTGTCTAGTTTTTTATGGTGAATTTTAATTAATTTTTCAGTGGATGGATTTTAAATGATAATTATTTTTCAACATGTATGCCAAAATGATACATTGTGCCATTTCAATTGTGAAATACTCATGTTATATCCAAGGCCTTTGAAATTTTTTGTGGTGAAACTAGACACATTGAAGTTCCTGTTGAGAGTAGCCAGAGTTGAAGCAGAAAAGGGGAATTGGGAAGTTTTTCACGCACAGTTAGCTGCCATGATCTATGGTATCATCCTATTTCCCAGTATGCCAAACTTTATTGACTTCACTGCTATCAGCATTTTCATCAGAGGGAATCCAATCCCTACTCTTCTAGCAGATACTTACTATGCCATTCACAGCAGGCATGGTAAGGGAGGAGCCATCAGGTGTTGCCTACCTCTTCTGTTCAAATGGTTCATGTCTCTTCTGCCAGCCAGTGGACCATTTGTAGATACCCAGAGCACTCTTAAGTGGACTCAGAGGGTCATGTCGCTTACTTCCTACGACATCAGGTGGCAGTCGTACCGGATGGATGTGAAGGATGTCATCATAAGTTGTGGTGAATTCCGGGGCGTGCCACTCGTAGGGACTAAAGGTTGCATCAATTACAACCCAGTTCTTTCTCTTCGCCAGCTAGGGTTTGTTATGAGCGAAAGACCGCTCGAAGCAGAGATAGCTGAGAGTTTTTGTTTTGAGAAGAAGGATGACCCTGTTAGGTTGGAGCAGATAGGGAGAGCCTGGAGAGATGTGGGAGTGAAGGATGGATCCGTCTTGGGGAAGAAGTTTGCCGTTGCTATGCCCGATTACACTGATTGGGTCAAGAAGAGAGTGGAAACTTTGTTGTTACCCTACGATAGGATGGAACCGTTGCAGGAGCAACCACCTTTGATCCTTGCTGATAGTGTGCCTGCTGAGCACTATAAGCAAGCTTTGATGGAGAGTCGTCGGTTGAGGGAGAAGGAGCAAGACACTCAGATGGAGTTGTACAAAGCTCATGCTGATAAGCTGCACTTGGCCCATCAACTCAGGGAGGTGCAAGGAGAGGATGCTAGCAGACTGAGAAGCAAGAAGAGATCCTACGGGGAGATAGAGTCTATGTTAGATGCAGAACATCGGGAGCGCTTGAGGCTGCAGAGAGCAGAAGCCGGTTATCAGAAGAAGATCAGAGACTTGGAGAAGCAACTCAGAGATAAAGACATCCAGTTGAAGAAGGAAGTAGACTTGAGACAGGCATCAGAGGACCACCTTGGAGGAGGAGTCTCGGAGCTGAGAAGACAGTTGAAAGAGAAGATCACTCCTTTACCAGATTGCTCAGAATGTTCGTTGTTGATCGACCAGTGCCATTACCTGAAGACCCTCATTCCGGAAGACCGTCTGTCTTAGTTTGTATCTCTGGTTGTATTTTGTTGAGAATCACCTCCAGGCTTGTTGGATGGGATTCATTTGCGTGTAAGCCATCTCGTGGATCTTTTGTTAAGAATCACCTCCAGGCTTGTTGGATGGGATTCTTTTTCTTTGTACGTGGTTTATTCAGATATTCTGTTGACATTGGTTGTATGCCTTTTTACCCTTATGTATATATAAGGATGTCAGCATTTCCTTGTATCTGTTTTGTTCTCTTGTTGCTGCAGGTTGCCATCTTTTCAGAATGGGTCAGGCTCTTTGAATGCCTGAGAAATGAGCATATCATGTGCATCATACGCATCATTTGCATCATACTCATATCATTTTTGCATAACAGGTGTTCTTGGTCGTGACTTCTCACTCTTGGTTCCTGTTCAGGCAGGATAGCTGATCAACGTCCGCACCGCTACTCAACAAGACTGAATCAACAGAGAAGTATGGATCAATTTCAAGCTGAGTTGGCTGAGATGAAGGCAAGCATGGCCCAGTTTATGAATATGATGCAAGGGGTTGCACAAGGTCAAGAAGAACTTCGAGCTATGGTTCAGAGACAAGAGGCTGCAAATCCACCGATCAACCATGCTCCGCCAGAGGGAGGCCCAGTCGGTGATAACAATATTGCTGCTGCTGTACCCGTCAACAACTATGCTGTAGGTGATGAGTTGGGGGGTATTCGAATCAACGGTCAACCTATTGTTCCAGATGCCGCTAACGCCAGAGTAGTCCGTGCTCCGGCCCGCAATCCTGTTCCGATTGTTGACAGACAAGAGGATTTGTTCTCTCTGCTCAGTGAAGACGAAGACGTTCTGGGAAGGGTTAATGAAAGAGATCGTAAAGTTGAAGCTCTTGCTGAGAAGATCCGTGCTATGGAAAGTCAGAACCCTCTCGGTTTTGATGTTACTAATATGGGGTTGGTTGAAGGCTTGAGAATCCCACACAAGTTCAAAGCACCGTCCTTCGACAAATACAACGGTACTTCTTGCCCTCGCACCCATGTGCAGGCTTACTACAGGAAAATCTCTGCGTATACCGATGATGAAAAGATGTGGATGTATTTTTTCCAAGATAGTCTATCTGGGGCTTCTTTGGACTGGTACATGGAATTGAAGAGAGATTCGATCCGATGCTGGAGAGATCTGGGTGAGGCCTTCCTCAGACAGTACAAACACAACATGGACATGGCACCGAGCCGGACTCAGCTGCAGAGTCTTTGTCAGAAATCCAATGAAAGTTTCAAGGAGTATGCCCAGAGGTGGCGTGAACTAGCTGCTAGAGTTCAACCCCCTATGCTGGAGAGGGAGTTGACAGATATGTTTATTAGTACTCTTCAAGGTGTGTTCATGGACCGGATGGGAAGTTGCCCGTTCGGTAGTTTTTCTGATGTTGTCATTTGTGGAGAAAGGACTGAGAGTCTAATCAAAGCTGGTAGGATCCATGATGCTGGTTCCTCGTCTTCATTAAAGAAACCCTTCTCTGGGGCACCTCGCCGTAGAGAAGGAGAGACCAATGCTGTGCAGCACAGAGGGGGTGTGTACAGAACGAATGCTAACAGAGATCAATATCGTCCAGTAGCTGCAGTGACTATTCCGGCACCTCAACCTCGTCAACAACAACAGCCAAGAGTTCAACAACCGCAACAACAACAACAACAGCAACGTCCTTATCAGCCCAGACAGAAATTGCAGGCTGATAGAAGATTTGATCCTCTGCCCATGTCTTACACAGAATTATTACCCGAACTACTCAAGTTGGGGATGATTGAGCTGCGTACAATGGCTCCGCCTACAGTGCTGCCTCCCGGTTATGATGCTAATGTTAGATGTGACTTTCATTCTGGGGCATCAGGCCACCATACTGAGAAGTGTCGAGCTCTCCAGCACAAGGTCCAAGATTTGATCGATGCCAAGGCAATCAACTTCGCTCCAGTGCCTAACGTCGTGAACAACCCTATGCCTCAGCATGGTGGGCATAGAGTGAACAATATTGAAGGGAAAGAAGCTGAAGATCTGGTTGTTAATGTTGATGATGTTCAGACTTCTCTGCTAGTTGTGAAAGGCCGTCTGCTAAAAGGGGGTGTCTACCCGGGCTGTGATGAGAATTGTTTGGGCTGTGCAGAATCGGAGAATGGTTGTGACCAGTTGAGGACCGGTATCCAGGGTATGATGGATGAGGGTTGTTTGCAATTCAGTAGGACTGTAAAAGATCGTGGAACAGCGTCAACTATCACCATTTACTTTAAACCATCCGAAGAACGTGGACAAAGGGTCGTCAGTGCACCTGCAACAAATGGTACCCCAGTTACCATTCCCGTGCCTGTAACCATCAGTGTGCCAGCTACTATCGTTGCGCCTGGAAGAAGGACTGTTGAGAATAGTAAAGCCGTGCCGTGGAAGTATGATAATGCTCACCGCAGTTACAGAAGGGCTGAAAGTCAGACAAGACCAGTGAATCAAGCTCCAGTGACGATTGGTTTACCAAATAGAGTTCCTGCAACCGTCGGTCCAGCTGTGGATAATGTAGGGGGTCCAGGAGGTTTTACCAGAAGCGGTCGTCTGTTTGCACCGCAGCCTTTGAGGGACAATAATGCCGAAGCTCTCGCCAAAGCAAAGGGTAAGCAAGCTGTGGTTGAGGAAGAGCCTGTTCAGAAGGAAGCGCCTGAGGGGTCATTTGAGAAGGACGTGGAGGAGTTTATGAAGATAATCAAGAAAAGTGACTACAAGATTGTAGACCAGTTGAATCAGACTCCGTCCAAGATCTCTATACTTTCACTGTTGATGTGCTCTGAGGCACACCGTAACGCCTTGCTGAAGATGTTGAATCTGGCTTACGTGCCTCAAGAGATTTCTGTCAATCAACTGGAGGGTGTGATGGCCAATGTGAGCACCAGACATGGTGTAGGTTTCACCAACCTGGACTTACCACCTGAAGGGCGAAACCATAACAAAGCCTTGCACATTACCATGGAGTGCAAGGGGGCAGTGTTGTCTCACGTATTGGTAGACACCGGGTCGTCGCTGAATGTGTTGCCTAAGCAGATTCTGAGGAAGATTGATGCGGAAGGGTTTGTGCTCAATCCCAGTGACCTGATCGTTCGTGCTTTCGACGGATCCAAACGTTCTGTGTGTGGAGAAGTTACCTTGCCTGTGAAGATAGGTCCTGAGGTTTTTGATATCATCTTCTATGTTATGGACATCCAGCCTGCCTATAGTTGTTTGTTGGGGCGTCCATGGATTCATGCAGCAGGGGCAGTCTCGTCGACTCTCCATCAGAAGCTCAAGTATGTCTGGAACGGTCAGATTGTGACTGTGTGCGGTGAAGAAGAGATTCTGGTGAGTCATCTGTCCTCGTTCAAATATGTTGAGGTGGATGGCGAGATCCACGAAACTTTATGCCAGGCGTTTGAGACTGTGGCTCTTGAGAAAGTGGCGTACGCTGAGCAGAGGAAGCCAGGTGCTTCAATCACTTCTTACAAGCAGGCTAAGGAGGTCGTTGACTCTGGCAAAACTGAAGGCTGGGGCAAGATGGTGGATTTGCCGGTTAAAGAAGACAAATTTGGTGTTGGTTATGAGCCTCTCCTAGCAGAGCAGAATGGTCAAGCGGGTCCGAGTACCTTTACCAGCGCTGGGCTGATGAATCATGGCGACGTCTCTGCAACCAGTAGTGAAGACTGTGACAGTGACTGTAATCTGGACAACTGGGTTCGCCCGTGTGCACCAGGGGGGTCTATCAACAACTGGACGGCTGAAGAAGTGGTTCAAGTTACTCTTCTGACAGAGTAATTTTCTGTTGTTTTGTCATTTTGCATGAAAATCCTACGTTCTGCCCAAGGCGTAGTGATTCATTTTTGTAGGGCCTCATCATGTTTTAATGATTATCATTAATGAAGGACATTTTTTGAACAAATTTTGTGATCCCTGTCTTTCTGTTTTCTGTTTTCCCTTTTTTTCAAAACAATAAAAATGGCAATGTTTTTTTTGTGACTTTTTTTGAACTCTCTTTCTAAAACAAAGCATTAAACATGCAGAAGCGATCTTATGGCATTCACTATGAACGATTCTGTTATGGCTCAGTATGATTTCGATAATCCCATATACCAAGCCGAAGAGGAGAGTGAGGAAGACTGTGAACTCCCTGCAGAATTGGCCAGATTACTGAAGCAGGAGGAAAGGGTCATCCAACCTCATCAGGAGGAGTTGGAAACTGTTAATCTGGGTACTGAGGACGACAAAAGAGAAATCAAGATTGGAGCTGCTTTAGAGGACTCTGTCAAGAGGAGGCTGATTGAGATGCTGAGAGAATATGTGGAGGTGTTCGCCTGGTCATATCAAGATATGCCTGGTTTGGATACAGACATTGTGATGCATCGATTACCTCTTAGAGAAGGATGTCCTTCGGTCAAGCAGAAGCTTCGTAGAACGAGTCCTGACATGGCAACTAAGATCAAGGAAGAGGTTCAGAAGCAGTGGGATGCGGGTTTTCTGGCTGTTACTAGTTATCCACCGTGGGTGGCCAACATTGTTCCTGTGCCGAAGAAGGATGGAAAAGTCCGAATGTGTGTCGACTACCGGGATTTGAATAGAGCGAGTCCGAAAGATGATTTCCCATTACCTCACATTGATGTATTGGTTGATAATACGGCTCAATCCTCGGTATTCTCTTTCATGGATGGTTTCTCCGGATATAATCAGATCAAGATGGCGCCAGAGGACATGGAAAAGACGACATTCATCACACCTTGGGGCACGTTCTGCTATAAGGTGATGCCATTTGGGCTGAAGAATGCTGGTGCTACCTATCAGAGGGCAATGACGACTCTCTTTCATGACATGATGCACAAAGAAATTGAAGTTTACGTAGATGATATGATTGCGAAGTCGCAGACGGAAGAGGAGCACCTGGTTAATTTGCAGAAGCTGTTCGACCGGTTGAGAAAGTTCAGACTAAGGTTGAACCCGAACAAGTGCACGTTTGGAGTGAGATCCGGGAAGCTTTTAGGCTTCATTGTCAGTGAGAAAGGGATTAAGGTTGATCCAGCAAAAGTCAAAGCTATTCAAGAGATGCCTGAACCGAAAACGGAGAAGCAAGTCCGTGGGTTTTTAGGGAGATTAAACTACATTGCAAGGTTCATATCTCATCTAACTGCTACATGTGAACCAATCTTCAAACTGCTTAGAAAGAATCAAGCGATCAAGTGGAATGATGATTGTCAGAAAGCTTTTGACAAAATCAAGGAGTATTTACAGAAACCTCCAATCCTTATACCTCCAGTTCCAGGGAGACCTCTGATAATGTACCTGTCAGTGACTGAGAACTCAATGGGGTGTGTATTGGGACAGCATGACGAGTCTGGTCGAAAAGAGCATGCCATATACTATCTTAGCAAAAAGTTTACCGACTGTGAAACAAGATATTCACTGCTCGAGAAAACTTGCTGTGCTTTGGCCTGGGCTGCTCGCCGACTAAGACAGTATATGTTGAACCACACTACCTTATTGATTTCTAAGATGGATCCAGTCAAATACATCTTTGAGAAGCCAGCTCTCACCGGACGTGTTGCCCGTTGGCAGATGATCTTAACAGAGTATGACATTCAGTACACGTCACAGAAGGCCATCAAAGGTAGTATTCTGTCAGACTATCTTGCCGAACAACCGATTGAAGATTATCAGCCTATGATGTTTGAATTCCCTGATGAAGACATCATGTATCTCAAGATGAAAGATTGCGAAGAGCCTCTCGTCGAGGAAGGACCGGACCCGGATGACAAATGGACACTGATGTTTGATGGGGCTGTGAACATGAACGGTAACGGTGTTGGGGCAGTATTGATCAATCCTAAAGGTGCTCATATACCTTTCTCTGCCAGATTGACATTTGACGTCACCAACAACGAAGCTGAGTATGAGGCTTGTATCATGGGGATAGAAGAAGCCATTGATCTGAGGATCAAAACACTTGACATATTTGGAGATTCAGCTCTAGTAATCAACCAAGTTAACGGAGATTGGAATACGAATCAGCCGCATTTGATTCCGTATAGAGATTACACCAGAAGAATACTGACGTTCTTCAAGAAAGTAAAGTTGTATCATGTCCCCCGGGATGAGAATCAAATGGCGGATGCTTTGGCAACTTTGTCGTCTATGATCAAAGTTCATTGGTGGAATCATGTGCCACATGTTGCGGTGAATCGACTTGAGAGGCCTGCGTATGTGTTTGCAGCCGAGTCTGTTGTGATTGATGAGAAGCCGTGGTATTATGACATCAAGAATTTCCTCAAGACTCAGGAGTATCCTGAAGGTGCGTCGAAGAACGACAAGAAAACCCTGAGGAGGCTAGCTGGAAGCTTCTATTTGAATCAGGATGATGTGCTATACAAAAGGAACTTTGACATGGTCTTGCTCAGATGCGTGGATAGACACGAAGCAGACATGTTAATGCAAGAAGTTCATGAAGGTTCCTTCGGTACCCATGCCGGCGGACATGCAATGGCTAAGAAATTGTTGAGAGCGGGTTATTACTGGATGACTATGGAATCCGATTGTTACAAGTATGCTCGGAAGTGCCATAAGTGTCAAATCTATGCTGACAAGGTGCACGTACCACCAAGCCCTCTGAATATCATGAATTCGCCTTGGCCGTTTGCCATGTGGGGCATTGATATGATTGGGAAGATTGAGCCTACTGCTTCGAATGGACATCGCTTCATCCTGGTTGCGATTGACTATTTCACCAAATGGGTAGAAGCAGCTTCTTATGCTAACGTTACCAAACAAGTGGTTACCCGGTTCATCAAGAAAGAAATCATCTGTCGCTACGGAGTTCCTGAGAGAATCATCACTGACAATGGTTCGAATCTCAACAACAAGATGATGAAAGAGCTTTGTAAAGATTTCAAGATTGAACATCACAATTCTTCTCCTTACAGACCAAAGATGAATGGTGCTGTAGAGGCAGCAAACAAGAATATCAAGAAGATTGTGCAGAAGATGGTCGTTACGTACAAGGATTGGCATGAGATGCTGCCTTTCGCTTTGCATGGGTACCGTACCTCAGTACGTACGTCGACCGGGGCAACCCCTTACTCCCTTGTGTATGGTATGGAAGCTGTCCTACCTGTTGAAGTGGAGATTCCTTCTCTGAGAGTTTTATTGGATGTCAAGCTGGACGAAGCCGAGTGGATTCGAACAAGGTTTAACGAGTTGAGCCTTATCGAGGAGAGACGACTAGCAGCTGTATGTCATGGACAGTTGTATCAGAGAAGGATGAAGCGAGCCTTTGATCAGAAAGTGCGTCCTCGAAGCTATCAGATCGGTGATCTAGTTTTGAAAAGGATCCTCCCTCCCGGTACAGATAACAGGGGCAAGTGGACTCCTAATTACGAAGGTCCGTATGTTGTGAAGAAGGTCTTCTCCGGTGGAGCCTTGATGCTTACAACTATGGATGGTGAAGATTTTCCGTCTCCTGTCAACTCAGATGTAGTCAAAAAATACTTCGCATAAATTGACCCGCTGGACAAAAAGAAAAAAAGAGTCCAGGCAAAAATGGGCATCCCGGCGAACCAAAAAAAAAAAAAACAGAAAGAAAAGGTTCGGGCAAAAATTAGGGATAAAAATGAAAAATTCGTACACCCGGTAAGTCGAAAACCCGCAAGGGCGGCTTAGGCAAAAATGGGTATCCCGGTGGATTGAAAACCCGAAAGGGCGATCCAGGCAAAAGTTAGGGATTAAAGCGAAGACTACAGTCTGAGTTGTCTGTACTTCATCAAGCTTTGTCATCCGCCATCCCGAAAGATGTGATCCGTCCAGTCATTCTTCTCAGAAAGCAAGGAGTTGGGAGGAAAACTGATGATCTGTGAGTTATAACAGAATTGGGAAATAGTGGATGTCGTGTTCACATTGCCATTAGGATAGATTTTTTCTTTTATGCGCAATTACCTCTTTCTAGGAATTGCTTCCTAATGTATTTGCCTCTTCAGGCACATTTTCAATCAATAAAAAATCGTTATTCAGATAAATAGCTCTTGTTTTTATTTTTACTGTTTTGTTTACAAAATGTCCGAATTTTTGATAAGCATTGCATATAAAAAACATGGAGGCTAAACAATAGCTTGCAGAAGATAAAACATTTGAAAATCATTTTGAATGGTGAGGACACTTGAGCGTATCTTGTCCATGTACCCCCTGGGGGCATTTTGTTGTGCTGTTTTTCAGATTGGCATGTGTGAGGACGTTTCCTCAACAGATATTTTCCCCAAGCAAGTTTAGAAGCTATCAGAGTTATGTTCCCCCGCGAAGACGTCTGTGGATAGTGCCTTTTATTCCCCAGCAGATCTAAGGATTGCCTATCCCCAACAGGCCCGTATTTGCCGATTTCCTCCCCGAGTGAGGCAGGTTCATTGAATTTATCTCCAACATTTATCCTACCTGTGGACTGAAGGATGTCCCCAGCGGAGTTTATCTTTCCCCAGTAGCAGTGCAATTCTTCAACATGGGTGTGAAGTCGCTTTACCATTCCCCAAATAGAGTTCCCCGCAGAGTATTTCCCCAAGAGGAGTCTCCCCACAGAGTCAGAGTATCTGATCATTTTGGCCCCAACCGGAGTTTCTCATCATTTTGCATTTTGCATGTAGTAATCATTGCATCCTCAAAAAATCGCGTAGCATTTCCATTCATATATGGAGCATTACGCCATAAAAAAAAAAATTCAAACATATGCATTCATGTGTTAACTTCACCAGACCGTATCCCCGGCAGAGGCGGGTCATTTCATTCAACATCAGCACAGCAAGACTGCTACAGTTGCTCTTGACAGCATTCAGAATTGTTTATTCCCACAGAGGTTTATTTCCTCACCCGATGGTGACAGAGGTTTATTTCCTCACCCGATGGTGACAGAAAGCTTGTTTCTCCCCGGTGAGACCCCCAGCAAGTGGTCAACCTTGCCTTAACATATCTAAGATGTCGTTCTCGTGATGCCGGTAAGTGTCATGACAGCACCCGCGTGTGTTTTCTTTGTTTGGTGTCGGTAAACACCATTGTTTCGGGGTCGGTAAACATCGAGTATCCTCCCAGTCATCAGTAAATGTCTGGTCATCATTGTTTGGTGTCGGTAAACACCATTGTTTCGGTGTCTGTAAACATCGAGTCTCACTCCAGTCATCGGTAAATGTCTGGTCATTTTTTGATGTCGGTAAACATCATCTTTCGATGTCTGTAAACATCGAGTCTTCACCCAGTCATCGGTAAATGTCTGGTCATTTTTTTTTGATGTCGGTAAACATCATCTGTCGATGTCGGTAAACGTCGAGTCTTTTCCTCAGTCATCGGTAAATGTCTGATAATTCCAGCTAGAAATTCCCAGTAGAGTCATCTGTAAATGTCCTACCTGGTTTCCAGTTGCAAATATTTATTTTCCCAGTCATCGGTAAATGTCTGGTCATTCCTTTTGATGTCGGTAAACATCATCTTTCGATGTCGGTAAACATCGAGTCTCATCCCAGTCATCGGTAAATGTCTGGTCAATAAAATCAAAATCCCCAGAAGTCGTCGGTAAACGTCTTGTCTGATTACACCACAAAGATTTTGTCCCTCCCCAAGTGGAGATGCCATCGGTAAATGGCCCAGTTTCCTTCGATACCGGTAAATGTCGAATTCCCAGTTACAGTAGCCATCGGTAAATGGCCAGTTTGAAGTTGACATCGGTAAATGTCAAGTTTCTTTGAAGCCACCATCGGTAAATGGTCTTGCTTCCTTTCAACATCAAATTTTGTTCCCAGCCACCATCGGTAAATGGTCTTGCTGAAATTGATATCGGTAAATATCAAAGTTTCCAATTTTAACCATCGGTAAATGGTTTTGTTTTCCAGAAGTTGTTTTCCCAGCAGCCATCGGTAAATGGTCTTGCTGAAATTGATATCGGTAAATATCAAAGTCCCAGTTTTAACCATCAGTAAATGGTTTCGCTTTTCAGAAGTTGTTTTCCCAGCAGCCATCGGTAAATGGTCTTGCCAAGTTGACATCGGTAAATGTCAAGTTCCTTCGAAGCCACCATCGGTAAATGGTCTTGCTTCCTTTCAACATCAAATTTTGTTCCCAGCCACCATCGGTAAATGGTCTTGCTGAAATTGATATCGGTAAATATCAAAGTTTCCAATTTTAACCATCGGTAAATGGTTTTGTTTTCCAGAAGTTTGTTTTCCCCAGCCGCCATCGGTAAATGGTCTTGCTGAAGTTGATATCGGTAAATATCAAAGTTCCAGTTCTTCAACCATCGGTAACTGGTTTTGCTTTTCTGAAGCTGTCAATTGCAGTCGTCATCGGTAAATGACGTGGTTCTTTGTATCATATCCAGTACTGTGCAAATTCTACGGTTCTTCGGTATTCAATCCCTGTTTACCCTGAAAGTCTGACAGCCGTTGCTCTCATCCATTCGGGTTCCCAGCTGATTGAATAGGGGCAGCTGTAGCACCTCAAATTTGCACCTATCATTATACATACATTTTCATATTAGGTCATAGCATATCATGATCCATTGCATAGCATTTGCATTGTCCCTCAGTTGCCTCAAGAGCAAGCAATCAAGAATTAGGTCAAACTAATCTCCTGATCAGCCAACCAAGCAAGCAAAGGAATTTCTCATTGAATCAAGGCCTTGGGGTTTGTCCAACAAGTTCACATGACTTGGGGATCCATTTGAAGTGTTCAAGTCAAGGGTTGAAGGCTCAGAGGTCAGCAGTTCATACACAGACAGTCAAAAACCCTAGAAAAGTCAACTGTCAGTCAAAGCAATGGTTGGTGGTCATTCTTGTGGAATTTGGGCACCATGGTCAATAATCAAGAGTTCATACAAACTTGAGACATCACTTGAAGTCAAGTCCTCAAGGAATTAGGGCTTGGAAGCCATCAGTCAATGCATAATCAGTCAGAAACCCTAAAAGTCAACTGTTGGTCAACTGTCCATTTAATCAGTGATTGGATGATTGGAATTGGTTTGTGAGAGTTCATTCATGTCCAAATAGTCATCATATATCATGCCAAACACCATCATGGAGGAATTTGAAGCCAGATCAGAAATTTCCCAAAACGGAAACTGGGCCTGTAACTGAAACTTGCCATAAATGGAAAGTTTTGATCCTCAAACTTACATCATGATACAAGCCTCAAATGAATTTTTGCCCAACATGAAAGTTGAAGATCTTGTTCTCCCATTTCCAAAAAGTCCTAGAACTCTCAATTCCCATGTGTGGTTGGCAAGTTATGATCGAATCGATTTCAGAAAATCTCGAACTTCAAAGAGCCATATCTCCCAAACCGTTTGGCCAATTTTGGTGGGGTTTTTTCCTACAAGCCACATTTTTCATCCTCTTTCCAAAAATATAAATTTCATGACCTAAAACCTTACCAATCAAAATGGCATTTTTGGACCTTTTTCATTTAAATTCAAAGTTTGACCAAGAGTTGACTTTTTGACTCAAGCATTTTTTCAACATTTGGCCAATTGGAACAGCTCATAAATATCATTTTAAGTGTGTTTGCAAAGCCAAATTATGCAGCACATGTGAATCATTGCTTAGTTGCTTGGAATTTGCAAAAAAGGACACTTTTCATCATGCTAAACTATGCTACTTCATACCATGCCTTGTACCTCAAAAGGACAGCAATTATGCAGCATTTCTTCTGTCATTAAAGCCTCATTATGCAGCCAAACAATCAATTGTACATATGGCCATGTCCTAATTGCTTAAAATTTGGAAAGTGAAGGTACTTGGCAACCATTCCACACCATACTTCCACAACCATGCTTTTACCACATCACAAAGCAGATTTTGTGGATCACATTTTCCTGTCATTCTGAGGACTACTGGCTGCACAATGCCACAGCTCCATACCATGCCTTGCCACCAAAAACAACAGTTGATAGCAGGTTTTAAAAACAGGTTTTTCTGTCATTAGAAAACATAGCAGCAGCAGCAGCAGTTTATACATGGGGGACACTACATTCATCATAACCCTGCAATTTCTGCATACTATCCTGTATATCCTTCACAGCAACAGCCCCATCATCAGGTTTACTATGTTCCTGCAAGACAGCCACAAGCTTACAATCTTCCTGTGCAGCAGGCTAATATAGGGGATTCTGCCACGACCATGTCTTCAAGTAGACCCCAAAATCCTCCAAACCCTATTACACTGGTTCAACCAAATGCAGCTGACAACCCCATTAGAAATGCCCCTACCAAAAACAGAAATGACAGCAGCTGCTTACAGAGCTGCAACTTCAGGCAACCCTCAATTGGTACAAGTTCCTACAGCCCAGCATTAGCAGCATACCACAACACCTTCACTTATTTTTCCAACCAAAACTCTTGATCACTTGCATTTTGATTCATCTGTCTAAACTCCCAGCAGACCAACCTTGCCTTGCTAGCATGGCATAAAACCTGCAACCAACAAACCAACATTGGCTCTCTCACACTCTATCCAAACTCAAAAAAAAACCTCTCACTTTGTTTGTGCATTTTTCTGTCCAAACCTTGTCCACAATAGACCAACTTTACTTTGCTTAATAACAGGACTGCCTCACCAAAAAAACCTGTCCAATTCCAACATTGCCTTGCCAACTTCTAAACCTAGCAACTTTGCTTTGGCCCCTGTGGAAATTTCCCTGTCAAACCCTGCTACTATCATCCAACACAACAAAACCTTGTACTCTAAAAATCCATCTTTGCATTTTTCAACTGGCTGTCAAAAACAAAACCTGTCAAGTCCTAAATCAACAAACTAAGGCTGGCTTGAACACCTTGGCATCACTATTTTTCTGCCAACACAACCAACTGCTAGCAGCCACACAAACCACTTGGCCTGAACAAAACCTCACTCTCTCTCAAATCCATTTTTTGGCCATTTTCCAAAGTTCTTCCCAAACTCCATAGAACATGACCTGCCTTTGTTTGCAATACCATATACCATCATTATAGAGTTCACTGCAAGCTTGTTTTGACCACTGTGAAGCTTTTCGAATTTGTCTTCATCAAAACTCATACATGACAGTTCATGATTAGAAGAAGCTGGAATACCATTGAGCCATCTTCTTTCATCCACTCTTCAACTGGAGCTCTTTGGAACTGCTGTTTATGCTTTTCATAGCTAAAAAACCATCGTCCCAGTTCTGCCATGGATTGAAGGTTAGAAACTTATTTTCAAAATTCATGAAATGATGTTTTGTTTTATGTATATCTCACTGCCATGAACACTCTGGACCTTTTGTTTTCGATTTTTATTAAGATTTGGTTGAGTTAGCTTTGATTCATGTTTGTGACATCAAGTTTGTTTGCTTCGATTCATGCTGACCATGGCGCTTTGTTGCAATTGATTCTTGAGTCCATAAAGTATGAAGTAGGAACTAGGGTTTGGTGTGTTTGTTTCTGATTTTCACGAATGTTGTTCATGACCTGAGATTCATCGTGTTTGAGTTTGAGCTGCCCAGAATTTCCTTTTCCCTGCGTGTTACTGTAGCTTATTTAGGGTTTAGTTAATGAATGAAGGCCATTTATTGTGCATTCCCGTAACAGCCAATGAAAATATTTGGATGCCGTGCCTTATGCTGTGTCGTTTTGATAAGTGAAGGCAATATTTACATTTGTGCTATGCCATGCCATGATTATTTGTTGATGATGGTTGATGTTGTTTGAAAATGATTGTTGTTTGCTTGCAAAACCATGCTGTTAGAAACCCTAGGTTTTTTTCAAAACTCAGAAAATTCAAATGGATTGGCTGGTTACTGTTTTATTGGCTGAGAGCCAATCAAAACATTTCGTTTTGTAGGGCCAAAACGCAGCACTTCAATAAGTGACTGCAGAATTACAAATTTGCCATGCTGTTGACTATGTTGACCACTTTGTTATGCTATCTTGTTCACTTTTTGCTTCAAATGTTCATCAACTTCCACAATTCATTTTTAATTCATTTTAACTCCAAAAATTGTGAGATTTTTTGCATTAAACTCATGAATGTGTCTAGTTTTTTATGGTGAATTTTAATTAATTTTTCAGTGGATGGATTTTAAATGATAATTATTTTTCAACATGTATGCCAAAATGATACATTGTGCCATTTCAATTGTGAAATACTCATGTTATATCCAAGGCCTTTGAAATTTTTTGTGGTGAAACTAGACACATTGACCTCCATTTCCATATAAAGTTTGTGCATTTATCATTTGTGGATTGAGAGTTATGATTTTCTGAAGTCATGTGTTGCATTTGGTGCTATACCATGAACATGCATTTTCCCAAATTTTGTTCACATGTTTCCCTACATCCAATTAATCCCAAATTTTGCATGAATGATCCTCTACATATCTAGTTTGTGTATGATTTTTCTTGGAATTAATCTTGCTGTTTTCCATTTGATTGAGAATTTTCTTCCATACTTGGTCATTTGTTGACTTTTTGTGCTATGCCTTGCCAAATCTTTTGTGAAATTCTCAAATCTTATTGTATGACCATGAAATTTTATATGTGATAACTAGACTCCTTGAGCTTTGCATTGGTGTTAATCTCATTCATTTCTCTTCTGTTTTCAAATTGATATGATTTTTTGAAGTTGACCCATGCTTGTTGACTTTCTTTGTGCATGCTTGAATTTGGTTTGACTTCATGATTTTCATTGATTGCCTTTCTCTCATCCAAATGCCATGAAATTTTACATGTCTACCATGTTAGATGTTAGGATTGAGTGTGATTTATTTGATGATTTTTGGGATTGTTTAGGTTGACTTTTGATGCAAGTCATTCTGTTGACTTTTGTATGCTTTCCTTTGCCTTACTTTGATTTCAAATGTTCATGAAATGATAATGATGCATGATATGATTGTGGGCCCAATTGTGATTGCTTTCTAATTGTTTGACTTTGACTTTGAGTTGATTTATCCTTGCTGCCTTGACTTTTTTCCATCCTTGACCCTAGGCTTGCCCTAGTGGTCCTGTTACTCACCTTTGAGTCTGTGATTTCAGGTTGACCATCAAAGGGCCATTGAGACCAATTCTTTTGATTGAGCTTGCTTAAATATCATTGTCTAACTTGTTTGTTTTGTAGGTGGCTTGGCTCACATGCCTTAAGCCTTGTGCCTTGCACATCCATGTGCCTCTAATGGACTGTTGGTTTCTGTTTCTGTTTGTTTTGTTTGAAGTTGTATACTAACATCTGCTTGACTGTTTCAGGTGCTTTAGTTGCTTAGTTCCTTTGTGAACTTTTTGCTTTGCTTTGCTTGTATAAGCAATTTGCATTGAGGTATGTCTCTTTTACTTCATGTAGTCTGGAAGACCTGGCCTGTTACTTGGCCAGGCAACTGTCTGAAGTCCTCCTTAAGAGGCAATGTTTGTGACTGTTTAATTTTGTCCTTGCATAGAGTCAAAGACCTCCTAAGTGAAGAGGCAATTGGTGGAAGGTAGGGATATGCAATCTATCCCCCACTATTCAGTGTGTCATCTGCTTTGCTCACACCATCGTGTTGATGCATTGCAGATACAAACCCAAGATCTTGTACAACTGTACAGTTGAGTCAGTTTTAATGTGTAGAAGGGTTCCCACTTTCTGAACCCACACATTCTTGTCTTGAGCTCTCCCAGGCCAGGGATAAGAGCTGTGAGGTCTCATCCTCACTTCATCCTTTCATCTGCTTCACCTTAGTCTCTCAATGGCAAGGTTAAGAGCAACATTCACCCCATTCCAGAGGTTTGTTTGTCAAGGTTGATATGACCCCTTGACTAAAACCCAACCCTTGTTTGAGCCACTTGTTTGTGTATAGCGTGTGCTATCTGTGCTTGTAGGATAGTTTGACTTGCTTCCTGTGCAAGATAGGATTGTTTGACTTGCTTCCTGTGCAAGTTAGGATTAGTTTAGACTTGCTTCCTGTGCAAGTTAGGTTTTGCTTGGCTTGCTTCCTGTGCAAGTTAAGTGTGTGTGGCTTGCTTCCTGTGTGAGCCATACTTAGGATAGGTTGGCCCTTGTGCCATTTAGCTAGAAACCTTAACTTAGGGTTGATTTTGCATGATAACATCTAGGCTCGAGTCGTAGTCTCCCTAGTGTTGTGTCTCCCTCTGTTATCTGGTTAGGCTAGTCCTTTATCCCTGCGTAGGGGAACTACATCGCCCTGATCTTCATACCAGATGAAGTATGTAGGCAGGAGATTGAGCTGATCTCTCCGGGCGCCCTTTTTCTTTTTTTGTGTTGTCTGACCTTTGCTAGGCTCGAGTCCGTGACTCCTTAGCATTTGCTGTCTGTCTTGTTTGTGTGTGTTTGATAGTTATAGGCTGAGTCCCCGACTCCCTATCTATCTGTTGTGTTGTTTAGGTTCGGATGTCAATGTAAGTCCAGTGATTGGCATTTGGGCTCCACGTTTGCCTCTTTGCGTGTGTCTAGGTTCGGATGCTGACATAAGTCCAGTGATTGGCAGTCGGGCTCCATGTTTGCCCGTGTTTGTTTGTTTGTGTGCGTGTCAGCCGAGCTACGAATGCTCTGATTCTTCTCTCGTCCGAGAAGATACGTATGCATAGGATGCGATACCCTAGCGAGCATGTGTCGTTTCCCTAGTCCGAACTACTTTGACTCTGATGTCTATGCCTGATAGACTAAGTAGGCCCAGGATGCGACATCCTGCCGAGTCCAGTTTCAGTCAGTCTCTTTCGTTTCTTTCAGCCAGTGTGTGTGAATATTTGAGCAGTGTTTAGCAACCAATTTCCTTTCTAGTGTGCGTGGATCCCGTAGAGTACTACGGATGCGTAGGGGTGCTAATACCTTCCCTTCGCATAACCGACTCCCGAACCCATACTCTTTGGTCGCGAGACCATGTTCTTTTCCAGGTTTACTCTGAGCGTTTCCTTTCCCTCTTCTGGGATAAATAACGCACGGTGGCGGCTCTGTTGTTCTTTCTTTTCCCGCCGGTTTTTCGCGCGATGCGACACATCTCATTTTCATGCAAACATCATCAATCGACATTCAAATAGCATGGCAACAGCATGGCATTGATGTTCATACAACAAAAGCAATAGCAAACAAGCACATTCATGCAAATTCCTGGAAACTAGCTAGGGTTTATCAGCTTATCTTCATCATCAACATCTAATCATAAAAATCAATGTGCCCAGAAATCAGAGATAGGTACACCAATCGAACCAATGAAGCAAACACAGTCCTAATCCAAGCATTGTTTGTAGTAAATCAACATCATCCAAGCAAATCGATGGAAAACAAGTTTGAACATGAAAATGTAAATTCAGATTTCTCACACATCTCTTAATCATTTTAAGCAAGGCATAGTTCATTAGAATCAGCATTCAAAGACCTATCCTAAACATAGTATAGTTTGGTAAATGATGAGATTCGAAATGTTACCAAAAGTGAAGCTCAATGATGAAATGGCTGTTGTTTGGCTGTGCAGTAATGAAACAGATGAAGTTTGTAGCTCCAAATGATGAATGCTCGAGGACTTTGAGCTTAACTATGTCAATTTCAGCTTGAAACCACATCTGCCATTGAAGGGTGCTTGAAGAAAACAGTCGGGTTTTGTGCTTACAGTAGGGAAATGAAACTTGTAATCAACTCAAAATGGTGAGCACATGAGGAAACCAACCACACAGCTCGAGTTCTTTTAGAGTTTTTGGAAGAACTTTGGAAAATGGCTAAGAATGGATTTTAGAGAGAGTGAGATTTCTGTGCATTCAAGAGGCTGCTAGTAGGGTTTGGAATGTGCAGAAAATATGCTTATATTGGTCTGTTTAACCATGCTAATCAAATGCTTAAGCTTGCTTAACTTAAAAAGAACCAATTGCACATTTGCTAATTTTGGAAAATATGGAAGGGGAGGTGTGAAGGCTGCACGAATTGGGCCTGTAAACAGGCTGCCAAGGACTATTATATTTGTTGTTTGTTGTCTACTCATGAAGTGTTAGCAAGGATTTACTTAAATGAACCAAAATGCATTATTTGCCAATTGTGAACCAAAGGCAAATGGAGGTGGTATGACAGCAAGCAGCTTAAATTTGGGCTTGGAACATCTTGCAAATGACATTTAAAATGAATCCCAATTGGCCAATTGTGTCAAAAAGGTTTAAATCAAAAAGTCAACTATTGGTCAAACTTGATTTTTAAATGAAACAAGTCAAAAAATGCCATTTTGATTGGCAAGGTTTTGGTACATGATGTTTATATTTTTGGAAAGAGGAGGAAAAATGTGGTTTGTAGGAAAAAACCCCACCAAATTTGGCCTTATGGTTCATGAGATATGGCTTGTTGAAGTTCAAAAAATGGTGAAAATGAAATGATCATATCTTGCAAACCATTCATGGGATTTTGGTGTTCTTGGACTTTTTGAAAATGGGAGAACAAGATCTTCAACTTTCATGTTGGGCAAAAATTCATTTGAAGCTTGTATCATGATGCAAGTTGAGGATCAAGAAGTTTCCATTTTTGGCAGTTGAAATTACAGGTCCAGTTTCTATTTTGGGAAATTTTCTGATTGGCTTCAAATTCTTCAATGATGTTGATTGCCATGACACATGAGGCCTATTAGGACATGAATAAGCTCCTTCAAATCAATTCCAACCATCAAATCACTGATTAAATCCACAGTTGACCAAGTTTGACTTTCTAGGGTTTCTGACTGACTGTGCATCTTCTGATGAATTTCAAACCCTAATTCTTTGAGATTTTGACTCCAAATGATGTCCCAAGTTGTATGGACTCTTGATTATTGATCATGGTGCCCAAGTTCTGCAAGAATGACCACCATCCACTGCTTTGACTGACTGTTGACTGTCTTTGACCTAATTGACTGATTGTGCATGAACTGATGACCTCTGAACATCCAACCCTTGACTTAAACACTTCAAATGGACCTCCAAATCATGTGAACTTGTTGGACCAACTCTAGGGCCTTGGCTCCTTGAGAAACACACTTGCTTGCTTGGTTGATTGATCTCCTGATCAGTTTGACCTAATTCTTGACTTGCTTGCTCTTGAGAACAATGCAATGCTATGCAAAGGACCATGATATGCTATGACCTAATATGATATGGTATGTACAATGATAGGTGCAAATTTGAGGTGCTACACCATGCCAAAAGGAGAAGTGAAGACATTGTTGGCATATTTGATTAATACAGTGATATTCATTTAATAATCACATGTTAAATGTTTGTTTTTCCAAATTATTTTTCCTTTTTTGCTTTTTGCATGAAATTGGTGATCACCATAAAACCCTAATAAAGAGAATAAAATCAACTTTTCATTTGCATAATGATTTGCCTTGCTTGAATTCTGAAATCTCTTTTATACTCAAAATCATTATGTAGGTTGATCAAACCCATTGAACATAATGATCCAACACCATCTCTCAACTTTGAGTTCCTTGTATTTGAGGCAGAAGAAGATGATGTTGAAGAGATTCCTAATGAGATTACCCGTCTGCTTAAGCACGAGGAGAAGATCATTCAGCCATATCTTGAGAATCTGGAAATGGTCAACTTGGGGTCTGAAGACTGCATTCGTGAAGTGAAGATTGGGGCACTCCTGGAAGAGTCTGTGAAGAAGGGGTTGATTGAGTTGCTACGAGAATATGTCAACGTCTTTTCCTGGTCGTATGAAGACATGCCTGGTCTAGATACTGATATTGTGCAACATTTCTTACCATTGAAGCCTGAGTGTGTACCTGTAAAGAAGAAGCTCATAAGAACTCATCCTGATATGGCAGTGAAGATTAAAGAAGAAGTTCAGAAGCAAATTGATGCGGGGTTTCTGGTGACTTTTACATATCCTCAATGGGTGGCCAATATTGTGCCTGTGCCTAAGAAAGATGGAAAAGTCCGAATGTGTGTGGATTACCGTGACTTGAATAAAGCTAGTACGAAAGATGACTTCCCTCTACCATACATTGATATGTTGGTAGACAATACATCTAAATTCAAAGCCTTTTCATTTACGGATGGATTTTCCGGTTATAATCAAATCAAAATGGCACCCGAGGATATGAAGAAGACAACATTCATCACACCTTGGGGAACATTCTGTTATCGAGTGATGCCCTTCGATTTGAAGAACGTCGGAGCCACGTATCAACGAGCTATGACTACCTTATTTCATGATATGATGCACAAGGAGATCGAGGTGTATGTTGATGATATGATTGCAAAGTCAAAAACGGAAGTTGAACATGTAGAGCACTTGTTGAAGCTTTTTCAGCATTTGAGGAAGTATAAACTCCGCCTGAATCCGAACAAGTGTACATTTGGAGTCTGTTCCGGCAAGTTATTGGGCTTTATTGTTAGTGAAAGAGGTATTGAAGTTGATCCTGCCAAGGTCAAAGCAATACAGGAGATGCCTGCGCCCAAAACTGAGAAGCAAGTCTGATGTTTTCTTGGCCGCTTGAATTACATTTCGAGATTTATATCCCACATGACTGCCACATGTGCGCCTATATTCAAGCTCCTCCAGAAAGATCAGTGTCATGACTGGACCGAGGATTTCCAGAAAGCTTTCCACAGTATCAAAGAGTATTTGTCTGAGCCTCCAATTCTGTCTCCGCCTGTTGAAGGGAGACCATTAATTATGTACTTGACCGTGCTTGATGATTCCATGGGTTGTGTATTGGGTCAGCAAGATGAATCAGGGAAGAAAGAGTATGCAATATACTATTTGAGTAAGAAGTTCACTGATTATGAGTCTAGGTACTCAATGCTCGAGAAGACATGTTGTGCTTTGGCTTGGGTCGCTAAGCGTTTATGCCAGTATATGTTGAATCATACAACTTGGTTGATATCCAAAATGGATCCAATCAAGTATATCTTTGAGAAGCCTGCTTTAACTAGGAGGATAGCCCGTTGGCATATGTTGTTATCTGAGTATGATATTGAGTATCGAGCTCAAAAAGTTATTAAAGGTAGTATCTTGGCTGACCATTTGGCACATCAACCAATTGAAGATTATCAGTCCGTGCAGTATTGTCGCAACTAGGCGAAAAAACAACCGGCGAGGAAAAGAAACAGAAGAGTCGCCACCGTTCGTTATTTATCCCAAAGGAGGGAAAGGAAACGATCGAAGAAAACCTGAAGAGAGGGAAAAGACAAGGTCTCGCAACCAAATCTTGGGTTCGGAAGTCGATTATACGAAGGGAAGGTATTAGCACCCCTACGCATCCGTAGTACTCTACGGGATCCACTCTTGTTATTCTAGTATAAAGTGTGTAGGTATATCTAAGGTACTATTTACTAAAAGAAGGTTGAAAGAAAATGAAAATGACTCGCAAGGGCGTCGCGTCTGTCGCATTACGCGAAAAACCGGCGGGAAACAAGAACAACAGAGCCGCCACCGTGCGTTATTTATCCCAAAAGAGGGAAAGGAAACGCTCAGAGTAAACCTAGGAAAGACATGGTCTCGCGACCAAAGAGAATGGGATCGGGAGTCGTTTATGCGAAGGGAAGGTATTAGCACCCCTACGCATCCGTCGTACTCGACGGGATCCACGCACAAAAGGAAAGGAAAATGGTTGCTAAAACACTGCTCACACACAAGAAAACAGACAAGACTGACTCGGCAGGATATCGCATCCTGGGCCTACTTAGTCTATCAGGCATAGACATCAGAGTCGAAGTAGTTCGGACTGGGGAAACGACACATGCTCGCTAGGATATCGCATCCTATGCATACGTATCTCCTTTGGATGACGGAGAATCAGAGCATTCGTAGCTCGGCTGACACGCACACAAACAAACACAGGCAAAGGCAAACGTGGAGCCCGAATGCCAATCACTGGACTTACATCAGCATCCGAACCAAAACAAAACCCACACTGGAACCCGAATGCCACTCGATGGACTTACATCAGCTTCCAAACTAGAACAACACACACAGAGGGGTTGAAGACAAAGGGGTGGAAAAAGAAAAAGGGCGCCCGGAGAGATCAGCTCATCTCCTGCCTACGTACCTCATCTGGTATGAGGATCAGGGCGACGTAGTTCCCCTACGCAGGGACACAGGACTAGCCTAACCAGATAACAGAGGGATACACAACTAGGGAGACTACGACTCGAGCCTAGATGTTATCATGCAAATATCCCTAAGTTAAGGTTTCTAGCTAACTTGTACAGGAAGCAAGCCACACCTAACTTGCACAGGAAGCAAGCTAAACTAAACCTAACTTGCACAGGAAGCAAGTCAAACAAACACACAAGCACAAGTAGCACACACTATATACAAGCAATGGGCTCAAACAAGGTTAGGTTTTAGTCGAGGGGTCATATCAACCTCAACAAACAAACCACTGGAACTGGGTAGTGTTAGCTCTTAACCTTGCCATTGAGGGGCTAAGGTGAAGCAGATGAAAGGAGATGAGGGGTGTGCCTCATTGCTCTTATCCCTGGTCAGGGAGAGCATTTGAATATCATAAGGTGTGGGAGTTCAGAAAGTGGGAACTCTCTCCACAAGTTAGACTCTATAGATCTTGGGTTTTTTACTCACTATGCATCAACACAGGTAGTGTGAGCAAGGTGAGTGACACACAGAATAGTAGGAGATAGGTTGCTTATCTCTTGGATTCTACCAATTGCCTCTTCACTTAGGAGGTCTTTGCATATGTACAAGGACAATTGTAAACAATCACAAACATTGCCTCTTAAGGAGGACTTCAGACAGTTGCCTGGCCAAGTAACAGGCCAGGTCTTCCAGACTACATGAAGATAAGAAAATATACCTCAATGCAAATTGCTATTCAAGCAAAGCAAAGCAAAGTTCACAAGGAACTAAAAGCAACTAAAGGTACCTGAAACCAGTCAGACAACATCAGTATACAAGTCAAAGTTAAATCAATAATGAAACAGAGGTCAACAGTCAACACAATCAGTTTAAATGTGCAATGCACAAGGCTCAAAGCATGTGAGCCAAGCAACCTACAAAACAAACAAGTTAGTCATGATAATCAAATCAAACTCATTCAACTTGTATAAGTTTCTTTGGGTATTTGTTGGTTAACCTGAAAACATGAACTCAAACATGAGCAACAAGACCACTAGGACAAGCCTAGGGTCAAAAGGGGATGAGAAAGTCAAAACAGCAAATGAAATCCAATCAAAATCATATTCAAACAATCAATAAGCAAACTCAATTGGTTCCACAATCATATCATTCATCATCATCATTTCATAAGCAAATTAGGTCAAAGCATGGCATATGGAAGCTCATAGAAGTCAACAGCAAGACGCAACTCAAAACCAATCATAAACAATTCCAAAAATTCTCAAATAAATCATGATCAAACATAATCCATAGCATGGTAAGCACACCAAATTTCAGCTCAATTGGATCATGGGAAGTAGGGAAATGAAAATCAGAAAGGAAGGGCAAGTTCAAACATGCTCAAAGAAGTCAACCAAACATGCATCAACTTCAATAAATCATAAATCAGTGATAGCAAATGAGAAATGAATGAGACTAAAACCATGGTAAACCTTAAGATGTCTACTAATCACATGTCAAATTTCATGTCCATCCAATAATGTATGAGAATTTCACAAAGCAAATGGGAACAAGTGTCACAAAAGTCAACATTTTGGTAAAACAGGGGAGAAATTATCAAACAATTAGGAAATGCATTCAAAAATTCCAGAATAATTCATACATATCCTCAACATCTAGAAGCATGTTCATGCAAAAAATCAGACCAAATTGAGTTCATTAGGCAAGGTAATCAAAATCATGAAGTTGGACATCAATGGTGTGACACAAATTGTCACACCCTAATTCATAAAATCATAACTCACAAACCAGCAATGATAAATTCACAAACTTTACACCAAAATCATCATGAATGTGTCTAGTTTAAGCAAAAAAAAATTCAAAGCCATTGAATAAAGCATCATCATTTCACAATTGATTTGGCAAAGTGTACAAAAAATGAGCACATGTGACAAACCCTAGCACAATTTAAAAACCATACATGCAAAAAATCTGGAAAAATCATGATTAAAAACTAGAGATTATGATGAACATTATGCAAAAAGTCTCATTAATTTTGGATTAAAATTGGATAACTTATGAATTTTGGAAGATTGTGTAACAAATGAAATAAAAATTGCAAAAATTAAATGGATTTAATCAACTAATAAACGGTCAGTGGCATTGTGGTAAATAGATGGAACTTTAAGTGAAACTCTGCGTTTCACTTAAAGCCATGCCGCGCCCTGATTGGCTCATGGCCAATAAAACAGTAAATCCATGCACAGCAAATGCAAAACACGATCCAAGCCAAAAATTCTGGGTTTTTTAACTAGGGTTCTTGCTACAGTGGATATCATCATCTTCTTCCCAAATCGTGAAAAATAATTTTGCCCAGAAATGAACAATAAGCACACCATTAGAACCATCTAACAACACACATCACAACTACAACATCCATTTTCATGGAATCGAGCTACACAGCATGCATCATACAAAAACAAGTTTGAACATCAAATTTCAACTCAACATTTCTTCCTAATTACTCAACCATTTTCAATGGTTTAAAGCTCAATAGAATCATGGCAAAGAGATCTATCTAATGCATATCATAGTTTAGCAAATAATGTGATTCGAAAAATTACCAAATCTGCAAGGCAGTGATGCTTCAGGTGTTGTTTGGTCGTGTAAGCTCAAAACAGTTGTTCTTCAAGCTCCCAAATGATGAATGGAGGAGGAAATTTGGCTCAGCAATGCTTGATTGTGCTTCACTTGAAATCTGCCATGGATGAAGCTCTTCCAAAACAGTTCATGAACGAGGCTTTACAGCTGAGATATACCACTTGCAATGAGCTCAAAAATGGTGGTGGGTGATGAAGCAACCAAGCTGAGCTCGAGGTCTTTGAGATTTCTTCAAGAAAAGTTCAAAAATGCAAGATGAGGGTTTGAGAGAATATGAGGTTTTTTGATCTGTTTTAGTATTGTGGCTAGGGCTTTTCAGAGAGAAAAAGATGTATATATGTGTTGTTTAAGGTTTGTTAATCAAGATTAATGAAGTGGTAATTGGAAATTGGTTAATGAGTGTGTTTGGACCATTTTGCTAAAACCATGCCAATTTACATGGAGGTGCATGAATGTGCACGAATTGGGCTTCCAACAAATTCTAAATATCATTTCTGAACCATTCCAAGTGGTAAAAATCATGGCAAAGGCTTAATTTTGAAAGTCAACTTTTTACCTCACTTGAATTAATTCATGCTACTTCAAAAAGTGCCATTTTGATTGGTGAGTTTTTGGTAAATGGTGATGACAATTTTGGAAAGAGGGCATCAAATGTGACTTGTAGCAAAAAACCCCACCCAATTTGGCCAAATGGTTTGGAAGATATGCCACTTTGAAGTTCAAAATTTTTTGAGAATGATTTGATCATAACTTGCCAACCATACATGGGAATTGAGTGTTCTTGGACTTTTTGGAAATGGGAGAACAAGATCTTCAACTTTCATGTTGGGCAAAAATTCATCTGAAGCTTGTATCATGATGTAAGTTTGAGGATCAAGACTTTCCATTTTTGGCAAATTCCAATTACAGGTCAACTTTCTATTTTTGGAAATTTCTTGTCTGGCTTCAAATTCTTCCATGATGATGTTTGACATGTTATATGAGGCCTATATGGACATGAATGAGACCTCTCAAACCAATTCCCACCATCCAATCACTGATTAAATGCACAGTTGACCAACAGTTGACTTTTTAGGGTTTCTGGTGAACTGAGCCATGACTGATGACTTCTGAGCATCCAAACCTTAACCAAAACATTTCAAAAGGACCCCTAGGTCATGTGAACATGTTGGACCAACCCTAGGGCCTTGCCTCCTTGGAATTTGAACTTGCTTGCTTGATTGACTGATCTCCTGGCCAGTTTGACCTAATTCTGTTAGTTGAACTTGCACTTGGGCAAAGGGCAATGCAATGTTATGCAGTGGACTATGTTAATGTTATGACCTAATGTGAGAATGTATGTACAATGATAGGTGCAAATTTGAGGTACTACAGCTGCCCCTATTCAATCAGCTGGGAACCCGAATGGATGAGAGCAACGGCTGTCAGACTTTCAGGGTAAACAGGGATTGAATACCAAAGAACCGTAGAAATTTGCACTCTGCTGGAGAATTATACAAGAAGAACCACGACATTTACCGATGACGCCTGCAATTGACAACTTCAGAAAAGCGAAACCATTTACCGATGGTTAGAAACTGGAAACTTGATATTTACCGATATCAACTTCAGCGAGACCGTTTACCGATGGCTGCTGGGAAACAACTTCATAAAAGCGAAACCATTTACCGATGGTTAAAAAAACTGGAAATTTGATATTTACCGATATCAACTTCAGCAAGACCATTTACCGATAGCTGCTGGGAAACAACTTTGATGTAAAAAGGAAGCAAGACCATTTACCGATGGCGGCTTCAAAGCAACTTGACATTTACCGATATCAACTTCAACACGACCATTTACCGATGGCTACTGCAACTGGGGATCCGATATTTACCGATATCGAAGAAAACGGGGCCATTTACCGATGGCGGATAAAACTGGGCATTCAATATTTACCGATATTGAAGCATACGGGGCCATTTACCGATGGCGTCTCCACTTGGGGAGGAACAAAATCTTTGTGGTGTAATCAGACAAGATGTTTACCGACGACTTCTGGGGATCTTGATTTTATCAACAAGGAAACAAAGCATGACCAGACATTTACCGATGACTGGGATGAGACTCGACGTTTACCGACATCGAAAGATGATGTTTACCGATATCCAAAAACGACCAGACATTTACCGATGACCGGGGAACACTTCACTAAGGGAAAAAACAAATATTTGCAACTGGAAACCAGATAGGACATTTACCGATGACTCTACTGGGGATCTCTAGCTAGGGATTATCAGACATTTACCGATGACTACAGAAAAGACTCGATGTTTACCGACATCGAAAGATGATGTTTACCGACATCAAAAAATGACCAGACATTTACCGATGACTGGGGAGAAAACCTGATGTTTACAGACACCGAAACAATGGTGTTTACCGACACCAAAAATGATGACCAGACATTTACTGATGACTGGGGAGAATACCCGATGTTTACAGACACCGAAACAATGGTGTTTACCGACACCAAACAAAGAAACACACGCGGGTGCTGGCATGACACTTACCGGTATCACAAGAACGACATCTTAGATATGTCAAGGCAAGGTTGACCACTTCCTGGGGGTCTCACTGGGGGGAAACAAACTTTCTGTCACCAACGGGTGAGGTAATAAACCTCTGTGGGGATATCAATCCTGAATGCTGTCAAGAGCAACTGTAGCAGACTTGCTGTGCTGATGTTGAATGAAATGATCCGCCTCTGCCGGGGATACGGTCTGGTGAGGTTACCACATGAATGCATATGTTTGATTTTTCTATGGCGTAATGCTCCATATGGAATGGAAATGCTACGCAGTTTGAGGATGCAATGATTACTACATGCAAAAATGCAAAATGATGAGAACTCCGCTGGAAGATACACAGGACGACTGTGCTGAAAAAACATCGATACAAATCTGCTGGGGAGAAAAACAAGGCAACTGCCGGGGAACCATCAATACAACTCCGCTAGGGGGAGACAAGGCAACTCGCTGGGGAATAATAAAGCAACTTGCTATTGACAAAACCGGCAACTTTGCTGGGGACGGCCCAACCAATCCACAAGTAGGATAAACTCCGCTCTGTGAAAAAACTGCTCCGCTGGGGAAGATAAACCAGGCAACTCTTTCGGGATAATACCCGACGGGTGTAACAAGACGACTTTACCGGGGAGTGATAAGGCGACTTCACTGAGGAAGACTCAAACAAGCCTCAAGTGGGATAAACCCTGCTTTGGGGAATAACTACTACTCCGCCGGGGACGACCCACGCAATCCACCGGTAGAATAGATTCAAGCTGGGGATGCACACCGATCTGATACTGAAACCTGTCCAATCCACTGGTAGGATGAACTCTGCTGGAGAGATATTTCATGAAACCCGCTCCACTCGGGGATGATCTAACCAATCCATAGTTAGGTGAAAAGCTTTGTTCTGGGAAATAAACTGCTGGGGAAAGCTCACAGATGACGACCTGCAAAGCGGAATAACAAATGCCCCCAGGGGATACATGGACAAGATACGCTCAAGTGTCCTCAACATTCAAAATGATTTTCAAATGTTTTAATCTCTTGCACGTTATTGTTTTAGCCTTCATGTTTTTATATGCAATGTTTATCAAAAATTCGGACGTTTTTGCAAACAAAACCGTAAAAGTAAAAACAAGAGCAATTTATCTGAATAACGACTTTTATTGATTGAACATGTGCCTGAAAAGGCAAATACATTGGGAAGCAATTCCTAGGAAGAGGTAATTGCGCACAAAAGGAAAATAAACTATCCTAATGGCAATGTGAACACGGCATCCACTGTTTCCCAACTCTGTTATAACTCATAGATCGTCAAATTTCCTCCCAACTCCTTGCTTTCTGAGATGGCAGCTGACGAAGCGCGATGAAGTACAGATAACTCAGACTGTAGTCTTCGCTCTAATCCCTCTTTTGGCTGGATCGCCCTTTCGGGTTTTCAATCCACCGGGATACCCATTTTTGCCTAAGTCGCCCTTGCGGGTTTTCGACTTACCGGGTGTACAAATTCTTTTTATTTTTATCCCTAATTTTTGCCCGAACCTTTTCTTTCTGTTTTTTGGTTCGCCGGGATGCCCATTTTTGCCTGGACTTTTTTATTCTTTTTGTCCAGCGGGTCAATTTATGCGAAGTATTTTTTGACTACATCTGAGTTAACAGGGGACAGAAAATCTTCACCATCCATAGTTGTAAGCATCAAGGCTCCACCGGAGAAAACCTTCTTCACAACATACGGACCTTCATAATTAGGAGTCCACTTGCCCCTGTTATCTGTACCGGGAGGAAGGATCCTTTTCAGAACTAGATCACCAGTCTGAAATGTTCGAGGATGCACTTTCTGATCAAAGGCTCGCTTCATCCTTCTCTGATATAACTGCCCATGGCACACAGCTGCTAACCGTCTCTCTTCGATAAGGCTTAACTCATTAAACCTTGTACGAATCCACTCGGCTTCGTCCAGCTTGACATCTAATAATACCCTCAGAGAAGGGATCTCCACTTCAACAGGTAGGACTGCTTCCATACCATACACAAGGGAGTAGGGGGTTGCCCCGGTCGACGTACGTACCGAAGTACGGTACCCATGCAAAGCGAAAGGCAACATCTCATGCCAATCTTTGTACGTAACGACCATCTTCTGCACAATCTTCTTGATATTCTTGTTAGCCGCCTCTACAGCACCATTCATCTTCGGTCTGTAAGGAGAAGAATTGTGATGTTCAATCTTGAAATCTCTGCAAAGATCTTTCATCATCTTGTTATTGAGATTTGAACCATTGTCAGTGATGATTCTCTTGGGAACTCCATAACGACAGATGATTTCTTTCTTGATGAACCGGGCAACCACTTGTTTGGTGACGTTGGCAAAGGAAGCTGCTTCTACCCATTTGGTGAAGTAGTCAATCGCAACCAGGATGAAGCGATGTCCATTCGAAGCAGTAGGCTCAATCTTCCCAATCATGTCAATGCCCCACATGGCAAACGGCCAAGGCGAGTTCATGACATTCAGCGGGCTTGGTGGTACATGCACCTTATCAGCATAAATTTGGCACTTATGGCATTTCCGAGCATATTTGAAGCAATCGGATTCCATAGTCATCCAGTAATATCCGGCTCTCAACAGTTTCTTTGACATCGCATGACCACCAGCATGTGTACCAAACGAACCTTCGTGCACTTCTTGCATCAACATGTCTGCTTCGTGTCTATCCACGCATCTGAGCAAGACCATGTCAAAGTTCCTTTTATACAACACGTCATCCTGATTCAAATAAAAGCTTCCAGCTAGCCTTCTCAGGGTCTTCTTATCATTCTTCGATGCACCTTCAGGATACTCTTGAGTCTTGAGGAAGTTCTTGATGTCATAATACCACGGTTTCTCATTAATCGTCATAGACTCGGCTGCAAACACATATGCAGGCCTCTCGAGTCGATTCACCGCAACATGTGGCACATGATTCCACCAATGAACTTTTATCATGGATGATAAAGTAGCCAAAGCATCAGCCATCTGATTCTCATCCCGGGGGACGTGATACAATTTCACCTTCTTGAAGAAAGTCAGTATTCTTCTGGTGTAATCTCTATACGGAATCAAATGCGGCTGATTCGTATTCCAATCTCCATTGACCTGATTGATCACTAGAGCTGAATCCCCATAAATGTCAAGAGTTTTGATCCTCAGATCAATGGCTTCTTCTATCCCCATGATACAAGCCTCATACTCAGCTTCATTGTTGGTGACGTCGAATGTCAATCTGGAAGAAAAAGGCATATGAGCACTTTTCGGATTGATCAGCACTGCCCCAACACCGTTACCGTTCATATTCACAGCCCCATCAAACATCAGTGTCCACTTGTCATCAGGATCCGGTCCTTCCTCGACAAGAGGTTCTTCACAATCTTTCATCTTCAGATACATGATGTCTTCATCAGGGAATTCAAACATCATAGGCTGATAATCATCAATTGGTTGTTCGGCGAGATAATCTGACAAAGCACTACCTTTGATGGCCTTCTGTGACGTGTACTGAATGTCATATTCTGTTAAAATCATCTGCCATCGAGCAACGCGCCCGGTGAGAGCTGGCATCTCAAAGATGTACTTTACTGGATCCATCTTAGAAATCAATAAGGTAGTATGGTTCAACATATACTGCCTCAGTCGGCGAGCAGCCCAGGCCAAAGCACAACAAGTTTTCTCGAGCAGTGAATATCTTGTTTCACAGTCGGTAAACTTTTTGCTAAGGTAGTATATGGCATGCTCTTTTCGACCAGACTCGTCATGTTGTCCCAATACACACCCCATCGAGTTCTCGGTAACTGACAGGTACATTATCAACGGTCTCCCTGGAACTGGAGGTATAAGGATTGGAGGTTTCTGTAAATACTCTTTGATTTTGTCAAAAGCTTTCTGACAATCATCATTCCACTTGATCGCCTGATTCTTTCTAAGCAGTTTGAAAATTGGTTCACATGTGGCAGTTAAGTGAGATATGAACCTTGCAATGTAGTTCAACCTCCCTAAAAACCCACGGACATGCTTCTCCGTCTTCGGTTCAGGCATCTCTTGAATAGCTTTGACCTTTGCTGGATCAACCTCAATCCCTTTTTCACTGACAATGAAGCCTAACAGCTTCCCTGATCTCACCCCAAACGTACATTTGTTCGGATTCAGCCTCAGTTTGAACTTGACCAACCTGTCAAACAACTTCTGCAAGTTAACCAGGTGCTCCTCTTCTGTCTGCGACTTCGCAATCATATCATCCACGTACACTTCGATCTCTTTGTGCATCATGTCATGAAAGAGAGTCGTCATTGCCCTCTGATAGGTAGCACCGGCATTCTTCAGCCCAAATGGCATCACTTTATAGCAGAATGTGCCCCAAGGTGTAATGAATGTCGTCTTTTCCATGTCCTCTGGCGCCATCTTGATCTGATTATAGCCTGAGAAACCGTCCATGAAAGAGAATACCAAGGATTGAGCCGTATTATCCACCAATACATCGATGTGAGGTAATGGGAAATCATCTTTCGGACTCGCCCTATTCAGATCCCGGTAATCGACACACATTCTGACTTTGCCATCCTTCTTCGGCACAGG
Source organism: Lathyrus oleraceus (assembly GCF_024323335.1). Classification (NCBI taxonomy): domain Eukaryota; kingdom Viridiplantae; phylum Streptophyta; class Magnoliopsida; order Fabales; family Fabaceae; genus Lathyrus; species Lathyrus oleraceus. Next base: position 54,690,313 of record NC_066585.1, read on the forward strand.
AACAATGTTGGCCACCCACGGTGGATAACTGGTAACAGCCAGAAAACCTGCATCCCACTGCTTCTGAACCTCTTCCTTGATCTTGACAGCCATATCAGGACTAGTTCTGCGAAGCTTCTGCTTGACCGAAGGACACTCTTCTCTGAGGGGTAATCGATGCACTACGATGTCTGTATCCAACCCGGGCATATCTTGATATGACCAGGCGAATATTTCCACATATTCACTTAGCATCTCAATCAGCCTCCTCTTGACAGAGTCTTCTAAAGCAGCCCCAATCTTGATCTCTCTTCTGGCGTCCTTAGTACCCAGATTAACAATCTCCAACTCCTCCTGATGAGGTTGGATGACCCTTTCCTCCTGCTTCAGCATTCTGACCAATTCTGCGGGGAGTTCACAGCCTTCCTCACTCTCCTCTTCAGCTTGGTAGATGGGATTATTGAAATCATGCTGAGCCATAACAGAATCGTTCACAGTGGATGCCAAAAGATCACTTCTGCATGTTTAATGTTTTATTTTTAGAAAAAGATTTCAATAAAGTCACAAAAAACAAAAACATTGCCATTTTTATTATTTTGAAAAATGAAAACAAAAAAAGAAAGACAGGGATCACAAAATTTGATTGCAAAATGTCATTTATTTATGATAATCATTAAAACATGATGAGGCCCTACAATGAACCACTACGCCTTGGGCAGAACGTAGGGTTTTCATGCAAAATGAAAAAAACAAAGGAAAATTACTCTGTCTGAAGAGTAACTTGAACCACTTCCTCAGTCGTCCAATTATTGATAGACTCCCCTGGGGCACACGGGCGAACCCAGACGTCTAGATCACCATCATCATCACAGTCCTCACCAGTTGCAAAGACGTCTCCATGATTCATCAGCCCGGCGCTGGTAAAGGTACTCGGACCCACACTTTGCTCTTCTTGGAGAGGCTCATAACCGATACCGAACTTGTCTTCCTTAACCGGCAAGTCTACCATCTTGCCCCAGCCTTCAGCTCTACCGGAGTCAACCACCTCCTTGGCTTGCTTGTAAGAAGCAATCGAAGCACCTGGCTTCCTCTACTCAGCATAGGCTACTTTCTCAAGCGCCACGGTCTCAAATGCCTGGCATAATGTTTCATGGATCTCGCCATCTACCTCGACATACTTGAACGAGGATAGGTGACTCACCAGAATCTCTTCTTCGCCACACACGGTCACAATCTGACCATTCCAGACATACTTGAGCTTTTGATGGAGAGTCGACGAGACTGCCCCAGCCGCGTGAATCCACGGACGCCCCAACAGACAGCTGTAAGCGGGTTGAATGTCCATCACATAGAAAATGATGTCGAAAACCTCGGGACCTATCTTCACTGGCAAGGTAACTTCACCAAACACAGAACGTTTGGATCCATCAAATGCGCGCACAATAAGGTCACTGGGAGTGAGCACAACTCCCTCAACATCAATCTTCTTCAAAATCTGCTTTGGCAGGACATTCAAGGACGACCCGGTGTCTACCAACACGTGAGACAGCACTGCTCCCTTACATTCCATGGTGATATGCAAGGCCTTGTTATGATTACGACCTTCAGGCGTCAAGTCTAGGTCAGTGAAACCTACACCGTGCCTGGTGCTCACGTTGGCCAACACACCCTCTAGTTGGTTGACGGAGATCTCTTGCGGGACGTATGCCATGTTCAACATCTTCAACAAAGCATCACGATGTGCCTCAGAGCACAACAACAAAGAGAGAATTGAAATTTTGGATGGAGTTTGATTGAGCTGATCTACAATCTTGTAGTCACTCTTCTTTATGATCTTCATAAATTCCTCCACGTCCTTTTCAAATGAACCCTCAGGCACCTCCTTCTGAGCCAGTTCTTCGTCAATAACAACCTGTTTGCCTTTCGCCCTAGCAGATGCTTCAGCATTAGCATCTCTCAACGGCTGAGGAGAAAACAGTCGTCCACTCCGAGTAAAACCTCCTGGTCCACCAACGTTGTCCACAACGGGACTCACAACCACATGAGTTTTAACTGGTGCACTGATCGTCACAGGCGCTTGATTAGACGGCCTGACCCGATTCTCAGCCCTTCTGTTGTTTCTATAAGCATTGTCGTACGTCCAGGGAACAACCCTACTATTTTCAACTGGTCTTATTCCAGACGCAACGATGGTAGTTGGAGCACTGATGGTTACCGGAGAGGAAATGGTAACTGGAGTACCACTTGCTGCAGATGAGCTAACAACCCCTTGTCCTCGTCCTTCAGCCGGTTTAAAGTAGATGGTGACAGTTGACACCGACCCATTATCTTTGACAGCCCGACTGAACTGGAGACAACCTTCATCAATCAACTTTTGAATACCAGCCCTCAACTGGTCACACCCATTATCAGCTTCAACACAGCCCAAACAATCCTCATTACAGCCCGGGTAGACACCCCCCTTCAGTAAACGGCCCTTCACAACTGATAAAGAAGTCTGAACATTATCAACATTATCAACCAAATCTTCAGCTTCTCCCCCTTCGATATTGTTTACCCTATGCCCACCATGCTGAGGCATAGGATTGTTCACTACATTGGGTACCGGAGCGAAATTGATCGCCTTGGCATCGATCAAGTCTTGAACCTTGTGTTGCAAAGCCCGACATTTCTCAGTATGATGGCCTGGTGCCCCAGAATGAAAGTCACAGCGGACGTTCGCATCGTATCCAGGTGGCAACACTGTTGGAGGAGCCATGGTACGCAACTCGACAAATCCCAACCTGAGTAGTTCGGGCAATAGTTCGGCGTACGACATTGGCAAAGGATCAAAACGTCGATCAGCCACTCTCTGTCTGGGCTGATACGGACGTTGTTGCTGTTGTTGTTGATGTTGTTGCGGTTGTTGAACCCTTTGTTGTTGTTGTTGACGAGGCTGAGGTGCAGGAATGGTCACTGCAGCAACTGGACGATACTGATCTCTGTTTACAACTCCTCTGTACACATTCCCTCGGTGGACAACATTGGTCTCTCCTTCTCTACAGCGAGGTGCCCCAGAGAAAGGTTTCTTTGATGACGAAGAAGACCCCACATCATGAATTCTGCCAGCCTTGATTAAACTTTCGGTTCTTTCGCCACAGATGACGACATCAGAAAAACTTCCGAATGGGCAGCTTCCCATCCGGTCCATATACACACCTTGAAGAGTGCTGATAAACATATCTGTCAACTCCCTTTCCAGCATAGGGGGTTGAACTCTCGCAGCAAGCTCGCGCCATCTCTGGGCGTACTCTTTAAAACTCTCATTGCTTTTCTGACACAGACTCTGCAGCTGAGTCCGGGTCGGCGCCATATCCATGTTATGTTTATACTGTCTGAGGAATGCTTCACCCAAATCCCTCCAGCATCTGATCGAATCCCTCTTCAACTCCATGTACCAGTCCAAAGACGCCCCAGATAGGTTGTCTTGGAAAAAATACATCCACATCTTCTCGTCGTCAGTATACGCCGAGATCTTTCGATAATATGCTTGCACATGAGTGCGAGGACAAGAGGTGCCGTTGTACTTATCAAAGGACGGTGCTTTAAACTTGTGCGGGATTCTCAGACCTTCAACTAATCCCATATTGGTAACGTCAAAACCGAGGGAGTTTTGACATTCCATAGCACGGATCTTCTCAGCAAGAGCCTCAACTTTTCGATCTCTCTCATCAACCCTTCCCAACATGTCTTCGTATTCATTGAGCAGAGTGAACATATCCTCTTGTCTGTTGACAATCGGAGCTTGATTACGGGCCGGAGCGCGGACTACTCTGGCATTAGCAGTGTCTGGAGCAATCGGTTGACCGTTGATGCGAATACCTCTCAACTCTTCTCCTACAGCATAGTTGTTGATGGGCACAGCAGCAGCAGCAGTGTGATGGACTGGGTTTCCTTCTTGCAGAGGTTGGTTGGGCGGTGGAATTGCAGCTTCTTGCCTCTGAACTAGAGCTCGGAGTTCTTCTTGACCTTGTGCGACCCCTTGCATCATGTGAATGCACTGGGCCATGCTAGCCCTCATCTCTGCTAACTCGGCTTGTACTTGATCCATGTTCCTCTGATGGTTAAGTCTCGTTGAGTAGCGGTGCGGTCTCTGATCAGCTATCCTGCCTGAACACAGGAACCAAAGTGAGAAGTCGGCACAAGAACACCTGTTATGCAAATGAGATGAGTATGATGTTAATGATGTGTATGATGCACATGATATGCTCATTTCTCAGGCATTCAAAGAGCCTGATCCATCCTTAAAAGATGGCAACCTGCAGTAACAAGAGAACAATACAATACAGGGTAAATGAGAACAACAGGGAAATACTAACAACCTTATCTATAAATAAGGACAAAAGGATCAATACAACCGAGTCAACAAAAATATTTGAATAAACAGAGTACAAACAAATGAATCCCATCCAACAAGCCTGGAGGTGATTCTCAACAAATACATCAAAGATACAAGCTAAGATAAACGATCTTCCGGAATGAGAGTCTTCAGGTACTAGCACTGGTCTATCAACAGTGTGCATTCTGAACAATCTGGTAGAGGGGTAATCTTCTCCTTCAATTGTCTTCTAAGCTCCATGACTTCTCCTCCAAGATATTCCTCTGATGCCTGTCTCAGGTCTACCTCCTTCTTCAACTGGATGTCCTTGTCTCTGAGTTGCTTCTCTAGGTCTCTGATCTTCTTCTGGTAGCTGGCTTCAGCTCTCTGCAGCCTCAAACACTCCCGGTGCTCTGCATCCAACATGGACTCCATCTCCTCGTAGGATCTCTTCCTGCTCCTTGCTCTGCTAGCATCCTCTCCTTGCATTTCCCTGAGTTGATGGGCCAAGTGCAACCTATCAGCTTTGGCTTTGTAGAGCTCCATCTGGGTGTCTTGCTCCTTCTCTCTCAAACGGCGACTCTCCATCAAGGCTTGCTTATAGTGCTCAGCAGGCACACTCTCAGCAAGGACCAAAGGTGGTTGCTCCTGCAACGGCTCCATCCTATCGTAGGGTAGCAACAAAGTTTCCACTCTCTTCTTTACCCAATCAGTGTAATCAGGCATTGCAATGGCAAACTTCTTCCCTAAGACGGATCCATCCTTCACTCCAACAGATCTCCAAGCTCTTCCTATCTGCTCCAATCTAGTCAGGTCACTCTGCTTCTCAAAATACACACTTTCAGCTACTTCAGCTTCAAGTGGTCTTCCCTTCATTACAAACCCTAACTGACGAAGAGAAAGAACTGGATTATAATTTATGCAGCCTTTGGTCCCCACGAGTGGCACATTCCAGAATTCTCCACAGCTCATAATAACATTCTCCACATCCATCCGGTAGGATTGCCATCTGATGTCATAGGAGGTAAGTGACATGACCCTTTGAGGCCACTTAAGAGTGCTCTGAGTATCCATAAAGGGTCCACTGGCTGGCAGAAGGGACATGAACCATCTGAGCAGAAGAGGTAGACAACATCTGATAGCTCCACCCTTACCATGCCTACTGTGAATGGCATAGTAAGTGTCAGCTAACAGAGTGGGGATTGGATTCCTTCCCATGAAGATACTGATGGCAGCATGGTCAATGAAATTGGGCATGCTTGGGAATAGGACGATCCCATAGATCATAGCAGCAAGCTGGGCATGAAAAGCTTCCCAATTCCCCTTCTCTGCTTCCTCTCTGGCAACCCTCAAGAGAAACTTCAACAAAAGACCCACGACTCCCCCACTGGGCTTCCAATTATCACAAACTTCCTTAACACTCAACCGGAGAGCTCTGGCAACAACTCTAAAGTCAACCTCCTTAGGCACATCCAGGAAAGGAACCTGATGCTGAATAGGGACACCCAACAGGATAGAATACTCCTCGAGAGTAGGCGCCAACTGGTAGTCTTGAAAGGTAAAACATCTGAGCTCCGGGTCATAGAACTGAAGAAGTGTCTGCAGCGGTACCGGATCAACCACCGTCTTCAATAAAGTCAGAATATCCCCAAACCGCCCAACAAAACTCTTCAGCTGATCACTAGTCACAAGGCTACCCAACTCGATCAATGCAGTCAACGGCTCACGATGAAAGCTGTAGGAACAGGTCTTCCGCTTCGGCTCTGGGACTGTTGCCATCTCTATCAATGGACAAGCTCTGGAATGTACCTGAGAAATGATATGCATGCAGAGATTAGTTTTTTTTCTTTTTTTTTTCTTTTTTTTTTTCTTCTTTTCTTTTTTTTTCTTTCATTTTTTTTGCGTATCTTTGGAAAAATAAATATGCTATGATGCACATGATGCAGACTGAACTGGCTGGTTGTGCAATCTCTAAACACAAGGTCGAAGCTTCAGTCTAAACTCAGAACCCAAATCCAACTTGAAAACCCAAGGTCAACTGAGAAACTGTTGTCTGAACCCAAAGTCACCAACAGAACCACGAGTCACCAACGGTACCTGTAATAATCAACCCTTCCCCACTCACGGGTGTCGTCTAGGCCAGGGTAAGGTCGAGAGAAACACAGCATAAATAACCTTTCGCAGAATACCATCATATACACACCTGAAGTATGCAACGACAATATCCCACCAGGGTCTGAACTGTTCGTGATATCAATGTTCCGCTAAGTGGCGCAATACCATCCGCTTCCCATGAATCACTCTATTCCTAAGCATCCTAGATTTCACTCATGGTCTGGGTATTGGACCTTTTACCTCAAGTGACTCCCACCCCAACAAAGAGAAACAAACAACCAGCCAGGCAGATGAATAATGAATGTGAATGAATGCAAACATAATTACAAACATAAATGCAAACAATAAATGAAATGAACAAATAATGAATGCAATAAACAAACACAGCACAAAGCAACCAAAACCCTAACCTAGAGAGCGCTAGGAGAGACTCGCTTAGGGAAGATGGACCAGCATAGGTCAACTTCTCTATTACTCCCCAGCAGAGTCGCAAACTGTCGCATTACGCGAAAAACCGGCGGGAAACAAGAACAACAGAGCCGCCACCGTGCGTTATTTATCCCAAAAGAGGGAAAGGAAACGCTCAGAGTAAACCTAGGAAAGACATGGTCTCGCGACCAAAGAGAATGGGATCGGGAGTCGGTTATGCGAAGGGAAGGTATTAGCACCCCTACGCATCCGTCGTACTCGACGGGATCCACGCACAAAAGGAAAGGAAAATGGTTGCTAAAACACTGCTCACACACAAGAAAACAGACAAGACTGACTCGGCAGGATATCGCATCCTGGGCCTACTTAGTCTATCAGGCATAGACATCAGAGTCGAAGTAGTTCGGACTGGGGAAACGACACATGCTCGCTAGGATATCGCATCCTATGCATACGTATCTCCTTTGGACGACGGAGAATCAGAGCATTCGTAGCTCGGCTGACACGCACACAAACAAACACAGGTAAAGGCAAACGTGGAGCCCGAATGCCAATCACTGGACTTACATCAGCATCCGAACCAAAACAAAACCCACACTGGAACCCGAATGCCACTCGATGGACTTACATCAGCTTCCAAACCAGAACAACACACACAGAGGGGTTGAAGACAAAGGGGTGGAAAAAGAAAAAGGGCGCCCGGAGAGATCAGCTTATCTCCTGCCTACATACCTCATCTGGTATGACGATCAGGGCGACGTAGTTCCCCTACGCAGGGACACAGGACTAGCCTAACCAGATAACAGAGGGAGAAACAACTAGGGAGACTACGACTCGAGCCTAGATGTTATCATGCAAATATCCCTAAGTTAAGGTTTCTAGCTAACTTGCACAGGAAGCAAGCCACACCTAACTTGCACAGGAAGCAAGCTAAACTAAACCTAACTTGCACAGGAAGCAAGTCAAACAAAAACACAACCACAAGTAGCACACACTATATACAAGCAATGGGCTCAAACAAGGTTAGGTTTTAGTCGAGGGGTCATATCAACCTCAACAAACAAACCACTGGAACTGGGTAGTGTTAGCTCTTAACCTTGCCATTGAGGGGCTAAGGTGAAGCAGATGAAAGGAGATGAGGGGTGTGCCTCATTGCTCTTATCCCTGGTCAGGGAGAGCATTTGAATATCATAAGGTGTGGGAGTTCAGAAAGTGGGAACTCTCTCCACAAGTTAGACTCTATAGATCTTGGGTTTTTTACTCACTATGCATCAACACAGGTAGTGTGAGCAAGGTGAGTGACACACAGAATAGTAGGAGATAGGTTGCTTATCTCTTGGATTCTACCAATTGCCTCTTCACTTAGGAGGTCTTTGCATATGTACAAGGACAATTGTAAACAATCACAAACATTGCCTCTTAAGGAGGACTTCAGACAGTTGCCTGGCCAAGTAACAGGCCAGGTCTTCCAGACTACATGAAGATAAGAAAATATACCTCAATGAAAATTGCTATTCAAGCAAAGCAAAGCAAAGTTCACAAGGAACTAAAAGCAACTAAAGGTACCTGAAACCAGTCAGACAACATCAGTATACAAGTCAAAGTTAAATCAATAATGAAACAGAGGTCAGCAGTCAACACAATCAGTTTAAATGTGCAATGCACAAGGCTCAAAGCATGTGAGCCAAGCAACCTACAAAACAAACAAGTTAGTCATGATAATCAAATCAAACTCATTCAACTTGTATAAGTTTCTTTGGGTATTTGTTGGTTAACCTGAAAACATGAACTCAAACATGAGCAACAAGACCACTAGGACAAGCCTAGGGTCAAAAGGGGATGAGAAAGTCAAAACAGAAAATGAAATCCAATCAAAATCATATTCAAACAATCAATAAGCAAACTCAATTGGTTCCACAATCATATCATTCATCATCATCATTTCATAAGCAAATTAGGTCAAAGCATGGCATATGGAAGCTCATAGAAGTCAACAGCAAGACGCAACTCAAAACCAATCATAAACAATTCCAAAATTTCTCAAATAAATCATGATCAAACATAATCCATAGCATGGTAAGCACACCAAATTTCAGCTCAATTGGATCATGGGAAGTAGGGAAATGAAAATCAGAAAGGCAGGGCAAGTTCAAACATGCTCAAAGAAGTCAACCAAACATGCATCAACTTCAATAAATCATAAATCAGTGATAGCAAATGAGAAATGAATGAGACTAAAACCATGGTAAACCGTAAGATGTCTACTAATCACATGTCAAATTTCATGTCCATCCAATAATGTATGAGAATTTCACAAAGCAAATGGGAACAAGTGTCACAAAAGTCAACATTTTGGTAAAACAGGGGAGAAATTACCAAACAATTAGGAAATGCATTCACAAATTCCAGAATAATTCATACATATTCTCAACATCTAGAAGCATGTTCATGCAAAAAATCAGACCAAATTGAGTTCATTAGGCAAGGTAATCAAAATCATGAAGTTGGACATGAATGGTGTGACACAAATTGTCACACCCTAATTCAAAAAATCATAACTCAAAAACCAGCAATGATAAATTCACAAACTTTACACCAAAATCACCATGAATGTGTCTAGTTTAAGCACAAAAAATTTCAAAGCCATTGAATAAAGCATCATCATTTCACAATTGATTTGGCAAAGTGTACAAAAAATGAGCATATGTGACAAACCCTAGCACAATTTAAAAACCATACATGCAAAAAATCTGGAAAAATCATGATTAAAAACTAGAGATTATGATGAACATTATGCAAAAAGTCTCATTAATTTTGGATTAAAATTGGATGACTTATGAATTTTGGAAGATTGTGTAACAAATGAAATAAAAATTGCAAAAATTAAATGGATTTAATCAACTAATAAACGGTCAGTGGCATTGTGGTAAATAGATGGAACTTTAAGTGAAACTCTGCGTTTCACTTAAATACATGCCGCGCCCTGATTGGCTCATGGCCAATAAAACAGTAAATCCATGCACAGCAAATGCAAAACACGATCCAAGCCAAAAATTCTGGGTTTTTTAACTAGGGTTCTTGCTACAGTGGATATCATCATCTTCTTCCCAAATCGTGAAAAATAATTTTGCCCAGAAATGAACAATAAGCACACATTTAGAACCATCTAACAACACACATCACAACTACAACATCCATTTTCATGGAATCGAGCTACACAGCATGCATCATACAAAAACAAGTTTGAACATCAAATTTCAACTCAACATTTCTTCCTAATTACTCAACCATTTTCAATGGTTTAAAGCTCAATAGAATCATGGCAAAGAGATCTATCTAATGCATATCATAGTTTAGCAAATAATGTGATTCGAAAAATTACCAAATCTGCAAGGCAGTGATGCTTCAGGTGTTGTTTGGTCGTGTAAGCTCAAAACAGTTGTTCTTCAAGCTCCCAAATGATGAATGGAGGAGGAAATTTGGCTCAGCAATGCTTGATTGTGCTTCACTTGAAATCTGCCATGGATGAAGCTCTTCCAAAACAGTTCATGAACGAGGCTTTACAGCTGAGATATACCACTTGCAATGAGCTCAAAAATGGTGGTGGGTGATGAAGCAACCAAGCTGAGCTCGAGGTCTTTGAGATTTCTTCAAGAAAAGTTCAAAAATGCAAGATGAGGGTTTGAGAGAATATGAGGTTTTTTGATCTGTTTTAGTATTGTGGCTAGGGCTTTTCAGAGAGAAAAAGATGTATATATGTGCTGTTTAAGGTTTGTTAATCAAGATTAATGAAGTGGTAATTGGAAATTGGTTAATGAGTGTGTTTGGACCATTTTGCTAAAACCATGCCAATTTACATGGAGGTGCATGAATGTGCACGAATTGGGCTTCCAACAAATTCTAAATATCACTTCTGAACCATTCCAAGTGGTAAAAATCATGGCAAAGGCTTAATTTTGAAAGTCAACTTTTTACCTCACTTGAATTAATTCATGCTACTTCAAAAAGTGCCATTTTGATTGGTGAGTTTTTGGTAAATGGTGATGACAATTTTGGAAAGAGGGCATCAAATGTGACTTGTAGCAAAAAACCCCACCCAATTTGGCCAAATGGTTTGGAAGATATGCCACTTTGAAGTTCAAAATTTTTTGAGAATGATTTGATCATAACTTGCCAACCATACATGGGAATTGAGTGTTCTTGGACTTTTTGGAAATGGGAGAACAAGATCTTAAACTTTCATGTTTGGCGAAAATTCATTTGAAGCTTGTATCATGATGTAAGTTTGAGGATCAAGACTTTCCATTTTTGGCAAATTCCAATTACTGGTCAACTTTCTATTTTTGGAAATTTCTTGTCTGGCTTCAAATTCTTCCATGATGATGTTTGACATGTTATATGAGGCCTATATGGACATGAATGAGACCTCTCAAACCAATTCCCACCATCCAATCACTGATTAAATGCATAGTTGACCAACAGTTGACTTTTTAGGGTTTTTGGTGAACTGAGCCATGATTGATGACTTCTGAGCATCCAAACCTTGACCAAAACATTTCAAAAGGACCCCTAGGTCATGTGAACATGTTGGACCAACCCTAGGGCCTTGCATCCTTGGAATTTGAACTTGCTTGCTTGATTGACTGATCTCCTGGCCAGTTTGACCTAATTCTGTCAGTTGAACTTGCACTTGGGCAAAGGGCAATGCAATGTTATGCAGTGGACTATGTTAATGTTATGACTTAATGTGAGAATGTATGTACAATGATAGGTGCAAATTTGAGGTACTACAGCGTCCACTGCCTACGTATCTCATCTGAGTATGAGAATCAGAGTCTTCGTAGCTCGACTACCTATGGGTTAAAGAGAAGTGTGCTCGCTAAAACATCGCGTCTTATGCCTACGTATCTCATCTGGAATGAGAATCAAAGCAAAACGTAGTTCAACTAAGTACGGGAACAAGGGTCTCGATTGCAACTAGGGCAAGAGAAAGGGAAGGTCTCGATCGCAACGAGGGCGAGAGAAAAGAATCGCAACAAGGGCGAAAGCAAACAAGGATTAGTTGTTAGTCTTCAATCAAAACTCGGCAAGACATCGCATCTCGTGCCTACGTATCTCATCTGAACATGAGAATCAGAGTTTCCGTAGTTCGACTAACTAGGGGTTAGGGATTGCCTTCTGAACATGGACTTACAAAAGAGGACACCAGCTATGTCAAAGGAAAGTGGGCAATGTGTTCAACGTCCTAGTAGTAGGTGTCGCAGCTCGCTGAATCGAGTCTTAGGCAGTTACCTATTTGCAATAGAACGGATTGACATGCCACAAGATCGGAGACGCACGAAAGGTCTAAAAAGTGGGGAAGCTCTGCCCTAGAGTTGTCATGCAGTGTGAACCTATGTGTTAGGATTTACAGAAGGGAACATCTACCTAATGTTAGCATGCAAATAATGAGGGAACTCTACCTATGTTATCATACAAAGGGTTCTACCTAATGGGTGCTACCTAAGCGGAATAGGAGTCGACGAATGGAGCAAGGAGAGGAGCCAAGGATAAGCGTAGATGGCGATGCCAGAAGCAATCGACTTACAGGTAGATGGCGATGCATGAAGCAATCGACTTACAAGAGAAATGGCGATGCATGAAGCAATCGACTTACAAAAGGATGGATGAATACGTGCTGGTTCTGTTAAGTTTTGAAAATGATTACTCGACGTTGGATCGAGCTTTTGATCTTGTTTTGAAATGGTTATCGGATGTTCGTTTTAATTCTTGTATTAACAGATGAAATAAAGAATGAAAGAATAAACATTATACACTTCATGGGAGAGGGGTACATTTGTTATGAATGGGGATTGTTCATGGAAATCAAACAATAAGAATATATGCCTCATACATCATACAAGTAGGAAACAGTTATCAAACAATAAGAATATATGCCTCAATCATCATACAAGTAGGCAACAATTACCAATCAATAAGATAAGTAAACAGGTATATAATCAAGCAAAAGAATCAAAGAATGAAATAATGGAGCATTAAAAAATGCATGGGAAGTATGAACATGTTAAACAATCAAGACATAATAAGCATGGATGAAAGAAACAAGTATAACAAATGACAGATGAATCAGACAGATAAAAAGGTGCACAAAAGGTTCACTGAAATAATTTAATCAGGAAATGAGGTAAGGACCAAATAAAATCAAGATGAAAGGCCTCTAATACATGTCATATAAGATGAACAAGGGAGGACCAAAAGATCTCTTCAATTGCCATAAGCAATCCCTAAGTCAAACATCGATCATAAAGAAGTCAACTGAAAATTCAAGCCAACTTAATAAATACCAAATAAATAGCAAATTAATCAAGAAAATTATTAAAAATTAAACTAAATAAGGTGGGCTCAGGACATCATCATCCCCCAAAAAGATTTTAAAAATAAAGAAAATTGGTGCATGAATTAATTAAAATAAGACATAAGTCAAACAAAAAGTCAACCGACAAGATAAATCAAAAATAAATAGTAAATTAATCAAGAAAATTATGAAAAATGAAACTAAATAATATGGGATCAGGACGTCATCATCCCCCAAAAAGATTTCAAAAACTAATGATAATTATTGTATGAATTAATTAAAATAAAACAGAGGTCAAACTAGAAGTCAACCAACCAAACTAGGTTAAAAAAAAATCAAGAATAAATGGAAAATTGTGAAATAAATATTCAAGAAAAATTCAGGTTGACCATGGGATAGTGGTTAACCTTCATCCCAAAAATCAAAGGCTGAAAATAATTTGAAGTTATAAAAATAAAATCAATAAAAAAATGTATGCTAAAATGAACCACTTGGAATGAGTAATTAAAATAAAATATCAATATTAAATAAATGCGAAAATAAAAATTAAATAAAATTCAATAAGGCATCAAGAAAAATGGAAAATATTTTTGGATAATTTTATGAACAAATAAAATATTTTATATCAATAAAAATCAAAACAGAAAATAAATGTGAATTAGAAAAGAAAATGGAAATGGAAGTGTATAAGTGCTGATGGGCCAGGAAAGGGGGGTGGGGAAAACGAACAGTGGAAGACCCATGACCCAAGTCACCACTTAAACCAGGTGTGACACTTAAGTAACATTTTATTAAAAATAACATGTGACGTAACATCAATTGGTCAAGTTTACTTAAGTGACTAAAAGACAAAAAACAAATAGATGGCCAGGATTAAAACATACGCGACGAATCCGATGGTTCTCAAGAGGACACGTGGTCGTCTTCTTCATTAAACCAAACCCTAGCCATGCCATGCAACAAAAACGCAGAAAATGCAATGGTTTTCTTCAAACTTCAACACCAAAATGCGACCACCATAGTGCATCAAAACACACGAAATAAAGCCCAGATCTCAAGTATGAAATGCAAGGATTAACATGGTATCTTTGTTTAAGTGAAACAGTAGCTTAATCATGGAGAAAAGTTGTTAACAAGATGTCAATATGGACACGACTATGAGCAAAAAATAACAACACAAACTCAACCATGAACAATGCCGCGTACTGAGGACTTCAGAAGCAATCATAGCATATGATTAGCGTGGTAATGAGCATGATGGTGAGCATGGTAAACAGACATGAAGCAAGCATAAGAATGAGCATGGATGCATTAACAAAATGGCTATGGAGAAGGGACAAGAGGGTTACCTAGTGGAAGTTAGTCCACTGCTACTTGGTTGTGGAGAGGATGGAAGAGAATGGTGCTGCCTTGATGCCTCACTTCAAGAACTTCATGAGAAATACCAACTGACTTCAATGAACTTTTTCCTTGCTCGAAAATTCCAATGGCCTTGCTTTCAGGTTTAGGGTTTTTTGCTCTTAAATATGTGGGTCAAATTGCCCCTTAATGGGCTTACAAATGATCTGTCCATGAGAATAAAATGTGCATTTGGTGGCAATTTGGTGAGGTGTAGAAAGAGGGCACGTGAGGCTTGTTTCTTATTTTGGAAAAGTTTTAAGTGAGTGGAAATGTGGTGCATGGTCAAATGAGGAAACAAACATTGGCTGCAACATGGCTTGGTCGGGTTACAGCATGGCTTGGTGAGGCAAGGAATTCATTTCAAGACGGTGACTTTGTGGCTTCATAACTTGATGAACACACCACCCATTGATGAAATAATGCAAACAGTAGAAAGATCTCATGGAGCATAGCATGTTTCATGTTGAGCATAAGTGGCAATGGCCCTCAAGATCATGTCACACCATTGCAAAACTGGTTGGGCAAGTTTGGCCTAAAATCTGCCTAGAAAATCAAGTCATGGTGCCAACTTTAAGTGAATGTATCTCTCCAACCATGGATCCAAATGAGATGATTCCAAAGGGAGGTGAAAGAGGACATGGCAAGGTATAATTGTTGTGAAGAAAACATTTTCAATTGATGCTTGAAGTGCAAGAAAACTGGCCAAGAAGTCTTGACAAAACTTGAAGATTTCTAGACTTAGAAATATTTCTAAGTGTCCTAAAAGATATGCTCCACTTTGACTAAGCATAACTTTCTCAATTTTGATCCAAATGGAGCAAACTTTATATTTATAGAAAGCTTGGAACAAGAGGAACAACTTTCGTGTTGGAGAAAGTTTCAAATGGAGCTTTTATCTTGATGGAAAATGGGCTTAAAGTGAGTGCAAAAATCATGAAAACTTGCCCTAAATAGAAAGTCAACCATTTCCAAATTAAGTATCTTTTTCAATTCCTGATTAAATGACGAATCCATGATCCAACCTTGATCAAATTTCACATGTAAGCTTCCCTAGGTATGAATTTTGAGATTCCACTCTCAAAAAGTCAGTAGTTGACTTTTTTGGCCCCATAGTTGACTTTTCCCAAACTGTCTGATCCCCGATTCCAGTGATCAATTGAAGCACCTCTGGCTCAAATAAAAAGCTGATTTTTTGTATGTAGACCCTTGTGGACATATGGAGGGCCATGGAAAAGAGTTTCACCCAAAGAATCAGAAATAAACTGATTTTATACCAAACCCTAATTTTAGGGCAAAAAATGATCGGGGACTAATTGCACTGCTTGCCAATGGATCTTTCTGAGATAATTGTTAGTCTTCCTAAGCCAAGATAGCTCTCCAATCATGACATGTATGAGCTCCTCTACTTCCAACCAAACATTGCCTGTTGCAAGTAGCCATGAAACCCTAATTTCCTGATTAAATCCAGATGAACACCCTGATAGCTTTGAATCCTTCACTGATGAACTGAGGACCATAATAAGATACCTGGAGCCCCCTGAGACCCTTGAGACTTGTATACTTAGAGAATGAAGTCTAATTCTCAATCTTGCTTTGTGTGGGCTCCTTCTGTTAAGGAATGGTCAATCAAAACCTGATTTCCAAGTCACTAATGCAGTATGCAATGAGTATGACCAAATATGATGCCAATGAAGTGTGAAACATAATCCCATGCTTCCAAGAAAAAAAGAAGGGTAAATTTTGGGGTATTACAGCACCCCCTATTCAATCAACTAGTGACCCGAAAAGAAGATAGCAACGGCTTTCGCACTTTCGAGGTATCAAGGGATTGAATACAATAAAAGCCCAAAAATTTACACTGAAGTGAAAAAATGAAGTAACAATGCCTGTCAAAATCGGCAAAAAGGTGGTCTTGAAAAAGAATCTGTTTCGTACGGTGAGAGTCGGTCTGAGCACCGAAAAAGGAGTGTTAGCCTGAATACCAAAATAAATGGTAACACAAAAATAAATATGGCCTGAATGCCGCTCATCAATCTGAATACTGGAAATGACTTCGATATGAGCATCGGAAAGTACTAGATTATCGAACATCGGTTTGAACACCGGGAAACTGGCCTGAATGCCACTTCGGTCTGAACACCAGAAACTGGCCTGAATGCCACTTCGGTCTGAATACCGGAAAAACTGGCCTGAATGCCACAAGTTGCATCGACCTGAACATCTTCGATCTGAACATCGAAAAAGTGGCCTGAATGCCACTTCGGTCTGAATACCGGAAAATTGGCCTGAATGCCACTTTGGTCTGAACACCGGAAACTAGCCTGAATGTCACTTCGGTCTGAATACTGGATATTGGCCTGAATGCCACAAGTTGCATCGACTTCAACGCCGGAAACTTCTTCGATCTGAACATCGGAAAACTGGCCTGAATGCCACTTCGGTCTGAATACCGGAAAACTGGCCTGAGCGCCACTTCGATCTGAATACTGGAAAACTGGCTTGAATGCCACTTCGGTCTGAATACCGGAAATTAGCCTGAATGCCACAAGTTTCATCGACCTGAACGTCGGAAACTTCTTCGATCTGAACATTGGAAAACTGGCCTGAATGCAACTTCGGTCTGAATACGGAAAACTGGCCTGAATGCCACTTCGTTCTGAATACCGGAAAACTGGCCTGCCTGTCAGTATCGGCAGAAATAGGGAAAATGATAATTGAGGCGGCACGTGGGTCAACGACCCCTGCTGGGAATAATAGAGGATAAGTCATGAACAAACTCCAGTCTGAGTACTGGAAACAACTTCTGGCTTATCACTGGGATACCCAGAATGACTTATGCTTTACATGCGCATGTTTGAATTTTTCAATGGCGTAATGCTCCATGAAAATGGAAATGCTACACGATTTGGGAGGATGCAATGCGATATGATTCTACATGCAGGGATGTGAAATGCTAGGTTAGAGAGAATGCCAAGCCGAGGCAAGGAATTCTGTTGGGGAAATGATCACAATCTTCTGGACCCTGGCAATGTTGTTGGAAATACACAGCACAATAAACTCTGTGGGGAAACAACCAGCCACGCGGTGTTCTAGCAATAACAAAATACCAAGACTATGATTGGGGAGAGAATGGACCTTAAAGCTTGCTGCTGAGGAAAACGACAGTGGTTCTAGCAACCATAATCTGCGAGAGAGACGACTCAGCAGGGGAAGCAAACACTGATATGGTACCGAGATTCTGCTTCAAGAAAAGAGACCACGGATCTAGCGTCGGGATCATCGATCTGCCATCGAACTCTGAGGAGCAGCCACTTCTGCTGGGAAGTTACAGTCTGGCACTGTCGACTCCACTAGGGATATACAGTTTGGCATGGTCGACTCTACTGGTGAATGTACAGTCTGACATTGTCGACTCTACTGGGGAGTGTATAGTCTGAAACAAATGCTTGGGGAAGTAAAGTAGTGAGAAACCACTTGGGATTGAAGAATCCAAAGGTTGGACCAACCTTTGCAGGGATAAGATACCAAACACCAACTGTTGAAGAAAAACATTCGCGATCATCTGCTGGGTACCTTAAGGAAATGCCCCGAGTGTTCCTGTTCTGAATAGACAATCCAAAGCACTTAAAATTTACAACAATTTTAAATGTTTATTAAGCGTGTAATTGTAAAGCTCTTATGTTTCATGGTGCAATGTTTATCAAAAATTCGGACGTCATTTTTGCAAACAAAACAGTAACAATAAAATGAAAATGAACACAAAGATATACTGAATAACATGATTTTATTGATTGAATGGCCTCTGAATAGGCGTTTACATCAGGAAGCAATCCTTGGAAAGAGGTAATTGCACAAAAGATAAAAACAGAAATTAATCTAATGGCAATGTGAAATGGATTTCTATCGGGTTCCAATTCTGCTATGACTCGCTCGTCTTCAAGATCCTCCAAATGATCAGCTTTCTGAAAAAGCTGATTTGACTGTTTCCTATCCTTCGGAGGTTTCCAGTTATCGACACGAAATGAGATTCAGAACTACTCAGAACGCAATCATTCGCTTAATCCCTAACTTTTTCCTGGATCGCCATTTCTGGTTTTCAATCCAACGGGATACCCATTTTTGCCTAAGTTGCCTTTTCAAGTTTTCAACTTACTAGGTGTACAATTTTTTCATTTTTAATCCCTAACTTTTGCCCGAACCTTTTTCATTTTCTTGGTTCGCTGGGATGCCCATTTTTTACCTGAACTGTTCTTTTTATTGTCCAGCGGGTCTATTTTATGCGAAGTATTTTTTAACTGCGTCTGAGTTCACAGGGGAAGTGAAGTCTTCACCATCCATAGTTGCAAGCACTAAGGCTCCACCATAGTATATGGTCCATCATAGTTAGGAGTCCACATGCCCCTGTGATCTGTCTGAGGAGGAAGGATCTTTTTCACTACCAAATCTCTGACTTGGAAGCATCGAGGATGCACTTTCTGATCAAAGGCTCTCTTCATCCGACTTTGATACAACTGCTTATGACAAATGGCTGCCATCCGCTTCTCTTCGATAAGACTCAACTCATTGAACCTTGTCCGAATCCATTCAGCTTCGTCTAACTCGACATCTAGCAGGACTCTTAGGGAAGGAATCTCCACTTCAACAGGTAGGACTGCTTCCGTACCATACACAAGGGAGTAAGGGGTTGCCCCGGTCGATGTACGTACTAAAGTACGGTACCCATGCAAGGCAAAGGGTAGCATCTCATGCCAATCTCTATACGTAACGACCATCTTCTACATAATCTTCTTTATGTTCTTATTTGCTGCCTCAACAGCACCGTTCATCTTAGGACGATAAGGGGAAGAATTATGATGTTGAATGTTGAAGTTCTTGCACAACTCCTTCATCATTTTGTTATTGAGATTAGAACCAATATCAGTAATGATTCTTTCGGGAATCCCATAACGACAAATGATTTCTTTCTTAATGAATCGGGCAACCACATGTTTGGTGACCTTTGCAAATGACACTGCTTCGACCCACTTGGTGAAATAGTCGATGGCAACAACAATGAAGCGATGCCCATTGGAAGCAGTCGGCTCAATCTTTCCAATCATATCAATGCCCCACATAGCAAATGGCCACGACGAAGACATCACATTCAGAGGATTTGGCGGCACATGCACCTTATCAGCATAAATCTAGCATTTATGACACTTCCGAGCATATTTGAAACAATCAGATTCCATGGTCACCCAGTAATAACCCGCTCTCTACAATTTCTTAGCCATTACATGTCTGTCGGCATGAGTACCGAAGGAGCCTTCATGAACTTCCTGCATTAACATGTCCGATTCATGTCTATCCACGCATCTAAGCAGAACCATGTCGAAGTTCCTCTTATACAGCACATCGTCTTTGTTCAAGAAGAAACTGCCTGCCAATCTTATCAAAGTCTTTCTATCATTGTTGGACGCCCCTACAGGGTACTCTTGATTCTTCAGAAAGCACTTGATGTCGTGATACCAAGGCTTGTCATCAACTACCAGTTCAGCAGCAAACACATATGCGGCCCTATCATGACGCATAACATCGATCCTGGGAATGTCGTTCCACCGAATCACCTTGATCATGGAGGATAGAGTAGCAAGAGAATCTGCCATCTGGTTCTCATCACGAGGTATATGGTACAGCTTTACTATTGTGAAGAAAGTCAATAGTCTTCTCGTATAATCTCTGTAGGGGACCAGATTAGGCTGGAGAGTATTTCAATCACCATTCACTTGATTGATCACTAGAGCTGAATCTCCAAAGATGTCCAAAGTCCTGATTCTCAAATCAATGGCTTGCTCAATACCCAAGATACACGCTTCATGTAACACCCCGATTTAAATAAGAGAATTATTTAAATTAAGTTAATAATATATTTAATAATTTAATTAAATAAATTGAATTATTGGATTATTATTATTATTATTTGGAAAATATATAAGTGGAATAAGAGAAAAGGTTTTCATTTTGTAAAAAGGTTTTACGTGAAAACTGAGAAGCTGCAGAGAAGAGGAAAAGGGCAAAGAGCTGTAGAGCAAAGGTTGAAGAACGGAAAAGCTTGAAGCTCGAAGAGTTGCCGGATTGTTAAGGTAAGGGGGGTTTATCGTTGATTAATGGGTATTATGGGGTAATATGTAATGGGTAGTGATATACCGTGGAATTGACCCTAATTGGGATTTGTGAAATGCTGAAATTGTGTTGGATAAACTGTGTTAAAAGCTGAAATTGAATCGGTATTTGTGTGAGTCGTGTTTTCCCGATCGTATAGCTTTTTACGGAATCGGAATCGGAGGTCCGGAAGTCCTCCAACGGCGGAAATTGCGGAGAATTCTGCATTCTGCCTTGTGTTAGCGCAGGAACAGCTTTCTGTCTTGCGTTAACCGGTTAACCCAGGGCGTTAACCGGTTAACACTGTTAGGTTTGGCCAGAAAGCGTGTTTTTGTCTGCGTTAACCGGTTAACCCAGGGCGTTAACCGGTTAACACTGTTGCAGAGTGGAAAAATTGTGTTTTAAATGTTGTGTACCTATTCGAGGGTTGGTCTATGTTGACATATGATGTAATAGGGATTAATTCCCGCTGTTTTGAGCAGTGTAGGTATTAGTAGAGTGTGCTAATACTATGATTGATTATGTGGCATGATATGATATGCTTTTGTGATGAATGTGTTGATGTTATGTGATGGTATACATGATGTTGTGAATGTATGCATTTGTGAATAGACTGTCTTATGGCTTAGAGTGTGAGCATATTGTCTATTCTTGAATTGTTGTTGATGTTGCATTGCTAGGTGATTAGCATGCATACTGTGGCCTTTATGGTGGTAGCTAATTCCCATGGTGAGGAATTAGTGAGTAAATCGATTGATTGTTGTTGATGTTTGCATGCTAGGTGATTAGCGTGCATAGCATAACCCTTGAGGGGTGGTAGCTAATTCCCATGGTGAGGAATTAGTGAGTGAGTCACTATGTTTCAAATGAGTGGGACTAGTGAGCTTGGTAGCCGGGCCTGGATTTGGACGGTGAGGTTGAACTATATGTTCACAAATTAGTCGGTACCGCATGCATGGAGTCTCGTTGCATAATTGATGTCTGGCATATAATATGAATGGATGCATTCCAGTATTATATGTGTGTTGTGTGTTGTATGTTGTGAGTTGTGTTGATGTTAAGTATAATGTTGAGCTGATATGCCGTTACTGAATGTGTAATCTGATTGGGGCGATGAAATGTGTTATTTACTTGGCATTACATGTTGTTCTATAATGCTTATTATATCGATTGAAGAACTCACCCTTACACTATTTTTCAGGTAACGAGCACTGATTTGAGTAGAAGCTAAGGCTTGGAGTCTAGTGTAGTCTCCCTAGTGAGTCATGCTCTGATAGATGTAACATCGGGACGGGATGTTTTACTTATTTTCATTGATGATTGTTGAGTCAGTTTACATGTATTGTGTTACATGTTTTATACTGATGTTGGATTTTATTCCGTTGCGAACTATGCAAATGTTTTCTTTGATTAAATAAAGAGCATGACAGTTATTTTGAAATATGGTGTGAATTATTGTGTGACACCCTTGGTGCATAATTACTCTGATTGTTATATATTGTTATTTTAACTAGATATTTGGGGTATTTTAGAAGGGTGTTACATTAGTGGTATCAGAGCATAGTCGGTCGAGTCGAGTCGTAATTATTCTGTTTCCCCTGTACGTGATAGGTGTTGTGTAACCCTATCAGTACTTATTGTTTTATCTTGTTGGGTTCTCAGAATAGAGATGGCTGGAAGAGGTAGAGACGATGCTGCGATTGCTGAGGCTCTGGGTATGCTAGCTGGAGTACTTGGAGGAAATCCGAATGTTGTGGGAATGGGAGCTGCTCGTCAACTGAGTGAGTTCCAGAAGAACAATCCTCAAATGTTCAAGGGAGCATACGATCCAGATGGTGCTCAGAAGTGGTTGAAGGAGATCGAGAGAATCTTCCGAGTGACTGAGTGTGCCGATAACCAGAAGGTCAGGTTCGGTACGCATATGCTGTCAGAAGAAGCTGATGATTGGTGGGTTGCTACCCGCACTGAGTTGGAAACTGCTGGGAATGCTGAGATCACTTGGGCTGTGTTCAAAGAGAGATTCCTGAGGAAGTATTTTCCAGAGGATGTTAGAGGAAAGAAAGAGATAGAGTTCTTGGAATTGAAACAGGGTAACAGGTCTGTTACTGAGTATGCTGCTAAGTTCACAGAGCTGTCAAAGTATTACACTCCCTATAATGAGGCTGCTGGAGAATTTTCGAAATGTGTGAAGTTTGAGAACGGGTTACGTCCCGAGATCAAACAGGCTATTGGATATCAGCGGATCAGAGTGTTTTCTGACTTGGTTGACTGTTGCAGGATTTTTGAACAGGATTCCAAAGCCAGAGCAGAGAGCTATCAGCAGAGAGTTGATAGAAGAGGCAAGAATCAGAATGATCGTGGGAAACCGTATGCAGCTGGCAGAGGTTTCCAGAGTCAGAGTGGGATGAAGAGGCCTAGTGGGGGAGACTCTAGTGCTCCTGTTAAGTGTTACAGATGTGGTCAGGCTGGACATCGTGTTCATGAGTGTACCAGTGCTGAGAAGAAGTGCTTTAAGTGTGGCAAGGGTGGTCACTTGGCTGCAGAGTGCCGGTTGAAGACTGTGACTTGTTTCAACTGTGGAGAGGTGGGTCATATCAGTCCACAGTGTCCTAAGCCGAAGAGAGAGAACCAGTCGGGAGGCAAGGTCTTTGCTTTATCGGGTTCTGAGACTTCTGCAGATGATCGTTTGATCCGAGGTACGTGTTATATTAATGGCTTTCCTCTTGTAGCTATTATTGACACCGGTGCGACTCATTCCTTTATATCTTTGGATTGTGCTGTGAAACTTAAGTTAGGGATATCTGAGATGCTTGGTAGTATGGTGATTGATACTCCTGCGAAGGGTTCAGTGACTACTACTTCAGTTTGTGTAAATTGTCCTTTGAGTATTTTTGGTAGAGACTTTGGGATAGACCTTGTGTGTCTTCCGTTAGTGCAGATTGATGTTATCTTGGGTATGAACTGGTTGGTGTTTAACCGAGTTTCTATCAACTGTTTTGATAAGACTGTGATTTTTCCTAAGATTGAGGAAGGGAGGGATTTGTTTCTATCAGCAAGGCAGGTGGATGAGGCAGTGGCAGATGGGGCAGAGTTGTTTATGCTATTAGCGACTTTGGAGGCTAAAGATAAACTGGTGATTTGCGATCTAGCCGTGGTGTGTGATTTTCCTGATGTGTTTCCAGAAGAAGTGAATGAATTACCGCCAGAGCGTGAAGTTGAGTTCTCGATTGATTTGGTACCTGGTACTAGACCGATATCGATGGCTCCGTATCGTATGTTTGCTGTTGAGTTAACTGAATTGAAGAGTCAGCTGGAAGATCTGTTGGATAAGAAATTTATTCGTCCGAGTGTGTCACCGTGGGGTGCACCAGTGTTATTGGTTAAGAAGAAAGAAGGTACGATGAGGTTGCGTGTGGACTACAGGCAACTGAATAAAGTGACGATCAAGAATCGGTATCCTTTGCCGAGGATTGATGATTTGATGGATCAGTTGGTTGGTGCGAGTGTGTTCAGCAAGATAGATTTGAGATCGGGGTATCATCAGATACGTGTGAAAACTGAGGATATTCAGAAGACTGCTTTCAGAACAAGGTATGGACATTATGAGTATTCTGTGATGCCTTTTGGTGTGACTAATGCGCCTGGAGTATTTATGGAGTATATGAATAGGACTTTCCATCCGTACCTAGACAAGTTTGTTGTGGTGTTTATTGATGATATTTTGGTGTATTCGAAATCTGAAGAAGAGCATGCTGAGCATTTGAGAGTGGTTCTGGGAGTTCTGCGAGAAAGGAAGTTATTTGCTAAACTGTCAAAGTGTGAATTTTGGTTAGAAGAGGTTAGTTTTCTTGGTCATGTGATTTCAAGAGGTGGTGTTGCTGTTGATCCTTCTAAGATAGAAGCGGTATCTAAGTGGGAAGCTCCGAAGTCAGTTTCGGAGATAAGGAGTTTTCTTGGTTTAGCTGGGTATTATAGGAAGTTCATTGAGGGATTTTCTAAGTTGGCGTTACCGTTGACGATGTTGACTAGAAAGGGGCAAGCGTTTGTTTGGGACTCAAAGTGTGAAGAAGGTTTCCAAGAGTTAAAGAGAAGGTTGACTACTGCTCCTATTCTGATATTACCGAGTTCGTCGGAACCATTTGAGGTTTACTGTGATGCTTCATTGTTGGGTTTGGGTGGTGTTTTGATGCAAAATAAACAGGTTATAGCTTATGCTTCGAGACAACTGAGGGTTCATGAGAGGAACTATCCGACGCATGATTTAGAGTTGGCAGCTGTGGTTTTTGTTCTGAAGTTGTGGAGGCATTATTTGTACGGGTCGAGATTTGAGGTTTTCAGTGACCATAAGAGTTTAAAGTATCTGTTTGATCAGAAAGAGCTGAATATGAGACAGAGGAGATGGTTAGAGTTTCTGAAGGATTATGACTTTGGTTTGAATTACCATCCGGGTAAAGCAAACGTAGTGGCGGATGCGTTGAGCCGGAAATCGTTGCATATGTCTATGTTAATGGTTAAGGAATTGGATTTAATTGAGCAGTTTAGAGACTTGAGTTTGGTGTGTGAGAGTACTCACAATAGTGTTAAATTGGGAATGTTGAGGTTAACAAGTGGTATTTTGGAAGAGATCAGAGAGGGTCAGAAATCTGATGTGTTCTTGGTTGATAAGTTGACTTTAGTGAATCAAGGTCAAGGTGGTGAATTCAGAGTTGATGAGAATGGTGTTTTGAAATTTGGTAATCGGGTGTGTATTCCGGATGTTACCGAAATTAAGAAGAGTATTCTTGAAGAAGGACATCGTAGTGGTCTGAGTATTCATCCTGGAGCTACGAAGATGTATCATGATTTGAAGAAGTTATTTTGGTGGCCGGGAATGAAAAGAGAAATTGCGAGTTTTGTTTATTCCTGTTTGACTTGTCAGAAGTCGAAGATTGAGCATCAGAAGCCGTCTGGGCTAATGCAACCGTTGGCTATTCCAGAGTGGAAGTGGGATAGTATCAGTATGGATTTTGTTTCTGGTTTACCGAGGACGAGTAAGAATTTTGAAGCTATTTGGGTGATTGTTGATAGATTGACGAAATCGGCTCATTTCATTCCGATCAGAATGGATTACCCGTTAGAGAGACTAGCCGAGTTGTATATTGAGAAGATTGTAAGTTTGCATGGTATTCCGTCGAGTATTGTTTCGGACAGAGATCCTAGATTTACATCGAAGTTCTGGGAAGGTTTGCAGAGGGCTTTGGGAACTAAGCTGAGATTGAGTTCTGCATATCATCCGCAGACTGATGGTCAGACTGAGAGGACGATTCAGTCATTAGAGGATCTTTTGAGGGCTTGTGTTTTGGAAAAAGGAGGTGTTTGGGATTGTTATTTGCCTTTGATTGAGTTTACCTACAACAATAGTTTTCATTCGAGCATTGGTATGGCACCGTTTGAAGCTTTGTATGGTAGGAGATGTCGGACACCTTTGTGTTGGTATGAGTCCGGTGAGAGTGCTGTGGTTGGACCGGAGATTGTTCAACAAACTACGGAAAAGATTAAGATGATTCAGGAGAAGATGAGAATTGCTCAGAGTCGTCAGAAGAGTTATCATGATAGGAGGAGGAAATCACTTGAGTTTCAAGAGGGAGATCATGTGTTTCTTCGTGTTACTCCGATAACTGGTGTTGGCAGAGCTTTGAAGTCGAAGAAGTTGACACCTCGATTTATTGGTCCTTATCAGATTTCGGAGAGGATAGGAGAGGTAGCCTATCGTATCGCTTTACCGCCGTCACTTGCGAATTTGCATGATGTTTTTCATGTGTCTCAGTTGAGGAGGTATATTCATGATCCGTCGCATGTGATCCAAGTAGATGATGTACAGGTGAGAGATAACCTGACTGTTGAAATATCGCCTATGAGGATTGAGGATCGAGAATTGAAGCAGTTGCGGGGTAAAGAGATTGCCTTGGTGAAGGTAGCTTGGGGAGGACCAGCAGGTGGCAATGTGACTTGGGAACTGGAGAGTCAGATGAAAGAGTCTTATCCAGAGTTATTTGCTTGAGGTATGTTTTCGAGGACGAAAACTCTTTTAGTAGGGGAGAGTTGTAACACCCCGATTTAAATAAGAGAATTATTTAAATTAAGTTAATAATATATTTAATAATTTAATTAAATAAATTGAATTATTGGATTATTATTATTATTATTTGGAAAATATATAAGTGGAATAAGAGAAAAGGTTTTCATTTTGTAAAAAGGTTTTACGTGAAAACTGAGAAGCTGCAGAGAAGAGGAAAAGGTCAAAGAGCTGTAGAGCAAAGGTTGAAGAACGGAAAAGCTTGAAGCTCGAAGAGTTGCCGGATTGTTAAGGTAAGGGGGGTTTATCGTTGATTAATGGGTATTATGGGGTAATATGTAATGGGTAGTGATATACCGTGGAATTGACCCTAATTGGGATTTGTGAAATGCTGAAATTGTGTTGGATAAACTGTGTTAAAAGCTGAAATTGAATCGGTATTTGTGTGAGTCGTGTTTTCCCGATCGTATAGCTTTTTACGGAATCGGAATCGGAGGTCCGGAAGTCCTCCAACGGCGGAAATTGCGGAGAATTCTGCATTCTGCCTTGTGTTAGCGCAGGAACAGCTTTCTGTCTTGCGTTAACCGGTTAACCCAGGGCGTTAACCGGTTAACACTGTTAGGTTTGGCCAGAAAGCGTGTTTTTGTCTGCGTTAACCGGTTAACCCAGGGCGTTAACCGGTTAACACTGTTGCAGAGTGGAAAAATTGTGTTTTAAATGTTGTGTACCTATTCGAGGGTTGGTCTATGTTGACATATGATGTAATAGGGATTAATTCCCGCTGTTTTGAGCAGTGTAGGTATTAGTAGAGTGTGCTAATACTATGATTGATTATGTGGCATGATATGATATGCTTTTGTGATGAATGTGTTGATGTTATGTGATGGTATACATGATGTTGTGAATGTATGCATTTGTGAATAGACTGTCTTATGGCTTAGAGTGTGAGCATATTGTCTATTCTTGAATTGTTGTTGATGTTGCATTGCTAGGTGATTAGCATGCATACTATGGCCTTTATGGTGGTAGCTAATTCCCATGGTGAGGAATTAGTGAGTAAATCGATTGATTGTTGTTGATGTTTGCATGCTAGGTGATTAGCGTGCATAGCATAGCCCTTGAGGGGTGGTAGCTAATTCCCATGGTGAGGAATTAGTGAGTGAGTCACTATGTTTCAAATGAGTGGGACTAGTGAGCTTGGTAGCCGGGCCTGGATTTGGACGGTGAGGTTGAACTATATGTTCACAAATTAGTCGGTACCGCATGCATGGAGTCTCGTTGCATAATTGATGTCTGGCATATAATATGAATGGATGCATTCCAGTATTATATGTGTGTTGTGTGTTGTATGTTGTGAGTTGTGTTGATGTTAAGTATAATGTTGAGCTGATATGCCGTTACTGAATGTGTAATCTGATTGGGGCGATGAAATGTGTTATTTACTTGGCATTACATGTTGTTCTATAATGCTTATTATATCGATTGAAGAACTCACCCTTACACTATTTTTCAGGTAACGAGCACTGATTTGAGTAGAAGCTAAGGCTTGGAGTCTAGTGTAGTCTCCCTAGTGAGTCATGCTCTGATAGATGTAACATCGGGATGGGATGTTTTACTTATTTTCATTGATGATTGTTGAGTCAGTTTACATGTATTGTGTTACATGTTTTATACTGATGTTGGATTTTATTCCGCTGCGAACTATGCAAATGTTTTCTTTGATTAAATAAAGAGCATGACAGTTATTTTGAAATATGGTGTGAATTATTGTGTGACACCCTTGGTGCATAATTACTCTGATTGTTATATATTGTTATTTTAACTAGATATTTGGGGTATTTTAGAAGGGTGTTACACTTCATACTCAGCTTCATTATTGGTGCACTCGAAAGTCAGACGAGCGGTGAAAGGCATGTGGGCACCTTTCGGAGTGGTAATGACAACACCAATTCCACTTCCTTTGGCATTGACGGCCCCATCAAACATCAAAGTCCACTTTTCATATGGATCAGGTCCCTCCTCAACAACTGGCTCTTCACAGTCTTTTACCTTGAGGAACATGATGTCTTCATCTAGAAAATCAAACTTCATCGGCTCATAATCATCAATCGGCTGTTGAGCAAGATAGTCTAACAGAATACTCCCTCTGATGGCTTTCTGGGATGTATACTGGATGTCGTACTCTGTCAGTACCATTTGCCAACGAGCAACCCTTCCGGTGAGAGTTGGCTTCTCAAATATATATTTGACCGGATCCATTTTGGAGATCAGTAAGGTTGTGTGAGTCAGCATGTATTGTCTCAATCGCTTAGCACCCCATGCAAGTGCATAACATGTCTTTTCAAGCATTGAGTATCTCGACTCGCAGTCTGTGAATTTTTTACTCAGGTAGTAGATGGCATGCTCTTTCCTACCTGTCTCTTCGTGTTGACCGGGAACACAACCCATGGAATTGTCAAGTACTGTCAAATACATAATCAACGGTCTCCCTGGGAACACAACCCATGGAATTGTCAAGTACCGGGAACACAACCCATGGAATTGTCAAGTACTGCAAATACTCTTTTATTTTTTTGAAACCCCTCTGGCAATCATCATTCCACCTGATAGCCTGATCTTTTCTTAACAATTTGAATATTGGCTCACACGTGGCTGTTAGGTGAGAGATGAACCTTGCAAGGTAGTTCAACCTCCCTAAGAAACCACGAACTTGTTTTTCTGTTCTTGGCTCAGGCATTTCTTGCATTGCTTTTACTTTGGCTGAATCCACCTCAATCCCTTTTTCACTAACAATAAAACCCAGCAGTTTTCCAGATCTCACCCCGAAGGTACACTTGTTCGGATGAAGCCTTAACTTGAATTTCCTCAAACGCTCAAACAGTTTCTGCAAATTCAACAAATGTTCTTCTTCTGTCTGAGATTTGGCAGTCATATCATCAACATAAACCTCAATTTCATGATGAATCATATCATGGAAAAAAGTTACCATAGCTCGTTGATATGTTGCCCCAACGTTTTTCAGACCAAACGGCATCACCTTGTAGAAGAAGGTGCCCAATGGGGTTATGAAAGTTGTCTTCTCCATGTCTTCTGGTGCCATCTTGATTTGATTATAGCCAGAAAAACCATCCATGAAGGAGAATACCGAGAACTGAGCCGTGTTATCCACCAAAACATCGATGTGAGGTAATGGGAAATCATCTTTAGGACTAGCTCTGTTCAGATCCCGGTAGTCAACATGCATCCGTACCTTTCCATCCTTCTTAGGTACTAGGACGATATTTGCAACCCATGGCGGATAATTTGTAACCGCTAGAAACCCTGCATCTAACTGCTTTTGCACTTCTTCCTTTATCTTGACAGCCATATCTGGTCTTGTTCTTCTGAGCTTCTGCTTGACCGGAGGACAATCCTCTTTGAGAGGCAAACGGTGTACCACAATGTCTGTGTCAAGCCATGGCATGTCCTGATAAGACCAGGCGAAGATGTCAACATACTCTCGCAGTAATTCAATCAGCCCCTTCTTCATATTATCTTCCAAAGCATCCCCTATCTTGATTTCTCTCTTGACGTCCTCGGTGCCGTGATTAATCACTTCAATAGACTCTTGATGCGGTTGAATAACCCTTTCCTCCTGTTTTAACAAACTGGCAAGTTCTTCAGGGAGCTCACAGTCTTCATCACCCTCTTCTTCAGCTTGAAAGATTGGATTTTCAAAGTCGAAGCGAGCCATAGCAGAATTGTTATCAATAGGATCCGGTGACGTGCATCTGCATGAGTGATGGTATGTGCTTATGAGTGTGAACAAAGAGTGAAAACTAAACTAAACATTGCCAAAAATATGTTTATTTTTTATTTTTTTGAAAACTACAAAAATGGAAAGACAGTGAACAAAATATTTGAATACAAAAAGACGTCCTTTATTGATGACAAAAAATGCAGGTATTCACATAGATGAGCCCTACAATGAGTCATTACGCCCTGGGCGGAACGTAAGACTTGGACATGCACAAATAAACAAAGAAGATTACTCTTCAAGAAGAGTGACTTGGATAATATCCTAAGAAGACCAGTTGCGGAGAACTTCACTTGGGACCCTTGGACGCACCCAGTTGTCGATGTCGCAATTATTGAATCTAAGTGTTGGAAGCAATTTTCGTAAAACAAAGAGTGTTCACAAGATGTTATGTGTGATGTCTTAACATGAGATATCCTATGTACCTGCTGGAGTACAAGAACATGTGCATGCAGGATTGTTTCAGAATGCCACATACAATGCCATGGCTTCTGATATTGGATGTACCTGCTGGAGCTTAAATGAAAGACATGTTCATGTAGGATTGTTTTAGATGACATACACAATGTCATGGCATTTGATATGGTTGTACCTGCTGGAAGTTATAAAAGGAATTATTGGATTATGCAGGATTTTTCCAGGATGTCAGACCCGATGTCATGACATCCTGTACACAGAACATTCAGTATGAATGTCTGGTGTTTTGTGATTTCACAATTAATGGCAATCTTTGTATGATTGAAGATATGATTAGCTGGCGCATTCATTCATGGATTACAACCAGATTTACTTATTTTCCAAGGAGATCTATACAACTGTTAAAAAAAATTTGATTGGAAAATAGATTTAGGGTTTTCAAGATGTCCAAGCCCAGCTGAAAGCTTTTATAAAAAAGGGACTTAGAAAACCTGTTTGAACACACAACCAAGATTGAGCAAAATATAGAGAGAGAGCTAGGGTTTGTGTCTGTTTAGTCGTAAGACTTGTAGGTCATTCAAGTCATCCATTGATGATTGAATTGGACTGATTTGTGGTTGTAATTTGTCACTCTAAAGCTGTTAAGAAAGAGTGTGTGTCTTCTTGATCAAAGCTGTGAAGCAAGATCAAGAGTGTGTCTTCTTGATTGAAACTGTGAAGTAAAATCAAGAGTGTGTAATTGAAAAGTATTTTCTTTTCTCAAGGGATTGTTGTTTAAGATCACTGGTGTGTGATTGTAGGGAAGTGAGTGGGTTCTCATATCTAAGAGTGCTTAGGTAGAAATTGCACAGGTAGAGATTAGGTGAGAAAGATTGTAACTTGTTGAAGTGTACGGAGAGTCTTTGAACTAATTCTATTTTAGTGAATTTCCTTCCTGGCTTGGTAGCCCCCAGATGTAGGTGAGTTGGACCGAACTGGGTTACCAATTGCTTGTGTCTCTTGCATTAATATTCTCTATCTATATCCTGTTTGCATTATTCAGATATTAGTGTCGCGACATTACCTTTGACATCTCATATCTGATACCAGAATTTCAATTGGTATCAGAGCAGGCATCCTGCTCTGGTTCTGGGTGAGATCTAGGGACGATACTTTCTGGCACTATGGAGAGAGATGAAGGATCTATTCACAAACCACCTATTTTGGATGGATCCAACTATGACTACTGGAAACCTCGAATGGTAGCCTTCCTAAAATCTCTGGATAATAAGGCTTGGAAGGCCGTGTTAACAGGCTGGGAACATCCATTTGTTACCAAGAATGGAGAAGCTACTGCTGATAAGAAGGCTGAAGAACAATGGACCAAGGAAGAGGATGACTTAGCCCTTGGGAACTCTAAAGCATTGAATGCTATAATTAATGGTGTAGATAAGTATATCTTCAAATTGGTAAACAACTGTGAAGTGGCTAAAGATGCTTGGGACATTCTCCAAACCACTCATGAAGGCACCTCTAGAGTGAAAATGTCTAGACTGCAGCTGCTCACTACCAAGTTTGAAAATTTAAGGATGAAAGAAGATGAAAATATTCATGAATTTCATATGAATGTCCTTGAAATTGCTAATGCCTCAGAAGTCCTAGGTGAGAAGATGTCAGATGAAAAATTAGTGAGGAAAATACTTAGGTCACTCCTGTAAGACCCCAATTTTGTCCCTAAGATCCTCATGGCATCACATCATAGCATTGCATAGTCTCAAGGATATTTGAGCATCTTGCCTTCCTTCCCTGTGGGTGGGATCTCTTTGAGAGTGGTTTTGGATCACCAAGCATTGCTTGCATTGTATATCATTGATTTTCTTGTTTAATCACTAACCAAAAGCATCAAAAATATGTCATTAACCTTTATTTTGCAGTCTAAGCAGCCACAAGTCAAGGCAATTCAAGGTTTTCCTTGGTACAAGAGCAGATGGAATTTTTATTGGTATGAGGACCACATATCATTATCTTGAGCTTATATGAGCTAGAGGTTCATTTTGGAGCAAATTCCCCAATTGGTTGAGGCCCAAGTTCATCAGGCAATTTCAGGTCATCTAAGGACCAATGCAAGTCAACTGAAAGTCAACTGAAGGCTTTGAGTGTGAGAATTGAATTTCTTCATCCCATTCACGTTCAAACAAGGCTTATTCATCATGTCAAACCTCTAACTTGAAGAATTTGAAGCCAGTGCAAAAGTTTCCAAAAATGGAAAGTGACCTGTAATTTCAAGTTTCCAAAAATGGCAAGTTTTTGGACCAAATTCAACTTGACTTTCCAACATCAAAGAAGCTTCAAATGAATTTTGTCCAACAAAAAAGTTGAAGATCTTTCTCTCCCATTTCCAAAAAGTCCAAGATTATGAGCATCTGATGAATGGTTGAGAAGATATGATCAACTGATTGCCAAGGGTGCATGGAACTTCAACAAGCCATAACTTTTGATCCAAAGCTCCAAAATGAGTCACTCTTTTTGCATAATGCTTCTCATGACATATATTTTCCAAATCCAACATTACATTGCATGAAATTTACGCACATGATCATTTGCCCATGCATGTTCATTTTGGAGGGAAAATGCCAAATTCAAATTTGGTGCATCATACATGATTAATACCATTGCCATTGTGTTCATGAGAGGATTTTAAGTGAAATTACACCTCCACATGCTACTGTTCACGTCCAAAATTTGCCATGCACCTCACATTTTCCAATTTTGGTCATGCACCTTATTTTCACTAATCCTAATTAACTCATGCCTAATTTTGATTTGGAAGTGATTAGGAGACCATATACAAATCAAATCATAACAGAATTCTGGAAGTTTGCACACATTCTAGATCTAGATCCAAATTCCCTCCAAAATTTCTCTCAATCTAAATTTGAAAATTCTTCACATAACACCTGAATTTTATTGCATGTTCGTGTTCTTTTATCATCATTGAGTGCATATCAAGCTATAGATGGAAGGTTTTGGTGAAGAATCAAGCAAGTCGTGCATGAACACATGAACATGGAGTTTTGAGTTTCAGCAAGATCCAAGCCAATTGAAGCATCAAATCGTGTACCAAACTTCATAGCAAGGTTGAGGAAGGAAATCTGGAGCTGGAGAGAGCTGTAGCACGCGATTTCATCATTCTGCTCTTCAAGAGGTACATTAGCCGCTTTTTGCTCATTACTTGAGCTTTGCTTTGCTTGTGGTTGGCATACCACTTAGGTAATTTCTCTAACTCCATGTAGTCTGGAAGCCCTGTCGTTTCTGTTTGGCAGGCATTTGGCTGAAGTCCTCTTTAAGAGGCAATGTCTGTCATTGTTTATTTTTGTGCTAAATACCTCATTGTCGAGGCATGTGACTTAAGTCCTCCTAAGTGAAGAGGCAATTGGCAGATAGAAGGGATTTGCAATCAATCCCCTTCTATTCAGTTGAGTCTTTCATTATGCTTGCACTACGTGCATATGCATTTGAATAAACACCCAAGATCATTGTATATAGAGTCAGTCATGTGGAATAGGGTCCCTCATTCTGGATCCCCACACTTCTTTGATTCAAGCTCACCCCGTCCAGGGTTAAGAGGTAGGTATGAGGTCTAACCCTCATTACCTTTCATCTGCTCACCTTGACGGTCAATGTCAGTGGTTAAGAGCCTCATTACCCATACATTTGGCTTGTTTGTCGAGGTTGATATGACCCCTTGACTAAAGCCCAACTTTGTATGAGCCTCTTGATTGTGTATAGAGTGTGCTAATTGATTGATGTGTTTGCTTGTGTTTACTTTTGCATATTGTTTTGCATATCGCTTTTGCATTTGTTATTTGCTTTGTTTGAGGAGTCAGATATAAGACCATTGATTGGCTATCTGTTTCCAATCTCTTTTGGAGTTGGATGTAAGACCATTGATTGGCCCTCCATTTCCAGTTTTGTTTCTCCTTTGAGCTTGCTTATTTGCTTACTACTTTGTATTGCCTGATTCCAAAGGAACTTACTTGAATCATTTTTATGATTTTGAGAAAGCAATTCTGCCTGTGGCTTTGTCCCTTAACCTTCACGCTCTTTGGCATGCTTAACCTTGATCCATAACCCAAACCAGAAAACTTTTGTGCAAACATTTTCACTTGTTTTTCAAAACTAGAAACCTAGGCCTTATGCCTTTGATTTTTAAACTTCACTTTCATAATACTCATTGTAATTGAACTTTAATTCATACTTTGACCTCATTTTATGAATAATGCTAATTGGTTAATTCAACCCACTCAATTTCTTTTGTGGCCCTTGTCCACTTCATAATCAAGTTTTCATGCATTAGCCATAGATCTGAATTATCTTAGTGGTTGATGTAAATCTCACCGCATCCTTAGTGATCGAATTGTAAGTCTTCCATACTGATAACAGGGTTAACCCCACTAGTATGTCGAAGCTGTTCTCACATGGTGGATTGTTAGTTTAGGTTGAGTTTTCTCCCTTTGATAACGAAAGACCTTAAGGCTTTTGTTTAAAATCAATCCACTCATCTTTTTGGAAATATTTTAGTCGAACTACGGCGTTTTGATCCTTATCTTTCATGAAAAGGTACGTAGGCAATGGGTTCATCCATCCAAACACAAAAATAACTAACTTGTACATTCTTTTCTCGTCTCTTCAATCAATGTTTGCACAATAAATATTTTCATAAACAATAACCTGATACAACAAGTTGTGAAAAGGGCTCCCTAGGAGTACCTAGGATATTGTGGGTGCCTAACACCTTCCCATGACATAACCAACCCCCTAACCCAGATCTCTGACCCCCTTTTGCTAGTTTTGTTTGAAAAACTTTATAGGCTTTTGTTCGCTTTCTAGCCATTCCTTTGGATAAATAGAATTGCGGTGGCGACTCTACCTAGTATGCTTTGCTTTTGATTTAATCAATAAATCAAAAAGTGACGAATACACCGCTATAGAAAAGTGGCGACTCTGCTGGGGAACTTTCCTAGTGGGTTTGCCTACTTTTCACACTTGTTGTGTTATACTTGTTTATGACATATTTTTGGTGCAATTTGGGATTTCTGTATTGTTTGTAATGATTGAATTGCTTGATATATCAATTGCTTGCTTGCTTTGGTGATCTCTGTGAGATTAGTTCTATACCCGAACTCGAGTACACCTTAGGATAGGAGAATGGCATAGTCTCGTCGACTTGTGTGGAGTTATTCCTTAGCAAGTTGACTTGCGAGTCCATTCACTTGGTGGAGGTCATGTTGGAATAATGATGTCACACAAGTCATTTGTGGTTAGGCATTGTTCTTTCAATATGTGTTGTAGAAGCCAAGGACCTTAGTTTACCAAGCCCATCTTGGCCTATTTTTAGGATATAGTGCAGAAGTCGTTCAAATGTCAGATTTGATGCGATTGTTACACGATACTACAGTCATAAGAGTCTCTCTTGAGAATATTTTTGGAATACGAGTATTCGTTCCTCTAATAATATTCGAAAGATGGGATGATGACTATGGGAACCTCTGGTAGAACATGTTCGGCAGGGTTAAACCATAGTACACTCCCTTTGGGTGGTTCTCAACCGAGACTTCATGCTCGTGACTCACAACAATGGAACTTGGGTGTCGATAAGGTGAAAACCATAATCCACCAAAATGGATGATTGATATTAAGGAGGGTTGAGCAGTTCGTATATCGTTAATATCAATGGAACTTGGGTGTCGATAAGGTGAAAACCATAATCCACCAAAATGGATGATTGATATTAGGGATAATATGAGCTATCCCATCACCTTTGTCTGGTGTGCTTTGCTTGATCCTTGAGTGTGATTGTTGCATTCATGCATTCATGCATTCATCTGCATCCATATCATCAGAAAAATGAGAAAATTTTCAAGGAACTTAAGGGGTTTATTTGCAAAATTTTCAGATATGGAAAGACAAAAAAGGCATACAAAGAAGTACAGCTTCAGACAACCCGACCTGAAAGAGTTAAGGAATCTGACATCCTATGTACTAGATCCCTTGGGTTTCAAAGCTCGCTTCGGGAAGCTTCTGCCTCTTCAGACTACTCAGGTGGATGAAGGGTTGATGGGTACTTTGGTGCAGTTCTATGATCCTCTGTATCACTGCTTAACTTTTCCAAACTTTCAGCTATTGCCTTCCCTTGAGGAGTATGCTTATTTGGTGGGTATTCCGATTCTGGATCAGGTGCCGTTCAGTGGCTTGGAGAGTATTCCTACTTCTCAAGAGATTGCAGACTTGTTGCGCATAGATGAATCCTTGGTTAAAGCTCATATGACTACCAAAGGTGGAATTCAAGGTCTCCCTTCTGAGTTTCTCATCGCTCAAGCTACCGTGTATGGGAAGGCCATGAGTGAGGATGCCTTTGAAGCCATATTTTTGCTTCTCATCTATGGATTGGTATTGTTCCCCAACATCGACAAATTTGTGGATGCGAACGCTATTAGGATCTTCTCTGTTCTTAATCCCATTCCGACTCTGTTGGGTGATACCTATTTCTCTTTGCATCTGAGGAATGCGAAGGGTGGTGGCGCTATTTTGTGTTGTTTGCATCTGTTGTATAAGTGGTTTATTTCTCACTTACCTCAGACGCTTGCCTTCAAGGAGAACAAGGGATGTCTACGGTGGTCCACGAGGCTTATGTCTCTCACTAATGATGATATCTCTTGGTATAATCGTGCATATGAAGGTGTCCAGATCATTGACTCTTGTGGTGAATTCTCCAATGTGCCTCTTCTTGGTACATGTGGTGGGATTAGCTACAACCCCGTGTTAGCACGTCGTTAGCTTGGGTTCCCCCTAAAGGATAAACCTAATAACATTCTGTTAGAAGGTGTGTTCTTTCAAGAGGGTAAAGATCCCCAAGGCTTGAAATCTAGGATGGTTCGCGCTTGGCGCAAGATCCACAACAAAGGCAGGAAGGAATTAGGTCCTAAGAACTGCATTGCTTTGGAGCCATACACTGATTTGGAAAGGAAGAGAGCATCTGAGTATCTCATGCCTTATGATTATCCGAGACCTACACCTTTGATTGTGGCTGGGCCTTCAACCCTCCTTAATCAAGGAGTAGAGGAGTTGAGAGATGAAGACCTTTCACGTGCCTGGATCCGTGAAAGAGAAGAGTTGCTTCAGCAGATCAAGAAGAAGGACGCTCTGATTGAGTTCCTCGAGCATCAAGTGATTGATGATCCTGATGATGCCTGGACTTCTCTACTTCCTCAATCTTCCAAGTTCTGGAAAAAGGAGGTATGACAGACTCGCCAAAGAGAAAGCAGATATGGAAGCAGCATATGACAGAGAGGTTAAGAGGCTTCGTGCAGCTTATCTTCCGACATCCCGAGCTTCTAGGGATCCATAGGATGTTCATTTTCCTTTTCTCTTGTAATGATTAACAATGATGTACTTCTTCTTTCTCAAATATATTTGGTGAGATATTTTCCATATGCGATCAAATGCTTAATATTCAAAATTTGCAAATAATACCCTAAAAGTTCCTTCGAAAATAAAAACAAATCATGTGCACGAGCATTGCATGCATCATTTGCATAAGCAGGTTTTGTTTCGGTCTCCTGTCCTGTGGTCTAACTTTGTGCTCTTCATTTATTTTGAAGACAAGCTGACTCAATGGTACTACACCAGAGCCAATTCTTCCAGATTGATGGATCATCTTGAGCAAGAAAACCGTGAGCTAAAAGAGGAAGTCGCCAGACTGAGTGCTTTAATGGAGTCTTTTCTGGCAGCTCAGAACCAGCCGTCTCCAACACCTGCAACTCCTCCCCAGAGGACAGTCATCTCTGAGGTTGTTTCCTCTACAGTGCCTGCTGCCAGTGCCCACTTCGTGCCAAAAGCCATGTCGTCCGGGTTTCCGTGGGGGATGCCTCCCGGCTTTATGCCTGATATTCCTGCGCTAACTTTTGCTTCCATGCCGGCATCTAGCCCGTTCCTTGCTATGCCTCCTCCTGTCGTGTATACCGTTCCTAGGGTAGACGACACCATCTACCATTCTGAGTCGTCTGAGGGCCCAGATGTTCATGAGAAGATGGATGCGATGAATGACCAATTTCTTGAGCTGCGCAAGGAATTGAAGAATCTTCGAGGAAAGGACCTCTTTGGCAAATCTGCTGCCGAGCTCTGTTTAGTTCCCGGTGTGAAAATACCTGTGAAATTCAAAGTCCCAGACTTTGAGAAGTATAAGGGGAACACCTGCCCGCTCAGTCACCTAGTTATGTATGCCAGGAAAATGTCTACTCAAACGGATAATAATCTGTTGGTTATTCATTATTTCCAGGACATCTTGTCCGGTGCTGCACTTCAATGGTATATGAGTTTGGACAGTGCAAACATCCGTTCCTTCAATGATCTTGGCGAAGCCTTCGTCAAGCAATACAAATACAACATGGATATGGCTTCCGATCGGGATCAGCTCAGAGCCATGTCCCAAAAGGACAAAGAGACATTCAAAGAGTACGCCCAGAGGTGGCGAGAGTTGGCGGCTCAGATTGTGCCTCCGCTGGAAGAGAAGGAAATGACCAAGATCGTTCTGAAGACCTTGAGTTCATTTTATTACGAGCGCATGATTGCTAGCGCTCCTTCTGACTTCACCGAGATGGTGAATATGGGGATGCGTCTAGAGGAAGGAGTCCGTGAAGGACGTTTGACCAAAGATGAAGGCTCTTCTAGCAAGCGATATGGGGCGTTTTCGAAGAAGAAAGATGGCGAGGCACATGCTGTGACCTCCCATATGAAATCCCGAAGACCCTTCGTGCGGAGGAAGCCTTTGCGTTCAGCCGGCAACCAGCACCAGGTGGCTCACATAGCACCTGTCTTAAGAGACAACTAGCAATATCATCATCAGCAACACAACAATCAACAACAATCTCAACAATATCATCAACAACAGCATCGCCCTCAGCAGCAGGCCTATCAGCCTCGCAACAACAGTAATCAAGCTAGTACGAGTTATGAGAGGAAGAAGATCACCTTCGATCCAATTCCTGTATCATATGCAGAGCTGTATCCCTCTTTGATAGAGCGGAAATTGATTACTCCGAGAGACCCGCCGGCTATACCGGTTAACCCTCAATGGTGGTATAAGCCTGATTTGCACTGTGTTTACCATTCGGGTGCTCCTGGCCATGATGTGGAAAACTGCTTTCAGCTGAAGACTAAGGTTCAAGACCTTATGAGATGCGGCATTCTGAGTTTTGAGGACGCAGGTCCTAATGTTACAAAGAACCCATTACCCGAGCATGGGAAGTCAGTTAACATGGTCCAAGGTTGCCCTGGTAAATACAAAGTCAAATATGTTAGCCATATTCGACAGTTATTGGTTGAGTTGCATCGTTTGCTGTGTGATTATAGTCATCTGGAGCACGACCATGACAAATGTCGTATCTACTCTGTCAACAGATTGGGATGTCGCCAAGTGCGTAAAGATCTTCAGGAATTGCTGGATGATGGGACCATCGAGATCCTTCAGAACAGAAATGTTGATGAAGATGAACCAGAAGTTAATGTGATTTCTCCGGTGTTCAGGATCCCTGAGCCTGTTGTCATTCAATATGACGGTAGCAAGTAGAAGGTTTCTCCTTCCCTGATTATCAAGCCTGCAGGCCCTGTGCCTTATTCTTCCGATAAAGCAATTCCCTTTCGTTACAGTGTTGTTGCCGTGGAAGATGGGAAAGAAGTGCCTTTGCCTTCCTCCTCTGTTGTGAACATTGCTGATGTGAGCGGGTTGTCCCGAAGCGGTCGTGTGTTTTCTGCACCCCCGAAGCCTCAGGCTGTTGCTGACTCTGTTGAGCGTCCGGTTGGGAATATTGTGAATCCTCCGAACCCGACACCTTCTGTTAAACCCTCCTCGGTACAAAAGACTCCTGCTTCTGTTGGCCCAAGTGGCAATTTGAAAGAAGACTGTGATGAGATGCTGAGGCTCATCAAGAAGAGTGAGTACAGTGTTATAGACCAGCTTCTACAAACACCATCCAAGATCTCCGTGTTATCTTTGCTTCTGAATTTAGAACCTCATAGAGAGGCTCTGCAGAAAGTCTTGGATGTGGCTTATGTTGATCACGATGTCACTATAGAACAGTTTGACAGCATTGTTGCAAACATTACTGCTTGTAACAATTTGAGTTTTTGTGACTCTGATCTCCCTGAGGAGGGAAGAGACCACAACATGGCTTTTCATATATCCATGAATTGCAAGAACGAAGCCATGTCCAACATGCTGGTGGACACTGGGTCATCCCTGAATGTATTTCCAAAGACCACTCTCTCGAGAGTGTCATATCAAGGGCCTCCCATGAGGCAGAGTGGAGTTGTTGTGAAAGCTTTTGATGGGTCACGTAAGACTGTGATTGAGGAAGTTGACCTCCCAATGATGATTGGACCAAGTGATTTCCAGATCACCTTTCAGGTTATGGATATCCACCCATCATACAGATGTCTCCTTGGTAGACCATGGATTCATGAGGCTGGTACCGTGACATCCACCCTACACTAGAAGCTGAAATTGGTTAAGAACAAGAAACTGGTTGTGGTAGGGGGATAAAAGGCTCTCCTGGTTAGCCACCTGTCTTCCTTCTCATACATAGATGCTGAGGATGAAATTGGAACTCCCTTCCAAGATTTATCTATAGCCGAGCCTGTTGAGAAGAGAACTCCTTCATTTGCTTCCTATCGAGATGCGAAACTGGCCATTGAATGTGGTGCAGTTGCTGGTCTAGGAAAAATGATCGAGCTTGAAGATAACAAGTCCCGGGCTGGCATTGGCTTTTCTTCTGAGGTCTTCAATGACAAAGGGTTGTTCAAGAGTAGAGGTTTCATCCACGCCGATCAGAGCGAAGAAGCTGCTGCTATTCTGGAAGAGGATGCAGAGGACTCTGACAACTTTGTCATCACTGGTGGGATCTGCCACAATTGGGTCGCTGTGGATGTTCCTACGGTCATTCATAAGTCAGCATAATTGTAGCGGTGTATTCGTCGCTATATG
The DNA here is from genome assembly GCF_024323335.1 of Lathyrus oleraceus. Taxonomy (NCBI): domain Eukaryota; kingdom Viridiplantae; phylum Streptophyta; class Magnoliopsida; order Fabales; family Fabaceae; genus Lathyrus; species Lathyrus oleraceus. The sequence goes on from NC_066585.1 coordinate 54,732,378, forward strand.
ATTTATTGATTAAACCATAAGCAAAGTATACAAAGAATCGAGTCGCCACCGCACTTTTATTTATCCTAAGGAATGGTTAAAAAGCGAACAAAAACCTAAGAAGTTTTACACGTAGAAAACCAATAAAAAGATCAGAGAGTCTGGGTAAGGGGTAAATTACGCAATGGGAAGGTGTTAGGCACCCATCACGTCCTAGGTACTCCTAGGGAGCCCTTTTCACACTTGTTGTATAAAAATGTTTATTTGTTTATGACATATTGTGCAAACATGAATGGGAAGATGAGAAAAGAATGTGCAATTTTATTATTTTTGTGTTTGAACGGATGAACCCGTTGCCTACGTACCTTCCATCAAAGGTAAGGATCAAAATGCCGTAGTTCGGCTAAAAGATTTCCAAAAATTAGTGAGTTCATTTTAAAACATAAGCCTTAAGGCTTTTCATTACCAATGGGAGAAAACTCAACCTGAATCAACAATCCACCATGCGAGGACGGCTTCAACATACTAGTGAGGGGTTAACCCTATAATAAGTATGGAAGACTTACAATCAACTCACTAAGGATAAGGTAAGATTTACATCAACCACTATGGTAATTGAAACCTATGGCTAATGTGTAAAACATATTAACAATGGACAAAGCCACAAAACAATTGAATGGGTGAAGTTAATTAATTATGATCATTCACAAAATATGGTCAAGGTATGATTAAGATTGATTCAAAGAAGTGTTATGAAATGGAGTTTGAAAAGTCAAGGACTTAGGGTCCAAGTTTCTAATTTGAAAAGACATGAAGATGTTTGCACAAAAAGTCAAAGTTTTTGAATTCAGAGAGTGAAAAGGTTTAGAACAAAGAGGGTGGAGGGAATGGAATGTAAAACTTCTCAGAAAGGTTCACCTCTTGAGATCATATAGAAGATGATTCAAGTGTGTCCTTAGGAATAGACAACAAAGAAAGTAAGCAAAATAAAAGCAAGGTGATACCGGATGCCATCAATGGACTTATACCAATCTCACAAACAAAAGTGGATACCGGATACCAATAAATGGGTTTACACCAATCTCCTAAAACAAAACAATGATACCGGAAGCCATCAATGGACTTATACCAATCTCACAAAGCAGAAGCGGATACCGGATACCAATAAAAGGATTTACACCAATCTCTTAAAACAAACGAGGATGTCAGATGCCAATAAATGGACTTATTCCAACCTCCTAAAACAAAACAAAACCTGGATATCAGATGCCAATCTATCTGGGCTTACTCTAATCTCCAACAGATGATCATAGGAATAACAAATGCCAACAACATGGTCTTACACTTGCATCCTCACATACAACAAACAAACAAGCAATGGACATAAGTGGCCAAAAGAAATGGTCTTATACTTTATCCCTTCCAAATCATAGGAACAATGGCCAATGAATGGACTTACAGTTGTCCTCAATGGGTAAACCAAAGATGGATCACAAAGATGTGAAATGATGATCATGCAATAATGAACCATTAATGATGATAAATGCACAAGGGCAATCAAGCAAACATGTACAAATGCAACAAGCAATTAGGCTCAAACAAAGGGTTAGACTATGAAGTCAACTGGAATGGGGTAAATGGTGCTCTTAACCTTGACATTAAGAGCCAAGGTGAAGCAGATGAAAGGATATGAGGGGTGCGCCTCATTGCTCTTATCTCTGGTCAGAGAGAGCATTGAATATCAGAAGGTGTGGGAGTTCAGAAAGATGGAACTCTCTCCACAAGTTAAGGACTCGATAGATCTTGGGTTTTTACTCACTATGCATCAACACATGTGGTGTGAGCAAGGTGAGTCACACACAGAATAGTAGGAGATAGGCTACATATCTATTCTATCTACCAATTGCCTCATATGAGGTCTTTTCCTGCTTGGGGGCAAAGTTAAACAATCACAAACATTGCCTCCTAAGGAGGACTTCAGACAGGTGCCTGGCTAAGTAACAAGCCAGGTCTTCTAGACTACATGGAGACAAGAGATTCTACCTCAATGCTTAAGCAAAGCAAAGCAATAGCAAGTTCGCAAAGGAACTATAGCAGCTAATGTACCTGTGGAAACAATCAAATATAATCAGTACACCAATCACAAAGTCAAAACAGACAAGATAAGAACCAACAGTCAACCCAATCAATCACATGTGCAAAGCACACACTCAAATGACATGAGCTAGCATCCTACAAAACAAACCAAGTTAGTTCATGACAATCCAATAAACCAAACTCAATCAACTTGAATTAATCTCCTTAAAGCAATTGCTTCTTCAACCTGAAAATCAACTCAAATGTGAGAAGTAAACCCTTAGGCCAAAGCCTAGGATAAAAAATGAGGAAAAAAATTAAAACAGAACATGAAAGTCGACCAAAACCAAGATTTATCAAATAAGGACCAAGTCCAATTGGTCTCATATCAAAACTATTCACCAATTGCATTTCATAAGCAAATCATGTCAAACTAGGCAAGTTGGAATCACATTGATGTAAACAGAATGAACACAAGCATATCAATACCAAAATGGCTCAATAAATTCCAGGATAAATCATGCTTAAACAGAACACATTGAATGAGCAACACACCAAAATTCATTGCATTTGGATAAGGGGAAGCAAGTCAATTAAAATACCTAAGTAAAAGCATGTTTAAGCAAGCTCATACAAGGCACCAAATCAAGCATCAACTTCAAGTAAGCATAAAACTGGAACCAAACATGATAAATGAATGAGATCAAATCCATGGCAAACTTCAAGATGTCTATAATACACATGCCAAATTTTAGGTCCATCCAATAAGCCACAAGAATTTCACAAAGCATATGAGATCATGACTCACAAAATGTTCACAATTGGTCAAACAGAGGGAAAATTCTCAAACAAATAGAAAATGCATTCAAAAATTCCAGGAAAAATCACAAGCAAACTTAACATCCATAAGTATAAATATGCAAAATTCCAGATCAATTGGCATAGCATAAGCATGGTAAATAAAATCAAGAACATGGACAAGAAATGGTGTGACATACATTGTCACACCTCCAAAGATCACATCATATCTCACAATCCAGGAACTCAAAAATCAGAAACCATATACCAAAATGACCAGGAATGAGTCTAGAACACACATGTAAAATTTCAAGAATTTTGGAGCAAGCATCAAGATTTCACAAATGAAATGGCAAAACATAGGCAAAAAGCATACATGATCAAAACCAATAGACCAAAACAAAAACAGGCCGTGCACAACTTTTTCTATCATGCCTATAAAAAACTAGAGGAAAAATGGAGATCAATGCAAAAATTCCCACTCAATTTGGATTAAAGATGAATCACTTATGATTTTTTGAAGATTAATCATGAAATGAAATAAAAATTTGGAAAATAAAATGAATTTGAATGAGCGAATGGCATTTTTGTAAATATGCTGCTCACTTAATGAAACGCTGCGTTTCATTAAGTGAGGTGTCACGCGGTGAATGGCGGCATGGCGGAAAAACACGGAAAAAGCATGCAAATCATGGCCAAACGGATTGAACACATTCTGGAAACGAAATTCAAGTGTTCTTCATCATCTTCATCATGTTCATACTAGTCAAGAACATTTGGTCACAGAAATGGATAAAACGCATATCACTTGAATCCTCATTTATCATACATCACGAATATGGCATTGATTTCAGTTAATTTCACACATAGCAAAAGAATCGAGCAGAATAAGTTTTAACAATCAGATTTCAAATCAGCATAACTATCTCAAATCTCAATGAAATTGCACGATTCAAGTTGCAGAATGCTCAGCAATAAAAGATCTATCAAAGCCATATCATAATTTTAGCAATTGTAAGATTCGAGTTCCAACCTGAATTGAAGTGCAGATCTTGATTTGATGGATTCAAGGCTTGAAACTATGAAACAGATGCTCAGTGATGTTTGGATGAAGGTATGGAAGCAATACTTCAGCTCAGAACAGCTTGAATTCGCGGAATTTTGCAATTGCCATGTGAATGCATCAATGTTCAACAGTGGTGATTCTTCAGGATTTTCCACAATTCTTCTTCAACAGATGCTCAATTGTACCTGCAGGTGATGATTTGCACAAGCACGAGCAAGAAGAATGATGAAATTCGATGGAAAAGTGAAAAAAAGTTTGAAGAGAATTTGAGAGAATTGAGAGAATTTTGATTTTGGATCTGAGATTGTGATTGTGGATCCCGATTTTCTATTATGATTAAGAATATATACTCCTGTTAATCCAACTTGCTAATCATGCTTAGCCAAAACCAATGAGATTAGTGAAAATGGATCTTTCATGCACTTTGGCCAAAATGCCCTTTTTCAAATAGAACCAACGGAACAGTGCAAAACCAGTTGAAGCAAGTCCAAATTTCTGTTTTGAAGTGATTGGCATTGGTTTGGAATGAAAATCATGTGTATTTTTCAAAATCACCTTTTTTCCCACCAAAATTTAAATTGGTTCACTTGAAAAATGGACTTTTTATGTGATGATTTTTGATGCAATGTAGTGATGGATTATGATAAAGCATGTCAAATGGGATTTGCTCAAAAAAGAATCACATGAATTGGCCTAATGGTTCAAGAGTTATGCCTCCTTGAAGTTCAACTTTTCTTGAAAATGATTTGATCATAACTTTCCAACCACACATGAGAAATGAGTGTTCTTGGACTTTTTGGAAAGGCAAGAGCAAGATCTTCAACTTTCATGTTGGACAAAATTTGATTTGAATCTTTCTTGATGATGTAAAGTTGAGGAGAAGACCTTTCCATTTTTGGCAGTTGGAAATTACAGGTCACTTGCTATTTTTGGAAACTTTTTGTCTGACCTCCCATTCCTCAATGTTGATGTTTGACATGTTATATGAGGCTTGTATGGACATGAATGAGACCTCTCAACCCATTTCCCACCATCAAATCCCTGATTAAATGCACAGTTGACCACAGTTGACTTTGCTAGGGTTTTGGTTGACTGAGCCATGCTTTGATGAATTTCAAGCCTCTTCCACTTGAGATCTTGATTCCACATGATGTCACAACTCATATGAATCTCTTATGAATGATCATGGTGCCCAAATTCTTCAGAATGGCCACCATCTATTGCTCAATGACTTGCTTGACTGATTGACTGTTGATTGCTTCAGCTGCAAGTAACAAGGTTAGAAATATTTTTGTACTTTTGGGTTAATAAACAAATGAAAAGCAATGATATACAAATGCAATACATGCTTGGTGATCAAGAACCACACTCAAAATATAACCCACCCACAGGGAAGCAGGCAAGGTGCACAATGATCCTTGAGGCAATGATATGATATGATATGATGCCATGAGGGATCTTAGGGCAAAAATTAGGGTCTTACAGATGCCCCTATTTAAGGTCATTCTAGCCGGAGAAGTGAAGTTTAGAAATCTTCATCTCGACGCGGTAGAATGGGCTTAAATAACAGTAATGAGACAAATTTTGGTCCCTAAGAGACCTCATGATGCAGATGTATGCATGCAAAAGACACAAACTCTGTGGGGAATATGATTCACACAGAAGAAAAGACGATCCATCGGAGTAATACACTCACCAGGAACAGAGACATTAACAAGACTCTCATGGGGATTCTTATTGGGGATAAGAAAAAGAAAAAGAAAGCGTGAGCAGGACACGACTCTGAGTTAGGGGAAAACAAAACTGACCGGAGACTTTACTGGGGAAGTAAAGGACTCAAACTGGGGAGAGAAAGAAATTCCAAAGGAAAATACTTCCATTGGAAAGACTCAAGCTGACTCACAAAATGCATGTACTGGGGATAACACCAATACAACAACACGAATAGGAACACAAATCTGCTGGGGAAATCTAGAAAAGACTTTCCAGGGGAAACCAAAGGATGAGATGTTACCGGTTAGTGAGTAACAAACTCAGGAAGAATGAATATCTAAAACCTGTATACGGGTGAGATATATCAATCAACCAAACATCTGAGAAAGACCTGAAAAAGGTACATAAACTCAGGAAAATCTGACTCCACAAGAGACCAAGGTCATAATAGGGAGCAGACAGGAAGGAACACCAAGGATACCGGGTTGTAGGTATGTAACAGGTGACCGACCAAGGCGTGAATTGGTGTGTGTTCCAAAACACTCATCATCCTGAATAAAGCGAGAAAAGCAGACTTGTTTATAGGATGGATATTTGATTTTGTAAAGAATGCAAATCTTACTCGGTTGGGGACAAAAACAAAGGATCCGACAAAAGAGTGCATGAGATATATTATCTATAGCCGTCAAAACGTAGATAACATACTCGCATGGAAAATTATCCTGAACCGGGTTGTAGGTTGTTTATAGGATAAAAATCCGAAATCGTGAATTGGTTTGTGTTCCACAACATTCACCATCCTGAAGAGAGCGAAAGCAAACTTGTTTATAGGATGAACATTCGATTCCACAAGGAATACGAATCTTACTCTGCGGAGAAAACAATCAAAAGATTGACCCAAGAGCGAAAGAGACATAATATCCATTACCGTCAGAACGTGGATAGTACACCCAAAAGGAAGATTATCCTGAACCGGGTTGTAGGTTGTTTATAGGATAAAATCCGAAAATGTGAATTGGTTTGTGTTCCAAGACACTCATCACCCTGAAGAAAGCTAGAACCACAAACTTGTTTGTAGGATGGATATTCGATTCCTCAAGGAATACGAATCTTACTCTACTGGGGAAGATCAACAAAGGATTCCAACCAAAGAGCGCAAGAGACATATTATTCATTACCGGCAGACCGTGAATAATATACTCGAAAGGAAAAGACACCAGAGATACCGAAGTATATAATAGGTGACTAACCAAAAAGAGAGACAATCGATACCAAGCATCCGGGTAAACGAAAGACAACTCAAAGGGATAAATTGCAAGCATCCGGCAATTATCCAACAACAAATATTCGATTCCGCAAAGGGAAATAACGAATCTTACTCGACTAGGGAAACACAAAAGGTTTCAACTGAAGAGTGAATGAGATATATTATTCATTGCCGTCAAAACGTGAATAATAACCTCTAGAGGAAGATTATCCTGAACCGGGTTGTAGGTTGTTTGTAGGATAAAAATCCGAAAAGAAAGGCATCGGGATACCAAACCAGGTATATAATGATGGCCAATCAACAAGGAGTCACAACATTACCAACAAGAGGGTAAACGAAAGAAGACTCGCCGGGGATACATTGATGAAAATCAATGATCCGGGGAACACAATCACTGACAAACGGTGAAGGGACCCGCTGGGGATAAAATTGCTAGCGTATGACAATTATCCACAAAAGATTTGCTGGGGATATAAGTGCTTATTCAAGCGACTTATCCAAACAAAGGGAAAATCAACATCGAATACTAGATGAAGATAACCACAAAGAGGGGATTGCATCTACCAAAGATTGGATAGAAAACTATAGAAGGGGAATTGTCATCGGTTGGGATGAACAACAAAAGTTAACTCCGCTAGGGGAGAAAAACAGGGTTTATAACTACCGGTTAGTAGGTAGAAAACCGCAAAGATAGGACTTACTACTGCTGGTTTGTAGGCAGAAGGCCAAACATTCCACTGAGGACAAGATGAATGAGCGTCGGTTAGTAAGCAACTATTCATTTATACCACAGGGAAGCGCGAGAGACAGTTGAAAAAGGCCAATTTAGGATCAAACCAAAAAGGCGGACTGAATCAAGACTCGTCCTGATGAGGATATAACTCAAAAGGGTAAACCCGTCCCAAGGTGTGTTGGGAGGGAACGGAAACAACCGTCATCCACGAGGATGTATCTCAATAGGGAAGTGGCAGGAAAGGATAGACACTTTCTGCTTAAGGGTTGACTCTATTTTGAGAGATTAACACCCGACATCTGCCTTGGGAGATCTATAAAGAGATCTATATCACCATAGCAGGAAACAACAAACAAAAGATATATGGCAAAATATGCAACATGAATATCTGAATGTTTATGAGTATGCATGAATATGCGTGATTAATGTTTGATGAATGTCGACAAAACAAACATTTCTAACACAAACAGGACCAGGAATCAAACATCCGGTACTATACTTCCAGGGAGAACCAAGGAGGTCCAACTGGAAAGCCAATCTGCTGGAGATCTTCAAGCTGAAAAGCAAAGATCTGCGGGGAAGCAAAAGATCGGAGATATCCGGAAACACCAAATCTCTGAGTGATGGATCAACAATCAACCCAACTGGCACAGAAAGTCACAACAGGCAACACGGCCACAAAGACAAATCTGTTGGGGAATGGGATAAATCCCAAAATATCTGCAGGGGAACAAGAGCTCACTGCTATGAAAGCAACTCTACATAACTCCACTAGGGAACAACCCACTGAGGGGGAACAGATCATCCACATAGAATCTGGCTGCACAAGCAACTCTACCTGGGGAGACCACAAATATCCATTCCATTGGGGAACAACCTACTGAGGGAAAAATAGATCACACAAGTAGATTCTGCAACAAGCTACTCTATTGGGGATCAAAAGCAATCAGGGAATCAACCCAAATCTATGGATGATAGATTACCAACCAACCCTCCTGGGGAAAACAGAGGTTTCCAACTCTGGCGGAGATTCTGAGGGGATTATCACGGATGCAATCCTGACTCTGTTGAGGAAAAAATCCACAACTGCTGAGGAGGAACACAATCACTGCCCTGCTGAAGGAATAAGCGCACTGATGGGGAGATATAGCAGCTCCGCTGGCGACGTGGCCGGGGAAGAGAGTACTACTGGAGCAAACAAAATCTTCCACAACACTCTGCTCTGGGGATACATCACGGATCCCACTATCGACTGTGCTGAGGAAAGATGGCAACAATCCGGCCTGCGGCAATGCTGGGGGAAGCGGTAATGTACCGGGATATCAATCTACCCACCACTGAATCTTCAAATGGAACGCATCTCTGCTGAGGAGAAAGACCACAACTTCTACTGGCGATTGCACTGGGGAGAGTGATAGGGTACCGGGGTCTCAAACCAACCACTACTGAAGCTTCCAAATGGGAAACACCCATGCTGGGGGAGAATACTGCTGGAGAAGAAAACGAAGTCTTCAACAACACTCTGCTTAGGCAACAACCCTAACAAAAGCTCTGCTTGGGGAACAACCCCAACAAAAAGCAGGATAAAGAGGATATAACCGATGCTAGGAATATGAACCAATGTCTTACCTGTTGGAAATCATGCCACCCTCGGGAGAGCACTGAGAGATTCTTAAGTATCCTTTTGTCTTTGTGAATGTTCACTTTGTTTAAAACAACAATTTTGAAAAATTTATTTGTTTAAAACAATGACATTTTATCAATTAAAACATGCAAAACATTTGTTGAATTAAAACAAATAAGAGTGCAAATAATTGGATAAAAAGCTCAAATTGATTTGATGGAATGGTAGCCTGCAAATGGCAAGACTCCATAGATCTGTACAAATTTGAAATCAGTGATATATATTGGAAGAGGGGTACATTGAACATAATGATCCTTTCTCTACCAATTTGAATCTCGATGTATCCGCGGCTTCAGTTGACGACGAATCGAGAATCTCTGACGAAAAGACAGCTGTGGAACAGAAAGTCTTGTCAGGATGCAGTTACTTGCCAAATCCCTAAATTTTGCCTAGATTGCCCCAGGGTGAGGTACTCAATCTAGCGGGACGTAAATATCTCCTTTTTTTTTCAAGTCTCTGATTTTTTGCCTGGATCACCCTTGCGGGTTCTCCACCGAGACGCTCATTTTTGCCTAAGCCACCCTTTCGGGTTTTCAACTTAGCGAGCTATTCTGTTTCTCATTTGCATATACTTTTTTTTTTAGGCAAAGTATTTCTTGACTGCATCTGAATTCACAGGACGAGTGAAATCCTCCCCATCCATTGTTGTCAGCATCAAAGCACCGCCTGAAAAGGCTCTCTTAACAACATATGGACCCTCATAGTTTGGAGTCCACTTGCCCCTGGAATCGGGCATGAAAGACAAGACTTTCTTGAGCACGAGGTCACCTTCTCGGAACACACGAGGCTTGACCTTCTTATCGAATGCTTTCTTCATTCTCTGCTGATATAACTGACCATGACACATGGCAGTCAATCGCTTCTCTTCAATCAAATTCAGTTGGTCATAACGACTCTGAATCCATTCAGCATCAGTCAACTTGGCTTCCATCAAGACTCTCATTGATGGGATCTCCACCTCTACTGGGAGAACAGCCTCCATGCCGTAAACAAGAGAAAAAGGGGTTGCCCCTGTTGAAGTGCGTACAGATGTACGATATCCATGCAAAGCAAATGGCAGCATCTCATGCCAATCTTTGTATGTAACTGTCATCATCTGGATGATCTTCTTGATATTCTTATTAGCAGCTTCAACAGCCCCATTCATCTTGGGTCTGTAGGGAGAGGAATTATGGTGTGCAATCTTGAATTCAGCGCACAACTCATCCATCATCTTATTATTCAGATTAGATCCATTATCAGTAATGATCTTATCTGGCACACCATAACGGAAAATCAGTTGATTCTTGATAAACTTCACAACCACCTGTCTAGTTACGTTCGCATACGAAGCGACTTCAACCCATTTGGTGAAGTAGTCAATTGCTACGAGAATAAACCTGTGTCCGTTGGACGCTTTCGGTTCAATCATGCCGATCATGTCAATTCCCCACATGGAGAAAGGCCATGGTGATGAAATCACATTCAGAAGTGTCGGAGGAATATGAATCTTATCCGCGTAAATCTGACACTTGTGGCATTTCTTCACATATTTGCAGCAGTCAGACTCCATTGTCAGCCAATAGTAGCCTGCTCTCAACATCTTCCTAGCCATGGCATGTCCATTGGAATGAGTACCAAATGAACCCTCATGGACCTCAGTCATCAACAGGTTTACTTCGTGTCTATCCACGCATCTGAGCAAAACCATGTCAAAATTTCTCTTGTACAGCACTTCACCACTGAGGTAGAAACTGCCTGACAACCTTCTCAAAGTTTTCCTACCTTTCACAGATGCCCCAGGCGGGTAGACCTGGTTCTGGAGGAAATTCTTGATATCAAAATACCAAGGTTTGTCATCATTTACTTCTTCGACTGCAAATACGTGAGCTGGTCTATCCAAGCGCATCACGGCAATATTGGGAACTTCATTCCAATACTTGACAACAATCATGGAAGAGAGCGTAGCAAGCGCATCTTCCATCCGATTATCCTCTCGAGGAATATGATGAAAGTCAACTTCTGTAAAGAACGTCTAAATCCTTCTTGCATAATCTCTGTATGGAATGAGACCAGGTTGATTCGTCTCCCACTCACCCTTGATCTGATTGACTACTAGGGCTGAATCACCATATACATCAAGATGCTTGATTCTCAAATCAATACATTCTTCAAGTCCCATAATATAGGCCTCGTACTCAGCCATATTATTCGTGCATTTGAAAGTTAGCCTTGCTGTAAGCGGAATATGTGTGCCATGAGGAGTAATGATTACTGCCCCAATACCATTTCCGTACTGATTTACAGCGCCATCAAACACCATCGTCCATCTGGAACCAGGTTCCGGACCTTCATCCAGTGTAGGCTTATCACAATCTTTCATTTTCAAATACAGAATCTCCTCATCAGGGAAATCGTACTGAACTGACTGATGATCTTCAATCGGCTGGTGCGCTAAATGGTCAGCCAAGATACTACCTTTAATAGCCTTCTGAGCTCGATACTCGATATCATACTCAGACAACAGCATCTGCCAACGGGAAATCCTCCCAGTTAAAGCAGGCTTCTCGAAGATATATTTGATTGGATCCATTCTGGATATCAACCAAGTTGTATGATTTATCATGTACTGGCGCAAACGCTTAGCTGCCCAAGCCAAAGCACAACACGTCTTCTCAAGCATAGAGTACCGAGACTCACAATCAATAAACTTCTTACTGAGGTAGTATATAGCAGATTCTTTCTTCCCTGATTCATCTTGTTGACCGAGTACACAGCCCATCGAGTCTTCAAGAAGAGTTAAATACATGATCAGAGGTCTTCCTTCTACAAGCGGAGACAAGATCGGAGGTTCGGACAAATATTCTTTGATACTGTCGAAAGCTTTCTGGCAATCCTCGGTCCAATCGTGGGACTGATCTTTCTGGAGGAGCTTGAATATCGGCGCACATGTGGCAGTCATGTGGGATATAAATCTGGAGATATAGTTCAAGTGGCCAAGAAAACCTCGGACTTGCTTCTCAGTTTTGGGTGCAGGCATCTCTTGTATTGCTTTGACCTTTGCAGGATCAACCTCAATACCCCTCTCGCTGACAACAAAACCCAACAACTTGCCGGAACGGACTCCAAATGTACATTTGTTCGGATTCAAATGAAGTCTGAACTTCCTCAGACGCTGAAAAAGCTTCAACAAATGCTCAACATGTTCAACTTCCATTCGGGACTTAGTGATCATATCATCAACATAAACCTCTATCTCCTTGTGCATCATATCATGAAACAAGGTAGTCATAGCTCGTTGATACGTGGCTCCGGCGTTCTTCAAACTGAAGGGCATCACTCGATAACAGAATGTTCCCCAAGGTGTGATGAATGTTGTCTTCTCCATATCTTCGGGTGCCATTTTGATTTGATTATATCCGGAAAATCCGTCCATAAAGGAAAAGACTTTGAATTTAGCTGTATTGTCTACCAACATGTCAATGTGTGGTAGAGGGAAATCATCTTTCGGACTAGCTTTATTCAAATCTATGTAATCAACACACATACGGACTTTTCCGTCCTTCTTAGGAACAGGCACAATATTGGCCACCCATTGAGGATATGTAGAAGTCACCAGAAACCCCGCATCAATTTGCTTCTGAACTTCCTCTTTGATCTTCACTGCCATATCTGGATGAGTTCTTCTGAGCTTCTGCTTCACGGGCACGCACTCAGGCTTCAAAGGCAGGAAATGTTGCACAATATCTTTATCTAGACCCGGCATGTCTTCATAGGACCAAGCGAAGATATCGGAATATTCTCGTAACAAGCCAATCAACCCCTTCTTGACAGACTCTTCCAGAAGTGCCCCAATTTTCACCAAACGAACACAATCCTCAGACCCCAAGTTGACTGTTTCCAGATCTTCAAGGTGCGGATGAATGATCTTCTTCTCGTGCTCAAGGAGACGGGTAATCTCATCAGGAATCCCTTCAACATCATCTTCCTCTGCCTCGAATACAGGGAATTCAAAATTGGGAGATGGCGTTGGATCATTATGTTCAATGGGTTTTAGAATCAACCTGCATAATGATTTTGGTAATGAAAAACTTTAGAATTTAAACAAGCAGACTATTATGCAGATGAAAAAATGTTTGCTTTTATTCTTGTTTTTATGGGTTTTTTGTGATCATTATATTCTCGTATTGTTTTTATGGTATTCAATTATTATATTAAAATTTCATATAGTATTAACCTTTTTAGAATATTCATTAAAACATATTCTACTTGTATATCTACAATACCATAATCAAATATGGTATTCAAATCCTCCAATATATCTACAATACGATAATCAAATACCCATTTTATAATATTACATTCTCTTAATCATCATATCGGTCTTAATATTGATTGGCATGCTAAAGAAGTAGTGAATCTAATTGTCATTATCTCGTTATTACTAAACCTTTTGAACACATATTAGGTCATTAAACTTATACAAGACTCAAAGTTACACAAGGATATTTCGAAGTGTCTTTCCATGATCATGCATGGAACAAAAAAGTTTCTTGAATCATTAAATATTATAATAATAATAATAATTATTATTATTATTATTATTATTATTATTATTATTATTATTATTATTATTATTATTATTATTATTATTATTATTATTATTATTATTATTATTAGGTAACCTCCTTATTAGGTAGCTTGAAGGGACAAACACAACACATTTATAAAATTAAGAGACATTTAATTATGATTATAATTTTCTAAAATATTTTTACAACTTCGTAAGGGATAAAACTAAAATTAAATAAATATTTAAGAATATGAACATTACATGCTATAAAAAGATCAAACTATGCTCTATATTTTACAAGTAAAGTAAAGTTTAAAATGGCTGAAATTCTCAAGTTATTTTATATTTGGTTTTTCTATGTTTTATTATTTGTTACAAGATCACATGCTGTTGGTAAACCACTTTATTTATATATTTTTTTATCTAATTCATTTTAAACTTTCAAGTTTGTATATAATATTTTATTAAGTTTTCTAATATTACTTTATAATCTCTTTTCATTTCAGAAAAATATAAGGTACTTCCTTATGAATGTGAAGTTGATCAAGATTGTCCTAGAGAATTATATCATAAACATATTGTTAAATGCATTAATCTGTTTTGCTGTATTGTATACCAGGTTTAAAGATCTTAAGATATGTTGAATGGAAAAGTATCTATAAAAAATAAATGAATAATATATTATGATAAAATTTATCTTCTAAAATAGCATTTATTTATTGTTCAAATATTTTTTTTTAGTTTTCTGATTTCATGAACCTTGTATTTACGATTTTAATTTGTACTCTAAAATGATAGTAAGAAAATAAACAATATAACAATGACATATATCCAATTCATCTATATTACCTTATTTTTAATCCCACACACCTGTAAAAATAACTTTATATTTTCATTTGTAATTTTTTTAACTTACTTCAAAATCTATATTTTTATGTTAAAACCACATGTTAGCTTATAGATTTCATGTCTAAAAATCTGTATTTTGATGTTCTATAAAACAATTTGATGGTTTTGGAAACAAGAAATTATTTAATGTTCTTTATTTTCGGATGAATATTTTGCTAAAATCTAAAATTTGATTATGAGTTGTATTTATTATTAGTGATATTGTTTTGTTCTAATTATTGTATTTATGACTGTAGTGCTATTGTATTCTTTTTGGTTTAATTTTTATCATTGCTATAAAATTATATATCATCTCAGTTGACTAAATGGTTTGCCTTGGTTGATTGTCTGTGGTTACAAGGGTGTCATAGAATATGCGCTATTTTTTCCTTTGAAGTAATGGCGGAGGTAAAAAAATGAATAGCATGCATTTTTTCTCATGATTGAACCTGCTAACTGAGGTGAAAAGTTGTTTGATCATGAGTTCGTTTCTCAATAAAATCATTTTGGTATTTAGGCGTGTGGATTTTTCCCCACGGTTGTTACTTTTAATCGAGGGGATAATATTTCATAACGGTTATAAGAAACTTATAGATAAAATAAAATACATATTTTGTAACAATACTAGAAGGAATTTTGTTGAAGAAGAAACAATTTTTTTTTAAAAATATGAGAACTAACATAGACAACTTTAACACGAAGAAGACAACAATAACATAACGACGGTAGAGAATAATAGTGGTGGAAGGAGGCGAGAGCAGCAACTCAATGAATAAAAAGTTTTTGTGACTTATATTATTTTTACTTTCTATGTTTGGGAGTTTGGTTCTATATTCGTGTTTTTCTAAAATGAATTAAACGTAAACAAAGATGGAGAATAATTTGACCGGTATAAAATTTGGGCTTAATGATGGATGGAATAAAAGATTTAGAGCATAACTATATCATTGGTTCGACTCATCGATTTGTCGGTTCCTAAATATTAAAATTGAGAATCGAACCAAACCACATCGATTTTCATTAGCTTGATTTGGTTTTTGAACCGAATGAGAAACAATCGGATTTTTTTTCGATTCGGTTTGGATTGTCAATTTAATTGGTTTTTTCTGATCCGCTTACACCCTTACATTAACATTTTAGTTTTTAAATTTTGTTGTAGTTCAACTCTTTCACTCTCTCACCCTCATCGAACTTCTCCCACCCTCACCCTTACTCTGTTCAAACTTAGAATTTGTCACGCTAACCCTCACCTTTGCCTTCAATGAACAACCGTCCGTTGAAATTCTCTTCAATTATATTATCTTACTTTAACATTTTTTTCTTGTCATTTAGGTCGTAACCATGGGTCTACAAGTCATGCCTAAGCACAAAAGATGATTCCACAAGACTAAGAACACTTGAATTATATCTCTAAATTATAATTAAATTTCCGATCGACACTAATTGATTGATAATGTAGTTTCTAGTTATGTTCTATTAATATTTGTATTTTGTATATATTTGAATCTTGAGAAGAATTCATATTTTATTTTTCTAAAACATTGTAAAATCATTTTCTTTGTTGTTGTTAGATTGATCATTCGATTAGTTAAAAAAACAATTTTAGTTGTGTGTGAAAAATGATTTATGATCATTGTTGAATTGCTTGTTTAAGCAACTTCATATTTCTCAGTTGTTGTGATTACTGATGATCTTAGTTAATTGTAATATCAATTTATTCGTATGTTTTATAAAGGTGCCGTTATCTTTTGCTTCAGTTTGCAATATGCTCCCATGATATGAAAATTTGGCCTCAAGGCGTGTAATTTGTGAATCTCATGGTAAAACTCTGATTTTATAAAAGGATTTTCTTTTGAAAATGGTTTTAGGGAAACAATCTATTAAACCCCCTCCACTCAATAACATTCGATCCCCATATCCTCCATCAATAAGTAGTATCAGAGCTAGTCTTTTGATTAGGTCATGCAACCTCAAAAGTTGAGAATACAGGATAGAACGATCCAAAGTGTGTGTTCAATAGAGCTCCCATATTCAAATTTGAGTTATATGAATAAATTTAATATCATTATATTAACATAATCATCAGTTAGAATTTCAATGTGACAATATTCTACAAAAAGCAAAAAGTGAAAACAAATGGAAAAACAAATGTTTAACAATGCATTAATTGAATGAAATATCATTGTATTAAATGCTGCCAACAATGTCATCACTTCTCCTTTTGGCATGGGAGAAGGGTTTTAAACAATGTGAACAATTACTCTGATCTATGGATGACTGTAAGAACATCTACAGCGACCCAATTGTGGCAGACACCACCAGGTATGATGAAATTGTTCAGATCCTCTGCATCCTCTTCCAAGATAGCAGCAGCGTCTTCCTCAGGTTGATCGTCATGGATGAATCCTCCACTCTTGAACAAACCTTGCTCATTAAACGCCCCAGATGAATAGCCAATGCCAGCCCGGGATCTATTGTCTTCAAGCACAATCACCTTCCCTAAACCAGCTAATGCACCACATTCAATGGCCAGTTTCGCATCTTTATAGGAAGAAAATGAAGGAGACTTCTTCTCGATTGGTTCATCAATAGATAAAGCTTGGAAAGGCGTTCCAACTTCATCCTCGGCATCAATATATGAGAAAGAAGACAAATGGCTAACCAGGAGATCCTTTTCTCCCCCTACCACGACCAGTTTCTTGTTCTTGACAAATTTCAGCTTCTGGTGTAGGGTGGATGTCACGGCGCCAGCCTCGTGAATCCATGGTCTGCCAAGGAGACAGCTGTATGATGGGTGGATATCCATTACCTGGAAGGTAACTTGGAAATCACTAGGTCCAATTTTGATTGGGAGATCAACTTCCCCAATCACAGTTTTACGTGACCCATAAAATGCTTTCACAACAACACCACTCTGCCTCATAGGAGGACCTTGATATGACAATCGAGCAAGTGTGGATTTTGGAAATACATTAAGAGATGATCCAGTGTCAACTAGCACGTTGGACAAGACATCTGATTTGCAGTTCATATAGATGTGTAGAGCAATGTTATGGTCTCTTCCCTCCTCAGGGAGATTAGCGTCACAAAAACTCAAAGTGTTGCAAGCAGTAATGTTTGCAACTATACCATCAAACTGTTCAACAGTGACGTCGTGATCAACATACGCTAGATCCAAAACTTTCTGCAGAGCCTCCCTATGGGGTTCTGAATTCAGCATCAAAGAAAGCACGGAGATTTTGGATGGCGTTTGTAGAAGCTGGTCTACAACATTGTACTCACTCTTTTTGATGAGCCTCAGCATCTCATCGGATTCTTCATTCACAATGCCACTAGGGCCAACTGAAGAAGCAGGAGTCTTTTATACAGAGGAGGGTTTGGCAACAGGTGCCGGATTCTGAATATTAACAGCTGTCCCAACAGGACGCTCAGTAGTATCAGAAGCAACAGGAGCCTTGGGAGGTGCAGAAAATACACGACCACTACGGGTCAGCCCGCTCACATCAGCATTGTTGGTGACAGTCGTTGAAGGCAAAGGCACTTCTACCCCATCTTCTATAGCAACGGGATTATATCTGAACGGCACAGCTCGATCAGAAGAATAGGGCACAGGGCCTGCAGGCTTAATCGTTAGTGAAGGAGAGACCTTCGGCTTGTGCTATCATAGCGGATAACAACAGGCTCGGGCAGCTTGAACACAGGGGAAATAACATTTACCTCGGGTTCGTCCTCATCAACATTGCGATTCTGGAGAATCTCAATGGTTCCCTCATCCAGCAATTCTTGAAGTTCTCTTCGTACCTGATTGCAACCCAAACGGTTGACCGAGCAAATGCGGCATTTGTCGTGGTCATGCTCCATGTGGCTGTACTGACACAGCAACCGATGTAATTCGACCAGCGACTGTCTAATATGGCTGACATATTTGACTTTGTACTTCCCAGGGCACCCCTGGACCATATTAACAGATTTCCCATGCGCGGGCAATGGGTTCTTGGTAACATTCGGGCCTGAATCTTCGAAACTCAGAATGCCACATCTCATCAGGTCTTGCACTTTGGTTTTCAGCCGAAAACAGTTCTCTACATCATGGCCCGGAGCGCCAGAATGATAGACATAGTGCAGGTCAGGCTTATACCACCACTGAGGGTTGACCGGTATAGCCGGAGGATCTCTGGGAGTAATCAGCTTCCTCTCTATTAGAGAGGGATACAACTCTGCGTACGACATGGGAATCGGATCGAAACTGATCTTCTTCCTATCATAGTTCATGTTGGCTTGATTACTGGTACTACCACGAGGCTGGTAGGCCTGCTGCTGTGGACGAGATTGTTGTTGACGATACTGTTGAGAAGATTGTTGTTGATTGTGTTGTTGCTGCTGATATTGCTGAGGTTGCTGATATGGAGCACTGTCTCTGAATACAGGTGCTATATGAGCCACCTGGTGCTGATTGTTGTTATGCCGTGCTGGCTTCCTCTGAACAGAGGGTCTCTTGGATTTGGCATGAGACTGCACAACATGTGCCTCTCCATCCTTCTTCTTAAACGCCCCATACCGTTTAGAAGGAGAGCTCTCATCTTTTACTAAACGTCCTTCACAGACACCTTCCTCGAGACGCATCCCCATGTTCACCATCTCGGTGAAATCAGAGGGAGCGCTTGCTACCAT
Source organism: Lathyrus oleraceus (assembly GCF_024323335.1). NCBI lineage: Eukaryota > Viridiplantae > Streptophyta > Magnoliopsida > Fabales > Fabaceae > Lathyrus > Lathyrus oleraceus. Next base: position 54,751,805 of record NC_066585.1, read on the forward strand.
CCGCTCATAATAAAATGAACTAAGAGTCTTCAAGAAGATCTTAGTCATCTCTTTCTCTTCTAGCGGTGGAGTAATTTGAGCAGCCAGCTCTCGCCACCTCTGGGCGTACTCCTTGAATGTTTCCTTGTCCTTCTGAGACATGGCCCTGAGCTGATCACGGTCAGGCGCCATATCAATGTTGTACTTATATTGCTTGACGAAGGCTTCGCCAAGATCGTTGAAGGATCGGATATTAGCACTGTCCAAACTCGTGTACCATCTGAGCGCAGCACCGGACAGACTGTCTTGAAAATAATGGATCAGAAGCTGATCATTATCAGTTTGGGTAGACATTTTCCTGGCGTACATGACCAGGTGAGTGAGAGGGCATGTGTTCCCCTTATATTTTTCAAAGTCAGGTACTTTGAATTTAATCGGTATCTTCACTCCGGGAACAAGGCACAACTCGGCAGCAGACTTGCCGAACAAATATTTCCCTCTGAGGGTCTTCAATTCCTTCCTCAGCTCGAGGAATTGGTCATTCATTGCTTCCATCTTCTCATTAACATCTGGGCCCTCAGACGGCTCGGAATGATAGATGGTGTCGTCTACCCTCGGCATGGTATGCATGACAGGAGGAGCAACAATAGGGACCGGGCTAGATGTCGGCATATGAGCAAAGGTTGGGGCAGGAATATCCGGCATCAAACCTGGAGGCATACCCCAAGGAAACCCGGCTGGCATGGCGTGAGACGCAAACTGAGCACTGGCGGCAGGCACAGTCGGAACAGCGACCTCTGATATAACCTTCCTCTGGACAGGAGTTGCAGGCGGTTGAGCAGGTTGATTCTGAGCAGCAAGAAGTTGCTCCATCAATGCGCCAAGTCTGGCGACCTCTTCCTTCAGTTCACGGTTCTCTTGCTCTAGCTGATCCATAACTCTTACAAAATTGGCTCGAGTATAGTACCGGTGAGTCAGCTTGTCTTCAAAATAAATGAAGAGCACAGAGTTAGGGCAAGAAGACCAGAAACAAGGTACCTGCTTATGCAAAATGATGCATGTAATGCTCGTGCATATGCTTTATTTTATTTTCAAGGAACCCTTAGGGTATTATTTGCAATTTTGAATTTTTAAAGCATTTATTATCATTATGGAAAATATCTCATTCAATATAATCGAGACAAAGAAGTACAACATTTTTGATCAAATTACAAAGAGAAAAGGAAAACAACATCCTATGGATCCCTAGAAGCTCGGGACGCTGGAAGACGAGAAGCACACAGCTTCTTGATCTCTCTCTCATAGGCAGCTTCCATATCTGCTTTCTCCTTAGCAAGCTGATCATACTTCCTCTTCCAGAATTTGGAAGACTGAGGAAGCAAAGAAGTCCAAGTATCATTGGGATCATCGATCACCCGATGCTCGAGGAACTCAATCAGAGCGTCCTTCTCCTTAAGCTGTTGCAGCAATTCTTCTCTTTCTCGGATCCAAGCACGTGAAAGGTCTTCTTCTCTCAACTCCTCTACACGTTGGGTAGGGAGGGTTGAAGGCCCAGCCACATCCAAAGGTGTAGGTCTCGGATGATCATATGGCATCAGGTATACGACAACTCTCTGTCTAACCCAAGAGGTATAGGGCTCCAAAGCAATGCAATTCTTCGGACCCAATTCATTCCTACTCTTCTTGCAGATCTTGCACCAAGCGCGAACAAATCTGGCTTTCAGGCCTTGGGGATCTTTACCCTCCTGAAAGAATACACCTTCTAACAAAATGTTATGAGGTTTATCCTTTAGGGGGAACCCAAGCTGACGTCGTGCGAGAATAGGATTGTAGCTGATCCCACCACATGTACCAAGAAGAGGCACATTAGGGAATTCACCACAATAATCAATGATCTGCACAGTATCATACACGCGATCATACCAAGAGATATCATCATTAGTGAGAGACATAAGTCTCTGAGACCACCGTAGACATCCCTTGTTCTCTTTGAAGGCAAGAGTCTGCGGCAAGTGCGAAATAAACCACTTGTACAGCAAAGGCAGACAGCATACAATAACTCCTCCACCCTTTGCATTCCTCAGATGCAAAGAGACATAGGCATCACCCAATAAAGTCGGAACAGGATTAAGAACTGAGAAGGTCCTAATGGCGTTCATATCCACAAATTTGTCGAAGTTGGGAAATAACACCAATCCATAGATGAGCAGCGCAAATAAAGCCTCAAAGGCATCCTCACTCATGGCCTTCCCATAGATGGTAGCTTGAGCGACGAGGAACTCAGAAGGAAGACCCTGAATTCCACCTTTGGTTGTCAGATTAGCTTTAATCAATGCTTCATCTATATGCAACAAGTCTGCAATCTCTCGAGCGGTCGGAATACTCTCTAAGCCACTGAACGACACCTGATCCAGAATCGGAATCCCAATAAGGTGAGAATACTCCTCCAAGGTAGGTAGCAACTGGAAGTCCGGGAAAGAGAAGTAGTGATACAGAGGATCATAAAACTGCGCCAGAGTACTCATCAAGCCCTCATCAACCTGAGTAGTCAACAGAGGTAGAAGCTTCCCATAACGAGCCTTGAAACCCAAGAGATCTAATACATAAGATGTTAGATTCCTTAACTCTTTTACATCAGGCTGTCTAAAGCTGTACTTCTTTGTATGCCTTTTTGGTCTTTCCATGTCTGAAAATTTTGCAAATAAACCCTTTAAGTTCCTTGAAAATTTTCTTTTTTTCTGATGACATGAGATGCAGATGAATGCATGAATGCAGGAATGCAACAATCACACTCAAGGATCAAGCAAGTCACACCAAACAAAGGTCATGGGAAAGCTCATTGTATCCCTAATATCAATCATCCATTTTGGTGGATTTAGGTTTTCACCTTATCAACACCAAAGTTCCATTGATATTAACGGTACATGAACCGGCTCTAACATCCTTAATATCAATCATCCATTTTGGCGGATTATGGTTTACACCTTATCAACGCCCAAGTTCCATTGATATTAACGATACTTGAACGACTCAACCATGAATCACGGGTTTGTTGAGAGTCACGAGCATGGAGTCTCGGTTAAGAACCACCCAAAGGGAGTGTACTAGGGTTTAAACCTGCCATACATGTTCTACCAGAGGTTCCCATAATCATCGTCCCATCTTTCGAATATTATCGGAGGAATGAATACTCGTATTCCAAGAATATTCTCAAGAGAGACTCTTATGAGTGTAGTATTGCGTAACAATCGCATCAGATCTTACATCTGAACTACCTCCGCACTACGTCCTAAAAATAGGCCAAGATGGGCTTGGTAAACTAAGGTCCTTGGATTCTAAGGCACATGATTGAACGAATAATGCCTAACCACAAATAACTTGTGTGACATTATTAATCCAACATGACCTCCACCAAGTGAATGGACTCGCAAGTCAACTGGCTAAGGAATACTCCACACCAGTCAACAAGACTACGCCATTCTCCTATCCTAGAGTGCACTCGAGTTCGGGTATAGAACTCATCTCACAGAGATCACCAAAGCAAACAGCAATTGTATATCAAGCAATTCAAACATTACAATCAATACAGTTATCCCAAATTGTACAAAAATATGTCAAATAACACATAAACAAATATCATACAACAAGGGTGAAAAGTAGGCAATACCACCAGGGATGGTCTAATGTTTATCCCCAGCAGAGTCGCCACTTTTCTGTAGCGGTGTATTCGTCGCTATATGATTTATTGATTAAACCATAAGCAAAGTATACAAAGAATCGAGTCGCCACCGCACTTTTATTTATCCTAAGGAATGGTTAAAAAGCGAACAAAAACCTAAGAAGTTTTACACGTAGAAAACCAATAAAAAGATCAGAGAGTCTGGGTAAGGGGTAAATTACGCAATGGGAAGGTGTTAGGCACCCATCACGTCCTAGGTACTCCTAGGGAGCCCTTTTCACACTTGTTGTATAAAAATGTTTATTTGTTTATGACATATTGTGCAAACATGAATGGGAAGATGAGAAAAGAATGTGCAATTTTATTATTTTTGTGTTTGAACGGATGAACCCGTTGCCTACGTACCTTCCATCAAAGGTAAGGATCAAAACGCCGTAGTTCGGCTAAAAGATTTCCAAAAATTAGTGAGTTCATTTTAAAACACAAGCCTTAAGGCTTTTCATTACCAATGGGAGAAAACTCAACATGAATCAACAATCCACCATGCGAGGACGGCTTCAACATACTAGTGAGGGGTTAACCCTATAATAAGTATGGAAGACTTACAATCAACTCACTAAGGACAAGGTAAGATTTACATCAACCACTATGGTAATTGAAACCTATGGCTAATGTGTAAAACATATTAACAATGGACAAAGCCACAAAACAATTGAATGGGTGAAGTTAATTGATTATGAGTATTCACAAAATATGGTCAAGGTATGATTAAGATTGATTCAAAGAAGTGTTATGAAATGGAGTTTGAAAAGTCAAGGACTTAGGGTCCAAGTTTCTAATTTGAAAAGACATGAAGATGTTTGCACAACAAGTCAAAGTTTTTGAATTCAGAGAGTGAAAAGGTTTAGAACAAAGAGGGTGGAGGAAATGGAATGTAAAACTTCTCAGAAAGGTTCACCTCTTGAGATCATATAGAAGATGATTCAAGTGTGTCCTTAGGAATAGACAACAAAGCAAGTAAGCAAAATAAAAGCAAGGTGATACCGGATGCCATCAATGGACTTATACCAATCTCACAAACAAAAGCGGATACCGGATACCAATAAATGGGTTTACACCAATCTCCTAAAACAAAACAATGATACCGGAAGCCATCAATGGACTTATACCAATCTCACAAAGCAGAAGCGGATACCGGATACCAATAAATGGATTTACACCAATCTCCTAAAACAAACGAGGATGTCATATGCCAATAAATGGACTTATTCCAACCTCCTAAAACAAAACAAAACCTGGATATCAGATGCCAATCTACCTGGGCTTACTCTAATCTCCAACAGATGATCATAGGAATAACAAATGCCAACAACATGGTCTTACACTTGCATCCTCACATACAACAAACAAACAAGCAATGGACATAAGTGGCCAAAAGAAATGGTCTTATACTTTATCCCTTCCAAATCATAGGAACAATGGCCAATGAATGGACTTACAGTTGTCCTCAATGGGTAAACCAAAGATGGATCACAAAGATGTGAAATGATGATCATGCAATAATGAACCATTAGTGATGATAAATTCACAAGGGCAATCAAGCAAACATGTACAAATGCAACAAGCAATCAAACAAAGTCATTTAACACACACTATAACCAAGCAATTAGGCTCAAACAAAGGGTTAGACTATGAAGTCAACTGGAATGGGGTAAATGGTGCTCTTAACCTTGACATTAAGAGCCAAGGTGAAGCAGATGAAAGGATATGAGGGGTGCGCCTCATTGCTCTTATCTATGGTCAGAGAGAGCATTGAATATCAGAAGGTGTGGGAGTTCAGAAAGATGGAACTCTCTCCACAAGTTAAGGACTCGATAGATCTTGGGTTTTTACTCACTATGCATCAACACATGTGGTGTGAGCAAGGTGAGTGACACACAGAATAGTAGGAGATATGCTACATATCTCTTCTTTCTACCAATTGCCTCATATGAGGTCTTTTCCTACTTGGGGGCAAAGTTAAACAATCACAAACATTGGCTCTTAAGGAGGACTTCAGACAGGTGCCTGGCTAAGTAACAAGCCAGGTCTTTCAGACTACATGGAGACAAGAGATTCTACCTCAATGCTTAAGCAAAGCAAAGCAATAGCAAGTTCACAAAGGAACTATAGCAGCTAATGCACCTGTGGAAACAATCAAATATAATCAGTACACCAATCACAAAGTCAAAACAGACAAGATAAGAACCAACAGTCAACCCAATCAATCACATGTGCAAAGCACACACTCAAATGACATGAGCTAGCATCCTACAAAACAAACCAAGTTAGTTCATGACAATCCAATAAACCAAACTCAATCAACTTGCATTAATCTCCTTAAAGCAATTGCTTCTTCAACCTGAAAATCAACTCAAATGTGAGAAGTAAACCCTTAGGCCAAAGCCTAGGATCAAAAATGACGAAAAAAATTAAAACAGAACATGAAAGTCTACCAAAACCAAGATTTATCAAATAAGAACCAAGTCCAATTGGTCTCATATCAAAACTATTCACCAATTGCATTTCATAAGCAAATCATGTCAAACTAGGCAAGTTGGAATCACATTCATGTAAACAGAATGAACACAAGCATATCAATACCAAAATGGCTCAATAAATTCCAGGAAAAATCATGCTTAAACAGAACACATTGAGTGAGCAACACACTAAAATTCATTGCATTTGGATAAGGGGAAGCAAGTCAATTAAAATCCCTAAGTCAAAGCATGTTTAAGCAAGCTCATACAAGGCACCAAATCAAGCATCAACTTCAAGCAAGCATAAAACAGGAACCAAACATGATAAGTGAATGAGATCAAAGCCATGGAAAACTTCAAGATGTCTATAATACACATGCCAAATTTTAGGTCCATCCAATAAGCCACAAGAATTTCACAAAGCATATCAGATCATGACTCACAAAATGTTCACAATTGGTCAAAGTGAGGGAAAATTCTCAAACAAATAGAAAATGCACTCAAAAATTCCAGGAAAAATCACAAGCAAACTTAACATCAATAAGTATCAACATGCAAAAATCCAGATCAATTGGCATAGCATAAGGATGGTAAATAAAATCAAGAACATGGACAAGAAATGGTGTGAAATACATTGTCACACCTCCAAAGATCACATCATATCTCACAATCCAGGAACTCAAAAATCACAAACCATATACCAAAATGACCAGGAATGAGTCTAGAACACACATGTAAAATTTCAAGAATTTTGGAGCAAGCATCAAGATTTCACAAATGAAATGGCAAAACATAGGCAAAAAGCATACATGATCAAAACCAATAGACCAGAACAAAAACAGGCCGTGCACAACTTTTGCTACCATGCCTATAGAAAACTAGAGGAAAAATGGAGATCAATGCAAAAATTCCCACTCAATTTGGATTAAAGATGAGTCACTTATGATTTTTTGAAGATTGATCATGAAATGAAATGAAAATTTGGAAAATAAAATGAATTTAAATGAGCGAATGACATTTTTGTAAATATGCTGCTCACTTAATGAAACGCTGCGTTTCATTAAGTGAGGTGTCACACGGTGAATGGCGGCATGGCGGAAAAACACGGAAAAAGCATGCAAATCATGGCCAAACGGATTGAACACATTCTGGAAACGAAATTCAAGTGTTCTTCATCATCTTAATCATGTTCATACTGGTCAAGAACATTTGGTCACAGAAATGGATAAAACGCATATCACTCGAATCCTCATTTATCATACATCACGAATATGGCATTGATTTCAGTTAATTTCACACATAGCAAAAGAATCGAGCAAAATAAGTTTTAACAATCAGATTTCAAATCAGCATAACTAGCTCAAATCTCAATGAAATTGCACGATTCAAGTTGCAGAATGCTCAGCAACAAAAGATCTATCAAAGCCACATCATAATTTTAGCAATTGTAAGATTCGAGTTCCAACCTGAATTGAAGTGCAGATTTTGATTTGATGGATTCAAGGCTTGAAACTATGAAACAGATGCTCAGTGATGTTTGGATGAAGGTATGGAAGCAATACTTCAGCTCAGAACAGCTTGAATTCGCGGAATTTTGCAATTGCCATGTGAATGCATCAATGTTCAACAGTGGTGATTCTTCAAGATTTTCCACAATTCTTCTTCAACAGATGCTCAATTGTACCTGCAGGTGATGATTTGCACAAGCACGAGCAAGAAGAATGATGAAATTCGATGGAAAAGTGAAAAAAAGTTTGAAGAGAATTTGAGAGAATTGAGAGAATTTTGATTTTGGATCTGAGATTGTGATTGTGGATCCCGATTTTCTATTATGATTAAGAATATATACTCCTGTTAATCCAACTTGCTAATCATGCTTAGCCAAAACCAATGAGATTAGTGAAAATGGATCTTTCATGCACTTTGGCCAAAATGCCCTTTTTCAAATAGAACCAATGGAACAGTGCAAAACCAGTTGAAGCAAGTCCAAATTTCTGTTTTGAAGTGATTGGCATTGGTTTGGAATGAAAATCATGTGTATTTTTCAAAATCACCTTTTTTCCCACCAAAATTTAAATTGGTTCACTTGAAAAATGGACTTTTTATGTGATGATTTTTGATGCAATGTAACGATGGATTATGATAAAGCATGTCAAATGGGATTTGCTCAAAAAAGAATCACATGAATTGGCCTAATGGTTCAAGAGTTATGCCTCCTTGGAGTTCAACTTTTCTTGAAAATGATTTGATCATAACTTGCCAACCACACATGAGAAATGAGTGTTCTTGGACTTTTTGGAAAGGCAAGAGCAAGATCTTCAATTTTCATGTTGGACAAAATTTGATTTGAAGCTTGCTTGATTTATGTAAAGTTGAGGAGAAGACCTTTCCATTTTTGGCAGTTGGAAATTACAGGTCACTTGATATTTTTGGAAACTTTTTGTCTGACCTCCCATTCCTCAATGTTGATGTTTGACATGTTATATGAGGCTTGTATGGACATGAATGAGACCTCTCAAACCATTTCCCACCATCAAATCCCTGATTAAATGCACAATTGACTTTGCTAGGGTTTTGGTTGACTGAGCCATGCTTTGATGAATTTCAAGCCTCTTCCACTTGAGATCTTGATTCCACATGATGTCACAACTCATATGAATCTCTTATGAATGATCATGGTGCCCAAATTCTTCAGAATGGCCACCATATATTGCTCAATGACTTGCTTGACTGATTGACTGTTGATTGCTTCAGCTGCAAGTAACAAGGTTAGATGACAATATTTTAGTACTTTTGGGTTAATAAACAAATGAAAAGCAATGATATACAAATGCAATACATGCTTGGTGATCAAGAACCACACTCAAAATATAACCCACTCACAGGGAAGCAGGCAAGGTGCACAATGATCCTTGAGGCAATGATATGATATGATATGATGCCATGAGGGATCTTAGGGCAAAAATTGGGGTCTTACAGTAATTTGTTTGCTTTGTTTAAAAACCCTTCTCCCATGCCAAAAGGAGAAGTGATGACATTGTTGGCAACATTTAATACAATGATATTTTCATTCAATAAATGCATGTTAAACATTTGTTTTCCCAATTGTTTTCACTTTTTGCTTTTTGCATGAAATCGGTGATCACAAAAAACCATAAAAACAAGAATAAAAGCATTCTTTTCATCTGCATAATGATTTGTTTGTTTAAATTCTAAAGTTTTTCATTATCCAAAATCATTATACAGGTTGATTCTAAAACCCATTGAACATAGTGATCCAACGTCATCTCCCAATTTTGAATTCCCTGTATTCGAGGCAGAGGAAGATGAGGTTGAAAGGATTCCTGACGAGATTACCCGTCTTCTTGAGCACGAAGAGAAGATCATTCAGCCGCGTCTTGAGAATCTGGAAACAGTCAACTTGGGGTCTGAAGATTGTGTTCGAATAGTGAATATTGGGGCACTCCTTGAAGAGTCTGTCAAGAAGGGGTTGATCAGTTTGCTACGAGAATATTCCGATATATTTGCTTGGTCGTATGAAGACATGCCGGGTCTAGATACTGATATTGTGCAACATTTCCTGCCTTTGAAGCTTGAGTGCGTGCCTGTGAAGCAGAAGCTCAGAAGAACTCATCCTGACATGGCAGTGAAGATCAAAGAGGAAGTTCAAAAGCAAATTGATGCGGGATTTCTGGTGACTTCTACGTATCCTCAATGGGTGACCAATATTGTGCCCGTGCCTAAAAAAGACGGAAAAGTCCGAATGTGTGTGGACTACAGAGACTTGAATAAAGTTAGTCCGAAAGATGATTTCCCTCTACCACACATTGATATGTTGGTAGACAATATAGCTAAATTCAAAGTCTTCTCATTTATGGACGGATTTTCCGGATATAATCAAATCAAGATGGCACCTGAGGATATGGAGAAGACAACATTCATCACACCTTGGGGAACATTCTGTTATCGAGTGATGCCCTTCGGTTTGAAGAACGCCGGAGCCACGTATCAACGAGCTATGACTACCTTGTTTCATGATATGATGCACAAGGAGATCGAGGTCTATGTCGATGATATGATTGCTAAGTCAAAAATGAAAGTTGAACATGTTGAACACTTGTTGAAGCTTTTTCAGCGTTTGAGGAAGTACAAGCTACGTCTGAATCCGAACAAGTGTACATTTGGGCTCCGTTCCGGCATGTTATTGGGCTTTATAGTCAGCGAGAGAGGTATTGAGGTTGACCCTGCAAAGGTCAAAGCAATACAAGAGATGCCTGCGCCTAAAACTGAAAAGCAAGTCCGAGGTTTTCTTGGCCGCTTGAACTATATTTCCAGATTTATATCCCACATGACTGCCACATATGCGCCGATATTCAAGCTCCTTTGGAAAGATCAGTCTCATGATTGGACCGAGGATTTCCAGAAAGCTTTCGACAGTATCAAAGAGTATCTGTTTGAACCTCCGATCTTGTCTCCGCCTGTAGAAGGAAGACCTTTGATCATGTATCTGACGGTTCTTGAAGACTCGGTGGGTTGTGTACTCGGTCAGCAAGATGAATCAGGAAAGAAAGAGTATGCTATATACTACCTGAGTAAGAAGTTCACCGATTGTGAGTCTCGATACTCTATGCTTGAGAAGACATGCTGTGCTTTGGCTTGGTCCGCTAAGCGTTTACGCCAGTACATGATAAATCATACAACTTGGTTAATATCCAGAATGAATCCAATCAAGTATATCTTCGAGAAGCCTGCTTTAACAGGGAGAATTGCCCGTTGGCAGATGTTGTTATCTGAGTATGATATCGAGTATCGAGCTCAGAAAGCTATCAAAGGTAGTATCTTGGCTGACCACTTGGCACATCAGCCGATTGAAGATCATCAGTCTGTTCAGTACGACTTCCCTGATGAGGAGATTCTGTATTTAAAAATAAAAGATTGTGACGAGCCTACACTCGATGAAGGACCAGAGCCTGGTTCCCGATGGGGTATGGTATTCGATGGCGCTGTAAATCAGTATGGAAATGGAATTGGGGCAGTAATCATTACTCCTCAGGGCACACATATTTCTTTTTGCAGCAAGGCTAACTTTCAAATGCACGAATAATATGGCTGAGTACGAAGCCTGTATTATGGGATTGGAAGAATGCATCGATTTGAGGATCAAGCACCTCGATGTTTACGGTGATTCGGCTCTCGTTGTCAATCAGATCAAGGGTGATTCGGAGACGAATCAGCCTGGTCTTATTCCATACCGAGATTATGCGAGGAGGATTTCAACGTTCTTTACTGAAGTTGACTTTCACCATATTCCTCGAGAGGATAATCGGATGGAAGATGCTCTTGCTACGCTTGCTTCAATGATTGTGGTCAAGTATTGGAATGAAGTTCCTAATATCACCGTGATGCGCTTGGATAGACCAGCTCACGTGTTTGCAGTTGAAGAAGTGAACGACGATAAGCCTTGGTATTACGACATCAAGTGTTTCCTCCAGAACCAGGTCTACCTGCCTGGGGCATCTGTGAAAGACAGGAAAACTTTAAGAAGGTTGTCAGGCAGTTTCTACCTCAGCGGTGAAGTGCTTTACAAGAGAAATTTTGACATGGTTCTGCTCAGATACGTGGATAGACATGAAGCAGAACTGTTGATGACTGAGGTCCATGAGGGTTCATTTGGTACTCATTCCAATGGACATGCCATGGCTAGAAAGATGCTGAGAGCAGGCTACTATTGGCTGACAATGGAGTCTGACTGCTGCAAATACGTGAAGAAATGCCACAAGTGTCAGATTTATGCGGACAAGATTCATATTCCTCTGACACTTCTGAATGTGATTTCATCACCATGGCCTTTCTCTATGTGGGGAATTGACATGATTGGCATGATTGAACCGAAAGCGTCCAACGGACACCGGTTTATTCTCGTAGCAATTGATTACTTCACCAAATGGGTCGAAGCGGCGTCGTATGCTAATGTGACCAGGCAGGTGGTCGTGAAGTTTGTCAAGAATCAGCTGATATGCCGTTATGGTGTGCCTGATAAGATCATTACTGATAATGGATCTAATCTGAACAACAAGATGATGGAAGAGCTGTGCGCTGAGTTCAAGATTGCACACCATAATTCCTCTCCTTACATACCCAAGATGAATGGGGTTGTTGAAGCTGCTAACAAGAATATCAAGAAGATTATCCAGAAGATGACAGTCACGTACAAAGATTGGCATGAGATGTTGCCAATTGCTTTGCATGGATATCGTACATCTGTCCGCACTTCAACAGGGGCAACCCCTTTCTCCCTTGTTTACGGCATGGAGGTTGTGCTCCCAATAGAGGTGGAGATCCCATCAATACGAGTCTTGATGGAGGCCAAGTTGACTGATACTGAATGGATCCAGAGTCGTTACGACCAGTTGAATCTGATTGAAGAGAAGAGATTGACTGTCATGTGCCATGGTCAGTTATATCAACAGAGAATGAAGAAAGCATTCGATAAGAAGGTCAAGCCTCGTGTGTTTCGAGAAGGTGACCTCGTGCTCAAGAAAGTCTTGTCTTTCGCACCCGATTCCAGGGGCAAGTGGACTCCAAACTATGAAGGTCCATATGTTGTCAAGAGAGCCTTTTCAGGCGGTGCTTTGATGCTTACAACAATGGATGGGGAGGATTTCACTCGTCCAGTGAATTCAGATGTAGTCAAGAAATACTTTGCCTAAAACAAAAACAGAATAGCTCGCTAAGTTGAAAACCCGAAAGGGCGGCTTAGGCAAAAAGGAGCGTCTCGGTGGATTGAAAACCCGAAAGGGCGATCCAGGCAAAAGTTAGAGACATAAAAAAAAGAAGGTATATTTGCATCCCGCTAGATTGAGTACCTCACCCTGGGGCAATCTAGGCAAAAATTAGGGATTTGGCAAGTAACTGCATCCAAACAAGACTGTGTTCCACATCGGTCATCTGCCAGAAATTCCCGATTCGTCGTCAGCTGAAGCTTCGAATACATCAAATTTGGAATTGATGGAGAAATGGTCATTATGTTCATTGTAGCCCTTTCCAATATATATCACCAATTTCAAACTTGTACAGATCTATGGAGTCTTGCCATTTGCAGACTACCATTCCATCAAATAAATTTGAGCTTTTATCCAATTATTTGCACTCTTATTTGTTTCAATTCAACAAATGTTTTGCATGTTTTAATTGATAAAATATCATTGTTTTCAAAATAAACAAAATTTTCACAAATTGTTTTTAATCAAAGTGAACATTCACAATGATTGAAGGATACTCAAGAGATTCTCAATGCTCTCCCAAGGGTGGTATGATTTCCAACAGGGTAAGACATTTGTTCATATCTCGAGATAACTGTGTCTTTTTCCTATAGAACATTTTATGGTTTCTCCTCAGCGAGGTTGCTCAGTGCAGTGTTGGTTGAAGTTGTTCAGCTTCATTTCCCCGGCAGTACAACATTCCTCCTCCAAGGCTCTATTAGCCCTATTGTGGTTTACATCCTCAGTAGAGTGCTGTTTTAGCCCTATTGTGGTTTACATCCTCAGTAGAGTGCTGTTTTAGCCCTATTGTGGTTTAGATCCCCAGTAGAGTGCTGTTTGAACACTTTTGTGGGTCAACCCCAAGCAGAGTGTTTGTTGAAGACTTCAACATTCCTCTCCAGCATTATTCTCTCCCCAGCATGGGTGCCTTTCTTTGGAAGATTCGGTATTTAGCGGGTTGACATCCCAGTACTTCGTCATTTCCTCGGATAGATCCCTAGCGGATTTGTTGGCATGATGAACTTTGTCTATGCTATCTATCCCCATCAGAGATCTGGTTGCTTCCTGGCATCTCTGATCCCTAGCGTGAGTTGCTGTTGTGGCGTTTCTGCCTGTGCATTAAACACTTTTCTCCGGTTGTGACTGACGACCTCTTCGGAAACCTCTTGAGGCATTCCTACAGAGATTTGGTGATTTCCTGATACTTCTGATCGCCAGTAAAGTTGCTTGTGTGACAGGATCTACTTGTGTGATCTTTTCTCCTTCAGAGGGGTCTTCCCCAGTGAGTTTGCTTGGAGTTGCTTTCGTGGCAGTTTTCGCCTGTGCAGCGAGTTCCTCTTTCCCAGCTCAGACTGATGATCCATCCTTGCAGATGATTTTGTTGTCTCTGATCCCGGCAGATTGGATGTTCTCCGGCGATCCTGGCTTTCTCTTTCGAGATGTAGTACCGGGCGTTTGATTCCTGGACCTGTTTGTGTTAGATATGTCTGTTTTGTCAGCATTCATCAAACATAAATCAAGCATATTCATGCATACTTTCAACATTCAGATATTCATGTTGCACTTTTTTGCCATATATCTTTTGATTGTTGTCTCCTGCTAATTGGTGATATAGATCTCCCCAGTAGATCTCCCCAAGCAGATATCGGGTGTCTAATCTCTCAATGTAGAGTCAGCCCCTTAAGCAGAAAGTGTCTGTCCTTTCCTTCTTCATTTCCCCACTGAGTTATATCCTCGTGGATAACGGTTGTTTCTGTTCCCTCCCGACACACATAATGGGATGGGTTTTCCCTTTTGAGTTCTTTCCTCATTAGGATGAGTCTTGATTCAGTTTTCCTTTTTGGATCGTTCCTATATTGGCTTCTTTGTGGCTGTCTCTTGTGCTTCCCTGTGGTATAAATGAATAGTTGCTTACTAACCGGCGCTCATTCATCTTATCCTCAGTGGAACTTGTGGCCTTCTACCTACTAACCGGTAGTCGTATGTCCTATCTGTGTGGTTTACTGCCTACTCACCGGTAGTTATAAATCCTACTTTTATCCCCTAGCAGAGGTAACCTTTGTGGTTCATTCTGGTTGATGGCGGATTTTGTGGTCTTCTACCTACTAACCGGTGGTTGTAAATCCTATTTTCTCGCTTTGTTCCTCAGCAGAATCTTGGTCTTCTACCCATCATCTCGGTAGTTGTAAACCCTATTTTTTCTCCTTGCAGAGTTAACCTTGTTGTTCATCCCAACCGATGACGGTTACTTTTCCGTGGTTTTCTGCCTATTAACCGGTAGATGTAATCCCCTCTTTGCGGTTATCATTACCTAGTTTCCGGTATTGATATTCCTTTCCCCTTCTGGATATTTGCTCTGTTTAAGAAATTTTATCCCCAACGGGTCTTCCCCTTCCTTGTGGGTATTTGCTCCGAGTAAGCTATTTTATCCTCAGCGGGTCCTCTTTCATTCACCGTTTGCCGGTAATGTTTGTTGCCCCTTTTGATTGGTCATCATTACATACCTAGTTTGGTATCTTGGTGCCTTTCTTTTCGGTTGATTTATCATTTAACAACCTACAACCCGGTTATGGATAATCTTCCATGCGAGTATATTATCTATGTTTTGACGGCTATAGATGATATGTCTCATGCACTCTTCGGTCGAAGCCTTTCGTGTTTCCCCAGTCGAGTAAGATTCGTTGTCCCTTTGCGGAATCGAATATTTTACCCCATTTATTCTGGTGATTGCCTTGCTTGCAATTTATCCCCAGTGAGTCATCTCTCGTCTACCCTTTTGTTGTTGGTAACGATTGTTTCTCTTTTCGGTTGATTTATCCTTTAACAACCTACGACGCGGTTATGGATAATCTTCCATGCGAGTGTATTATCTAGGTTTTGACGACAATAGATAATATATCTCATGCGCTCTCCAATCGAAGTCTCGTTCTTCCCAGTTGAGTAAGATTCGTATTCCTTGTGGAATCGAATGTCCGTCCTATAAACAAGTCTACTTTTCTAGCTTTCTTCAGGATGATGAGTGTTTTGGAACACAAACCAATTCACGATTTCGGTTGATTTTATCCTTTTACAACCTACAACCCGGTTATGGATAATCTTCCTTGCGAGTATATTATCTACGTTTTGACGGCTATAGATAATATATCTCATGCACTCTTTGGTTGAATCCTTTGTTTGTTTCCCCAACTAAGTAAGATTCGCATTCTTTGCAGAATCGAATGTCCATCCTATAAACAAGTCTGCTTTTCTAGCTTTCTTCAGGATGATGAGTGTTTTGGAACACACACCAATTCACGCCCTAGTCGGTCACCTGTTATATGCCTACAACCCGGTATCCTTGGTGTTCCTTCCTTTCTGCTCCCTATTATGACCTTGGTCCCCTGCGGAGTCAGATTATCCTGAGTTGAAATATACCTTTTTCAGGTCTTCCTCAGATGATTTGGTCGATTGATATCTCTCACCCGTACACAGGTCTTAGATATTCATTCTTCCCGAGTTTGTTACTCACTAACCGGTAACATCTCATCCTTTTGCTTCCCCTGGAGAGTCTTTATTAGATTTCCCCAGTGGAGTTGTTGTTGTGGTTCGCTTTTTGCTGTATTGGCATAACTCCCCAATACATGCATTTTCCCTGCAGAGTTGTCTTGTCAGCTCTTTCCCCGAGTCTGAGTCCGGATTTTCATCCGAAGTATCCTTTGTGGATAGTCTTGCTGTGTTGGCGTATTTCCCAGCACACGCATCTTTGAGTCATCTTGAGTCTTCCCATAGGATGTGTTTCCCTTTGGAACTCTTTTCCCCAGTGTCAGTCCTTTTCTCCCCAGTAATGTCTCCAGTTTCAAATCGTGTCCTGCTCATGCATTCTTTTTCTTCTTATCCCCATAAGAGCCCCGTCAGAGTCTCTGTTCCACTAGGAAGTGCATCATTCCTGTGGATTTGTCTTTTCTCCCGATTTTCTCTTCTTCTTTGTGAACCCATATTCCTCACAGAGTTTGTTTGTTTTGCATACATACATTTGCATCATGAGGTCTCTCAGGGACCAAAATTTGTCTCATTGTTGTTATTTAAGCCCATTCTATCGCGTCTGTAAGACCCCAATTTTGTCCCTAAGATCCTCATGGCATCACATCATAGCATTGCATAGTCTCAAGGATCTTTGAGCATCTTGCCTTCCTTCCCTGTGGGTGGGATCTCTTTGAGAGTGGTTTTGGATCACCAAGAATTGCTTGCATTGTATATCATTGCTTTTCTTGTTTAATCACTAACCAAAAGCATCAAAAATATGTCATTAACCTTTGTTTTGCAGTCTAAGCAGCCACAAGTCAAGGCAATTCAAGGTTTTCCTTGGTACAAGAGCAGATGGCATTTTTCTTGGTATGAGGACCACATATCATTATCTTGAGCTTATATGAGCTATAGGTTCATTTTGGAGCAAATTCCCCAAGTGGTTGAGGCCCAAGTTCATCAGGCAATTTCAGGTCATCTAAGGACCAATGCAAGTCAACTAAAAGTCAACTGAAGGCTTTGAGTGTGAGAATTGAATTTCTTCATCCCATTCACGTTCAAACAAGGCTTATTCATCATGTCAAACCTCTACCTTGAAGAATTTGAAGCCAGTGCAAAAGTTTCCAAAAATGGAAAGTGATCTGTAATTTCAAGTTTCCAAAAATGGCATGTTTTTGGACCAAATTCAACTTGACTTTCCAACATCAAAGAAGCTTCGAATGAATTTTTGTCCAACATCAAAGTTGAAGATCTTTCTCTCCCATTTCCAAAAAGTCCAAGATCATGAGCATCTGATGAATGGTTGAGAAGATATGATCAAATGATTGCCAAGGGTGCATGGAACTTCAACAAGCCATAACTTTTGATCCAAAGCTCCAAAATGAGTCACTCTTTTTGCATAATGCTTCTCATGACATATATTTTCCAAATCCAACATTGCATTGCATTAAATTTACGCACATGATCATTTGCCCATGCATGTTCATTTTTGAGGGAAAATGCCAAATTCGAATTTGGTGCATCATACATGATTAATACCATTGCCATTGTGTTCATGAGAGGATTTTAAGTGAAATTACACCTCCACATGCTACTGTTCACGTCCAAAATTTTCCATGCACCTCACATTTTCCAATTTTGGTCATGCACCTTATTTTCACTAATCCTATTTAACTCATGCCTAATTTTGATTTGGAAGTGATTAGGAGACCATATATAAATCAAATCATAACAGAATTCTGGAAGTTTGCACACATTCTAGATCTAGATCCAAATTCCCTCCAAAATTTCTCTCAATCCAAATTTGAAAATTCTTATCATAACACCTGAATTTTTTTGCATGTTCGTGTTCTTTGATCATCATTGAGTGCAGATCAAGCTATGGATTGAAGGTTTTGGTGAAGAATCAAGCAAATCCTGCATGAACACATGAACATGGAGTTTTGAGTTTCAGCAAGATCCAAGCCAATTGAAGCATCAAATCGTGTACCATACTTCATAGCAAGGTTGAGGAAGGAAATCTGGAGCTGGAGAGAGCTGTAGCACGCGATTTCATCATTCTACTCTTCAAGAGGTACATTAGCCGCTTTCTGCTCATTACTTGAGCTTTGCTTTCCTTGTGGTTGGCATACCACTTAGGTAATTTCTCTAACTACATGTAGTCTGGAAGCCCTGTCGTTTCTGTTTGGCAGGCATTTGGCTGAAGTCCTCCTTAAGAGGCAATGTCTGTCATTGTTTATTTTTGTGCTAAATACCTCATTGTCGAGGCATGTGACTTATGTCCTCCTAAGTGAAGAGGCAATTGGCAGATAGAAGGGATTTGCAATCTATCCCCTGTTATTCAGTTGAGTCTTTCATTATGCTCGCACTACGTGCAGATGCATTTGAATAAAAACCCAAGATCATTGTATATAGAGTCAGTCATGTGGAATAGGGTCCCTCATTCTGGATCCCCACACCTTCTTTGATTCAAGCTCACCCCGGCCAGGGTTAAGAGCTATGAGGTCTAACCCTCATTACCATTCATCTGCTCACCCTGACGGTCAATGTCAGTGGTTAAGAGCCTCATTACCCATACATTTGGCTTGTTTGTCGAGGTTGATATGACCCCTTGACTAAAGCCCAACTTTGTCTGAGCCTCTTGATTGTGTATAGAGTGTGCTAATTAATTGATGTGTTTGCTTGTGTTTACTTTTGCATATTGCTTTTGCATTTGTTATTTGCTTTGTTTGAGGAGTCAGATATAAGACCATTGATTGGTTATCTGTTTCCTATCTCTTTTGGAGTTGGATGTAAGACCATTGATTGGCCCTCCATTTCCAGTTTTGTTGCTCCTTTGAGCTTGCTTATTTGCTTACTGCTTTGTATTGCCTGATTCCAAAGGAACTTACTTGAATCATTTTTATGATTTTGAGAAAGCAATCTTGCCTATGGATTTGTCCCTTAACCTTCACCCTCTTTTGCATGCTTAACCATGATCCATAACCCAAACCAGAAAACTTTTGTGCAAACATTTTCACTTGTTTTTCAAAACTAGAAACCTAGGCCTTATGCCTTTGATTTTCAAACTTCACTTTCATAATACTCATTATAATTGAACTTTAATTCATACTTTGACCTCATTTTGTGAATAATGCTAATTGGTTAATTCAACCCACTCAATTGCTTTTGTGGCCCTTGTCCACTTCTTAATCAAGTTTTCATGCATTAGCCATAGATCTGAATTATCTAGGTGGTTGATATAAATCTCACCGCATCCTTAGTGATCGAATTGTAAGTCTTCCCTACTAATAACAGGGTTAACCCCTCTAGTATGTCGAAGTTGTTCTCACATGGTGGATTGTTGGTTCAGGTTGAGTTTTCTCCCTTTGATAACGAAAGACCTTAAGGCTTTTGTTTAAAATCAATCCACTCATCTTTTTGGAAATCTTTTAGCCGAACTACGGCGTTTTGATCCTTATCTTTCATGAAAAGGTACGTAGGCAATGGGTTTATCCATCCAAACATAAAAATAACTAACTTGTACACTCTTTTCTCGTCTCTTCAATCAATGTTTGCACAATAAATATTTTCATAAACAATAACCTGATACAACAAGTTGTGAAAAGGGCTCCCTAGGAGTACCTAGGATGTTGTGGGTGCCTAACACCTTCCCATGACATAACCAACCCCCTTACCCAGATCTCTGACCCCCTTTTGCTAGTTTTATTTGAAAAACTTTATAGGCTTTTGTTCGCTTTCTAGCCATTCCTTTGGATAAATAGAAGTGCGGTGGTGACTCTACCTTGTATGCTTTGCTTTTGATTTAATCAATAAATCAAAAAGTGAGGAATACACCGCTACAACTCCCTAAGAGATTTTCCATGAATGTGACAGCCATAGAAGAGTCTCAAGACGTTTCCAATATGAGAGTTGATGAGCTAATTGGATCCCTTCAAACATTTGAGATGGGAATGTGTGATGGATCTGAAAAGAAAGCCAAAAGCATAGCATTCAAGTCAAACACAGAGGAGGAAGGTGGTCCAAATATTGATGAAGATCTGGCAGATGATGTAGCAATGCTGGGAAGACAATTCAACAAGCTAGTGAAAAAGATGGATGAAAGATCTAAGGCTAATGTTAAGAACATTGCATCTGACATCAGTAAATCCAACAATATTGGAAGAAGAACAAGGTCAGATGAAAATCCCAAAGAAGAAAAAGGAGTTCAATGCCATGAATGTGATGGGTATGGACACATTAGAACTGAATGTGGGACCTACCTCAAGAAACAGAAGAGGAGTCTTACTGCCACTTGGTCAGATGGAAGTGAAGCAGAAGAATCTGCAAATCTTATGACTGCCTTGACTGGAAGATGGGATTTTGATGAAGACTCAAGTGATGGTGAAGTAACCTTTGAAGAGTTGGCCGCTACCTACAAAAAGTTGTGTCTCAAAAGTGTAGAGTGGTGTAAACAGGTTGAAAGCCAGAATAAGGAAATAACTCAACGTGAGAATGAGAAGGTAGAACACTTGGAAACCATCTCCAAATTAAAAACAGAAGCAGTGGTCCTGAAGGCCAAGATAGATGAAAGTCAACAAGTTGAAATCCAGAAGATAGTACAACTGGAGAATGAGAAGGCAGACCATGTGGAAATCATCTCCAAGTTAAAAACTGAAACTATGTTCTTGAATTCTAAACTAGAAGAGATGACCAAGTATGTAAGAATGTTAAACAATGGATCTGACTCCCTAGACAAGATTCTCCAAACTGGAAAAATAACAGGAGACAAATCTGGCATTGGGTATAATGAATCTAAGCCTGAGTGCAGTTACACTGGTTGCAAACCTCAAGCCAAACCTAAATGCAGCCATAGTAAAAGCAAACCTATGATGTCACATCATATGTCACAACATCAGAGGAGAAGACATCAGAAAGGGAAACACCAAAGATGGATATGCCATTACTGTGGGAAATTTGGTCACCTGAAGCCCTTCTCCTATAAGCTGTATGGTTATCCTAGCCCTTTTCATCATCAGACTCACTATCAACCCAGACCCAAACAGCAAAGGCCTGTCAACAAGAAGCAATGGGTTCCTAAGACTAATGTTACAAGTCTAATAGCTCACATTCCCCTCAGAGTCTCAGCCAAAGAAGAGTGGTATTTTGATAGTGGATGTTCCAGACACATGACTGGAAACAAAGACCTGATAATTGGACTTCATCCTCATGCCATAAGCTATGTTACCTTTGGTGATGGAGCAAAGGGTGAAATCAAGGGGATAAGCAAGCTTGATTGTCCTGAAGTGCCTAAACTTGACAAGGTCCTACTGGTTAAGGGCTTGACTGCAAATCTAATAAGCATCAGTCAACTATGTGACCAAGGTCTAAGTGTTAACTTCACTAAAACTGAATGTCTGATTACCAACAAAGAAAGTGAAGTAATCATGGAAGGAGTCAGAACCAAAGACAACAGTTACATGTGGAACTCTCAAATTAGTTACTCCTCAAAATGTACCTCAATCAAGGAGAAAGGGATGAAGATGATTATATCTGCTAGAGAAACTCCCAAATTGAAAGTCTGTGGGAAATGTCAGACAAGGATGTCACACCAGAAACTCACACTTAACATCACTTCCAAAGGGTTGAAACTCCTCCATATAAAGTTAATGGGACCCATGCAAGTGGAAAGCCTTGGTGGAAAGAAGTTTGCAGTGGTGGATGATTTCTCCAGATACATCTGGACCAAAAACAAATTTGATGTGGTTGAAATCTTCAAAGATTATTGTTTGAAACCTCAAGGATAAAAGCTCATGGTGGCTCAAAGAGATGTGGATAATATTGGGTTTGGTAGGAGGTCAGATCAGATGGTAGAACATGTTGTTCGTCAAATGCAATATGAAGTTGGGAAGAGCTTTATTGGACTTGGGATACAAGTCAAGCAGATAGAAGAGTCTATTTTTCTATCCCAAAGCAAATGTGCCAAGAACAATGTTAAGAAGATTGGCATGAAGAGTGCAAGGACTCCTGCTCCTACAAATTCGAAAGTATTCAAAGATGAAAATGGTGTTTGTGCTATATATCAAGCTGAATACATAGCAGCTGGAAGTAGCTGTTCTCAACAGGGTTGGTTGAAACTAATGGTGACTAAACATAATGTCACACAAGATGTCAGGACAGTGTACTGTAACAACCTGAGTGCTACAACTATTTCCAAAAATCCTGTTCAGCGCAGCAGGACAAAGCACATTGATATTAGTCATCACTTTATTAGAGAACTTATGGAAGAGAAAATCATAGCACTGGAGCATGTTACTACTGAAATGCAATTAGCTGACATATTTAGAAAAGCTTTGCATGCTAATCAGTTTGAATCTTTAAGAGGGAAATTGGGGATTTGTATTCATGAGAATTTATAGCAATCAAAGTGGAAATTTGTTATACAAAGGAGAGTTGCTGTAGAAAGGGAGCTAGGGAAGAATGCTGTAGAAGTGAAGGAGGTTATGGAATTAATCAAGTTTGCTGGTTTGATGAAAATAGTTAGTGTATTACCCCAATGTTTTGAAGGTTTAGTGGAAGAGTTTGTGGTGAATATCCTAGAGGATATTTCTGACAAGAATAACAAAGAATTCTGCAAAGTCTTTGTGAGAAGAAGGTGTGTAAGGTTCTCCTCAACTATAATGAATAAATCCCTAGGGAGAGGAACAAAAGGAGCTGTTGAGTTAGAAGCCACAAACAGTGAAGTCTGTAGGACAATCACTGCTGGTCAAGTCAAAGAATGGCCAAGAAAGAAGCATGACACTGCTGAGAGAGTAATTGATTTGGAGGAAGAGAGTTCAGAAGAGGAAGATGACACCTTGGTTCATCACTTGAAACCAAGTGTTGCAAAGAAAATGAAAACCAGGAAAGGCAAGATTGTGGCTGAGATGTTGACAGCTAGAACAAGTAGGAAGGTTGTTGCTGTAGGTCCTTCTAAATCATGGAGTAAAGTAGAGGTTCAGAAGAGGAAAATCAGAGAAAGCTTTGATTCTGAAGATGATGTCGAAGACGATGTCCCAGACATCTCACCTACTAAAAGGCAAACTGTTAGAAAGTTTCCAGCTAAGGTTGCAGCTGTGCATTTGGACAACATTTCCTTCCATCTGGAAGATGGTGAGACCATGGATTCAGATGCCAATACCTCAAGTGAGAGGTCCAATGCTCAATCTAGTGGCAACTCTGCTTCTATGGTGATGGTCCCCCTGTTATGATGACATGTGTGCTGTTCTGGATGCTGTTATGACTGTTTTGGAAGCTTGGATGTTTTGTTTCTGTTGAAATGTTTGTATTTTGTAGCAGTTCTTACTGATGCCTTGATGTAATATTTGGGCTCTTAATGAGTTCCATGGATTTCTAATTATCTCAGTTGTCACAACTGTGTATAATGTTGGTATGTATCTCCTGAACAAATATGTTTTAACATGTTATATGTTATGACATCTGTGGTGACATTCTCTACTAGGCTAATTGACATTTATTTTGTCTAATTGGTCACCTTTGGTCAAAATTTTGACTAAAAAGGGGGAGAAGTGATTATGTGGAGAGCTGAAGTTAAATATGTGGTTGTGGAGATTTGTAGTGCTGATGTAGCTAGCTAGGCTAAACAGATGACAACTGATGATGTTGAATAGAATGATGTTCTGTTCTGTGATGTTGGAGTAGATGTCTGATGTAAGACAGAATGATGTTCTGTTATGTGATGTTGGAAGAGATGTCTGATGTAAGACAGAATGGTGTTCTGTTATGTGATGTTGGAAGAGATGTCTGATGTAAGACAAAATGGTGTTCTGTTCTGAGATGTTGGAGGAGATGTCGGATGTTTTGTGCAAGCTCTGTGTTGTACAGGTGATGTTGAAGGAGATGTCAGAAGGAGGTTCTGAATGTTAACATGTTAAAGGAGATGTCAGAAGGAAATTCTGAATGTTAACATGTTGAAGCAGATGTCAGAATGATATTCTGATTGTTACAGGTGCTGTTATTATTAAAGGAGATGTTTGTATTGCACAGATTTAGGGGGAGAAGAAGAACCCTTGTGCATTTGTGTGTCTTACTAGTTGAATCCATAACTAGTAATTCTGATTGTTGCACAGATTTAGGAAGAGGAGAGGTACCCTTGTGCATGTGTGTATTACTAGTAGCCATAGCTAGTAATTGTTTTGCTTCTGCTGCTGATTAAACTACTGTTATGTTGTTTAACTGCTGATAGTTTACCTTGTGAACAAAAAGGACAGATATATGTTTTAGCCAAAATTTTCCAAAGGGGGAGTTTGTTGATTCTAAGTGTTGGCAACAATTTTGGTAAAACAAAGAGTGTTTACAAGATGTTATGTGTGATGTCTTAACATGAGATATCCTATGTACCTGCTGGAGTTCAAGAACATGTGCATGCAGGATTGTTTCGGAATGCCACATACAATGCCATGGCTTCTGATATTGGATGTACATGCTGGAGCTTAAATGAAAGACATGTTCATGCAAGATTGTTTCAGATGACATACACAATGTCATGGCATCTGATATGGTTGTACCTGCTAGAAATTATAAAAGGAATTATTAGATTATGCAGGATTTTTCCAGGATGTCAGACCCGATGTCATGACATCTTGTACAAAGAACACTCAGTATGAATGTTTGGTGTTTTGTGATTACACAATTAATGGCAATCTTTGTATGATTGAAGATATGATTAGCTGGGGCATTCAATCATGGATTACAACCAGATTTACTTATTTTCCAAGGAGATCTATACAGCTGTTATAAAAAGATTTGATTGGAAAATAGATTTAGGGTTTTCAAGATGTCCAAGCCCAGCTGAAAGCTTCTATAAAAAGGGACTTAGAAAACCTGTTTGAACACACAACCAAGACTGAGCGAAATATAGAGAGAGAGCTAGGGTTTGTGTCTGTTTAGTCGTAAGACTTGTAGGTCATTCAAGTCATCCATTGATGATTGAATTGGACTGATTTGTGGTTGTAATTTGTCACTCTAAAGCTGTTAAGCAAGAGTGTGTGTCTTCTTGATCAAAGCTGTGAAGCAAGATCAAGAGTGTGTCTTCTTGATTGAAACTGTGAAGTAAAATCAAGAGTGTGTAATTGAAAAGTATTTTCTTTTCTCAAGGGATTGTTGTTTAAAATCCCTGGTGTGTGATTGTAGGGAAGTGAGTGGGTTCTCATATCTAAGAGTGCTTAGGTAGAAATTGCACGGGTAGAGATTAGGTGAGAAAGACTATAACTTGTTGAAGTGTACGGAGAGTCTTTGAACTGATTCTATTTTAGTGAATTTCCTTGCTGGCTTGGTAGCCCCCAGATGTTGGTGAGTTGGACAGAACTGGGATAACAATTGCTTGTGTCTCTCGCATTACTATTCTCTATCTATATCCTATTTGCATTATTCAGATATTAGTGTCGCGACATTACCTTCGACATCTCATATCTGATACCAGAATTTCAGCAATCACTATCCCCATCTTCTTCGTTGATTACAGAGATCTGGCCATACTAAATGACGCCAGCATTGGAGAAAGTAATCGGCCCCTGACGAGTCTGAGGCGTTGAAGTTGTAGAAGTCAATGCTGACTGATACCTAATCCCTAACTTGTCTTCCTTTACAGGTAAATCCAACAGACATCCCCAACCGGGAGCAACACCTGAATTTACCAAGGCTTGTGCCTGCTTGAAGGATGAAATAGAGGCACCTGCTTTAACCTCTTCCACTGGAGCTGCATCCTTCACTTAAACTGCCTCAAAGGTCTGAAACAGGGTCTCATGAATCTCACCTTCTACCTCTACATACTGGAATGTAGACAGGTGACTGACCAGAATGTCTTCCTCACCACAGACAGTGATAATTCTTCCATTGACCGAGAATTTGAGCTTCTGATGCAAGGTCGAGGAGACTGCCCCAACATTGTGGATCCAAGGACGACCCAGCAAGCAGCTATACGAGGGACTGATATCCATCACATAGAAAACGGTGTTGAAGGTTTGTGATCTAATCTGAATTGGCAATTCTACCTCATCGAAGGCTTTCACCACAAGATCGGAAGGCTTCAAGATCAAACCTTCTACATCTAACTTTGACAGGGCTCTCTTGGGTAGCACATTGAGAGAGGAACCTGTATTCACCAGAACATGTGATAACACAGTGTCTTTGCATTCCATCGAGATGTGCAAAGCCTTGTTATGATTGCATCCAGCTGGCGTCAAGTCAGAATCAGTAAAACCCAACCCGTTGCTTGCATGAACATTTGCAACGATCCCTTCTAGTTGGTTCACTGAGATCTCCTGAGGCACATATGCAACATTAAGAACCTTCAGAAGTGCCTCCCGGTGTGCCTCCGAACACAGCAGGAGTGAGAGAATAGATGTCTTGGACGGCGTCTGAATCAACTGATCGACTACCTTATAGTCGCTTTTCTTTATGACTCTCAAGAGCTCGTCCACATCCTTCGCGAAAGCAGGCTCAGAACCAGCCTGTGGTGCAGAGGTACCCTCATTCACAAATTGTTTGCCTTTGGTCTTCGCCGCGGCGTTAACACTATCAGGTTGGGTAACTGGTGGTGAGAACAGTCTACCACTTCTGGTGAATCGCCCAATTCCACCAACATTGTCCACTGCGGGATCTTTTACATCAAATCCAAGTTCATACTTCTGCTCCTGCACCTCTTCTATCTTCAGTGGCTGCCTCACTCCATGATCATGCGTGTACACACTCCCCTCGTAATGCCAAGGAATGGCCTTTTCGCTGGTGAAAGGTAAATGACCAGGGGTCGTGATAGCCATAGTGGATTGATGCGGTCACGCTGGTGGTATGGGTTGCACTTCTGGCACACTGATCTGAGCAGTTGGGTAGAAAATTGTGATAGTGGCAACATCACAGTCATACTCAGAAATCTTATTCATTGAAATGCAAACATCCGAAACATCGGAATCAAGTTCATCAATTACATCAGAATCAACCATAATGTTTGGAATATCAACAACAACATTGGGAAAATTAATTACATCATCAGGAATTATAAACTCAACAGGAACAACATTTGTAAAATCTTCAACAACATCTTCAAACACCTCTTTAGCAACCCCTTCAACAGACTTTTGGGCAGATAGGTCTTCATCTTGGAGGATACCATCGTCAAGCAAGGCCTGGATACCCTGTTGTAGCCTCACACAACTCCCACTCTGTGCAGTACAACCCAAACAACCGCTCCCACAACCGGGGAAAACATCTGCCTTCAGCAAGTATTCTTTGATTTCCAACAGCGGAGTCTTCAACTTCAACACATCCTTGACGGATTTGGCCTCTCCTTCCACCATGTTAACATTTTCCCCACCATGTTGCGGCATGGGATTGTTGACGACATTAGGAGCCGGCGCAAAGTTAATGGCCTTCGAGTCAATAAGGTCCTGAACTACATGCTTAAAAGCTTTGCAGTTCTCAATAGTGTGGCCAGGTTCCCCAGAGTTGAAATTACACCTAGCATTGGCGTCATAACCCACCGAAAGTCTGCCAATGGGAGGAGCCAAAGTGCGTAACTCCACGAGTTGTAAATGTTGAAGGCTGGGAAGCAATTGGGCATACGACATCGGAAGATTGTCGAAGCGCTTGTTCAACATCCTCTGTCTTTGTTGATAGGCGGGTCTGATACCCTGTTGTTGCTGGTATTGGTTTTGTTGACGTTGTGGTTATTGTTGTTGCACTGGTGCTGCAGCTAGAATGGTCACAGTTGCAACATAAGGTTGTTGATAGTAATTATGAAAGTTACCCCTCCGGTTACCCCTGTTCTGATACGAAGATGCGAAATTTGTATCCCCGTCTCTCCTTTTATGTCCTCCAATGAACGGCTTCTTCGTCCCTGATGATGATCCAACCCCACTTTGGATCTTACACGTCTTCAAGTAGTTCTCCACCTTCTCACCGGTACAGACCATATCAGCAAAGTTGGAGGCGTTGCAACCCACCGGACTTTCCAAGTAAGACCCGAGCATTGTATTCATAAACATGTTGCCCATCTCCTTCTCCAACATCGGAGGCTGAACACGGGAAGCCGTCTCTCTCCAGCGTTGACATATTCTGGAGTTGAGTTCTGTCAGGTGCCATGTCCGCGTTGTACTGATATTGCTTTACAAAGGCCTCATCCAAGTCTCTCCAGCAGCGAATATGGGCTATGTCCAGCCTCATATACCATTCCAAGGATGCCCAAGCTAGGCTGTCTTGGAAGAAGTACATGAGCAGCTTCTCATCATCAGAATATGCAACCATCTTTCGGAAGTAAGCTTGGACATGAGTCTTCGGGCAAGAGTTGCCATTGTATTTATCAAATATCGGAACTCTGAATTTTGGCGGAACTCTCACGCCTGGGACCAGCCCCAAGTTAGCAACGTCCACACCAAGAGCATTTTGCCCTTCCACAGCCTTCAACCTCTCCTCCAATCTCCGGAACATAGGGTCTATACCATGTCCCATGCCAAAATCCTCCTGAAGCAGGGTGAACTGATCCTCCTGATCATCATGAATGGGTTGTTGATCAGGGTTGACACGTGGGATCGGGATAGGCCCCAGTCCATTGGGTCCATTGGTCTCTCCAGCTGGAGGATCAATCACAGTCTCCGGTTGAGTAGGGGGATTCCTCTATATCATCTGTCTGAGTACCTGTTGTCCTTGAGCCACTCCCTGGACCACATCCATGAACTGATTCATGCGAATCCTTATCTCAGCAAGCTCTTCTTGTAGGCCTTCCATTGCTCTTTGTTGATTCCTTCTGGTACCGTACCAGTGAATGCCTGAGTCAGCTATCCTGCTAGTGGAACACCAAACAAAATGAGAACACCGCAATGGTACCTGCTATGCAAGACATGCTAATGCAATGACATGTTTATCAATTCCAAAGGGTATTCTACCCCTTGATTCCAGTCTCACATCAGATGATTAGTACAAGAAGATCGAGTCGTGGATAAACTTTTGAGACTAAGGTGCAATAAAGAATGATCGTCATACAAATGAGTTCAAGGAGGAGGGCCTTAGCTAACAGTACATCAAAAGAGGATCTCCACAACAAACCTGTGGATCATCACAACAAGTAACAAGGAAACACAACAAGTAAGAAGAGGAACAAAAATCAAGAATCAGCCTCCTGTATACAACCCATAAGGACTGCTCCTAACTTCAGCCAGGAGTGCCACCGTGTCAGGAAGATCTGGAGATTCTGTCAAACGTCGGATAAGCAGATTCCTCTTGTGAATAATCCCAGCCAGCTCGTTGATGTGCTATATGTAATAATTCCCATCATCCTCCCCGAATACCTCTTCAAGTCTGGATTTCTTCAAACCCGCCAGCACCTTGAGTTCTTCAATCTGTTCTTGAGCCTTGTCTAGTTGATCTGTGATGTAACCATTGGTTGTACGGGCACACAGGAGCTCATTGTTCTTCTTCTTCAGCAGAGTCTTCAACTTCTCCATCTGACCAGTCAATTCGGCCACCATCTCCTCCTCTTTCGCCTTCCGAGAAGCTGAAAATGCATCCCATTGCCCTTGCCACCCAGCTAATTTACCATGGGCATCTGTTAACTACTGCTTGACTCGCCTCAACTCAGAACTGGATGACCCCAAGGCTTTGTCAGTTTTCCTGAAGAAGTCCACCTCCACAACCAATTTCTTCTCTGCTTCCTCTTGCAATCTGACGGCTTCCCCCTTCTGATATTTTGCCTCATGGTATAGACGCACAAAGTCTTGCAACTTCATACTCAACTCCGAGTTTTCAGTTTGAAGCTCCTCCATGGTACTCTTCAATTTGTCATACTCCTCTCGACTCACCATTGTTGACTGCTCAAGAGTAAGTGGGTATAAAGGTTCTTCAATAGGAAACGGCAGACTAAACTCTTCGACTCTTCTCCGAAGCCAATCTTCATACTGAGGATAAGTCCTGCAATCCCCCTTTCTAAGCACAGTCCTTCCTCTTTCGATTACCTTGAGCCAGGCCTCAGCTGCCTTATGGGATACAGTCAAATCAGATGACGAATGGAAAAATAGAGATTCTTCCACATCTTTTTCCAAAGGCGGAGTTCTTAAAGCATATCCAAACTGTCTGACTTCTAGAGAAGGATTATAGTTGATTCCTCCTCTTCTTCCTACCAACGGTACATTCGGGAAGTTCCCACAACTGTGAATAATATCCGCCCGAAGCAAGTTCTGGTCAGACCACCAAGAAATATCTTTAGCTCTTATCCCCATCAATTTCTTCGACCAACTCAACGAGTCCTTGAAGTCAACGAACGCTCCTGACTTGGGTAGGTGAGAACTGAACCACTTATGAAACAAGGGTGCACAACAATTCACCACTCCTCCTTTTCTATTCTCATTCTTGTGATGCACCGAATGAGAGAAATCTCCTAGCAAGGTCGGCACTGTATTTCCCAACACGAAGAAGCGTATTGCGTCTACGTCCATAAATTTTGCAACATTAGGGAACAAGACAATCCCGTATACAAAAAGAGCCAACAGAGCATTAAAACCCCTCCAATCACCATCCTTGAGCTTCTTCTTGGCTTCTCCCACTAAGAAACTCAGATGAAAACCATTGACTCTTCCTTTCTGACACATATTAGACTCCAAGACTTATTTCCCCAAATATGTGGCTGAAGCAACCATGCTGAAATCGGGCAGAAACTCAGAACTGTAGAATAGCAACTGCGACTTGATAGGAACTATGAGAAAACTGGAAACCTCCTCAAAAGTAGGGACTAAGATATAATTTGGGAATGTAAAACACCTCAATGGAGGGTCATAGAACTGCAGCAGTGTAAAGAGAGCATCGTGTTGGCTTTTGAGAGAACCGTAACGAAACTTAGAATCAACCCATAATCCTTCTGGAATCCTTCTAGAGAATCATGATCCATTAACTTCATCAGTTGTGGAATGGGCTCCAAACAAACCACATGAAATTTGTAGGCGACATGTCTTTTTCTGCCAATATCCATCTTAAGAGAACCAGAAAACCCCGACTAGAATCAAGAAAAAGATATAAACCCCTGGGAATAGATAAACATGTGTTAAATGATATGAATGCAAAATGATGTGATGCAATGCAGTGACATGGAAATCAGGATTGCTGTATCTGCTTGAACAACTGTCAGGTCGCACTGTCTGAAGAGAAAAACACTGAGGAACATATAAGAGATCATAGTTCTGCTCCAAAAAAAAATACCAGAAAACCGGGTTGGTTGAAGGTCAAGGTTTCCTGAATTTAGCCCGCCCCTCACTGGTAGTTTCTAAGAACAGAACTTCGTCAGCTTCTAGCCCTTCGGTCAAATAATACGTTTACCACTGAAGGTTTGGCATTATTACGAGGCAAAAGACCTCCACTGACTCCCCTCAACAGGACATCTTAAAGCAAGTTCCCAGCCTCGGGGTCCTCGGATTGAGCAGCGAGAATGCGCCCACCAGAGCTAACATAACCGCGTCTCGGAGGAGAGGCCTCGACTGAGTCCTCGGGAAATGGTCACCAGAGTCGACGATTTCTAGAGGAACATACTGTCGTTACGGAACACCAGTAGGATAGAATATATCCAAAAGAAACCTCGTCTGGGTGTGGGTCTTCATGAACGACTTAACGTAGCAACATACTACGCAAGCCTCATGACTATCCACTCTAAGACCTGTGTGTACGCTCAAGCCTGGGTAGTGGGCTTATCTCTCATAGAACAACCCACCCCAACAAACAACCAACCCCATAGAGCCAACAAATACAACAATCATATGTACACAATGCAATAAGATAAAGCAGATAAATGCTTGAAGTAAATAACTGTACAAAAGAGTAAACACCCAACAAACAAGAAACCTTAAAAGCTAGGAGGGACTCACAAAGGGAAACCGGATCCCCAGCAGAGTCGCCAGCTGTCGCAACTAGGCGAAAAAACAACCGGCGAGGAAAAGAAACAGAAGAGTCTCCACCGTTCGTTATTTATCCCAAAGGAGGGAAAGGAAACGATCGAAGAAAACCTGAAGAGAGGGAAAAGACAAGGTCTCGCAACCAAATCTTGGGTTCGGGAGTCGATTATGCGAAGGGAAGGTATTAGCACCCCTACGCATCCGTAGTACTCTACGGGATCCACTCTTGTTGTTCTAGTCTAAAGGGTGTAGGTATATCTAAGGTACTATTTACTTAAAGAAGGTTGAAAGAAAATGAAAATGACTCGCAAGGGTGTCACGTCCACTGCCTACGTATCTCATCTGAGTATGAGAATCAGAGTCTTCGTAGCTCGGCTACCTATGGGTTAAAGAGAAGTGTGCTCGCTAAGACATCGCGTCTTATGCCTATGTATCTCATCTGGAATGAGAATCAGAGCAAAATGTAGTTCAGCTAACTATGGGAACAATGGTCTCGATTGCACCTAGGGCAAGATAAAGGGAAGGTCTCGATCACAACGAGGGCGAGAGAAAAGAATCGCAACAAGGGAGAAAGCAAACAAGGATTAGTTGTTAGTCTTCAGTTAAAACTCGGCAAGACATCGCATCTCGTGCCTACGTATCTCATCTGATCATGAGAATCAGAGTTGTCGTAGTTCGACTAACTAGGGGTTAGGGATTGCCATCTGAACATGGACTTACAAAAGAGGACACCAGCTGTGTCAAAGGAAAGTGGGCAATGTGTTCAACGTCCTAGCAGTAGGTGTCACAGCTTGCTGAATCGAGTCTTAGGCAGTTACATCTTTGCAATAGAATGGATTGACATGCCACAAGATCGGAGACGCACGGAAGGTCTAAAAAATGGGGAAGCTCTGCCCTAGAGTTGTCATGCAATATGGACCTATGTGTTAGGATTTACAGAAGGGAACATCTACCTAATGTTAGCATGCAAAGAATGAGGGAACTCTACCTATGTTATCATACAAAGGGTTCTACCTAATGGGTGCTACCTAAACGGAACAAGAGTCGACGAATGGAGCAAGGAGAGGAGCCAAGGATAAGTGTAGATGGCGATGCCAGAAGCAATCGACTTACAGGTAGATGGGGATGCATGAAGCAATCGACTTACAAGAGAAATGGCGATGCATGAAACAATTGACTTACAAAATGATGGATGAATACGTGCTGGTTCTGTTAAGTTTTGAAAATGATTACTCGACGTTGGATCGAGCTTTTGATCTTGTTTTGAAATGGTTATCGGATGTTCATTTTAATTCTTGTATTAACAGATGAAATAAAGAATGAAAGAATAAACATTATACACTTCATGGGAGAGGGGTACATTTGTTATGAATGGGGATTGTTCATGGCAATCAAACAATAAGAATATATGCCTCATACATCATACAAGTAGGCAACAGTTATCAAACAATAAGAATATATGCCTCAATCATCATACAAGTAGGCAACAGTTATCAAACAATAAGAATATATGCCTCAATCATCATACAAGTAGGCAACAGTTACCAATCAATAAGTTAAGTAAACAGGTATATAATCAAGCAAAAGAATCAAAGAATGAAATAATGGAGCATTAAACAATGCATGGGAAGTATGAACATGTTAAACAATCAAGACATAATAAGCATGGATGAAAGAAACAAGTATAACAAATGACAGATGAATCAGACAGATAAAAAGGTGCACAAAACATTCACTGAAATAATTTAATCAGGAAATGAGGTAAGGACCAAATAAAATCAAGATGAAAGGCCTCTAATACATGGCATATGAGATGAACAAGTAAGGATCAAAAGATCTCTTCAATTGCCATAAGCAATCCCTAAGTCAAACATCGATCATAAAGAAGTCAACTGAAAATTCAAGCCAACATAATAAATACCAAATAAATAGAAAATTAATCAAGAAAATTATGAAAAATTAAACTAAATAAGGTAGGGTCAGGACATCATCATCCCCCAAAAATATTTTAAAAATAATGAAAATTGGTGCATGAATTAATTAAAATAAGACATAAGTCAAACCAAAAGTCAACTAACAAGAAAAATCAAGAATAAATAGTAAATTAATCAAGAAAATTATGAAAAATTAAATTAAATAAAGTGGGGTCAGGACATCATCATCACCCAAAAAGATTTATAAAATAATGAAAATTAGTGTATGAATTAATTAAAATATGACAGAGGTCAAACTAGAACTCAACAAACCAAACTAGGTTAAAAATAAATCAAGATAAAATGGAAAATTGTGAAATAAAAATCCAAGAAAAAGTCAGGTTGACCATGGGGCAGTGGTCAACCTTCATCCCAAAAATCAAAGGCTGAAAGTAATTTTAAGTTATAAAAATAAAATCAATAAAAAAATGTATCCTAAATGAACCACTTGGAATGAATAATTAAAATAAAATATCAATATTAAATAAATGCGAAAATAAAAATTAAATAAAATTAAATAAGGCATCAAGAAAAATGGAAAATATTTTTGGATAATTTTATGGACAAAGAAAATATTTTATATCAATAAAAATCAAAATAGAAAATAAATGTGAATTAAAAAAGAAAATGGAAATGGAAGTGTATTAGTGCTGATGGGCCAGGATAGGGGGGTGTGGAAAACGAACAGTGGAAGGCCCATGACCCAAGTCACCACTTAAACCAGGTGTGACACTTAAATAACATTTTATTAAAAATAACATGTGACATAACATCAATTGGTCAAGTTTACTTAAGTGACTAAAAGACAAAAAACAAATAGATGGCCAGGATTAAAACATACGCGACGGATCCGATGGTTCTCAAGACGACACGTGGTCGTCTTCTTCATTAAACCAAACCCTTGCCATGCCATGCAACAAAAATGCAGAAACTGCAGTGGTTTTCCTCAAACTTCAACACCAAAATGCGACCACCATAGTGCATCAAAACACACGAAATAAAGCCCAGATCTCAAGTATGAAATGCAAGGATTAACATGGTATCTTTGTTTAAGTGAAACATAGCTTAATCATGGAGAAAAGATGTCAACAAGATGTCAATATGGACACAGATATGAGCAAAAAATAACAACACAAACTTAACCATGAACAATGCCTCGTACTGAGGACTTCAGAAGCAAGCATAGCATATGATTAACATGGTAATGAGCATGATGGTGAGCATGGTAAACAGGCATGAAGCAAGCATAAGAAGGAGCATGGATGCATTAACAAAGTGGCTATGGAGAAAGTGGGTTACCTAGTGGAAGTTAGTCCACTGCTTCTTGGTTGTGGAGAGGATGGAAGAGAATGGTGCTGCCTTGATGCCCCACTTCAAGAACTTGATGAGAAATACCAGCTGACTTCAATGAACTTTTTCCTTGCTCGAAAATTCCAATGGCCTTGCTTTCAGGTTTAGGGTTTTTTTCTCTTAAATATGTGGGTCAAATGCCCCTTAATGGGCTTACAAATGATCTATCCATGAGAATAAAATGTGCATTTGGTGGCAATTTGGTGAGGTGTAGAAAGAGGGCACGTGAGGCTTGTTTCTTATTTTGGCAAAGTTTTAAGTGAGTGGAAATATGGTGCATGGTCAAATGAGGAAACGAACATTGGCTGCAACATGGCTTGGTCGGGTTACAGCATGGCTTGGTCAGGCAAGGAATTCATTTCAAGATGGTGACTTAGTGGCTTCATAACTTGATGAGCACACCACCCATTGATGAAATAATGCAAACAGTAGAAAGATCTCATGGAGAATAGCATATTTCATGTTGAGCATAAGTGTCAATGATGAGTGGAATAATGTGAAAAATGGCCCTCAAGATCATGTCACACCATTGCAAAACTGGTTGGGCAAGTTTGGCCTAAAATCTGCCTAGAAAATCAAGTCATGGTGCCAACTTTAACTGAATCTATCTCTCCAACCATGGATCCAAATGAGATGATTCCAAAGGGAGGTGAAAGAGGACATGGCAAGGTATAATTGTTGTGAAGAAAAAATTTTCAATTGACGCCTTGAAGTGCAAGAAAACTGGCCAAGAAGTCTTGACAAAACTTGAAGATTTCTAGACTTAGAAATATTTCTAAGTGTCCTAAAAGATATGCCCCACTTTCACTAAGCATAACTTTCTCAATTATGATCCAAATGGAGCAAACTTTATATTTCTAGAAAGCTTGGAACAAGAGGAACAACTTTCATGTTGGAGAAATTTTCAAATGGAGCTTTTATCTTAATGGAAAATGGGCTTAAAGTGAGTGTAGAAATCATGAAAACTTGCCCTAAATGCAAAGTCAACCATTTCCAAATTAAGTACCTTTTCCAATTCCTGATTAAATGATGAATCTATGATCCAACCTTGATCAAATTTCACATGTAAGCTTCCCTAGGTATGAATTTTGAGATTCCACTCTCAAAAATTTAGGAGTTGGCTTTTCTGGCCCCACAGTTGACTTTTCCCAAACTGTCTGATCCCTAATTCCAGTGATCAATTGAAGCACCTCTGGCTCAAATAAAAAGATGATTTTTTGTATGTAGACCCTTGTGGACATACGGAGGGCCATGCAAAAGAGTTTCACCCAAAGAATCAGAAATAAACTGATTTTATAGCAAACCCTAATTTTAGGGCAAAAAATGATCGGGGACTGATTGCACTGCTTGCCAATGGATCTTTCTGAGATAATTGTGAGTCTTCCTAGGCCAAAATGCCTCTCCAATCATGACATGGATGAGCTCCTATACATCTAACCAAACATTGCCTGTTGCAAGTAGCCATGAAACCCTAATTTCCTGATTAAATCCAGATGAACACCCTGATAGCTCTGAATCCTTCACTGATGAACTGAGGACCATAATAAGATACCTGGAGCCCCCTGAGACCCTTGAGACTTGTATACTTAGAGAATGAAGTCCAATTCTCAATCTTGCTTTGTGTGGGTTCCTTCTGTTAAGGAATGGTCAATCAAAACTTGATTTCCAAGTCACTAATGCAGTATGCATTGAGTATGATCTAGTATGATGCCAATGAAGTTTGAAACATAATCCCATGCTTCCAGGAAAAAAATAAGGGTAACTTTTGGGGTATTACAAGTACGACTTCCCTGATGAGGAGATTCTATATTTGAAAATGAAAGATTGTGATGAGCCTACGCTCGATGAAGGGCTAGAGCCTGGTTCCCGTTGGAGTATCGTGTGCTGTTAATCAGTATGGAAATGGTATTGGGGCAGTGATTATTACTCCTCAAGGCACACATTTTCCTTTTACAGCAAGGCTAACTTTCAAATGCACGAATAATATGGCGGAATATAAGGCCTGTATTATGAGTTTAGAAGAATGTATTGATCTTAGGATCAAACATCTTGATTATTATGGTGATTCGGCCCTTGTTGTTAATCAGATTAAGGGTGAATGGGAGACGAATCAGCCTGGCCTCATCCCATATAGAGATTATGCGAGGAGGATTTCAACTTTCTTTACTAAGGTTGACTTCCATCATATTCCTCGAGATGAGAATCGGATGGCAGATGCTCTTGCTACGCTTGCTTCAATGGTTGTTGTCAAATATTAGAATGAAGTCCCCAATATTACCATGATGCGCTTGGATGGACCAGCTCATGTGTTTGCAGTTGAATAAGTGAAAGATGATAAGCCATGGTATTATGATATTAAATGCTTTCTCCAAAGTGAGACTTACCCGCCCGGGGCATCTGTTAAAGACAAGAAGACTTTAAGGAGACTATCTGGCAGATTCTACCTCAATGGTGATGTGCTTTATAAGGGGAATTTTGACATGGTTCTGCTCAGATGCGTGGATAGACACGAAGCATACCTGTTGATGATTGAAGTCCACGAGGGTTCATTTGGTACTCATTCCAATGGGAATGCCCTGGCAAAGAAGATGTTGAGAGTAGGCTACTATTGGCTGACAATGGAGTCTGATTGCTGCAAATATGTGAAGAAATGCCACAAGTGTCAGATTTATGCGGATAAGATTCATATTCCCCCTACACTCCTGAATGTTATATCCTCACCATGGCCTTTATCCATGTGGGGAATTGACATGATTGGCATGATTGAACCAAAGGCGTCGAACGGTCACCGTTTTATTCTCGTACCTATTGATTACTTCACCAAGTGCGTTGAAGCGACACCGAATTCAAATGTGACCATGTAGGTGGTTGTGAAGTTTATCAAGAATCAACTCATATGCCGATATGGTGTGCCAAACAAGATCATTACTGATAAAGGATCTAACTTGAACAACAAGATGATGAAAGAGTTGTGTAGCAAGTTCAAGATTGCACATCATAATTCTTCTCCCTATAGACCCAAGATGAATGGGGTCGTTGAAGCTGCTAACAAGAACATTAAGAAAATTATTCAGAAGATGGTTGTTACGTACAAAGATTGGCATGAGATGCTGCCATTTGATTTGCATGGTTATCGTACATCTGTCTGCACTTCAATAGGGGCAACCCCTTTTTCCACTTGTGTATGGCATGAAGGTTGTGCTCCCCGTGGAGGTTGAGATCCCATCAATGAGAGTCTTGATGGAAGCTAAGTTGACTGAGGCTGAATGGGTTTAGAGTCGTTATGACCAGTTGAACTTAATTGAAGAGAAGAGATTAACTGCCATGTGCCATGGTCAGTTATATCAACAAAGGATGAAGAAAGCCTTTGATAAGAAGGTCAAGCCTCGTGTGTTCCGAGAAGGTGACCTCGTGCTCAAGAAAGTCTTGTCTTTCGCGCCTGATTCCAGGGGCAAGTGGACTCCAAATTATGAAGGTCAATATGTTGTTAAGAGAGCCTTTTCAGGCGGTTCTTTGATGCTTACAACTATGGATGGGGAGGATTTCACTCGTCCTGTGAATTTAGATGCAGTCAAGAAATACTTCGCCTAAACATAAAAACAGAATATCTCGCTAAGTTGAAAACCTGAAAGGGCGGCTTAGGCAAAAAATGAGCGTCTCGGTGGATTGAAGACCCGAAAGGGCGGTCTAGGCAAAAGTTAGAGACAGAAAAAAAATGAATATCTATATCCCGCTAGATTGAGTACCTCACCCTGGGGCAATCTAGGCCAAAATTAGGGATTTGGCAAGCAACTGTATCCTGACAAGACTTTGTTCTACAAGGTGTCTTCTGTCAAAGATTCTCGCTCAGTCATCGTCAACTGAAGCTTCAAATACATTGGATTCAGAGTTGGTGGAGAAATGATCATTATGTTCAATGTAGACCTTTTTCCAATATATATCACCAATTTAAAATTTGTAAAGATCCATGGAGTCTCGCCATTTGCGGACTACCATTCTATTAAATAAATTTGAGCCTTTATCCAATTCTTTGCACTCTTAGTTGTTTCTGTTTAACAAATGTTTACATGTTTTTAATTGATAAATGTCGTTGTTTTAAACAAATAAAGTTTTTATAAACCATTTTAAACAAAGTGAACATTCACAATGACTAAAAGGATAGTTGGAACGTCTTCAGTGCTCTCCCAAGGATAGTACGATCTCCAAAAGGTAAGACATTTGTTCATACTTCTGACATGTCTATATCCTCTTCATCAGCTTTAAGGTTGTCTCCCTAGCGAGCGTAGAAAGAGCAAAACATTATCAACTCCCCAGAGAGTTTGGAGTTTCGGCCTCGATCTTTTAGAGATGTGTATACCTCTATATCAGGCACTAGCATTTGTGTTTTATCCATTATATGGTTGTCATCCCTTGTGTGGACTGGCCTAAAATCCCTTATAGATTGATAAAAATTTATATGCTATCTATTCACGAGGAAGTTTATCTTTCCCCAGTATGAATAGAAGACCTCCAGCGGAGTAAGCGTGTGTTCCCTGCATAGCTGCCTTTCCAAATAAGTTGTTTCCTCAGCAGGAAGTTGTCTAGAGAAGTTGGTGAAGGGCTTATTTCCCTTTTCATCCCCATCATGACACGTGTTGACTAAGAATTAGTTTCCGATTCCCTCAACCAGGACAGTTCCTCCGGGAATGCTTGCAGTTCATTCCCAATAGGGTTGTCAGCAGTTTATCCCCAGTGTGGTCGCTTACAGTCCGTCCCCAGTGGAGTTGCCTGATCCGAGCGTGATAATTGGTATCCCCTCCGAGTCTGAAGATCTCTTCCAGTATTGGAGGGTGATGAGGAAGATGTGTTATTTCCTTCCATGGCGGAACAAAATTGTTCTTTCTCCCCTTAGCAGAGGTGTCTCTCCAGCAGTTAGAAGAGAGTGTTTTGATTGATGAATGTCTGTTTGGAGGTTGTTCCCCACGGAGTTTCACCTCATTCCCGATAAGATGCCCAATAGAGTTCTTCTACGATAGATCTTATTGGTATCCCAACACTTGTCCCCGAGCATTTGTTGGAAAATCTCCGGCGGTGACTCTGCATGTTCCCCAGCTGAGACTTTTCCTATCCCCAACAGTGGTATGTGTCTCCTGGTATTAGATCATCCCCGCCAGAGCTAAATTTCTCCTGTGGGCTTGGCCTGTTCTCTTTTGAGATGTTATACCGGATGTCCGTTCGTGGCTCTGGAGCTTGTTTGTGTTAGATATGTATGTTTGTCAGCATTAATCATACATAAACCACGCATATACATGCATAATTATAGCATTCAGATATTCATGATGCATTCTTTGCCATATATCTTTGCTTATTATGTCCTCGTGGATGATTGTTGTTTCAGTTTCCTCCCCAGTTGTGTATTGGGATGGAATTACTCCCCTGAGTTATATCCTCATCGGGTTGAGTCTTGTTTGACTGTGTCTTTCTAGTTTGTCCCTAGATTGACTCCTTTCTTGTTATCCTCTGCAGTTCCCTGTGGTTTAGATTGTTCAATTGCTCAGTAACCAGTAATTGTTCATCCTTTCCCCAGTGGAACTTTGTGGCCTTCTACCCAGTAGCCGGTAGTTGTAAGTTCTATTTCTGTGGTTTTCTACCCAGTAACCGGTAAATGTAATCCCCTCTTTATTGGTTATCTTTATCCAATATTAGGTATTGATATTCCTTCGTTTTTGAGTATACCACCCTAGTAACCGGTGATATATCTCTTGGATGATTGCTTTTGTCAAGCAATTTATCCCCACGAGTCATCCTTCATTTACCCTTGTTTGGTAATGATTGTTTCTCCCTTTGATTGGTCATCATTTTATACCCAGTAATCGGTATCCCGATGTCCTTTCTTTTCGGTCGATTTATCCTTCATTAACCCAGTAACCGGTTGTGGATAATCTTCCATGCGAGTATGTTATCTATGTTCTGACGGTAATAGATAATATATCTCATGCGCTCTTCAGTCGAAGTCTTGTTTCTTCCCCGGTTGAGTAAGATTCATATTTCCGTATGGAATCGAATGTCCATCCTATAAGTAGAGTTTCCTTTTTCAGCCCTCCTTTTGGATGATGAGTGTCTTGGATATATTCCCAATTCACGCCTGGCCAGTCATCTATTATATGCCCAGTAACCGGTATCCCTTGTGTTCCTTCCGTCTGCTCCCTATTATGACTTTTTTGTCCCCTGTGGAGACAGATTTTCCCTGAGTTGAGATGTTCCTTTTTGGTCCTCGTCAGATGTTTCAGATGATTGATATCTCTCACCCTTATACCTGTCTTAGATATTCTTTCTCTCTGAGCCTGTTGTTCTCTCACCCAGTAACCGGTGTACTGATGACATGTCTCACTTTGAGTTTATTACCAAGTATTCGGTAATATCTCGTTATTTCTTCCTCAACTGGGTCCTTTGTGGACATCCTCGTCTAAGTCCGGATTTTTATCTGAAGTATCCTTTGTGGATAGTTTTGTTGTATTGGCATCTTCCCCAATACATGCTTCTTTGCGTCAGCTCGGGTCTTTCCATCGATTTAATTTCATGGAAACCCTTCGTGTCTCCTAGCAAGTCTTCAAATTCGTGACCTACTCACGCATTTTTACCATATTTTCCCCAGACTCTCTGTCTCTATAGTGAGTATGGTATTCCTATGGACTTTTCAGTGTCTCCTGATTTCATTTCCTTCGTGGCAATTATTCACCATGAAGATTTTATTTTGCATGCATACATTTGCATCATGAGGTCTCTTAGGTACCAAAATTCGTCTCTTTGTTATTATTTATGCCCATCCTACCTCGTCGAGATGAAGATTTTAACCTTCATATCTCCCGCTAGAATGACCTTAAATAGGGGCATCTGTAAGACCCTAATTTTGACCCTAAGATCCATCATGGCATCATATCATTTGCTCATTGCATTGCCTCAAGGATCATAACATGTGTGGCTCCTTTACCCTAGGGGTGGGACTTGTGTAAGTGGTTTGAGACCACCAAGCATGCCTGTATTGTATATTATTTGCTTTTCTTATTTGTTTACTAACCAAAAGCACAAAAAGATGTCACTAACTCTTTTGTTTTGAAGCTCAAGTGATCATGTGCTCCCTTGCTCCTAGGAGGCTCTTAAGCTCAATGAAATGGCTAGATGAAGATGAGAAAAAGCATTAAAATGTTCCACAAAGATCCTAATCATCATATATGTCTCCCAAGCATCTCAATTTGTCAATTTTATCAAGATAACCTAATGGGCTTGAGGATTGTTTCCCAAGGAAACCCTAATTCAACTGTGCATTGACTATGCCTTGCTCATGAAGCAACCTCAACCTATGATTAAATTCAATCAAGGGAAGTTATTTCATTAATTATTTTATGAATATATGAGCCTATGTGAGTATCCCCAATCATTCATTCATCAAGATTTGAAGTTTGGCCTTGAGAAGTTGACTAGTCAAGTCATCTGACTAAACTGAGAATCACTGAGACACAACATGTGATGTGTTTGTCAAATGAAGATGACCGAATGAGAAAAGATGTTATTAAGAACCATATGAATAACTTTAATGTTCATCAAAAATCCATTTCAAACTTGTAAGATCATCATTCATTTCAAAAGATTATAGGTCATTTTGACTGAAACCCTAATTTTCGGTCAACTTCCCAAGGACCTAACTTCTTTAAATTTTATGATTTTGAGGTGAGACCAGTTTCATTGGTAAACTTAATGTGTATACTTCAAATGTTATGTTGGACTAAATTTCATAATCCTAAAAGAAACACATGTGATAATACAAAACATTATAGGTCACTTTGGACCTAAGTCATTGAATTTGAAAAATATCCAAATTCAAATGCCCATAACGTTTTCATAAAAAATCCAAATGATGCAAAATTTAAGTCCAAATTGATAGTACTGAAAAGATATACAACTTTTATGTTGGAGGTTTTTCCATTTGAAGCTTGCATCATAGAAGCAGAAGGGCTTGAAGTTGCTTGCTTTTGGCAAAAAAATTCAAAGGGAACCTAGACATGTTTTGTACCCCAAACTTCACAGCCAGTTTTCATAAATTTCCAAACTCCA
Source organism: Lathyrus oleraceus (assembly GCF_024323335.1). Taxonomy (NCBI): domain Eukaryota; kingdom Viridiplantae; phylum Streptophyta; class Magnoliopsida; order Fabales; family Fabaceae; genus Lathyrus; species Lathyrus oleraceus. Next base: position 54,795,563 of record NC_066585.1, read on the forward strand.
AATGAATTTTTGCCAAACATGACTTTTGTTCCTTATTCCAAGTGCTTTCCAACCATTACTGACATGACCATTTTTGGATTTTCCATGTGGGAGTTTCGAAGAGCTTAATGTTTATGCTCATTTTTGCAATTCACATTATAACTTGAAATGCAAGCTTGTGCAGCCTCTTGTGCACGTCCAATTCAACTACATTTGATCTTAGCATGCATTTATATTCATTCTTGGGCTTTGCACGCGCCTGTACAGGCCCATGCATGAAGGATCCAAGTTTCATGCCCACGAGCAAAACACCACCTTGCATCCATTCCAACTATAAATAGAAGCTCATGCTCATTAAAAAATCAACCTGAAGGAGATCTGAAACGCTGCTGGATTGAAAACCAAACCCTCACCTAAAGGAATTTTAGTTTTTCATTTTCAATTTCAAGCTTGAATTTCAACATCATTAGTTGATCTTCAAGTCTTAATTCCTTAGTCTTGCATCATCATTACATTTCTAGATCAGGATTGGATCAAAAGCTTGGAGAATCCATGCTGTTTGAAGCTGCATTTCAGGGGTAGAACCTCAATTTTTCTTGATCTAGATCTTGCTATATAATGTGAATTGCTTTGGTTTGAACTGTTTTATGAAGTCCTCAAGCATGAGGCAGGCCAGTGGTGGTCTTAATTTCATAAATCGTGCCATTTCAGATCAAACACCATGATCTTCAAGCTCATGTTTCTCCTTGAATAGGAACATTAAGGAGAATCCATGGTTACAGGGGTGATGTACATCACCTTAGCTTCATTTTGATACCTTGCTTGTTCATTTTCATTAAAGTTGAAATCCCTGTGCGTGGTGGCCGGAATCAGTTGTCTGGCCGGAGATGATGGTGGTTTCCACCACCACCCCCACGTGGGAGCTTCATGGCCCTTGGATGATGTTCAAACGTTAGAATCCTGGCCCTTGCTTGCATTGACTTATTTTAATTCCATATGTTGCGCGGTTGTCCAAGGATCATGGTGTGACCGCGCCTCTGAGCCCTCAGATCATGGCCACGTCATTTAATGAAATGATCCAAGCGCGCTGGTTTTTTCTCTTTTTCTTATTTCTGTTTTAATTCCATTTAATTCCTTTTATTTTCAAAAAGTTATAAATATTTTATTTGAAGTCACAAAAATATGAGACTAATGGCAAAAAAAGTTTATTGAAAAATCTAGTTTCATATTTTGATTTTTAATTATTTTTGTGACTTCATTTAATATTTTTTGTGAATTATTTGGTTTTTGATAGTTTTTAATTCATTTTAAATACTTTATGATATTTGAAAAATCCAAAAATATTTTCTTAACACATATGGATCATGATAAGTCAATGAGAAATAGTGTCATCAATTTCTTAATTTATTTGAGATTTATTTGAGATTTTAATTCATAATTGTGTTATTTTTATTGTTTTTAATTGTTTTTAAATAGTTTCTGATTTCAAAAATTATTGAAAAAAATTGTCAAAGCTTGTTTGACCATGTTAGACCTATGAGAATTTAATTGGACTTGCTCAAGTTGATTTGAATTAAATATGAGGTTTGACCATATTTTGTCCATTTTATTTTTGCATTTATTTTTAATTCAAAAATACCAAAAAAAGATGTTTGACTTGTTGACTTGTGATCTTCATTTCTCTTCTGTTTAGCATTGGTTGATGATGATTTGATTCACTTTTGACCAATTGTATTTGACACTTTATTTCTCTTTCCATTCATTTCATCTTCATCTCTTTCTTTTTCTTTTTGGCCAATGAGTTAATGTCTTATGGTTGGTCTTGACATATGAGAGGTTTAACCTTCTTTGATCCAAATCAAACTCAACTTGACCAAGATCAAGTGAGTTTCTTTGTGTCCAAGATAGGTTGCTTCTTGGTCAAGCAAAAAACCTAAAGTCCATACAAGGTCTTTCCTCTTTTCTTTTGGCATGGAAAGTTTTTGGAGCTTGGCTTACTAGTCATGATCTCTAACTTGTGTTTGTTTGCCCATAGTTTTATTGACCGACCTCAGATAGGTGTGACTACTACATTAGTTCACTTACGATTGCTTAACATTGCGCTAAATTGTCTTATGACAAACTAACATAACCATACTAATTACTAACTTTAATTTGAGCATTTAATTTCTTCCAATTTACTTTAATGCAATTTACTTCTTGCTCATTTATTCATATTGTTTTTCATTTTTCTCACTTGAGCACATATTTTATGTTTATGTCATTTTCCTTTTGCTCATTTGAGCTCATTATAGTATATATATATATATATATATATATATATATATATATATATATATATATATATATATATATATATATATATATATATATATATATATATATATATATATATATATATATATATATATTGTTGTCTTGTGTTTGTTTTGTCTTTGTTTGTGTGAACCCAATGCAAAAAGGAGAAAGGACTTAGAATTAGGACTTACCTATGCTTAAAGGAGTTCAATAGAAACTAGGCCTCATGCCTTTAGAATGCTAAACTTGGTGAAGAGCAATTAGGCCTCATGCCTTTAGAATGCTAAATTTCAAAGATGACTTCAAAAGGACTTCCTTTCCAAAACTCATTCTTTGTCCATTCCTCTTATTGTGTTGTGAACCTTTTGATGTTTGTTCTTGTGTGATAGGGATTCCATCTTGAGATAGTAAGAAGGACCATTGTCATGAGTAGCCAAGTTAAGAGAGACAAGCCAAATGGAGATCCTAGGAGCTTGAATCCAAAAATTGTTTGATTGCTTGATTGTTTGCTAAGTCCAATGGAAAGGAGCATCTTGATTCATCTCTATAATTGCAATAAAAGGAACTCTAAGGGTTTTATCTTCTCTCTTTATATTTGTATGCTTTAGGACTAGCTCTTATCTTCTTCTCCTCACTCTAACCCAAGCCAAACTCTTTTTGTGCAAACGTTGACTTTATTTTCAAATTAGAAACCTAGGCCTTATGCCTTTGACTTTTCAAAATCTTTTCATTAATACTTATTGAGAATAAATTTTAATTCAACTTTGACTTCATTTTGTAAATAAATCTAACTTGTAAATACAACTCACTTTAAGTTGATTTTGTGGTTCCAATGGTCACCCTTGTTAAAACCTTTTCATAAACATTAGTCATAAGTTTGAGTTATCATAGTGGTTGATGTAAACTCACCTTGTCCTTAGTGATTGGATTATAAGTCTTTCATACTTATTATAGGTTTAACCCCTCACTAGTACATTGAAGCCTTCCTCACATGGTGGATTTTTGGTTTAGGTTGATTTTTCTCCCTTTGATAACAAAAGACCTAAAGGCTTTTGATCAAATCAATTCACCAAACTTTGAGATTTTTACCCCGAACTACGAGGTTTTGATCCTACCTTTGTGATGGTACGTAGGCAATGGGTTCATCCATTCAAACAACAAAATTGTAAATATAATCTATTCTTTTATCATCCCCCCAATCTTTTGCACAAATACTTTTACAAATACCAACCTACAACACACATTTGCAAAAAGAGGTTCGCTTAGAGTAATAAGGATGTTTTGGGTGCGTAAAACCTTCCCATTTCATAACCAACCCCCTTACCTAGATCTCTGACATTTTTATTAGTTTTTGATTTGATAAAACTTCTTACTTGGCTTTTGTTCGCTTTTTAGCCTTTCCTTTGGACAAATAAAAGTGCGACGGCGACTCAAATTGTATGTTTACTTTTGGTTTAGTCAATAAACCTAAAGGTAACAAATACCCCGCTACAGTTATATTGATCAAGATTGCTTCAAGAGTTTGAGGGTGATTTGCCTTGGAAACCCTAGTTTGACTAGGTATCTTGAGTAACTTCTCCAACAAGCTATCGCACCAATTGATCAAATTTCTCAAGGGACACTTCAAATTTCATCATATTATGCATATATGATCTACCATGGGCCAAGAAAGCCAAGAGAATTGGAAATTAGCAAGTTGGTTGATGGTGGTTGGCCAGATGAATTCATCTGATCAAAACTGGGTCTCCCTAGACCCTATCTCCTACATTTTTCACCATATGAAAATGATTCCAAGAGAAAAGTTACTCTAAATGATATTATGAACAACTTTCGTGTTTATACCTAGATCTTGTTTTGCTTGGAAAATCATTTTCTACATTGAAACATTATAGGTCATTTTGTCTAAACCCTCTTGATCTCACTTTTCCAAATAGCTAAAATTCATGCATTTTTGATGAGAAATGCATAGGCTGCGCATGGCTTAAATAAACTGGTATCATGTGTCATGGATCAAACTTCAAATTCAAATTCTCAATTTCCTTGCATTCCAAGCTTGCTTCAACATATCTAAACTTAAAATTTGGACTTATATCAATCATTTGATGGGCGTATGTGCGCCTATGCAGCTGCTTACCTCACTTTGCCAATTTTAGAAACTTGAATGGAGTGTGCAATTAACACTTGAATCCTCTATAAGTTGAAGCTCAATTGCTCATAATCAAGACACACATTGCGCAAGCTTTGATTCCCCACAAAAAACCCTTCACATTGAGAGGATAAACCTGAGAAATTCTTTTGAATTTGAGCTTGAATCTCCACTGTTTTGGAATTCAATTCTCCATGAGTCCTTTGATTCTAAGCTATTCCATTCCACTTCTGCAAGCAATTGGAGTGAAGAAAAGCACGATTTAGATCAAGATCTAGTAAGCTCATACCTCCATTGAAGGTATTTTGCAAAAAAATTTAATTCTTCGATTCTCCTTGTTTCTTGCTCAATTCTCTTGATTATTGTGTTGGATGAAGTCCAACCAATGTAAGAAAGGTGTTTGAGTTGTTTTGATGATGAATCGAAGTAACTCAGATCATGAACCTCATTTTTCAATTCCACATATCTCTCAATATAGTTGGAATTGGAAGAAATGGAGGTGATATTCGAGCTCAGTGATGTTTTCTCTTTAAAATCATGTCCCTGTTTGAAATTTTGGTGATGGTTGATGATGACCAGTCCGACGAGGCTCGCCGGAGAAGACAACCGGAGCTCTGGCTTTGGTGATGATGTGTCTAAGGTCTAGACGGTGTGATCCAATCCCTGCGTTCTAATCTTGGTCGTGCATTGTGATTACCACGTTTACAACGCGCTAGACTAAGGTGTTGGTGGAACGCGCGCTGTGGATCATCAGATCTGCCACCTCAATTAATGAGGGAGATCTTATGGTCCACGTATTATTGTAATTTCTGATTTTCCATTTAATTCTATTATTTTCACTAATTCATAATAAATTTAATATTGATCCAAAAAATATGGGACTTTCACCAAAAATTCTCAAATATTTTTCTCTTTCATATTCTGAATTAAAATTATATTTTGGATCATTATTAATATTTTTCATGAATTAATTGATTTTTCATTTGTTTTTAATTGTTTAAAATCATTTTTAAGTGTCCAACAATTATGTATTTTTTTATCCAAGGTCCTTTGACCTTGTTTGACCTATGATAAATCACATGGCCATTTATTTGGTGTTTTGATGTGATTTCAGGATTTGGACAAAACATATTTGAATTTAATGCATTATTTTAATATTTTTAATTGAATAAATGCCATTTTAATTGTGTTGACCATTTGGATTTACTTATTTGAGTTCCTCATTTGTTGTTGGGCCATGGTCAAGGTTGATTTGACTTTGTCAAGTTAATATTATTGGATTTAGGGGATTGATGGAATATAAATTCCATCTCCCAAAATGAATGAATAATATTAATTTGATAAAAGTCCTCCTTTGACCAATTTGTTATTTCATTCATCCCTTTCCCACTTCATCTAATTCCCCTTCTTCATCCATTCATTTCAATTGACCAATGATATCTCTAAGTCCTAATGCTAGTTAATTGAAAGATTAACATGAGTATGGATGAGATTAGGCCACACCTTTGCATATTTTTGTGTGTGGTATGTTTAATGAGCATAGTTCTTAATACTATGTCTCCAACATGCATTAACACCAAAAGTATATTGCCCGACCTCAAATAGTTGTGACTTCTACATAAGTCCAATTACGATTGCTTAACATAGCGCTACATTTGTGACATAAAGGCATAAGAATTCTAGATAGTGAGATTGTAAGTCTCCCCTCTTCCATAGTATTGTGTGGAAACTTGGCCTTCTTTCCTTCCTTTGGAAGATGTTTTGGTTCTTGGATCCATGCTTGTGGCAAGTGGGTTGAGTGTTCTCCAAAGAATGTCTGGAATGAAAAAGAAAAACAAAACTAACTATTAACTGACTAACCATTAACCTTTACTTTCAAGCTTCTACTTTTAATGCAATTTATTTTTATTATCATTTGTCATTGTACATATCATTCTATTTGGTTATGTTTATGCAATTTTCACTTTGTCCACTTGGACCATATTGTGTGATATAATTTGTTGCTTTGTTTGTTTGATTGGTCTTTGACCATTAATGCACATAATAATGACAAGAACCCTAAAAGACAATTTGAGTGGACTGTTGTTTTGATCTCCCCAATTGGACTTAGAACTTAGGTAACATTCCTTTGCTAATGGACTTGGCCAATGCCAATTTGTTGAAGAATTAAGTCTTACAAGTTTGAATTCATCTGATACATCATTCTAGATCTCTACAGATTCATCTGCAACTTTGATCCTTGTTAAGTTGTTATGTTGAACTTGTGACTTGTAGATTTCATCTGCTACATGGACTATATTTGAAGGAGATCATTGAAGTGGATAAGCTTGGATGAGGCCATCTTTATTTGATGTCTTTTCTCTTCAAGATTGATATAATTGTGCATTTGTGTGTTGCTTGCTTCTAAAAAGTCCAAGGGAATTCTGGGTTTCTATTGACCTACTTGTCTATTGGATTGCTCCCATTTTGGTCAGATCTTTTCAACTTTAAACTTTTAAATTTCTTGTATCTAGGTTTGTCTCTTCATCGTCTCCCCACTTATTTAATTTCAAAATCTCTCCCTCCATTTTTAAAAATCTTCTTTGTGTGAACTACTCTTTTGTTCTAAACTTTGACCACTTTCAAAAAAGATAGAAACTTTGGCTTTATGCCATTGCCTTTTCAAACTTACTTTCTTAAAACAAAATTGTAAATGAACTTAACTATTATACTTGACTTAAAATTTTAAAAAGCCAAAAAGAACTAACTCATTCAAACCATTTTTGGGCCCTTATGACTTTCATACTTAAAATTTTGTTAAAACTAATATAGTCACTTTGAAATTTCTAACACGAACTACGAGGTTTTGATCCCTCATTTATATGTTGGTACGTAGGCACGAGACCGAAGGTCTTGTCAAACAGAAAAATATAATTCATCAATTCTTTTCTCATCCCCCCATTCTATTTGTTCGTAAATATCTCTTTGTACAAAATACATATGCACACAAAAAGGGCTCCCTAGGAGTACCTAGGACACTTTGGGTGCTAACACCTTCCCTCTGTGTAACCAACCCCCTTACCTGTGACTCTGATTTTTATTAGTTTTTTTACTTGAAAACTTCTTACTATTTGGGTTTTGTTCGCATTTTTCCCTTTTCCCACTACAAGCATTGATGGTATTTTTCCATATTTTTCTTTCCTTTGATTCTCTCCCAATTCTTATCAATTCTCTTAGATCTTGGTTGTCTGAAGTCCTACCAATGTAGGCAAGAAGATTGAATTACTTTGAGGTTAAATCGAAGCAACTCAGTTCATACACCTCAAAATTCAACTTCATGTATCTCTTAATATACTTGGAGTTAGGTTAAATTGAGGTGATATTCGTGATCTACGTCATTTTTTCTTTAAGATCATGTCCTATTTTTTCATTTTTGTGATGGTGATGTATGGACCTGTCCGGCCAGGGTCATCGGAGAAGATGACCGGCGCTTTGCTCCGGCAATGAGGCGGCGTGGTCCAGAGCCATCTGGTCAATTCAAATCGTTTTAATCTAGAACGTTGCTTGTGAATACCAGACGTGTGGTGCGCCGACTCAAGCGAATCATGGAACACCCGTTTTCCACCACTTGATCTGCCACCTCAATTAATGAGGGAGATCAAGTGGTCCACGTTTTACTGATTTAATTGATTTTCATTTTATTCCTTTTATTGTCATTAATTCATATTAAATTTAATATTGATCCAAAAAATATGAGAGTTTTACCAAAAAGTTTTAAATAAAATCCTCTTTCATTTTGTGAATTAAAATTATTTTTTGGATCATTATTAATATTTTTCATGATTTAATTGATTTTGTGAATATTTTTAATTGTTTAAAAAGACTTTTAAGTTTCAAAAAATTATGAAAATTTTTCTCCATGTCCTTTTACCTTGTTTGACCTATGATAAATCTCATGGCCATTTCTTTGGTGTTTTGATGAGGTTTTAGGAAATTGACCAACCATATTTAATTTAATGCATTATTTTTCATATTTTTAATTGATCAATTGCCAAATTAATTGTGTAGAGACATTTTGATTGACTTTGTGAGTTTGACTTGTGTTGTTGAGCCTTGGTCAAGGTTGATTTGACTTTGTTAGATTAAGATCATTGGATTTAGGGGATTGATGGAATGTACATTCCATCTCCCAAAATGAATGAATGATCTTAACTTGGTAAAAGTCCTCCTTTGTCCAATTTGTGTTTGATCCATTACCCTTCCCTTTTCATCTCATTCCCCTTATTTATGCATTCATGTCATGGACCTATGATATCTCAATATCCTAAGGCTAGTTGATTAGAAAATCAACATAAGTATGGATCAGATTAGGTCCCCCACTTTGCATATTCTTTTTTGTGTGTCGTATGTTTCATGAGCATAGTTTATCATACTATGTCTCTAACATGCATTAATACCAAAATTTTATTGCTCGACCTCAAATAGTTGTGACTTCTATATAAGTCCAATTATGATTGCTTAACATAGTGCTAAATTTTAACACAAAAAGGCATATCATTCTAGTTAGTGAGATTGTAAGTCTCCCCTCTTTCATGGTATTGTGTAGAAACTTGGCCTTTTTTCCTTCCTTTGGAAGATTTCTTGGTTCAAGGATTCATGCTTGGGATAAGTGGGTTCAGTGTTCTCCAAAGAATGACTTAAACAAACTCAAAGCAAAAACAATACTAACTTCTAACTCATTAACAACTAACATTTAATTTCAAGCCATTTTACTTTTAATGCACTTTAATTTTTAAGCTTCTATTCATTTTGCCATTATTCATACAATTCAAATTGTTTATGTTAATGTCATTTTCACTTTGTCCACTTGGACCATATTTTGTGTATATTGTGATTGTGAATATTGTGATTGTTTGTGTGGTCTTCTGATCTTAATGTACATAATAAGAACAAATATTCTAAAAAATATGTTGTGTGGACTGTTGGTTTAACCTGAGACTATTGGACTTAGAATTTAGACAACACTCCCTATGCAAAGGACTTGCCCAATGCCAACTTTCATGAAACCAAGTGCTTGTAAATTGAAACTTCATCAGATACAATAGTGAAAATCCATTTGAGTTCATATGCAACATGATCATTATGAAGTTGTTATTTTGAACCTGTGACTTATGCCATCTTGGAGTTCACTGCTACATGGGAAAAATCTGAAGAGGATCATGGAGTTGCTAATCTTGGAGGTGTCTATCTTTATTTGATGCCTTTCTCTTCAAGTTTGTATTTTGTGCATTGCATTGTTGCTTGATTCTAAAGTCCAAGGGAAATTTGGGTTTCTATATGACATTCTTGTCTATTGGATTGCAGCCTATTGGCCAGATCTTTTCAACTCTCAAGTTTTAAATTTATGCTTAGGATTAGTCTCTTCATCTCCTCCCCACCACTTTAATTTCAAAAATGTCTCCCTCCTTTTAAAATTCTTCTTTGTTTGTGTAGGTTTTCTAAACATAGACCAATTTTGCAAACTAGAAACTTTGGCCTTACGTCATTGCATTTTCAAACTTTTTCTTAATCAAACTTGTAAGTGAACTTAACTATACTTGACTTAAAATTTCAAAAGCAAAAGATAACTAACACTCATTCAAACCATTTTAGGCCCTTGTGCCTTTCACACTTAAATTCTTGTTAAAAGCAATGCATCCACTTTGAAATTGATACCACGAACTACGAGGTTTTGATCTCTCATTTTTATGTGGGTACGTAGGCACAAGTCCGAAGGTCTTGTCAAACACAAAAATATAATTAATGAATTCTTTTCTCATCCCCCCATTCTATTTATTGCAAACATCATTTGTACAAAAACACATATGCACACAAGAAAGGGCTCCCTAGGAGTACCTAGGGCACTTTGGGTGCTAACACCTTCCCTCTGTGTAACCCACCCCCTTATTTATAATCTTTGGCATTTTATTAGTTTTGATTTGAAAACTTCTTATCTTTTGGGTTTTTTTCGTACTTTTCCCTTTTCCCTTGGAAATAATAAAAGCATGGTGGCGACTCTGGTTTTATTGACGTCTAGCTTATCCATAGCTTGATGGTCATGAATTTACCGCTATAGGTTTCTATATGACATTATTGTCTATTGGATTGCATCCCATTGGTTAGATCTTTTCAACTCTTAACTTTTAAATTTTTTCTTAGGGTTAGTCTCTTCATCTCCTTCCCACTTCTTAAATTTTAAATCTCTCCCTCTTTTCAAAATCTTCTTTGCTTGTGATTTCTAAACTTAGACTCCGTATTGCAAACTAGAAACTTTGGTCTTATGCCATTGCATTTTTAAACTCTTTTTATTAATCGAATTTGTAAATGAATCTAGCCATATTGACTTAAAATTTCAAAATACAAAAAGAACTAACACCCATTCAAAATCTTTTAGACCTTTTGTGCCTCTTTCAAACTTAGAGTTTTTTCTGCAACTCATCCACTTTGAAATTCTTACCACGAACTATGAGGTTTTGATCCCTCATTTTTATGTTGGTACGTAGGCACAAGTCCGAAGGTCTTGTCAAACACAAAAAGTATAATTAATGAATTCTTTTCTCATCCCCACACTCTATTTATTGCAAACATCATTTTGTATCAAAACACATGTACACACAAATAAGGGCTCCCTGGGAGTACCTAGGACACTTTGGGTGCTAACACCTTCCCTTTGTGTAACCAACCCCCTTACCTGTAATCTCTAGCATTTTATTAGTTTTGATTTGAAAACTTCTTATCTTTGTGTTTTGTTCGTACTTTTCCCTTTTCCTTTGGAAACAATAAAAGTGTGATGGTGACTCTAGTTTAATTTACGTTAAATTTATCCATAGCTTAATGGTCATGAATTTACCGCTACACTCATCAAACCTTATTTTTGCGCCTTAGGGAACCACACCGAAAACCTTCTTTCAAGGTAAAATCAACCAACAGACAAACATTTTCTACTATGAACTACGAAGCTCTGATTCTTCATCCTCGATGAATGATACGTAGGCACAAGGGCTTTAGTCCTTGACGAGCACAATAATAAAAAACCCAAATCTCATTCTTTTCCCCATTTTTAATAATGATAAAGATAAAATTCTAAAGGATAAAAACCCATACGTGCTGACAACTTAAATGGTTCCCATGTAGTACCATGGACATGAGGGATGCTAATAGATTCCCCTTATTTAATCGACTTCCGAACCCATATTTGCTTGCGAGAACCATCCTCATCCCACATTTATAGATATTCTCTAAAAGAAGCGTTTTATCGACTATTTCCCCTTTACTCCATATAGGAATACTTAAAATTTGGTGGCGACTCTATGTCATTCCAAGACGGCTTTTTCGCAATAACGACAACTGGCGACTCTACTAGGGATCGGTTTCCCTAAGAAATTCAAGCCTAGTTTAGGTGTATTTTTGTGTGCGTGGGGATTTATCTTTTTCTTTTATTTTTTTTCTTTTATTCTTTATCTTCACAATTTTATTTGCTTATTATTTATATCTTTTAATAATCTTTTTGTCTGACTTTGGTTTCTATGAGGATGATGGTTACAAACAAAAGAAATGGATGATATTGATTGCATGCAAACCTTGTGGGATAGAATATCTACCTGAGTGTAGAGAGTAAGCATGAGATAGGAGAGGATGAGTACCTTGCTTAGAGTAGATTCTTTTAAGGATACTAATGATCGTTAAGCTCTTGGCATAATCGTCATTATCTTCATTTGAATCCTTGATTGTAAGGAACTTTTTAGAACATTTAACCTTTGGCCAATTAGGAACGATGGTTGCGTAGTATGGGCCACCAAGAAGCTTTTCTCGTAAGGGTCGATACGAAGATCTCACACAAAATAGATTTCCTTGATGGAGTTGATGCCTAGCAAGTAAATTCACAGAAGTGGAAAATAGTTAAGGAAATCCATGACCTTGAGAGCCGTGTCTCGAACCCATTATCAACGGTCACGTAGTATGGGTCCCCGAGAAGATTTTCTCACGAGGATCGATATGAAGACCTAACCCAAAAAAGTTTCATTTGATGGATTTGTCAACCGACATGCTTTTTCCATAAGTGGCAAACAGTTAAATGGATCCATGACTTTGGAGGTATCTGTTTCTAAAAAGTCCTAGATCTTGCAAGGTATGAACCTTGGTTTGAAAAATAATCAGTACTAAAAATCAATTCCTCATCTCAGAGTTCTTAGATTGTGAACACTATGCTTGAGTACCGTTTATCCATTCACCCATTAATCTATTCACCCATTAACATATTAATCCATTCACCCATTCATACATGCGTACATGCATATTCATACATCATCATAATCATAAAGACAAAAACAAAGCTCTTAGTCTCTTGTGTTCATTATAGGAATATAAGATACTTTGCAAAGTAATCATGAATACTCCATCTAGGAAAACCACCTTCTCCTTCTGCTACCAGGAACCTCTATGTGACAGTCTAAAAACCTTAGGCTTTAGGGTTATATCCATCAAACATAACAAGTTCCATTCAAAATATGGGAACATTTTTGACCTCTTAACTGAGAAAGTGGACTTTGGGGCACTCACTACCTTAGCTCAATACTATGACACCCTGTTATGATGCTTTACTTTCCATGATTTTTAAATAGCTCCAACCTTGGAATAATTTGGAAGGCTTTTGAACTGATCTATCAAAGAATACAACCCTTTCCCCAAGTTGGAAGAAGATTTATGTATGTCTAAGCTAGGCTTTGTCTTATGACTTAATGCAAGTGAGTTATTGGCTAATTGGGCACCCAAATGTATTGATAAGTGATTCACAAGAATGTTCTTAGAAGTCCATTCTTGAAGGTGTTTTAAAGAGAAAAGATGGGAGTTTTGCAATGAAGTTTTAGCACTCTTGGTTCATGGGATTTTCCTATTTACAAATATTGACAAATTCATGGACCAAATGGGAGTTGAAATCTTTTTGGCTGGAAACCCTGTGTCATTCTTGTTAGTAGACTTCTATCATACCTTACACACTAGGCATGAGAAGAAAGGAGGAATCTTCTTTTGTTGCGCTCCACTTTTACACATATGGATGAGGACCCATATGCCTCAAAGAGGACCCTTTGTTTCATCAAATATTACTTGGCCTCAGAGGTTTGCCTCACTCTCTTCCAATACTATCCAATGGTATAAGAGAGAGTGAGAGACTAAAGACGTCATAGTCAGATGCAAAGGTTTCCCCGATGTACCCTTGATAGGTGCACATGGTTGCATTAATTACTACCATGTGTTACTCAAAAGACAACTAGGGCATGCATTGGTCAATCGTCCAGAAGACAAAGACCATATGCCATTCATCACCCATGATGTTGACCCACTCAACCCAACTATGAGAAGAGTGAGGAGACCTTGGTCAAAGATTGTTAGAATTGGCCAAGATTGGGGAAAAAATGTCGTAGCCAAGGAACCTTACATCCTTTGGATAAAAGAGTGTACTCAAATAGTTAATATACCATTCTTCTTTGAGTCCTCATCATTCCCTTTGGTGCCCGAACCTGAGCCTATCTTAGAAGAAGACTTTGACAAACTTACCGATAAATCAAAGAGCTTGAGCTAGAAAACACTCAGTTATGAGTTCAACTCAGTTGTACCAAGCAAAGAAACGAAGACTTGGAAGCGTAGGTAAGGAAGTCAAAGAGAAGTTTTAGAGAAAAAAGAAGAGGTTGAGAGAGGTTGAAGGAAAAAGAGAATGGGTTGGTGGTGCCCTACTAGCAGCTAACTTTGAGATAGACTTCAGAAGCAACAAGTTGGATCAAGCTTTCTGCACTATCTAGGATCTTGAGAAAACTTTGAGTTGTCAAACGCTATGAAGAAAGCGGACAGAGAAGACTACGAGGCCCAAATCCTAGAGCTGAGGAAGACCCTGAATGAGAGCAAGGATCTCTTAATAGATGAGCAGTTGAAGAAGTAAAAGATCTACCAAAGCTTCTTGCTTGAGCAATTCCAACTTAGAAGAGCTTGTGATAAAATAAGGAATTTGAAGAAGAGGATATATGAACAAGCTTACCTAGACCTGCAAAAGAACCTCACATATTGGGAAGAGACATACCTTAGAGTTGAAGCTACAATGTCTCAAATGGATGCAATCATCAAGAATCTGCAAGCCATCTACAATGAATAGAAGGACAAATATGAAAACATGGGTATTTTGACCAACTATGCTCTCTAAGACATTCTCGAGAAATTAAAGGAGGCAGATTTGGTCATGTGCTCCGAAAATACCCCTGAAGAAGTCTTTAACTTTGTAAAATTCTGCAAGAAGACTATGGTCGAGCTCATCGTCGACATTGAAGCTCTTCGTAGAACTCAAGGGGTTACTTTTAGGGCCGATTTATAATTTTTTATGCTGGTTTCCAATTTAAAAGGCTTGTATCTTTCAATTCCCTTTTACTTGTTGGTTCCAAAAATATATATGAATGAATGAGGTTTTTCATGATCCACCCTTGTGTGTGCTTATTTTCTAATTACAATGATAAAATGTCTGACTATTCCATGCATTGAACAACACGACAATTAAGATCTTTGCATTAGTAATTAATAAAAATAAGGGTAATGCTAACTTGTGCCCCAAGGGCACATGTTAAGAAACCCACAAATAGAAAAGTAGTATTGAAAAAATAAATAAAATTATTAATTATAAAATTTTAATAAACTCAATACACAATTTTCAAAAATTTATTTCTATATTGGTCTCTTAACTTGTGCCCCAAGGGCACAAGTTAGCATTACCCTAAAAATAAAAACAATGCTTCCTATGAGAACCTGCTATAAGAAGTTGACTTCCCAATGTTCATACTACACACGCAACCACCACAGAGATATTATGGATCAACTTGAGCAAAACCATGCTACCTATGAGAAGAGGTGTCCCAAGTGCACGCCCAAATGGGGCATTTGATGGTAACAATTCAGGTTATCGCTCACGGACAAGAATTTAAGGCAAGAATCCAAGATGTGATGCAACAAAGAGCTAACAATGTTGTTATTGCTACCAATCCTCCTACTGTTGAGAACCCAATGACACCATGAAACCCTTTAGTCCAAATACCTATGATGACACCCGGCGGTGTCCCTTCACCTATCTTAAATCCTCCACTCATTGAGATTCAGGACCAACATGATGCATTCTTTAGCCTAAGAGCCGATTCTGTATATGACACTTTTGACCCATCTTCTAACAAAGTGTAGAAAAAAGTACAAGCTATTAAGGAGAAGTTGAAGGCCATTGAGGGTTCCAATGCTATAAGTCTTGATGCCGATGAAATGTGTTTAGCCCTTGGCGTACTGATACCAGCCAAATTCAAAGTCCCCGACTTTGAGAAATATAAGGGAGCAAGTGACTTGAGGACACACATCAGAGCCTACTATCATAAGATGGCTGCCTACTCAGACGATGATAGATTGCTTATTCATTTCTTTCAAGAAAGTTTGAGTGGTGCATCACTAGATTGGTACCTGCAGCTGGAGGGTACTTACATTAGAACATGGAAGGATATGGTCGAGGCTTTCTTTAAGCACTATCAATATAACACAAATATGGCTCCCAATCTCACCCAACTTCAAAACCTTACTCAAAAGTTTGACGAGACTTTCAAGGAGTATGCACAATGTTGGAGAGAGTTGGTGGCCAGAGTTCAACCTCCATTATTGGAGCGAGAGTTGGTAGACATGTTTATAGGTAATCTCCAAGGGCCATCTCTTGATAGGATGGTAAGAAGCACATCTTCAAGATTTTCAGACTTGGTGCTAGCCAACGAGAGGATTGAAAACATGATCAAGATGGGAAAAACTCATAATGTTGCCAGTACTTTTGGTGTAGAAAAGAAACCATATGTCGCATATGGAAAGAAGAGGGGAGGCGAACCAATGAAGCTACTTCTGTAAGAGGAAAAGAGGTTCAGCATATCGAGTATCGTATCAGCAAGTGGCCGTAATTTCATCCATTCTAACCCAATAACCATACACCATTTCAACTGACCAACAAGTTGTCGAACAACCTGTTCCATTTCAACAACAACTATATCAACAAACACAACAATAACAGTAAAGTTAGTACCCACAAAATCAACAAAGACAAAGAATACTAGAAAGAAGGTTTGACCCTGTTCCGATGTCGTATAGTTGTTTGTTACCGTACTTGTTACGTGGATCTTTAGTGCAGTTGAGGGAGTCAGGACCACCACCGGAAGTCCTTCCTCCCGATTACGATGCTAATGCCCTGTGTGAATTCCACTTTGGAGTGCTCGGTCATTCAGTAGAAAAATGAAAGGCGTTGAAGTACAAAGTTCAAGAACTGATTGAGTCAAAGGCTATCACATTTGCGCCAAATGGCCCGAATATGAATAATAATCCAATGCCTCCATACAACAAGCTTGTGGTAAACATGTTGGAAGTTGAATAAGGAAGGAAGGTGGTGTCCCAAGTGGACAATTTGAAGACCCCCCTATTTGATATCAAGAAGCAATTGTTAATGAGTACTTTGTATCCCGTTTGTAATGCTGATTGTGAGCATTGTTTAATTGACCCACAAAGGAACAAGTTGTTTTCTTTTTGTTAATCTTTTACGTATATTTTAATTTAAAATAATGATTGAACCACTTTTAGTGTGGATTATTTATTGAGGCTATGGATGCCATACTATTGTTTATTTCCACTGTTTAGACTATATTTTTGATTAAATGCAGTAGCATTCAGACTTCTTAGATTGTGAAGTGATGTCCTAATTGTACAGAATTATATTTTCTTTATGGGTTAAATATACGATACCCCCTGCAATATTAGTGAAATTCGGTTTACCCCTTGTAAAAAAAAATTGGATCCCCCCCTTGAAATGTTTAAATTATGTGTCTTTTGCCCCCTTTATACTTTATTTCCAAGGGAAGTGTCGTATATTTAACCCTTTATTTATTAATTATTAAGTCAGGAAGTATGGTGTTACATAGTGGTATTCGAGCGAGTCGGTTCGTCCGACCAAGAGTTATAGTGTGTTAGTATCGTATGAATGGCGTGTGAACACGGTCCAGTCAAGTTTCTAATCCTTATTTGTTGATGTTGTTCAGAATATGGCTGGGAGAAATGATGGTGCTATTGTTGCTGCTTTGCAAGCAGTGGCTCAAGTTATGTAGAACAACCAAAATGGAGGGAATGATGAGTTTCGCAACTTGGGAAAGTTCTAGAGGAATAACCCACCTACCTTCAACGACAGGTATGATCCTGATGGAGTGCGGGGTTAGATGAAGGACATTGAAAATATTTGCAGGGTTATGGTGTGTACTGAAGAACATAAGGTGCAATTTGGTACGCATATGCAGGTAGAGGAAGCTGATGATTGGTGGGACAATACGTGTCAGAAACTGGAGGATGTAGGCAATGAAATCACTTGGGTTATATTAAGAGGATAATTTCTAGAGTGGTACTTTCCAAAAGATGTACGTGGGAAGAAAGACTTCGAGTTTATGGAGTTGAAACAAGGGAGTTCTACTATTACTAAGTATGTTTCCAATTTCGAGGAGCTTGTGAAATTTTGTCCACTTTATAATTGTGCAGCTGTAGAGGCTTCTAGATGCATTAAGATCGAGAATGGGTTGCATCCTGAGATCAAGCATGGCATTGGTTATCAACATATTTGCAGGTTTCCAGAACTAGTGAACAAATACAGGATTTATGATGAGGACAACACGGCTCGGTTAGCTCATTCTAAAAGTTTGAGTGAGAAGAAGGGAAAGGAACTAAATCATGGAAAAACATATAGTGCTCCAGCTGACAAAGGGAAATCAAAGGTTTCAGAGGGTAAGAAGCCAAGTGGGGAAACGAATCCCGATCCTATCAAACGCTATAGGTGGGTGGTACAGGACATCGTGCCAATGAATGCAAGAGTGATGAAATGAAATGCTTCAACTGTGGGAAGCCATGACACCTTATTGCTGATTCCAAGACTAATGCTCCAACTTGTTACAACTGTGGGGAACCTGGTCACATCATCAATAGCTAACAAAAGCCAAAGAAAGCTTAGTATTGAGGGAAAGTATTTGCATTGGCTGGATCTCAAACTACCAGTTCTGACAGGTTTATTCTAGGTACACGTTACATTCACAACATTCCTTTGACTACCATTATTGACACAGGTGCGACACACTAGTTTATTTCTACTAACTGTGTGAAAAGATTGGGTCTTATAGTGTCTACTTTGAACAGAGGAATATTTATTGATACTACAACTAATGGGTCGGAGACTACTTCTTTAATCTTCTTGAATTATCCTCTGTCAATGTATGGTAGAGACTTTGGTTTAATTTTTCTACCACTAAGTGATCTTGATGTCTTTCTGGGTATGAACTGGTTGGAATTCAACCATGTTCATACCAATTTCTAGAACAAGTCAGTATGATTTATTGCTCCTAATAATGTAGAAGACATTAATTTCATATATATTAGTCAATTCGAAGAGTTGTTGAAAGATGAAGCTGGAGTGTTTGCAATGTTTGCTTCTTTGTCCATTGAGATTCTAACAATAATTGAGGGGTTGCCAAGGGTATATGAATTTACGTAGGTGTTTCTAGATGATATTTCATATTTACCTCCAGAGAGAGAGATGGAGTTTTCTATTGATTTTTTTCCTGGTACGAGACCTATTTCTATGGCACCAAACGGAATATCAACATCAGAGTTGGGAGAACCGAAGAATCAATTCGAAGACTTACTGGAAAAAAATTTATCAGACCAAGTGTGTCACCTTGGGGAGCTCTAGTGTTGTTGGTAATGAAGAAGAATGGTAGTTGTAGTGGGGTATTCGATACCTTGTGGTTTATTGACTAAACCAAAAGTAAACATACATCCTTAGTACTCTAAGGGAACCTCTTTTTGCAAACATGTGTTGTAGGTTGGTATTTGTGAAAATATGTGCAAAATATTGGAGGGATAAGAAGAGAATATATTTTGTTTACAAATTTTGTTGTTTGAATGGATGAACCCATTGCCTACGTACCATTATAAAGGTAGGATCAAAACCTCGTAGTTCGGGGTAAAAATCACAAAGGGAGAAAACTCAACCTAAACCAACAATCCACCATGTGAGGAGATTTACATTAACCACTATGATAACTCAAACCTATAACTAATGTTTATGAAAAAGGTTTTGATAAGGTGGCCATTGGAACCACACAAAAAACTTGAAGTGAGTTATATTTACAAGTTAGGATTATTTACAAAATAAGGTCAAGATTGGATTAAGATTTATTCACAATGAGTATTGATGAAAGGAGTTTGAAAAATCAAAGGCATAATGCCTAGGTGTCTATATTGAAAAAAACAATGTCAAAGTTTTAAATAAAAGATTTTGGCTTGGGTTAGAGTGAGGAGAAGAAGAGAAAGGCTATCCCTAAAGCATTCAAAGATAAGGGAGAAGATAAAACCCTTGGAGTTCCTCTTCTTGGAATCATAGAGATGATTCAAGATGCTCCTTTCCTTTGGACTTAGCACAGAATCAAGCAATCAAACAATTTTTTTAGATTCAAGCTCCTAGGATCTCCATTTGGCTTGTCTCTCTTAACTTGGCTACTCATGGCAATGGTCCTAGTTACTATCTCAAGATGGAATCCCTATCACACAAGAGAAAACATCAATAAGTTCACAACACAATAAGAGGAATGGACAAAGAAAGAATTTGGAAGGGAAGTCCTTTAAAGTCAACTTTGGGATTTAGCATTCTAAAGGCATGAGGCCTAGTTGCTCTTCAACAAATTTAGCATTCTAAAGGCATGAGGCCTAATTGCTCTTGAACTCCTTTAAGCATAGGTATGTCCTAGTTCTAAGTCATTTCTCCTTTTTGCATTAGGTTCACACAAAACAAAGACAAGACAAGCACAAGACAACAATATATTTATATACAATAATGAGTTCAAATGAGCAAAAGGAAAATGACATAAACATAAAATATGTGCTCAACTGAGCAAAATGAAAAGCAATATGAATAAATGAGCAAGAAATAAAGTGTATTAAAGTAAATTGCAAGAAATTAAATGCTTGAATTTAAAGTTAGTAATTAGTGAAGTTATGTTAGTTTGTCATAAGACAATGTAGCGCTATGTTAAGCAATCGTAAGTGGACAAATGTAGTAGTCACACCTATCTGAGGCTGGTCAATAAAACTATAGGCAAATAAACACAAGTTAGAGATCATGACTAGTAAGCCAAGCTCCAAAAAATTATGTCGCAACCTGAAAAATACAGTGCGCGAAAAAACAACCGGCGAAAGAAAATGACAGAAGAGTCGCCACCGTGCGTTATTCATCCCAAAGGAGGGAAAGGAAACGCTCGAAGTAAACCTGAAAAAGGAAAGGACAAGACGGGGTCTTGCAACCAAATCTTGGGTTCGGGAGTCGGTTATGCGAAGGGAAGGTATTAGCACCCCTACGCATCCGTAGTACTCTACGGGATCCACTTTTGTAGTTCTTGTCTAAAGGGTGTGAGTTTATCTAATGTGTTATTTACTAAAAAAGGGGGTTAAATGAAAATGACTCGCGCGGATGTCGCATCCACTGCATACGTATCTCATCTGAATATGAGAATCAGAGTCTTCGTAGCTCGGCTACCTAGGGGTTAAGGGTAATTGTGCTCGCTAAGACATCGCGTCTTATGCCTACGTATCTCATCTGGCCTGAGAATCAGAGCAAAACGTAGTTCGGCTAACTATGGGGTTATGGATTGGGTTTTGGACGAACAACGTCACTACGCAATCTACCGGATGCTCGACCTTTGGAGACTTACTCGCCTGTAGTAGAAGGAGTTAACGTGTTGCTTTGGGTTTTAGGGTTTGGGATGCTCAAGGGCAAAAAGGCAGTCCTTGACGAAGAAACCGCGCTACCTGCAGGGATACGAACACATACAAAACAAACATGTATAAAGTAAATGTGCCAACAAGGGGCTCAGAAGTAAATAAACAAAAGAAAACAAATGCCTCCTATCGAGGTCTTCCAGCTAAGAAAGCGATAAAATGCGGAAAAGAGGTAAAAGTACCACACGGATAAAGATCCGAAGTAACAGCAATTAAAGGAGTAAGAAACCCAGGGATCTCCCAAGCTAATGCCATCAAAGAAAGGTGAGTCAATACAGGTAATCGGAATGAACCTCCAGGGGGTATCCCACAAATAAAGTGGGAAAACCACGTAAACCATCTCTGCAAGAGTCTGTGAGCCCTCACAAAAACTCAACAAAAGGGTTAGTGAAAAACGATAAGCATTTTTTCATGGATAACAGTATGGTTTCAGAAACCTCAAACCCTGTGGCATACATTTCAGAAATCATGTGATTAAACATTCAAGGCATAGGTTTCACCCATTCATGCATAATTAAACCCGTGGGCAAAAACATAATGAAATTCATCCATCATACCTCATACATTCAGATGATCCAAATTAAGAGCATAAAATCATGGGAATGGGGCAAACCTGATGGGAGAGACCGGTTGAAATCAAATGGCACGACTGGGTTTGCAAGGCAATGTTAGGGTTTGCGTGAGATGAAAGTGTCTGAGTCAGATTGAATTTTTCAGAGCTGCCTGGGGGTTGCTCTGAGTTCTCTGTCAGGTTTCTCTTCAGGTTTTGTGCAGGGTTTTGTTCCAAGGAAACCTCAGAGTATTTTTGCTTCTCTTCCTTTTTATGTCTGATCTCCCTCTTTTATAACCTGATTTTCATGGCTTTGTGGGCTCAAATGAGAGAGGTCCAAGTCCAAGTTTTTTCTATTTTATTTATTATTTTTTTATTATTATTTTTATTTATTTATTATTATTTATTTATTTATTTATTTATTTATTTTATTTTATTTTTTAAAAAAAGGTTTCTTGGATCTAACTCTGATTGACATGATGAAATGCAATATGAAATGCTAAATGAATGCATGAATGAGGAGGGCAAATTTTGGGGTGTTACAGCTGCCCCTATTCAATCATCAGCTAACCCGAGTAGGATGAAAGCGAACAGCTTATCAGACAAACGGGGTGAGTTGTGATTGAATACCAAAGACAGACCGAAAATTTGCGCTCTGAGAACACCACAAAAACGCGGAAATACACCGCGCTGTTTATTTTTCTTCCGATCCTCTGGCTAGATTTGAATCAGTCTTCTGGCTTAATCTGGAGTTTCGATCCTCTGGCTGAACCTATACTCAATTTAGTCCTCTGGTTGGATATTAATTTTGATCCTCGGGCTGGATACGATTTTGATCTTCTGGCTAGATCTTCTTCGATCTTCTGGCTAGATCTCCTTCGTTTCGATTCTCTGGCTGAATCTATTTCCTTTGATTCTCTGGCTGAATCTACTTCGATCTTCTGGCTAGATCTGAATTGTTTCGATTCTTTGGCTGAATCTATTTCCGGTCTTCGGGCTAGACCTGACTTCGATCTTCTGGCTAGATCTGGATTGTTTTGATGATAAATTCCCATCATTAGGATCCCGCATCTGAGGCATGCGCTGGTTGACCCTCTTTTGAAATCTACACCCAACCTTCATATTAGATATGCAGCTTCGAGAATATTCCACTTTTGGGCTTCGTACATATTCTTTGGGCTAGAACATGTTGTAACGACTCCTCAATTAGACTTGGGCTTGCTGGGGAAATAAAGCTTATAGGCGACTTCACTAGGGAATCTTCAAATTGAGCCTTAGGCTGGCTTACTGGAACACGACTCTCAGGCTGAATCTTCGAAATGACCCTCAGGCTGGAACACTGGAACACGATTCTCAGGCTGAATCTTCGAAATGACCCTCAGGCTGGATCACTGGAACACGATTCTCAGGCTGAATCTTCAAAATGAACCTCAGGCCGGATCACTGGAAAACGATTCTCAGGCTGAATCTTCGAAATGACCCTCAGGCTGGATCACTGGAAAACGATTCTCAGTCTGAATCTTCAAAACGACCCTCAGGCTGGATCACTCACGCTTGATCCTCTGGCTGGATCTCATGACCTTGGTTCTAAAGTAATTCTTCAGTCTGCTTGGAAGAACCTGTTTATCAGCTTATGTGTATGCTTGATATGATATGCATGCTAATGCAAATGTTATGCATGGTGTAAAAGGAAATCTGCTTGGGGAAGCAAACTCCGGTAGGGAACAGATCGCTGTATCAATCCTTGAATGCTCTATGGGGAATGATCCGTCTGCCGGGACCAATGCTCTGTGGGGAATGATCCGTCTGCCGGGACCAATGAGCCACCAAAAATAAATTGGTTGCTTGAAAAGTTTACCTTGCGGGGGGAGTATCAACTACGGAAACTTTGTTCGGCGAGGCTCTATGAGGAGAGTCTGTGGGGAAAACACTTCCTGGGGAAATGTCGTAGGAAACGACCTTTGCTGGGGATATGAACTTGCTAATCGCCCTCAAGCTGGGGATTAACAAATCTGTTAAAAATAATCTGCTGGGGAATGAGATGAACACTGGGAACACCACCCTCTCATCTGTTGGTTATGCAACCACTCCGCTGTTGCTAGGAAGATACAGTCTGACACTGTCAACTCCGCTGGGGATATATAGTCTGGATACTGTCAACTCTGCTGGGGAACATGCTCTGCTGAGGAGAGACTTTGTCAACCGCTTGGGGATGAGGATTCATGACTTGGCATCCGGTTCCTGTGACCTGCAACCAAAAATACACATATGCCTCGCGGAAATTACTCGGTTTGAATTCACCGTCCGAGATTAAGCACATTCAAAGCAATTTTAAATGTTTTCCTGTGCAAATCATCTGCAAAAGCCACCATTATGTTCATATGCAATATGTTTTATCACAAATTCGAACATTTTTGTAAACAAACTGATAAATGAAAAATAAAGAGGCTCTTTAACTAAATTATTCGACTCTTACTGGGGAGAAAATTTGTGCCAGGAATAGGCGAGGGTATCAGGAAGCTGATCCCTGAAAAGAGGTGATCGCTATAAAAAGAGAACTATCCTAATGGCAATGGGGATACGGGGTCCCCCCGAGTTTCGACTCTGCTATGGCTCGTATGTCCTCAAGACGCTCTGCTCATCTTGCTTTCTGAAGTGGATGATTAGTCGATCTTTAACCTTCGAAGATTTCCGGATTGAATGAAACGGTGATATAACACTGATGAACTCAGATCACAGTCATTCGCTTATTCCCTAACTTTTGCCTGGATCGCCCCCTTTTCGGGTTTTCAATCCACCGGGATACCCATTTTTGCCCGAGCCGCCCTTTTGGGTTTTCGACTCACCGGGTGTACTCTTTTTTATATCCCTAATTTTTTCCCGAACCTCTTTATTCTTTTTTTTTTGGTTCGTCGGGATGCCCTTTTTTTGCCTCGACTATTCTTTTTATCGTCCAGCGGGTCTATTTTATGCAAGTATTTTTTTTTAACTGCGTTTGAGTTAATAGGGGACGGGAATCCTTCGCCATCCATGGTTGTTAGCATTAAAGCTCCGCCATAGAAAATCCTTTTAACCACGTACGGACCCTCATAGTTCGGTGTCCATTTGCCCCTGTGATCTGTGTTGGGAGGAAGAAATCTTTTGAGTACCAATTCACCGACTTGATACCCCTGGGGGCGCACTTTCTGACCAAATGCTTTCTTCATTCGTCTCTGACCGAGATACGTCAATTCTGGGTACGTAGTTCCAGCATAACACCATTTCCCGTTGGTTTGATTGATGACCAAAGCTGAATCCCCGTATACATCCAGGGTTTTAATTTGTATATTGACGGCTTCCTCAAGTCTTAGGATACAAGCTTCGTATTCGGCTTCATTGTTGGAAAATTTATTTTGGCACCAAATGGCATATGAACCCCCTTTCGGTCTGATCAACACTACACCAACTCCGCGACCATTGACGTGGACCGCCCCATCAAACATCATAACCCATTTAGATTCAGGGTCAGGCCCCTCCTCCGGGAGTGGTTCCTCTCAATCTTTCGATTTGAGAAACATGATGTCCTCATCAGGAAAGTAAAACCTCATAGGTTGGTAATCATCAATCGGTTGCTCTGCAAGATAGTCTGACAAGACACTTCCCTTGATGGCTTTTTGTGAAGTGTATTGGATGTCATACTCTGTCAGTATCATTTGTCACCTAGTAACCTTTCCGGTAAGTGCTGGCTTTTCAAAAATATACTTGACTGGATCCATTTTTGATATCAATAGAGTCGTGTGAGTCAACATATACTGTCTTAGTCGGCGAGCAGCCCATGCCAAAGCGCGGCAAGTTTTCTCGAGCAATGAGTATCTTTGTTCACAGTCGGTAAACTTTTGCTAAGGTAGTATATTGCATGCTCTTTTCGACCTGACTCGTCATGCTGACCGAGCACACAACCCATTGACCTTTTTAACCCAGTCAAGTACATAATCAACGGTCTTTCCTCTCGGCCTGTAGACTTGCCCCGATCTTGATCTCTTTCTTGTCGTCTGCGGTACCGATGTTGACGGTCTCAATCACCTCCTGATAAGGTGTAATAACTCGGTCCTCCTGTTTCAACAATCTGGCTAACCCTTCAGGCAATTCACAATCTTCCTCAACCCCTTCTTCGGCTTAATAGATAGGATTGTCGAAGTCATACTTGGCCATAGCAGTGTCGTTAGTAGTGAGATCCGGGTGGTCCGCTCTGCATGATGGAGGATCATGCTTTACCTTAGAATGAGAGATTTTTTTTTTGGAAAGAAAGAAAAAACGAAAAAAGAAACATTGCCATTTTTTTGTAAAAGTAAAAAAACTGAAAGAAAGAGAACACAAAATTGTTTGCAAAAGCCGTCCTTTATTGATGATAAAAATAATTGCGAAATGTAACTAAATGGATGGCCCTACAAATGAGCCGTTACACCTTGGGCAAAGTGTAAGACTTTATTATGCATGTAATAAAGGAAAACAATAAAAATCACTCTTTCAGTAGAGTAAACCAGACGGTTTTTTCAGACAACCAATTGTCGAGCTTTTCTCCCGGGACACACGGGCGAATCCAGCTATCCAAGTCACAGTCGCTGTCAGCTTTGTCTTCATCTGCAGCATTGACGATGTGGGGAGAAACCAAACCCCCGCTGGAGAGAGTACCGGTTTCATTCTTCTGAGATCCCAGAGCATACCCCAATCCAAACTTGTCTTCTTTGATGACTGGCTCCATAAATTTGCCCCAGCCTTGGGCGTTACCAACTTTAACCACTTCGACAGCTTGCTTGTATGAAGAGATAGAAGTCCCGACCTTCTCAAACTCAGGTGAAAAGACAGCTTCGGGCGCGACCTAATTGATGTTTATGGCTTCGAAGCCCTGACACAGCATCTCGTGCATCTCGCCGTCCATCTCTACATACTTAAATGTAGACTGGTTGCTAACAAAAATATCCTCTTCACCACAGACAGTGACGACCTGACCTTCTAGTTCATATTTGAGCTTCTGGTGGAGGGTAGAAGTAACAGCACCGGCAACATGAATCCAAGGCCGACCTAGCAGACAGCTGTAGGCAGGCTGGATATCCATCACATAAAAGGTGCTCTTGAACACCTGCGGTCCAATCTTAACTGGCAACTCAACTTCGCCAAAGACAGCTCTCATAGAGCCATCAAAAGCCCTCACAACTAAGTTACTTGGCCTCAGGATGGTGTCATCGCAATCCAACTTCATTAAGGCTTTCTTTGGAAGAACATTCAGAGAAGAGCCTGTATCAACCAAAACATGGGAAAGCATCACCCCTTTGCACTCCATTGTGATATGCAAGGCTTTGTTGTGATTCCTGCCCTCAGATGTCAGGTCATTATCGGTGAAACCTAGCCCCCGGCTAGCATTTACATTGGAAACTACCGACTCCAGCTGGTTAACAGTTATCTCCGGTGGAACATAGGCCATATTCAGTACTTTCAATAAGGCTGCTCTGTGCGCCTCAGAGCACATCAATAGTGAAAGAACGGAGATCTTTGAGGGTGTCTGATTTAGCTGGTCGACTACCTTGTAGTCACTTTTCTTGATAATCCTCATAAACTCATCCACTTCTTTCTCGAATGCGGTCTTAGGAGGATCTTCCTCAGTAGTAACCTCTTCGACGGCCATCTGTTTCCCTTTAGCCTTGGCAGCTGCCTCGGCGTCAGTATTCGCGCGTAATGTTGATGGTGCAAATAGGCGTCCACTCCGAGTGAAGCGACCAACCCCTCCAACATTGTCTACAGCGGAGCTACCAATGTCAATGTCTTCTTCGTTAACTTTCTGCCCCTGGCAGTAGATATCAGCCCCATAGTGCCACGGGATATCACTGTCTTTCTCATACGGAATGGGTCCTGGTATTGTGATGGTGATCGGACCAACCAAAGTCGGTTGAGGGCTGTCAGAGTAAATTGCAACTGGTGCTGAACTTTCGATGTTCACCGCTGCTGGTTTTGTACTTTCTGGGAAATATATTGTTGTCGGAGCGAGTCTCTCGGGAACATATATTTCTTCAGGAGTGAAATAAAACGTCACCGTCGATACATCATTCTTCACTGGACGGGCCTGATTGAACTGAAGACAACCTTCATCTATCAGTTGCTGAATACCCCTTCTCAAACTGTCACATCCGTTTTCGGCAGCTTGACAATTTCTGCATTCTTCCCCACAGCCCGGGAAAATCTGTCCTTTCAGAAGTCGGTCTTTAACCACCGATAGCGAAGTCTTCACCTTAGTCACATCAGAAACCAAATTCAAAGTTTCCCCACTATCAACAACATTAATCCTCTGTCCGCCGTGAGCCGGCATCGGGTTCTGGATAACATTAGGCACCGGAGCAAAATTGATAGCCTGGGCATCTCTCAAATCTTGTACCTTTAACTGGAGAGCCTTGCAATTATCTGTAGTATGGCCAGGTGCGTTGGAGTGAAAAGCACATCTGGCGTTGACATCATAACCTCTAGGCAAATTATTGGGATCGATTGGTGGGGCCAGAGTTCTCAAAGTAACCAGATTCATGTCAATCAGCTTGGGAAGTAATACTGAATAAGGCATTGGGATTGGCTCGATGACCCGGTCCGTCTCCCTTGGACGTTGTTGATAGTGTCTCTGCTGACCCAGATTACCTCCTTGTTGTTGATTGTTGTACCTAGGTTTTTGTTGCGTATGATATTGCGGTTGAGGAATAGGTGTTGGAATAGTGACTGCGGCCACTTGATCTTGATAATAATTAGGGCGTCCTCTACCCCTGCCTCTTCCGGCATACACAACGCTTGCCTCGCCTTCTTTTCTTCGCTGACCGTTACCAGCAAACGGTCTCTTGGGACCTGATGAGTTGGAGGCACTATTGTCTTGAATTCGGCCCATCTTCAACAGACTCTCGATTCTTTCTCCAACAATTACTATCTCTGCAAAGCTGATTGACGGGCAAGCAGCCAATCTCTCAATATAATTGCCTTGAAGAGTGTTCATGAACATGTCATCCATCTCCTTTTCAGACATAGGGGATTGGACGGACGCATCAATCTGTCTCCAACGCTGAGCATACTCTCTAAAGGTTTCCTTGGCAGTCTGAGAAATACCTTGCAACAAGGTCCGATTTGGAGCCATGTCCAAGTTGTATTGATATTGCTTGACAAAAGCCTCTGCCAAGTCTTTCCAGCTCTTGATGGTAGTACGAGACAAATGAGAATACCATTCACGAGAAGCTCCAGTTAGACTGTCTTTAAAATAGTACATCCACATCTTTTCATCTTCCGTGTGAGCTCCCAACCTTCCTAGATAAGATTGGAGATGAGTGCGTGGGCAAGAAGCCCCGTTGTATTTCTTAAAAGTAGGGGGTTTGAACTTGTGAGGAATCCTTACTCCCTGAACCATACCAAGATTTGTGACATCAAAGCCTAAGGAATTTTGAGACTCCAAAGATTTGAGCTTCTCAGCAAGCTCATCCATACGGCGAGTGGTCTCGAGGGCCTCGTCGTGCAAAGAAAATTGATCATACTGATAATCTTCAGTAACGGGGCGCCCGTTAATCCGAATTCCTTGATTCACATTGTACCTTCCGCCAATACCATTTCCAACATTCCCTGTGTTGCCAACATTACCCGGGTTTCCATCAGCATTTGCGTTACCCGCGTTACCAGTGTTCACAGGGTCATTAGCGTTCCCAGGGTTACCAGGGTTTCCCTCAGCATTTGGTATCTCCACCTCCGGATCGGGTCTCGGTTGCTCAACCAATTCCCTCAGCTTTTCCTGGCCTTCTGCCATACCAGTCATCAATGTCATGAACTAATCCATCCTTTCACGCATATCAGCCAGCTCTTTCTGTACTTGGTCCATCGCTAGCTATGGACGATTTTCCTTTGTCGGGTACCTGTGGACTCGCTTGGGACCAATAACTGCCTGATACAGGGAACAAACATTAGACACTGCGGTGACACCTGCAAAACAGACAAGGGTTAATATGCATGGTATGCGATGCACTGCTTGTTCAGTTTTAAGGCACCCCCGTTTTGAAAGGGAATACCCTGCAAATGAATAAGCATGAGATGTTGGATGCAAATATGCAGATGATGTTATGCAATGCAAAGGCATGTCAATCAGAATTGATGGATCCGCTTGAACATCTGTCAGGTTGCACTGCCTGGAGAGAAATTCACTGAGGAATATAATACAAGACCAAAACTCTGCTCCAGAAAACCGGGTTGGTTGGAGGTTAAGGTTTCCTGAATTTAGCCCGCCCCTCACTGGTAGGTTCTAAGAACAGAAGTTCGTCAGCTTCAGCCCTTCAGTCGCGAATAATACGTTTACCAATGAAGGTTTGGTATTATTATGGGACAAAAGACCTCCATTGACTCCCCTCAACAGGACACCCTAATAGCAAGTTCCCAGTTTCGGGATCCTCGGATTGAGCAGCGAGAATGCGCCCACCAGAGCTAACATAATCACGTCTCAGAGGAGAGGCCTCGACTGGGTTCTTGGGAAATGGTCACCAGAGTCGACGATTTCTAGAGGAACATCCTGCCGTTACGGAACACCCGTAAGACATAATATATCCAATAGAAACCTCGTCTGGGTGTGGTTCTTCACGAACGACTTAACGTAGCAACACGCCACGCAAGCCTCATGATAATCCACTCTAAAACCTGTGTGTACACTCAAGCCTGGGTAATGGGCTTATCTCTCATAGAACACCCCATCCCAACAAACAAACAAACAGATCCAACAGATACAACAGATGCATGCAAGCAGGTAAGCAAATAAATGTACAAAAGCATGAACACCCAATAAACAAGAAATCACACAAGCTAGGAGGGACTCGCTTAGGGAA
Source organism: Lathyrus oleraceus (assembly GCF_024323335.1). Taxonomy (NCBI): domain Eukaryota; kingdom Viridiplantae; phylum Streptophyta; class Magnoliopsida; order Fabales; family Fabaceae; genus Lathyrus; species Lathyrus oleraceus. Next base: position 54,826,269 of record NC_066585.1, read on the forward strand.
GATGGACCAGCAAGAGGTCAACTTCTTAGTGTCCCCAGAAGAGTCGCCAGTTGTCGCAACCTGAAAAATACAGTGCGCAAAAAAACAACCGGCGAAAGAAAATGACAGAAGAGTCGCCACCGTGCGTTATTCATCCCAAAGGAGGGAAAGGAAACGCTCGAAGTAAACCTGAAAAAGGAAAGGACAAGACGGGGTCTTGCAACCAAATCTTGGGTTCGGGAGTCGGTTATGCGAAGGGAAGGTATTAGCACCCCTACGCATCTGTAGTACTCTACGGGATCCACTTTTGTAGTTCTTGTCTAAAGGGTGTGAGTTTATCTAATGTGTTATTTACTAAAAAAGGGGGTTAAATGAAAATGACTCGCGCGGATGTCGCATCCACTGCATACGTATCTCATCTGAATATGAGAATCAGAGTCTTCGTTGCTCGGCTACCTAGGGGTTAAGGGTAATTGTGCTCGCTAAGACATCGCGTCTAATGCCTACGTATCTCATCTGGCCTGAGAATCAGAGCAAAACGTAGTTCGGCTAACTATGGGGTTATGGATTGGGTTTTGGACGAACGACGTCACTACGCAATCTACCGGATGCTCAACCTTTGGAGACTTACTCGCCTGTAGTAGAAGGAGTTAACATGTTGGTTTGGGTTTTAGGGTTTGGGATGCTCAAGGGCAAAAAGGCAGTCCTTGACGAAGGAACCGCGCTACCTGCAGGGATACGAACACATACAAAACAAACATGTATAAAGTAAATGTGCCAACAAGGGGCTCAGAAGTAAATAAACAAAAGAAAACAAATGCCTCCTATCGAGGTCTTCCAGCTAAGAAAGCGATAAAATGCGGAAAAGAGGTAAAAGTACCACAAGGATAAAGATCCGAAGTAACAACAATTAAAGGAGTAAGAAACCCAGGGATCTCCCAAGCTAATGCCATCAAAGAAAGGTGAGTCAGTACAGGTAATCGGAATGAACCTCCAGGGGGTATCCCACAAATAAAGTGGGAAAACCACGTAAACCATCTCTGCAAGAGTCTGTGAGCCCTCACAAAAACTCAACAAAAGGGTTAGTGAAACACGATAAGCATTTTTTTCATGGATAACAGTATGGTTTCAGAAACCTCAAACCCTGTGGCATACATTTCAGAAATCATGTGATTAAACATTCAAGGCATAGGTTTCACCCATTCATGCATAATTAAACCCGTGGGCAAAAACATAATGAAATTCATCCATCATACCTCATACATTCAGATGATCCGAATTAAGAGCATAAAATCATGGGAATGAGGCAAACCAGATGGGAGAGACCGGTTGAAATCAAATGGCACGGCTGGGTTTGCAAGGCAATGTTAGGGTTTGCGTGAGATGAAAGTGTGTGAGTCAGATTGAATTTTTTAGAGCTGCCTGGGGGTTGCTCTGAGTTCTCTGTCAGGTTTCTTTTCAGGTTTTGTCCAGGGTTTTGTTCCAAGGAAACCTCAGAGTATGTTTGCTTCTCTTCCTTTTTCTGTCTGATCTCCCTCTTTTATAACCTGATTTTCATGGCTTTGTGGGCTCAAATGAGAGAGGCCCAAGTCCAAGTTTTTTCTATTTTTTTTATTATTTTTTTTATTATTATTTTTATTTATTTATTTATTTTATTTTTTTATTTTATTTTATTTTATTTTATTTTTTATTTTTTATTTTTTTTTAAAAAAAGTTTCTTGGATCTAATTCTGATTGACATGATGAAATGCAATATGAAATGCTAAATGAATGCATGAATGAGGAGGGCAAATTTTGGGGTGTTACAAATTGTCATGCCAAAACAAAAGGGGAAGGGCCTTGTATGGACTTTAGGTTTTTTGCTCGACTAAGAAGCAACCTATCTTGGACACAAAATAACTTACTTGATCTTGGATCAAGTTGAGTTTGGTTTGGATCAAAGAAGGTTAAACCTCTCATTTGTCAAGATCAACCATAAGACATTAACTCATTGGCCAAATAAAAAAAAGAATGGGATGAAGATGAAATGGATGGAAGGAGAATTCAAGTGTCAAATTCAATTGGTCAAATGTGAACCAAGTCATCATCAACCAATGCTAAACAAAAGAGAAATGAAGATTACAAGTCAACAAATCAAACATATTTTTTTGTTATTTTTTGAATTAAAATAAATGCAAAAATAAAATAAACAAAACATGGTCAAACCTCAAATTTTATTCAAATCAACTTCAACAAGTCCAATTAAATTCTCATAGGTCTAACATGGTCAAACAAGCTTTGACAAATTTTCTCAATAATTTTTGTATTCATAAACTATTTTAAAACAATTAAAAACAATGAAAAAATAACACAAATGATTTAAAATCTCAAATAAATCTCAAATCAATTAAGAAATTGATGAGACTATTTTTCACTGACTTACCATGATCCATATGTGTTAAGAAAATATTTTTGGATTTTTCAAATATCAAAAAGTAATTAAAATGAATTAAAAACTATTAAAAACCAAATAATTCACAAAAAATATTAAATAAAGTCACAAAATTAATTAAAAATCAAAATATGAAACTAGACTTTTCAAAAAAAAATTTGGCATTGGTCTCATATTTTTGTGACTTCAAATAAAATATTTATGAATTTTTGAAAATAAAATGAACTAAATGGAATTAAAACAGAAATAATGAAAATAGAAAAACCCAGCGCCCTTAGATGGTTCATTAATTGACGTGGCATTGATCTCATGGTTCAGAGGCGCGGTCACATGGTGATCCTTGGTCAAGCGTGCAACACATGGAATTAAAATAAGTCAAAGTAATGATAGGCCAGGATTATAACATTTCAGTGAGATCCAAGGGTTCCAAGGCTTCCACGTGGGGATGGTGGTGGAAATCACCATCTTCTCCAGCCAGACAACTAATTCCGGCCACCACGCGAAAGAAAGCAAACCTTAATGAAAATGAAAAAGCAAGGTATCAAAATGAAGCTAAGGTGATGTACATCACCCCTGTAACCATGGATTCTCCTCAAAGTTCCTATTTAAAGAGAAACCTAAGCTTGAAGATCATGGTACTTGATCTGAAATGGCACGATTTACAAAATTGAGACCACCACTGTCCTGCCTCATGCTTGAGGACTTTAGAAAACAACAAAAACCAAAGCAATTCACATTGTATAGCAAGATCCAGATCAAGAAAGTTTGGTGATATACCTCTGAAATGGAGCTTCAAACAGCATGAATTGTCCAAGCTCTTGATCCAATTTTGATCTGGAAATGTAATGATGATGCAAGGCTAAGGAATTGAGCTGTGAAGATCAAATAATGATGTTGAAATTCTAGCTTGAAAATGAAATAGAAAAACTGAAATTCCTTTAGGTGGGGGTTTGGTTTTCAATCCAGCAGCATTTCATATCTCCTCGTGGTTACCAGTTGAATGAGGATTAGCTTCTATTTATAGGTGGAATGGATGCAATGCCATGCTTTCCCTCGCGTGAATAAAATTTGGATCCTCCATGCATGGGCCTGTACTGGCGCATATGAGGCCCAAAAATGAATGGGAATCCATGCTGAACTCATATGGAAGTGAACTGGACATGCACAAAGGGCTGCAAAAGCTTGCACATGAAGTTTTGATGTGTATTGCAAAAATGAACATAAACATTAAGCTCTTCGAAACTCACTCATGGAAAGTCCAAAAGACTAATGTGAGTAATGGTTAGAAAGTCCTTGAAATGAGGAACAAAAGTCATGTTGGGCAAAAATTAATTTGGAGTTTGGAAATTTATGAAAACTGGCTGTGAAGTTTGGGTACAAAACATGTCTAGGTCCCTTTTGCAATTTTTCCCCAAAAACAAGCATCTTCAAGCCCTTCTGTTTCAATGATGAAAGCCTCAAATGGAAACTCCTCCAATATCAAAGTTATAGATATTTTCAAGATGATCAATTTAGACTTAAATTTTACATCATTTAGATTTTTCATGAGAAAGTTGTGGGCACTTGAAGTTGGACATTTTTCAAATTCAATGGCTTTGGTCCAAAGTGACCTATAATGTTTTGTATTATCACATGTATTTCTTTTAGGGTTATTGTAATACCCCAATTTTGTCCCTAAGATCCCTCATGGCCTCATAACATTGCATTTGCAAAGCCTCAAGGATCATAAGCATCTTGGTTCCCCTTGCCTTTGGGTGGGACCTCTTGTGAGTGGTTTGAGATCACCAAGTATGCTTGAATTGTATATTATTGCTCTTATCATCTTTATTCACTAACCAAAAGCACAAAAATATGTCCCTAACATCTTTTGTTTGTAGCTTGAGCAATCACAAGGTCAAGAGCTTCAAGGAGGTCCTTTGTGCAAAGATATGGTCAAGAGAAGATGAAAACAAGCATGGAAATGGTTCCCAAAGCTCTTACCCATCAAATATGCCTCCCAAGTATCTCAATTCATCATTTTGATCAAAGCAAGTCAAGAGTTTGAGGTTTGTTTCCCAAAGAAACCCTAATTCATCTATGTACCACAATGCCTTGCTCCTGAAGCAACCTCAGCCCATGATCAAATACAATCAAGGGAAGATCTTTAATTCATCATTTCGTGCATATTGAAACTTATTTGAGTGCCCTCAATCATCAATTTATCAAGGTATGAGTTATGGACTTGAGAAGTTGATCAGTCAATTCATTTGACTATTTTGAAATGCACTGAGACATAACTTTTTATGTGTTAGTCAAATAGAGATGATCCCAAAATAAAATATGTTTTTAAGTGCAATATGAACAACTTTCATGTTCATCAACAATTTATTTGAAGCTTGGAAGGTCATCATCCATTCCAAGACATTATAGGTCATTTTGACTGAAACCCTAATTTTGGGTCAACTTCCTAAGAACATAACTCATTCATTTTTTATGATTTTGAGGTGGTATCAAATGAATTGGAAAGCTTAAGATGTCTACTTCAAATGTTATGTTGAACAAAATTTCAAAATCTCAAAGGAAATACATGTGATAATGCAAAACATTATAGGTCACTTTCGACCAAATGCATTGAAAGGCAAAAAAGTCCAACTTCAAGTGCCCATAACTCTTTCATCAAAAATCCTAATGATGCAAAAGTTAATTGCATTTTGATTGTATTGAAAATATTTACAACTTTTATGTTGGAGGTTTTTTCATTTGAGGTTTGCATCATCAAAGCAGAGGGGCTTGAACATTGGCCAAATTTGGAAACCTCACCTTTGCATGCTTTGCACCTTACACTTTAAACTAAAAATTCACTAATTTCCAAACTTCAAATGGATTTTTGCCCAACATAACATGTGTTCCTTACATCAAGACCTTTCCAACCATTACTCACATGCTCATGTTCGGATTTAGCAAATGGCATATTCTAAGAGGAGAAGTTTTAGGCATAATTGTGCATAACATGTTGGAACTCATTACACAAGCTTGTGCATTGCCAATTACACGTCCATTTCAGCTCAATTATACTGCAGATTGCATTTGGCATTGAATTTGGGCCTTTTACATGATAATGCAAGCCTATGCAAAGAGTATCCACTTGCCATGCACACACGGATTTCTCATTGCTTGCACCATGCTTGGCTATAAATAGAAGCACCATTCCATTCAATTTGGATCGATGAATTAACCTGATATGCTGTTGAATTGAAAACCAAACCTCTCACCAAAGGAACAATTTCATTTTCATTCAAATTTTTCAGATCTGAAATTCAACTAAATCTGGTTGAATCTCTAGATCTAAAGTTCTTAGACCTTCATCCTATAGTCTTCGAAACTCACTATTCTTTGATCTATTTCCTTGGATATTGTGTTGTCTGAAGTCCTCTCCATAGAGGCATCATTGCTGTGTATTCAATTTTCAAAATCAAGCAAGTTCATGATGAACACCATCAAGCTTCCATCTCTGATTTCTCTCTTAATAGGAATCTAGAGTGGAAGTGAGTGGTATAGGAGTGATGTACATCACTTCCTCTTTCGAGTGATGCCTGGATTGTGTGTTTTGGTGCACATTTGCTCTTCTGCAAATTTGAGCTCTCACCGGAGCTAGCCGGAGAAGAGGGTGGCGCTGGCCACCGTCTGGTCTCCAGATCCAATCGTGGCCATCCATTCTTATTTCCAGATCTAATCCTGACTTTTGCTTCTTATCACTTTTAATAATTCATTGTGTTACGCATGGACTGAAGCCTACCATGGAAGCGCGCATGTGGAGCGTTTGATCAGCCACGTCAATTAATGAGGCTTGATCAGACGCTCCTTGTTTTTTTTTATTTTTCTATTTTTCTGATTTTATTTCTCTTATTCCCTTTTATTTCAAAAATTCATAACTTCTTCATTTTAATTCCAAAAAATATGGGACCAATTGCATTCTTCTTCAAATAATTTCTAGTTTCTAAAAATGATTTTTAATATTTTTTTATTGTGTCATTTGATATTTTGGTGAATTTTCTCTTTTCTGGTTATTTTTAATTCATTTTAAATAGTTTTTGATATTCAAAAAATACAAAAATATTTTCCTAACCTATTTGAATGATGATAGATCTATGAAAAATATTCTCATCAATTTTTTAAATGATTTGAGATTTTAGTTCAATTAGGTTATTTTTATTCATTTTTAATTGATTAAAATTAGTTTCTGACTTTTAAAAATGTTGAAATTTTTTGTCAAACTTTGTTTGACCTTGTTGAACTTGGGATAAATCACTTGGACCTTTCAAGGTTGATTGGAAGTGATTTTGAAGTTTGACCTTTCTTTTATTTTTAATTCATGTTTATTTTGATATTAAAAATGCCAAAAATATTTTGCTTATTGTTTGACCTCCAATCTTCATCCCATTTCTGGTTTCTCATTGTTTGACTTTGACTTTCAATGTCATTTGGTCAACACACATGGATTGGTACATTTTATTTCATCTTATGCATTTTAATCCTTCCATTTCATAATCCATTATTCATCTTCTTCTTCTTCTTTCTTCTTTTTGATCAATGAGTTGAAGGTTGATAAGTTAGCATTGATTAGGGAGGTTTAATCTTCTTTGATTCAAATCTAATTCATCTTGATCAAGGGATCAAGTGAATGGTGTTTCATTAAGGATAGGTTGCTTCCTAAATCATGCAAAGGACTTAAACCAATACAAGATCAATTCTCTTTTTTCTTTTTGGCATGGCAAGTTGTTGGAACTTGGTTCACTAATCAAGACTTCTAACTTGTGTTGTTTCCTACATTATTATTGACCGGCCTCAGATAGTTATGACTTCTACATAAGTCCAATTACGATTGCTTAACATAGCGCTAAATTTGCCTTATGGCACACTAACTACTAACACTAACCATTAACCATTAACATTTACTTTTTGCACTTTACATTTATGCAATTTATCATTCTTGTACATATTATTCATTTGCTTTTTAATTTGCTCATTGGAGCACATGTTTATGTTAATGCCATTTGCCTTTTGCTCACTTGAGCATATAATTGTGTATATATATATCTTGTGTGCTTGTGTTTGTCTGTTTGTTGTGAACTAAATGTGAAGAATTGGACAAAATGGACTTAGACTTTAGGACTTTACCCAAGCAAATGGAGTTTGAAGAGCAACTAGGCCTCATGCCTTTAGAGTGCTTAAATGTCAAAGAGCAACTAGGCCTCATGCCTTTAGAATGCTTAATGCTTAAGGATGAACATTGAAATGACTATATTCTAAATTCCCTCTTGTCCATTCTTTGATTGTTAATAAAACCTTTTGATGTGTGTGTTTTTGTGCTAGGGATTCCAACATTGAGCCAAATTGAGGAACCATTGCCATGAGCTTCTAAGAGAGAGGGATCTTCCAAGAGTTCATTTGATTGTTGATTGCTTGAGTTTATGCTTATGTGTTTGCTTATTCTAGAGGATGGGAGCTACTTGGATCATCAATATGATCTCAAGAGAGGAACTCCATTTGTGGTTTTACTTCTTGTCCCTTATCTCTTGTATGCTTAGGATCTTAGCCATTCTTCTTCTTCTCCTCACTCTAACCTGTAAGACCCCAATTTTGGCCCTAAGATCCCTCATGGCCCATATCATATCATATCATGGCCTCAAGGATCATTGCATGCCCTAGTTTCCCTCCTAGTGGGTGGGTTACCTTGTGAGTGTGGTTCTTGATCACCAAGCATGTATTGCATTTGTATATCATTGCTTTTCATATGTTTACTAACCAAAAGTACAAAAATATTGTCATCTAACCTTGTTACTTGCAGCTGAAGCAATCAACAGTCAAACAGTCAAATCATTCATTGAGCAATGGATGGTGGCCATTCTTGAAGAATTTGGGCACCATGATCATTCATCAAGAGTTCATATGAGTTGTGATATCATTTGGAATCAAGATCTCAAGTGATTAGGGTTTGGAATTCATCAGAACATGGTTCAGTCAACCAAAACCCTAGCAAAGTCAACTGTGGTCAACTGTGCATTTAATCAGTGATTTGATGATGGGAATTGGTTTGAGAGGTCTCATTAATGTCCATATAAGCCTTATATAACATGTCAAACATCATCATTGAAGAATTTGAAGTCAGACAAGAAATTTCCAAAAATAGAAAGTTGACCTGTAATTGGAATTTGCTAAAAATGGAAAGTCTTGTTCCTCAAGATTACATCATCATAAAAGCTTCAAATGAATTTTTGCCCAACATGAAAGTTGAAGGTCTTGTTCTCCCATTTCCAAAAAGTCCAAGAACACTCATTTCTCATTTATGGTTGGCAAGTTATGATCAAATCATTCTCAAGAATTTTTGAACTTCAAAGTGGCATATCTTCCAAACCATTTGGCCAAATTGAGTGAGGTTTTTTGCTACAAGTCATATTTGATGTGCTCTATCCAAATCTTTCATCACAATCCACCAAAAATCAACCAATCAAAATTGCCTTTTTCAAGTGGCTTGAATTAAAATGAGTGAGGTGAAAAAATGACTTTTCAATTTAAACATTTCCAACACATTCTACCATTTACAAATGCTCAGAAATCATGTTTCGGATGTGCTCAAGGCCCAATTTCGTGCATGTACATGCACCCCATGCAATTTGGTTGGTTTTTTAGCAAATTGTCAAAACACACTCATTTAAGCCAAAACCAATTACCATCTTCATTAACCATGATTAGTAACATTAAACAGACTATATATGGATCATTTTTAGTCTGAAAACCCTAGACACACTTTGCCAAACCAGATCAAAATCCATTTTCTCTCAAATTCTCATTTCCTCACTTGGAACATTTTCTGAAAACTGTCAAAAGAATTCGTGTTTGTGAGCTTTGTTTCATCATTCACCATCACCTTGGAAGCATTTGCAAGCATGGAATCACCACTGTAAGCAAGGAATCCGCTGCTGTTCCATTGAAGCTCTTCCATGGCAGTTGGACTTTGGAGCGCGATTGAGTAAGAGTGAGCTAGAACCCTTCATTCATTCATCATCTGGAGCATTATTGAACATCTATTTCTACTTTGCACGGCCAAACAACCAACAAATCATCACTGCTCTTCAAATTTGGTAAGAATTCGAATAACACCATTTTCAAAATCATGCTATGCTTTAGAAAGGTCTTTCCATGCTGAATATGATGAGCTTTAAATCGTTGAAAATGGTCGAGTATTGTAGAAGTTATGTTGAAATGAAGCTTGATATTCAAATATGTTTTTGCTTGGTTCTTTCATGATAGCTTGAATTAATGAAAATGGATGTTGTAATGTTGATGTACACTGTTTGCTGGTTTGAATGATGTATTCGTTGCCAAAATCAGGAAAGTTTGTTCTTCATGTTCATGAACACGACCACTGTAGCTAGAACCCTAATATTCAAAACCCAGAAATGCATTTGATCCATGAAACCCGTGTTCTGCATGATTTCTTCTGTTTGTGGCCCATGAAGCCAATCCGCGCTTGCCACATCCTTAAGTGAAACGCTGAGTTTCACTTAAGGGATCCAAATATTACGGTTTTGCCATTCTGTGTTTATTATTTAATTAATTCATTTTCTATTTCAATATTTATTTCATTTTTGCATGGCAACTTAGAAAAATCATAAGTGCTTCAATTCTAATCCAAATTACATGGGATTTTTTGTGAAATGCTCCTCATGACCTCTAGCTTTTTATGATGATTTTTCCAGATTTTTTGCATGTGTGAATTTTAAAATGTGCTAGGGTTTGTTCATGTATGTCCATTTGTGTATGTTTTGCCAAATTGTTTGTGAAATGATGATACATTATCCAATGCTTCCCAAATTTTTTGTGCTTAAACTAGACATGTTCATGGTGATTTTGGTGTATAGTTTTTGATTTTATCATTGCTGGTTGGTGAGTTATGATTTTTTGAATAGGGGTGTGACAATTTGTGTCACGCCATTCATGTCCAACTTCATGATTTTAATTACCATGCTTCTTGAACTCAAATTGGTTTGGATTTTTGCATGAAGATACTTATGGATGTCTGGTTTACATGTGATTTTTTCTGGAATTATTGATGGCATTTCCTATTTGTTTGGGATTTTCTCCCCTGTTTGGTCATATGTTGACTTTTTGTGACACATGTTCTCATATGATTTGTGAAATTCTCATGCTTAATTGGATGGACTTGAAATTTGACATGTGATTTGTAGACATCTTAAACTTTGTCATGGTTTTGATCCCATTCTTTTATCATATGTTGTCACTGTTTTATGATTTATTGAAGTTGGTGCATGTTTTGTTACTTTGTATGAGTATGCTTGAACTTGCTTTAACTTTCTGATTTTCATTGACCTACTTCCCTTGATCCAAATGATCTGAAATTTGGTATGCTTATCATGCTATGTATTATGTTTGATCATAAATTATTTGATGATTTATTGAAATGTTTATGATTGGTTTTGAGTTGAGTCATTCTGTTGACTTCTATGAGCTTCTATATGACATGCTTTGACCTAATTTGCTTATGAAATGATGATGATGAATGATATGCATGTGAAACCAATTGAGTTTGTCTCCTAATTGTTTGAACTTGATTTTGGATGGATTTCACTTGCTGTTTTGATTTTCTTATCTCTTTTTGACCCTAGGCTTGTCCTAGTGGTCATGTTGCTCATGTTTAAGTTTGTTGTTTCAGGTTAAGCAACAAATGCTCCAAAGAGATCAATACAAATTGAATGAGCTTGATTTGATTATCATGAACTAACTTGTTTGTTTTGTAGGTTGCTTGGCTCACATGCTTTGAGCCTTGTGCATTGCACATTTAACTGATTGTGTTGACTGTTGATCTCTATCTTATTTTGGTTTGACTTTGAGTTGTGTGCTGATTCTGTTTGACTGGTTTCAGGTACCATTAGTTGCTTAGTTCTTTAAGAACTTGATTTGCTTTGCTTAATAGCAATTTGCATTGAGGTATAATTTCTTATCTTCATGTAGTCTGGAAGACCTGGCCTGTTACTTGGCCAGGCAACTGTCTGAAGTCCTCCTTAAGAGGCAATGTTTGTGAATGTTTACATTTGTCCCAAGCAGGAAAAGTCCTTGGAACAAGGCAATTGGTAGAACCCAAGAGATATGCAACCTATCTCCTACTATTCTGTGTGTCACTCACCTTGCTCACACCACATGTGTTGATGCATAGTGAGTAAAAGCCCAAGATCTATCGAGTCAATAATCTGTGGAGAGAGTTCCTACTTTCTGAACTCCCACGCCTTCTGATATTCAAATGCTCTCCCTGACCAGGGATAAGAGCAATGAGGCACACCCCTCATATCCTCTCACATGCTTCACCTTAGCCCCTCAATGGCAAGGTTAAGAGCACCATTAACCCTATTCCAGTTGGCTTCAATGCCTAACCCTTTTGTATGAGCCTTATTGTTTGGTTATAGTGTGTGCTGATTGACTTCATTAATTGATTGTTTACTTCATATACACATGTCTGCTTGCATGCTTTGTGCATTTATCATCATTAATTGCTCATTAGTGCATGATCATTTCATTTGTCTCTGTGACATGTCTTTATTGTTTGCCCATTGAGGACAATTGTAAGACCATCCATTGGCCATTGCTCCTATGATATGGAAGTGAGTATAAGACCATCTCATTGGCCACTCATCTTCTCTTTGCTTGATGCATTTGCATTTGTTGTATGTGAGGATGCAACTGTAAGTCCCTGCAAGTTGGCTTTTTCTTTCCTATGATCATATGTTGGATATTAGTATAAGCCCAGACAGATTGGCATCCGGTATCCAAGTTTCGTTTTGTTTTAGGAGATTGGAATAAGTCCATCTATTGGCTTCCGATATCCTTGTTTCTTTATTTAGGAGATTGGTGTAAATCCATCTAGTGGTATCCGGTATCCGCTTTGTTTGTGAGATTGGAGTAAGACCATCGAGTGGCATCTGGTATCATTTGTATGCTTATTTTGTTATTGCTCATTGCCTATTCCAAAGGACACACTTGAATCATCTTCCATATGATTTCAAGAGGTGAACCCTCTAAGAAGTTTTACACTCCATCTTCATCCATTCATCCCCATCTCATCCTAAACCTTTTCACACATCACTTTTCAAACTTGAGATAAATATTGTGCAAACATCTTCATGCTTTTCAAACTAAAAACCTGGACCCCAAGTCCTTGACTTTTTCAAACTCCATTTCATAATACTTCTTTTGAATCAATCTTAATCATACTTTGACCCTACTTTCATGAATACTCATAATCAATTAACTTCACTCATTCAATTGTTTTGTGGCTTCGTCCATTCTTGCTAAGTTTTCACACATTAGCCATAGGTTTCCATTATCATTGTGGTTGATGTAAATCTTACCCTATCCTTAGTGAGTCGACTATAAGACTTCCGTACTGAAAACAGGGTTAACCCCTCTAGTACGTCGAAGCTATCCTCGCATGGTGGATGTTGGTCTTGGTTGAGTTTTCTCCCATTGATAATGAAAGACCTTAGGGCTTGTGTTTTAAAATGAACTCACAAACTTTTGGAAATCTTTTAGCCGAACTACGGCATTTTGATCCTTACCTTTGATGGAAGGTACGTAGGCAACGGGTTCATCCGTTCGAACACAAAAATAATAAAAATTGTATATTCTTTTCTCATCATCCCAATCATGTTTGCACAATAAATATTTCATAACAAATAACAATTTTAGTACAACAAGTGTGAAAAGGGCTCCCTAGGAGTACCTAGGACGTAATGGGTGCCTAACACCTTCCCATTGCGTAATTTACCCCTTACCCAGACTCTCTGATCTTTTTATTAGTTTTCTACGCGTAAAACTTCTTAGGCTTTTGTTCGCTTTTTAGCCAGTCCTTTGGATAAATAAAAGTGCGGTGGCGACTCGAATTCATTGTATGCTTTGCTTATGATTTAATCAATAGATCATATGGCGACGAATACACCGCTACATAACCCAAGCCAAAACTTTGGTGCAAACATCCAACACTTGTTTTCAACATTAGAAACCTAAGCCTTATGCTTTTAATTTTCAAAACTCTCTTTTCATAATACTTATTTTGAATTGAACTTCTAAGTCAACTTTGACCATTTTTGTAAATAATTTTCATTGGTAAATATAACCCATTCAAATGCTTTTGTGGTTTCAATGGCCACTTTCTTAAATCACTTTTTCATAACCTTTAGCTATTAGGTTTGAGTTATCCTTGAGGTAGATGTAATTATCTCCTATATCCTTAGTGATGGACAATGAGTCTTCCATGCTTATTATAGGGCTAACCCCTCATTAGCATGTTGAAGTTATCCTCACATGGTGGATTTGTGGTTTTAGGTTGAGTTTTCTCCCTTCGATAACAAAAGACCTTAAGGATTTTGGACCAATCATTTCACCAACTCATTTTGAGATTTTTACCCCGAACTACGAGGTTTAGATCCTAATCTTTTTTAAGATGGTACGTAGGCAATGGGTTTATCCATCCAAACACAAAAAATGTAAATAACTTGTATATTCTCTTCTCATATCTTCAATCATGTTTGCACAAACAATTTTTTTACAAAATAACAACCTTATAACAAATGTGAAAAGGGCTCCCTAGGAGTACCTAGGATGTTTTAGGTGCCTAACACCTTCCCATTGCATAACCAACCCGCCTACCCAGATCTCTGACTCTCTTTTACTAGTTTTTGATTCGATAAAACTTTTAGGTTTTTGTTCGCTTTCTAACCATTCCATTGGATAAATAGAAGTGCGGTGGCGACTCGACTTGTATGATTTACCTTGGATTTAGTCAATATCTCTAATGGTAACAAATACCCCGCTACAGAAAAGTGGCGACTCTGCCGGGGATGGCATTTCCCTAGTGTGTTTTGCCTACTTTTCATATTTGTTGTATTGTATTGTATTATTTTTTGTGACATATTTTTGTGCAATTTGGGATTATTGTATTGTATGTAATGATTGATTTGCTTGAATATTAATTCCTTGTATACTTGGTGATCTTTGTGAGATGAGTTCTATACCCGGACTCGAGTGCACTTAGAATAGGAGAATGGCATAGTCTTGTTGACTTCTGTGGAGTTATTCCTTAGCAAGTTGACTTGCAAGTCTATTCACTTGGTGGAGGTCATGTTGGGATCAATAATGTCACACGAGTAGTTGTGGTTAGACATTACTCTTTCCAATATGAACCTTAGAAGCCAAGGACCTTAGTTTACCAAGCCCATCTTGGCCTATTCTTAGGATGTAGTGCGAAAGTCGTTCAAATGTAAGATTTGATACGATTGTTACGTGATACTACACTCATAAGAGTCTCTCTTGAGAATATTTTTGGAATACGAGTAGTCGTTTCTCCGATAATATCCGAAAGATGGGATGATGACTATGGGAACCTCTTGTAGAACATGTTTGGCAGGTTTAAACCCTAGTACACTCCCTTTGGGTGGTCCTTAACCGAAACTCCATGCTCGTGACTCGCAACAAACCCTTGATTCGTGGTTGATCCGTTCATGTATCCTTAATATCAATGGAACTTGGGTGTTGATAAGGTGTAAACCATAATCCACCAAAATGGATGATTGATATTAAGGGTGCCATGATCCATCCCATGACCTTTGTTTGGTGTGCTTTGCTTGATCCTTGAGTGTGATTGTTGCATTCATGCATTCATGCACCCATTTGCATCCATATCATCAATAATGAAGAAAATTTTCAAGGAACTTAAGAGGTCTATTTGCAAACTTTCAGACATGGAGAGACAAAGAAGGAATACAAAGAAGTACAGCTTCAGACAACCAGATTTGAAAGAGTTAAGGAATCTGATATCCTATGTACTAGATCTTGTAGCGGTGTATTCGTCACTATATGATTTATTGATTAAACCATAAGCAAAGTATACAAGGAATCGAGTCGCCACCGCACTTTTATTTATCCTAAGGAATGGCTAAAAAGCGAACAAAAGCCTAAGAAGTTTTACACATAGAAAACTAATGAAAAGATCAGAGAATCTGGATAAGGGGTAAATTACGCAATGGGAAGGTGTTAGGCACCCATCACGTCCTAGGTACTCCTAGGGAGCCCTTTTCACACTTGTTGTATAAAAATGTTTATTTGTTTATGAAATATTGTGCAAACATGAATGGGATGATGATAAAAGAATGTACAAGTTAGTTATTTTTGTGTTTGAACGGATGAACCCGTTGCCTACGTACCTTCCATCAAAGGTAAGGATCAAAACGCCGTTGTTCGGCTAAAAGATTTCCAAAAATTAGTGAGTTCAATTTTAAAACACAAGCACTAAGGCTTTTCATTACCAATGGGAGGAAACTCAACCTGAATCAACAATCCACCATGCGAGGACGGCTTCGACGTACTAGAGGGGTTAACCCTGTTTTCAGTACGGAAGTCTTACAATCGACTCACTAAGGATAAGGTAAGATTTACATCAACCACTATGGTAATTGAAACCTACGGCTAATGTATGAAATCATATTAACAATGGACGAAGCCACAAAACAATTGAATGTGTGAAGTTAATTGATTATGAGTATTCACAAAATATGGTCAAGGTATGATTAAGATTGATTCAAAGAAGTGTTATGAAATGGAGTTTGAAAAGTCAAGGACTTAGGGTCCAGGTTTCTAATTTGAAAAGACATGAGAATGTTTGCACAACAAGTCAAAGTTTTTGAAAGCAATGTGTGAAAAGGTTTAGGACAAAGAGGGTGAATGGATAATGGAGTGTAAAACTTCCTAGAAAGGTTCACCTCTTGAAATCATATAGAAGATGATTCAAGTGCGTCCTTTGGAATGAGGCAACAAAACAAGTAAGCAAGCAAATGAAAGCAAGGTGATACCGGATGCCATCAATGGACTTATACCAATCTCACAAACAAAAGCGGATACCGGATACCAATAAATGGATTTACACCAATCTCCTAAAACAAAACGATGATACCGGAAGCCAATAAATGGTCTTACTCCAATCTCACAAACAAAGGCGGATATCGGATACCAATAAATGGATTTATTCCAATCTCCTAAGGTAAAACAAAACTTGGATGTTAGATGCCAATCTATCTGGGCTTACTCTGATCTCCAACAAATGATCATAGGAAATACAAATGCCAACAACATGGACTTATAATTGTATCCTCACATACTACGAACAAACAAGCACTAGGCAATGGACATGAGTAGCCAAATGAAATGGTCTTACACTCTATCCCTTCCAAATCATAGGAACAATGGCCAATTAATGGACTTACTGTTGTCCTCAATGGGCAAACCAAAGATGGATCACAAAGATATGAAATGATGATCATGCAATAATGAACGATCAATGATGATAAATGCACAAAGGCATGCAAGCAAACATGTACAAATGCAACAAGCAATCAATCAGACAACGTCATTTAGCACACACTATAACCAAGCAATTAGGCTCAAGCAAAGGGTTAGACTTTAAAGTCAACTGGAACGGGGTAAATGGTGCTCTTAACCTTGACATTGAGAGCCAAGGTGAAGCAGATGAAAGGATATGAGGGGTGTGCCTCATTGCTCTTATCTCTGGTCAGAGAGAGCCTTGAATATCAGAAGGTGTGGGAGTTCAGAAAGATGGAACTCTCTCCACAAGTTAATGACTCCATAGATCTTGGGCTTTTACTCACTATGCATCAACACATGTGGTGTGAGCAAGGTGAGTGACTCACAGAATAGTAGGAGATGGACTATACATCTCTTTTGTCTACCATTTGCCTTATTAAAGGACTTCACCTGCTTGGGGACAAAGATTAAACAATCACAGACATTGCCTATTAAGGAGGACTTCAGACAGGTGCCTGGCTAAATAACAAGCCAGGTCTTCCAGAGTACATGGAGACAAGAGATTCTACCTCAATGCTAATGCTATCAAGCAAAGCAATAGAAACTTCACAAAGGAACTAAAGCAACTATGGTACCTGAAATCAATCAAATATAATCAGTATACCAATCACAAAGTCAAAACACACAAGATAAGAACCAACAGTCAACACAATCAATCACATGTGCAAAGCACAAACTCAAAGCAAATGAGTTAGCATCCTACAAAATAAACCAAGTTAGTTCATCACAATCAAATAAACCAAACTCAATCAACTTGAATTAATCTCCTTAAAGCATTTACTTCTTCAACCTGAAAATCAAACTCAAATGTGAGAAGTATACCCTTAGGCCCAAAGCCTAGGGTCAAAGGAGGGGAAAAAATTTAAAACAGAACATGAAAGTTGACCAAAACCAAGATTAATCAAATAAGAACAAAGTCTAATTGGTCCCATATCAAAACTATACACCAATTGCATTTCATAAGCAAATCATGTCAAACTAGGCAAGTTAAGAACTCAATGATGTAAACAGAATGAACACAAGCATATCAATACCAAAACGGCTCAATAAATTCCATGAAAAATCATGCTTAAATAGAACACATTGAATGAGCAACACACCAAATTTCATGGGATTTGGATAAAGGGAAGCAAGTCAATTAAAATCCCTAAGTCAAAGCATATTCAAGCAAGCTCATACAAGACCACAAATCATACATCAAGTTCATGCAAGCATAAAACAGTGACCAAACATGATAAATGAATGAAATCAAAGCCATGGCAAACTTCAAGATGTCTTTAATACACATGCCAAATTTCAAAGTCATCCAATAAACATCAAGGATTTCACAAATCATATGATATCATGACTCACAAAATATTCACAATTGGTCAAACAGAGGGAAAATTCTCAAACAAATAGAAAATGCATTCAAAAATCCCAGGAAAAATCACAAGCAAACTAGACATCAATAAGTACCCACATGCAAAAATCCAGATCAATTCAAGTTCAATAGTCATGGAAAATAAAATCAAGAACATGAACAAGACATGGTGTGACATACATTGTCACACCTCCAAAGATTACATCATATCTCACAATCCAGAAATGCAAAATTAGCAAACCATATACCAAAATGACCAGGAGTGAGTCTAGATCATGCATATAAAATTTCAAGCATTTGGGAGCAAGCATCAAGATTTCATAATTAAAATGGCAAAACATAGGCAAATAGCATACATGAACAAAATCATTAGACCAAAATAAAAACCAGCCGTGCACAACTTTTGCTATCATGCCTATAAAAAACTAGAGGAAAAATGGAGATCAATGCAAAAATTCCCACTCAATTTGGATTAAAGATGAATCACTTATGATTTTTTGAAGTTTGATTATGAAATGAAATAAAATTTAGAAAATAAAATGAAATTAAATGAGCGCATGGCAAAAGCGTAATTATGCTGAACATTTGAATCTTTTCCGCCAGTATGAAACGCTGCGTTTCATTAAAGGAAACGTAGCCCCAATCAGCGCGTGACATGTGGACGAATACATGTGAGAAAAACAGCAAAATGCATGCAGAAACGCGGGGAGAGGATCAAAAACAGCCTGGAAATGCAAACCCTAGTGTTCTTCAGTGTTCATCGTGATTCATCATCTCAAAATCGAAACTCCACAGAAATCCAAGAGAAGCATATCAATGGAATCATCACACATCACACATCACATATCCAGTTTTCAATTAACCTAATTCTACTCATGTTAAACGGATCGAGCCATGGAAGATTCATGTGTCCAAGTTCAAAACAGCATAACTACATCAATACTTAATGAAAATTCACGATTCAACTTTCAGAATGACCTATGTTACACGATCTACAAGAGGCACACAAGCATTTCACCAATTGGAAAGATTGAATTCTAACCTTGCTGGAGAGACAGTGTGGAATTCGTGCGAATCAAGGCCAGGAAATTGAAAACAAATGATCTATGAAGCTCCAGAAGATGAATGAGTGAGGTGCTTTAGCTCAACAATGCTCCAACTTCAAGAAATCTCCAACTGCCATGAACATGAGCTTACTTCAACAGCTGCGATTTAGGCCTGGATTATGCACGATCTGGCTTCAATTCAACACAACAATGCTTGCAGATGAATGTTAGAACAAGAAGCAAGCAAGAACAATCAAGAAATTCGATGAAAAATGAGAAAAAGTTTTGAGGAGATTTGAGAGAATTTGAGAGATTTTTGAGATTGGATCTGAGATTGTGATTGTGGATTTCGAAATTCTGTTACAATTAAGACTATATAGTACCTGTTAATCCAACTGTTAAACATGATTAGCAACAATGCAAATGAATTAATGAATTAAGCATGTTATGCAATTTGGCAAAAATGCCCTTTTTCAAATGGAACCAATGGAACAGTGAAATTCCTCTTGCAGCAAGTCCAAATTTCTGTTTTGAAGTGATTGGCATTGGTTAGGAGTGAAAATCATGTGTATTTTTCAAAATCACTTTTTTCCCACCCAAAATTTAAATGGTTCACTTGAAAAATGACCTTTTTATATGATGATTTTTGATGAAATGTTATGATGGATTATGATAAAGCATGTCAAATGGAGTTTGCTCAAAGAAGAATCACACAATTTGGCCAAATGGTTCAAGAGTTATGCCTCCTTGAAGTTCAACTTTTCTTGAAAATGATTTGATCATAACTTGCCAACCATAAATGAGAAGTGGATGTTCTTGGACTTTTTGGAAAGGCAAGAGCAATATCTTCAACTTTCATGTTGGACACATTTTGATTTGAAGCTTTCTTGATGATGTAAAGTTGAGGAGAAGAACTTTCAATTTTTGGCAGTTGGAAATTACAGGTCATTACTATTTTGGGAAACTTTTTGTCTGACCTCCAATTCCTCAATGTTGATGTTTGACATGTTATATGAGGCTTGTGTGGACATGAATGAGATTTCTCAAACCATTTCCCACCATCAAATCACTGATTAAATGCACAGTTGACCACAGTTGACTTTGCTAGGGTTTTGGTTGACTGAGCCATGTTTTGATGAATTCCAAGCCCCTACCACTTGAGATCTTGATTCCACATGGTGTCACAACTCACATGAATCTCTTATGAATGATCATGGTACCCAAATTCTTCAAGAATGGCCACCATCTATTGCTCAATGACTGATTTTGATTGATTTGACCCAATTGCTTCATCTGCAAGTAACAATGTTAGATGATAATATTTTTGTACTTTTGGTTAGTAAACAAATGAAAAGCAATGATATACAAATGCAATACATGCTTGGTGATCAAGAACCACACTCACAATGTAACCCACCCACTAGGAGGGAGGCAAGGTGCACAATGATCCTTGAGGAAATGATATGATTGATATGATGCCATGAGGGATCTTAGGGCCAAAATTGGGGTCTTACAGATCCCTTGGGTTTCAAGGCTCGTTTTGGGAAGCTTCTTCCTCTTCTGACTACTCAGGTGGATGAAGCATTGATGAGTGTATTGGTGCAGTTTTATGATCCATTATACCGTTGCTTCACATTTCCGGATTTTTAGCTTTTGCCCACGCTTGAGGAGTATGCCTACCTTGTGGGTATACCTATTCTAGACCAGTTGTCGTTCAGTGGCTTGGAGAATGTTCCCACTTCTCAAGAGATAGCAGACATGTTACATATAGATGAATCTCTGGTTGGTGCTCATATGACTACCAAAGGTGGAATTCAAGGTCTCCCTTCTGAGTTCCTCGTTGCTCAAGCTATTATGTATGGGAAGGCCATGAGTGAGGACGCCTTTGAAGCCATATTTCTACTTCTCATCTATGGGCTAGTGTTATTCCCCAACATCGACAAATTTGTGGATGTGAACGCTATTAGGATTTTCTCTACTCTTAATCCCGTTCCGACTCTGTTGGGTGATGCTTATTTCTCTTTGCATATGAGGAATGCAAAGGGTGGTGGTGCCATTGTGTGTTGTTTGCCTCTGTTGTATAAGTGGTTTATTTCTCACTTACCGTTGAAGGTCGCTTTCAAGGAGAACAAAGGATGTCGACGGTTGTCCACGAGACTTATGTCTCTCACTAATGATGACATCTCTTGGTATAATCGTGTGTATGATGGTGTGCAGATTATTGACTCTTGTGGTGAATTCTCCAATGTACCTCTTCTTGGTACATGTGGTGGGATTAACTACAACCCTGTTTTGGCACGTCCTCAGCTTGGGTTCCCCCTAAAGGAAAAACCCAATAACATTCTGTTAGAGGGTGTATTCTTTCATAGGAAAGGAAGGAATGAGTTGGGTCCTAAGAACTGTGTCGCTTTGGAGCCTTACACTGCTTGGGTTAGGAAGAGAGCGTCTGAGTATCTCATGTCGTACGAGTATCCAAGACCTACACCTTTGCTTATGGCTGGGCCTTCAACCCTCCCTGACCAAGGAGTAGAGGAGTTGAGAGACGAAGACCGTTCACGTGCCTGGGTCCGTGAACGAGAAGAGTTGCTTCAGCAGATTAAGGAAAATGATGCTTTGATCGAGTTCCTCGAGCATCAGGTTATTGATGATCCTAATGATGCATGGACTTCTCTACTTCCTCAGTCTTCCAAGTTCTGGAAGAGGAAGTACGATCGACTCGCCAAAGAGAAAGCAGATATGGAGGCAGCCTATGAGGAGGAGGTGAAGAGGCTTCGTGCGCCTTATCTTCCTGTATCCCGAGCTTTAGATGATTGTTTCTAGGGATCCATAGGATGATCATTGTCCTTTTCTCATGTATCTTGGTTACCAATGTTGTACTTCTTTGGTAAAAAAAAAAATTCCAGATATTATTGATTGAGATATTTCCATATGTGATACAAATGTAATTTTTCACAAATTCTTGCAAATAGAACTCTAAAAGTTCCTTTGAAATAAAAAACAAATCATATGCACGAGCATTGCATGCATCATGTGCATAAGCAGGTTTTGTTCCCGGCTTCTTGTCCTATGGTCTAACTCTGTGTTCTTCATTTATTTTGAAGACAAGCTGACTCACCGGTACTACACCAGAGCCAATTCTTCAAGACTGATGGATCACATAGAACAAGAAAACCGTGAACTGAAGGAGAAAGTAGCCAGGTTGACTGCCTTGATGGAGTCATTCTTGGCCACTCAGAGCCAATCTTCTCCAATGCCCTCTACTCCTCCCCAGAGGACGATCATTTATGAGATCGTGACTTCTTTTGTGCCTGCTGCAACGACTCACTTCTCACCATCTATGCCAGCCGGGTTCCCTTGGGGAATTCCCCCCAACTTTGTGCCAGAGGGTTTCGCACCTACCCTTGCTTCTCTGCCGGCATCTAGCCCGGTCCTTTCAGTGCCACCTCCCGTCGTGCACATGTTACCAAGGGTCGAAGATACCATTTACCACTCTAAGCCATCTGAGGGCCCAGATGTTTATGAAAAGATGGATGATATGAAGGACCAATTCCTTGAGCTTCGCAAGGAACTGAAAACTTTGAGGGGGAAAGACCTCTTTGGTAAAAGTTCTGCTGAGTTATGTCTTGTGCCCAATGTGAAGATCCCTATTAAATTCAAAGTGCCTGACTCTGAGAAGTATAAGGGAAACACCTGCCCTCTCAGCCATCTTGTGATGTATGCTCGCAAGATGTCAACGCAGACTGACAATGACCAACTGCTCATTCATTATTTCCAGGACAGTCTGTCCGGTGCCGCTCTCCGGTGGTACATGGGTTTGGAGAGTTGGAACATCCGATCTTTCAACGACCTTGGTGATAACATGAAATAATATCACATTTTTGGACTCGATTTATTTAAATTATATTATTATTTGATTCGATTTATTTCATATTATTCGATATTACTTGGTATTTTCCTTCTATTTATTTTAGGTCACACTATTTGAAGCATACGTGAAAAAGAAAGAAAAGGAGGTGCAAAAAGAGGATAAAAAGCAATCCACTAAAGCCCAGCCCACAACTACAAGGAGAGACGCTGTGATGCTGTGACGATCGCCACACAAGGTGTGATGAGCGTCACGCCCTCCTGCTAAGTGTTACGAGCGCCACACAAGGTGTGACGAGCGTCACACCCCATTCCTATATTTTTGGCTTTGACGCGTAACAGAAGCACGTTCACCCTTTTCTTCGCTTGACCAGTTGACGTATGACCAAAACCTACTGAAAGACGTTGGAAGAAACGGTCACTTGATGGATTGGTATAAATAGATCCAATGGTGGAACCCTGCAGCTCTCTCTCAATTTTTCCAGTTTTCGGCACCGTGCATTATTTTTACTGCTTTTTAATTTTCCAGCCCTCTACTTTCCTAGCAATTTTTATTTCCTTTTCTTTTCCAGTCAATTTTCAAAGCATTCAATTAATTTTCTCACAATAGTTTCTACACCGGAAACTATTGTGTAACTTTTACTGGATCTAACCTTACGTTAGATCATAGTATTTTATTCCTTCGCCTTTATTTTACTGTCTGATCGAAGATTGTGAAGAACAAATCCAACCGGTATGTGGTGGAGTGTTCAAGCATCGAAGCTAGGAATAATCAAGATCTCTATTAATTTTACAAGTTCTTTAATTTTATTGTTTTAATTTATATATGCTCTGTACTGCTTTTTATCTATACTGTTTGTCTGACATGGCTGTATTTAAGCATAATTATTGTTTAGGCTTGTTTAGCATGTCCGGCTAAATAAACTTAGGTATCGGTATGTAAAGTAAGCGGAATAAAGGAATCAAAACTAAGTTGGTTTAAATTTATTTTAAGATATAGTCGCTCTTTTTTATGGTCTCAATTTACAGGGTTAATACCAAAGTTTTTGTACGAGAGTAAAAGACATAAAGAAGTTAAAATCAATAGAACGACAGTTTGAGCTTTTAACTGGACAGTGTAAATTGGACATTAATTTTAAATCAGGGCGAAAGCAATTTTTAGAGTTAATTAAATTCTAATCATTTTTAAAAAGTATTTTTAAAGGTTAAATGTGAGGACGAGAGTTAAGCATTTAAGTTTAATCATATAATCTAAGTCAACAGAGCGAGAGTTTGAGACGAGGGTGTTTAGATGGTTAGCATTTTCTTAAAAAGAGTTTCTATAGATTCTATTGTTTTTAAAAAGTGATTTTAATTTTAACTAAATAGTGAGAGCGTACGTTAAGGTAAAGTCATAGTCTATTCAACAGAGCGAGAGTTTGAGAAAAGATTTTTAATCAATAGTGTCCAATGAAAAGACTTATTTTAAAACAAAGAAACCAACGAAGATTTGATTCCCTAATTACGACGAACTACATACCGATATCCGCGTTATTCGATATTTAATCTAGATCTCATTTTAGTTTTACTTTTCCCCATAATCATCAAAGTATCATCCGCCTTAGCTTTACGAAGTGACCTTAGAAAACCGTATATCGATTCATAAGTCCCTGTAGGATCAATATCTTTTATTACTACGCGATTAGATAGTGCACTTGCAGTTAATACCCCAATAGACTCATAAAGTCGCGATCAAGTTTTTGGCGCCGTTGCCGGGGACTTTTATTTAGTCGATATCGTAACTCTTATGTTACGCTGTAGAGACTAAGGCAATTTTTTATTATTTTTTTTCTTGTTTTTCGTTGATTTGTATGCCACACACTCGCTCACAAGGCGAACCATATTACCTACGAATCAACGACGTTGAACGATATCTCCGAGTCTTACGACGAATTCGAGAGTATCGTGCTGCAAACAATCTTCCTCCAATCGAAACTCTTGATCTCAAAAATCTTCTTCCTTCGTCGATACCCGAGATGGCAGAACCAGCTCGTGCTCTTCGAGATTACGTCGCTCCATCGCAAGATGAGCCGCATTCGAGTATTGCTCCACCCGCAATCGAAGCAAACAACTTCGAACTTAAACCTTCGCTGTTACAGGCAGTGCAACAGAATCAATTCTCTGGAAATCTTACCGAGGATCCAAACCTTCATTTATCCGTATTTGTTCAATACGCTGATACTGTTAAAGCTAATGGTGTCACTTCAGAGGCAATTCGACTTCGTCTCTTTCCTTTCTCGTTAAGAGATAAAGCTAGAAGATGGCTTCAGTCTCTTCCTTCCAACTCAGTCACCACATGGAATGAGTTGAAGAAAGTCTTTCTTGCCCGATATTTTCCTCCAAGCAAAACAGCTATGTTAAGAGCCCAGATAAATGGATTTAAACAGAAAGATAACGAGTCTCTTTTCGAAGCATGGGAAAGATACAAAGACATGATGAGACTTTGTCCACACCATGGTTTAGAGGAGTGGTTAGTAATTCATACCTTCTATAATGGTCTCTTATACAACACAAGATTAACAATAGACGCCGCCGCAGGTGGTGCGCTTATGGATAAACCTTACGCTGACGCGTATCAACTTATCGAAAGCATGGCCCAAAACCATTATCAGTGGGGAAGCGACCAAACAATGGTAGAAAAACCTCAAACGAAAAGTGGCATGTACGAGATAAGTAGCCTTGATCATGTTAATGCAAAAATGGATGCTCTTGCCCAGAAAATTGAAAGTTTAAATGTATCACCTCCAGCCACCGTGGTTGCCGTGACTCAAAATTGCGAAGTCTGTGGAATCCAAGGTCACACTCCTACAGATTGTCAACTCCTAACAGGAATCCAAGCAGAGCAGGTGAACTATGCTCAAGGAAATCCTTACTCACATACCTATAACTCAAACTGGAAGAACCATCCTAATTTTTCATATAAGAGTAACAATGCTTTATATGCACCAGGACAAGCTCCCAGTCAAGCCCCAGTTATACCTCCTGGATATCAAAAGCCGACCCCATCTACACCTAACAATAACGTTCCTAGGAAATCCAACTTGGAAATCATGATGGAGAACTTCATAGCTTCTCCACAGCAAACCAATAAAGATTTCTTAAACCAGAATGTACACACTAACGAACAGATTAAACAACTACCAAGTAAAGTAGATGCCCTGGCTACCCATAACAAAATTCTGGAAACACAAATCTCACAAGTAGCTCAACAGCAAGCGCCTACTGCTGCCCCAACTGGTACATTTCCTGGACAGCCCCAACCTAACCCTAAAAGCCACGCTCATGCAATTATATTGAGAAGTGGAACAGAGGTAGAAGGACAATCTGATCCAAGAGTTGAGAACCAAAACTCTAAAAAGTCAACTGAGGAAGAAGTTAAACCTAAGGAAAAGGAAGAGAGTAATAAGGAAACCGTAGAAAAGAAAGAACCTTATGTACCTCCACCGCCTTACAAACCACCTATCCCTTACCCTTAGAGGCTAATTAAAACCAAAGACGCGGGCCAATTTAAAAAATTTGTTGACCTACTAAAACAATTAAACGTCACCATTCCTTTCACAGAAGCTATTACACAGATGCCCTCGTATGCTAAGTTCTTAAAAGAAATTCTTTCTAATAAAAGGAAACTTGAAGATAGCGAAACCGTTACACTCACTGCTGAATGTAGCGCTATAATCCAGAATATGCCTCCTAAACTTAAAGATCCTGGTAGTTTCTCTATACCCTTTCACATAGGAAAATTTGTCATAGACAAAGCTTTATGCGATTTAGGAGCCGGTATCAATGTTATTCCCTTGTCCATATACAAGAGACTTGAAATGGGAGAATTAAGACGAACTAAAATATCTGTGCAATTAGCAGATCGTTCCGTTAGATATCCCGTAGGAATTCTTGAAAACGTTCCCGTGCGCATAGGTCAATTCTACATTCCAACCGATTTTATAATTATGGACATAAGAGAAGATGAAGTTACCCCCATTATATTGGGAAGACCATTCTTAGCAACCGCCGGTGCTATCATAGACGTAAAACGAGGACGGCTCACTTTCGAAGTAGGAGAATAGAAAATTGAATTCAGTCTTTCCAAATTTTTGAAAGCACCTGCAATAGAAGACACATGTTACTTCATGGATATCATCGATGAATGCATAAAAGAAACAGAATTAGAAAATGAATAATTAACTGACTGTCGTGTAGAAGACAGACTGAACCAATGTTTAGCAGTAACATCGGATCCTACACAATGCCTTAAGAAACCTACCCTCGACCTGAAAACACTTCCCAAAAATATGAGATATGAATTCCTAGACTCAGAACTTGAACGACCCGTGATAGTCAATGCAGACCTAGGAAAACTCAAAACCGAAAAAATCCTACATATCTTAAGAAAATATCCGACCGCACTAGGATACAACATCACCGATCTTAAAGGGATAAGTCCTTCTATTTGTATGCACCGCATCATGCTAGAAGAAAACTGTAAAACTTCTAGGGAACATCAGAGGAGACTAAACCCGATCCTGAGTGAGGTAGTGAAGAAGGAAGTAACGAAGTTATTAGAGGAAGGTATCATATATCCTATATCCGATAGCAAATGGGTTAGTCCTGTACATGTAGTACCAAAGAAAGGAGGTATAACAGTTATCGAAAATGAAAAAGGAGAAACTATAACCAAACGAATCGAATCGGGATGGAGAATGTGAATTGATTATAGAAAGCTAAACAAAGCAACCCGAAAAGATCATTTTCCTTTACCATTCATAGACCAAATGTTAGAACGATTAGCCAAACATTCTCATTTCTGTTATCTGGACGGTTACTCAGGCTTCTTTCAAATACCAATTCATCCTGATGACCAAGAAAAGACAACGTTCACATGTCCTTTTGGTACCTTCGCTTATAGACGAATGTCGTTTGGCTTGTGCAATGCTCCTCCAACCTTCCAAAGGTGTATGATGGCAATATTCGCCGATTTTCTTCAAAACATCATGGAAGTCTTTATGGATGATTTTTCCGTATGCGGACAAAGTTTTGAAGAATGCCTTGAAAACCTTGAAAGAGTTCTAGAACGATGTGTAAAAGTAAACCTAGTACTTAATTGGGAAAAATGTCACTTTATGGTACAAGAAGGAATTGTTTTAGGACACATCATATCAAATAGAGGAATTGAAGTAGACAAAGCCAAAATAGAAGTAATCGAAAACCTTCAACCTCCGAAAATTGTGAGAGAAGTACGAAGCTTCTTAGGACATGCCGATTTTTATCGACGATTTATTAAAGATTTCTCTAAAATAACTAAACCTTTAACCGAATTATTAATGAAAGATGCTGAATTCATCTTCGACAATAAATGTTTAGAAGCATTTCAAACGCTTAAAGAAGCATTGATCTCCGCGCCCATAATGCAGACTCCGGATTGGAATGAACCATTCGAAATAATGTGTGACGCAAGCGACTACTCCGTAGGCGCTGTTTTAGGACAACAAAAGGATAAAAAACTTCACGTCATATATTATGCAAGTAGAAATCTAGATGAAGCACAGATGAATTACGCCACGACCGAGAAAGAACTTTTAGCAGTAGTGTTTGCACTTGATAAATTTTGTTCCTACTTGGTCGGAGCTAAAATAATCGTTTACACTGACCACGCTGCCATTAAGTACCTCCTAACAAAAAAGGACGCTAAACCTAGACTCCTAAGGTGGATCTTGTTGTTACAAGAATTTGATTTGGAAATCAAAGATAAAAAAGGAACTGAAAACGTAGTAGCAGATCACCTTTCTAAACTTGAAAATCTGGAACCGGAAAGAACATCGATCAACGATGACTTCTCGTACGATAGACTTATAGCTAATTTGGAAGAAAACGGAGCTGATGAACAGGTAGAGACCACCTTGGCTGTATGCGTTACACCATGGTACGCCGACTTTGTCAATTATTTAGCCGCCGGGATGGTTCCACTTGATTTGTCCTACCAACAAAAGAAACGATTCTTCCATGACATAAAACATTATTATTGGGACGACCCTTTACTTTTCAAAAGAGGCCCCGATGGTATTTTCCGTCGGTGTATACCTGAAGAAGAGATAGAAAGTATAATCCAACATTGTCATTCCGCTCCTTATGGTGGAGACACAAGTACATCCAAGACCTGCTCTAAAATCCTACAAGCCGGTCTTTATTGGCCAAACATATGGAAGGATGTGCATGCTGCTGTCAAGAAATGTGATAGATGTCAACGCACAGGAAACATATCTAGACGTGACGAGATGCCACAAAAGGGCATTTTGGAAGTAGAGACTTTCGACGTGTGGGGAATAGATTTCATGGGACCTTTTCCACCTTCTTTTGGTAACAAGTACATTCTCGTAGCGGTTGACTACGTATCAAAATGGATTGAAGCTATAGCTTCTCCAACAAACGACACACGAGTAGTAACTAGACTCTTTAAGAATATAATCTTTCAAAGATTTGGTGTCCCAAGAATAGTAGTCAGTGATGGTGGATCGCATTTCATATCTAAGATACTCGAAAAACTATTGTTTAAGTATGGTGTAAAACATCGAGTAGCGACACCTTACCACCCTCAAACCAGTGGACAAGTGGAAGTGTCTAACATAGAAATTAAACAGATATTGGAAAAAACAGTCGCCACGTCAAGAAAAGACTGGTCATCAAAATTACCTGAAGCTTTATGGGCTTATCGAACTGCTTACAAAACTCCCATAGGAACAACCCCATTTAGGCTTATTTACGGAAAATCTTGCCACCTCCCGGTAGAATTAGAACATAAGGCCTATTGGGCTATTAAAAATTTAAATTTAAACTATAAGGCTGCCGGTGAAAAGCGAATCCTTGATATAAACAAATTAGAAGAACTTAGATAAGACGCATACGAAAATGCCAGAATCTACAAGGAAAGAACGAAAAAATGGCATGATAAGCGCATATCAAGGAAAAATTTCAAACAAGGCGTTGTAGTCCTTTTGTTTAACTCTAGACTTAAGTTATTCCCAGGAAAACTATGCTCTAGATGGTCAGGCCCTTTCCAAGTCACTAATGTTTTCCCTAGTGGAGCAGTGGAAATTAAGGGAAAATCTATGGAAACATTTATCGTAAACGGGCAGCGTCTGAAACATTATCACTATGATGAAAACAATGAAGACTCGCAAGGCCTGAAATTAGACGTATTGTCTCCAAAATCTATAGATTAACATTTACTAGTTTTATGTCAAGCTTGCAACATTAAACAAAGCGCTTCGTGGGAGACAACCCACAAATTTTTACTATCTTTTCTTTGATTATTCTTTTGATTTTATTTAGTATTCATTCTTCATTTATTTTATTTTATAAAACTTTTCTTCTTTTCTTCTTTCGGCATCTGGCCAATCCCTGACTAAATTCTTGTTTTTTCTTTTCTTTAGTTAACACTAACCTGATGGGACAAAATTGATTGTATGGGTATCAAATTTAGAGGGAGAGCTCAGAGACAAAAATTTGAAGAACTTTTTAAGAGAGAGATGCACCCAACCTTCTATGCTGATGAAGATGCAATGATCGTACTTGGACTAAGAGATAGTGTCCTGTATCTGCTGAATCAAATAGGGTGGGAAACCACTCCTATTCGCAGACGATTTGTTAATTACCGAAGGCTAACTCTAGAATTCCTTAGCTCCCTGATCTATTTACCAAACCATGGAAAAGGAATAAACCGAGGTTTCATTCAATTCAGGATGTTCAATATGGAGTATCAGTTAAACATTCAAGAGTTTACTAACTTTTTAGGGTTCCCTACCTCTTTTGATACATTCATCGTGAGCCAAGAAGAGCTTTTTGAATATAGAGAGCTTGAACATTTTTGGGGAAGTTTGACGGGTAATGACGACCCTGAGGAACATGAGTTTCTCTCTGGAAACATACATAACCCGACTTTTCTCTATTTCCACAAAATCCTAGCACACACTCTTTTTGGAAAGAGATCAAACATTACCACAGTATCACGTGATGAACTCTTCATAATATTCTGTGCTTCCCAGAACCGTCCAGTGAATGGTGCCACCTATATGTTGGCGAGTTTCGACCGCCTTATTCAAGCTGACCGTGCACCGATTCAAATAGGAGGATTGATAACCATGATTGCCAATGCTATTGGATTGCGCGAACCCATGCTTGACTCGAACCCTTTCTGTGGCATCGAGTCTATGAACATACATTTCCTTTTCAACACTTTGTTTATCAGAAATCTGGGACCTGAAGAGTTTGAATTAATAATTAATAACCAAGTTGTTTACCTATTCACAATGCCTAGTCCGATGACTAGTGTTCATGACCGAAACAATTGGCTTTACAACCTGGATAGAATACCTTCTCCTGTTAGATCTGTTGAATCCATCCAAGATTATGAGATTCTTGGCAACCAGATTCCTTATGCCGAGTCTGATCCATAGACACCAACTGGTTACCACGATGCAGCCTCTCCACCTCATCCTATTCCGTCTGCAGAATCAGCAATACCTGATCTTAGACATCATCTGCCCAAAAATGATTATAATACCGCTATTCAAGCTTTGATGTCAGAACAAGCTGCCATGCGAGAGGAGTTAAATATGATGGGACATGAAATTCTGCAATACATGAGCACTATGACAAGTCATTTTCTCGAGTTGGACCGCCGTGTCAATTCCTTTGCTCCTTCGGCCAGAGATCCTGCAAGTGGCTAGAAGTTTTTAGTTAATTAGTTTTAGTTTTAGGGAATCTAAAGTTTCATTTAACATTGTTTTAATCTTAGTATTTTTTTTTCCATGTTTTCTTTTACCTTCAAATGTTACATTATGTTTATTTTATGAAGCTATTGCATTATTGGTTCAATTTTATTTATGCAGTACCTACAATTATCAATAATGATATTTACTGTATGCTACTTACATAGCCTATTAGAGAAAAGCATATATACACTATGGTGTGTAGTAGAGTAGCATGCATGGCAGTTCAAAAATATAACAATAGCAAAATATAATAAACATAAACAAAACAAAATAAAAAAAATTAAATAATAAAAACATATTATGAAGCACCCACGTAAGTGACCGTTGCAAGCTGACTGGTGTGACGAGCGTCACACAAGCCATCACGGTCGTCACGCAAGTGCATGTGACCCCCGTAACACCTTCTGTCACGAGCGTGACAGCTCCAGAATAGGTGAACGTTGGTGACCGTTGGGGACACGACCGTTACCCCCCACCTTTTTATTTTCCCCATTCATTCACCTCTTTACTCCATCCCACTCACATTCCTCCACATTTATTTTTCTCTCACCCACTCCTCTTCTAACTTCCAAAAAAAAACTTTTCCTATAAACACCTACACTCCATTTCTCCCTAAACCACATCATTCCAACAAACCACTCTATACAAATACATTTGCATCCTCTTTCCTTCATTCAACCCACCTATCAATATGGCGGAAAACCAACAATTCAGAAATATCATCTTCCGATCCGAGATGATAACTATCAACGAGAGCAATTCGATCGGTTTCAACAACGAGGTGTCATCTCTACCAGGTATCCTGATTTAAATTGTTTACAAGAATTAGGATTACTTCAAGGTGTGCAATGGATGCTTCGGCTTGCTGATTTAACTTTTCTTTGCACACACAATCAACCTACCTACCCATCACTCACCTTAGAATTTTTAAGTTCTTATTCGTACACCACTCCAACCGGTGAAAACGAGTACTTAACCGGTACCCAAACTCTTCGCATGTTCAACACCGAGTACTCACTATCCCAGGATCAGTTGAGTGCCATGCTACAGTTCCCTGTAGGAGACCAAGTCCACCCAAGAATCCCTCTGAACTCACAGTGGCCCATAAACGCCTTCGACCTCTTTGAAAAATATCCGGTGCGGAAACCGATAATTGGGATGCACTACTTGCATCCCACATACATAACCCAACCATCCGGTATTTTATCTGCATTCTGCAAAACACCATTTTCGGTCGACCCAACAATAGCAAAGTCAATGCCAAGGAATTATTCTTCCTCCACTGCATCTTTGCAATGGATACAAAGGTAAACGCCGCTTCTTTCTTATTTCACCATATCCGCACCCTATGTGCTAAAGGCCGCCAACCATTCGTGATTGGAGGATTAATAACCTCCATAACACTTGGTTTGAATCTAGGGGACCGACTTCAAACTTTACAATCTCTGCCACCCGTATTTATGGATATAAGTTATTGTCGCTCCAGCCGCTTAATCAAAAATAGGGTAGGCGGAAGGTATTATCTTATGGTGAATTACCAAGAAGTCCCAAGCATTATTTTAGCCAACATTGCCCTCACAGATGTCACCAACCCCGACCGATTCATCTACGACCTTAATGCTCCCGAAGCTACCGAGCCTACACAAGCAAACCCGGCCCCAGACGAGTTTGAAGAAATAGAGCAAGGTGATCAAGGTCTTGAACAACAGTCAGCCCCGCTTAACCCTTCCGATAATGCAACTGGTTCATCCTCCCGACGTCGTCGAAGAAGAAGGCCAGCAACTAATGATGACATCATGGATGCTATTGATACCATGCATGCGCAGAATAACAAAGTGATGCAACTGATGCGCCAGATGCAACATCAACGGGAAGCAAGGAATGCAATAACCGACGAGCGGTTCACTGATTTGCTCAACGGGTTTGATGACTTGGAAGTACGTCAACGCTCACCGGGCCCGAGAACAAGAGGACGCAAGCAAAATTGAGCATATTTATTTTATTTTCCTTTCTTTTCGCTTTTCTGTAAAACATTGGGGACAATGTTTCACTTAAGTATGGGGGGGAAAAACTTTGTTTCCGTTATGATTATTTCTTTTCCAACATTCCTCTTTCAAGTATGTTATCTTCCCTTTCATTGTTATTTCCCTTATCTAAATATAATATAATATATTTTAAGTCGAGTCCCTAGTGTAAAAATTTTGTATTATCTTTTCCCCTCAATTTTCTTGAGCCATAACAAAAAAAAAACATTTTTTTTAACACTTAACACACTCAATAACTATAAAGGTTGCTTATTTTATCAAACTTGAGTAAAATTAAGACGAAAATTATTACCGCCCTAAAAACCTCAACATGTTAGATCGGGAAAAGTACCTATTATACCAATCCCTTGAACTTTTAGTTTTATAGTAACCCCGAGTAGTTTATACGAGAAGTCGGCACCATCTTAATAGCAAACTACATGGAGAGCCGATGAATATAAGTGAATGATTCCCAAAACAACATAAAAAAATATATATAAGGAAATGCACTAATTAAGTTAGGTGATCCTTACCAGATCATTTAATCCAAAGGTTGCGGACCCTACAAAAGCACGATATGAAAGATCCATTATGAGTTGGTTCAGCTGGTATCTGGTGCTGAACTTGGTAGGGCGGACTACGGTCCGATCCCCCGCAATTTACAATGGACTAAATAACGAAGTTATCCAACTTATGTACCAGAACTTCCAGCTAAAAAGGGAATCAGAATCGCTAACCAGTTACTCCACTATGTGCGCGAAAAGATAAAGGGCTTAATGTGATTTCGCTAGAATGAAAACGGGTGAAATAAGAGTAAAAGAACTAGGATAGCTACAATAGCGTGACTCGAACCGGTTTGCATAAGATGGGGTTATCTGAGGTTGTAACGGTAGTTGTTGATGTTGAGATTAAGCTCAGGTTATTCCTAAACAAGATTTACTTGCAACCTGGTATGAATTGATGTGTGTTTTGAAATTTCATCTGGCTAATATTACAAATCGATTTATACATTGTATCTTGCTTGAGGACAAGCAAAAGTCTAAGTATGGGGGAGTTTGATAACATGAAATAATATCACATTTTTGGACTCGATTTAATTAAATTATATTATTATTTGATTCGATTTATTTCATATTATTCGATATTACTTGGTATTTTCCTTCTATTTATTTCAGGTCACACTATTTGAAGCATACGTGAAAAAGAAAGAAAAGGAGGTGCAAAAAGAGGATAAAAAGCAATTCACTAAAGCCCAACCCACAACTACAAGGAGAGGCGCTATGATGCTGTGACATTCACCCTTTTCTTCGCTTGACCAGTTGACGTATGACCAAAACCTACTGAAGGACATTGGAAGAAACGGTCACTTGATGGATTGGTATAAATAGATCCAATGGTGGAAGCCTGCAACTCTCTCTCAATTTTTCCAGTTTTCGGCACCGTGTATTATTTTTAGTGCTTTTTACTTTTCCAGCACTCTACTTTCCTAACAATTTTTATTTCCTTTTCTTTTCCAGTCAATTTTCAAAGCATTCAATTAATTTTCTCACAATAGTTTCTACACAGCAAACTATTGTGTAACTTTTACTGGATCTAACCTTACGTTAGATCATAGTATTTTATTCCTTCGCTTCTATTTTACGGTCTGATCGAAGATTGTGAAGAACAAATCCAACCGGTCTGTGGTGGTGTGTTCAAGCATCGAAGCTAGGAATAATCAAGATCTCTATTAATTTTACAGGTTCTTTAATTTTATTGTTTTAATTTATATATGCTCTGTACTGCTGTTTATCTATACTGTTTGTCTGACATGGCTGTATTTAAGCATAATTATTGTTTAGGATTGTTTAGCATGTCCGGCTAAATAAACTTAGGTATCGGTATGTAAAGTAAGCGGAATAAAGGAATCAAAACTAAGTTGGTTTAAATTTATTTGAAGATATAGTCGCTCTTTTTTATGGTTTCAATTTACAGGGTTAATACCAAAGTTTTTGTACGAGAGTAAAAGACATAAAGAAGTTAAAATCAATAGAACGACAGTTTGAGCTTTTAACTGGACAGTGTAAATTGGACATTAATTTTAAATCAGGGCGAAAGCAATTTTTAGAGTTAATTAAATTCTAATCATTTTCAAAAAGTATTTTTAAAGGTTAAATGTGAGGACGAGAGTTAAGCATTTAAGTTTAATCATATAATCTAAGTCAACAGAGCGAGAGTTTGAGACGAGGGTGTTTAGATGGTTAGCATTTTCTTAAAAAGAGTTTCTATAGATTCTATTGTTTTCAAAAAGTGATTTTAGTTTTAACTAAATAGTGAGAGCGTATGTTAAGGTAAAATCATAGTCTATTCAACAGAGCGAGAGTTTGAGAAAATATTTTTAATCAATAGTGTCCAATGAAAGGACTTATTTTAAAACTAAGAAACCAACGAAGATTTGATTCCCTAATTACGACGAACTACATACCGATATCCGCGTTATTCGATATTTAATCTAGATCTCATTTTAGTTTTACTTTTCCCCCTAATCATCAAAGTATCATCCGCCTTAGCTTTACGAAGTGACCTTAGAAAACGGTATATCGATTCATAAGTCCCTGTGGGATCGATATCTTTTATTACTACGCGATTAGACTGTGCACTTGCAGTTAATACCCTAATAGACTCATAAAGTCGCGATCACTTGGCGAGGCCTTCGTCAAGCAATATAAATACAATGTGGATATGGCTCCTGATAGGGATCAGTTGAGGGAGATGTCCCAGAAAGAGAAAGAGACCTTCAAAGAATACGCCCAGAGGTGGCGCGAATTGGCAGCTCAGATAGTGCCACCCCTAGAGGAGAAAGAGATGACCAAGATCTTCTTGAAGACCTTGAGCTCGTTTTACTACGAGAGGATGATAGCCAGTGCTCCCTCTGATTTCACCGAGATGGTAAATATGGGGATGAGATTGGAAGAAGGGGACCGTGAAGGACGCTTAACTCGAGAGGAGGGCTCTTCAGCAAAGAGATATGGAAGTTTTGCGAAGAAGAAGGAGGGAGAGGCACATGTTGTGTCTTCCCATGACAAAAGAAGACCCTCTGTGAAGAGGAAGATGGCTCGCCCAGTCAACAATCAGCATCAGGTGGCTCATATAGCACCTGTTTTCAGGGAAGCTCAACATTATCAACAATAGCGTCCACAACAGCAGGCCTACCAGCCTCGAAATAACAATAATAATGCCAACACCAACTACGAGAGGAAGAGGGTCACCTTTGATCCAATTCCGATGACTTATGCCGAACTCTATCCATCTCTGATCGATAGAAAGTTGATAACTCCGCGAGACCCTCCCGCTGTACCTCCTAACCCCCATTGGTGGTACAAGCCTAAACTTCATTGTGTGTATCATTCCGGTGCTCCCGGACACGATGTAGAGAACTGCTATCCCCTGAAGACCAAGGTGCAAGACCTTATGAGAAGTGGGATTCTGTTTTTCGAGGACGTGGGTCCGAACGTGAAGAAGAACCCATTGCCCGAGCATGGGAAGTCTGTCAATATGGTCCAGGGCTGCCCTGGCAAGTACAAGGTTAAATATGTCAGCCATATCCGATAATCGCTGGTCAAGATGCATAGATTGTTGTGTGACTATAGCCATTATGAGCATGACCATGATAGATGCAGAGTCTGTTCTGTCAATCAGAGAGGATGTCGCCAGGTGCGCAAAGATGTGGAAGAGATGTTGGACGAAGGGGTCATTGAGATCCTTCAAAATAGAAATGTTGGCGAAGATGAGCTCGAAGTCAATGTAATTTCCCCGGTATTCCGGATACCCGAGCCTGTTGTCATCAAGTATGATTGTAGCAACCAGAAGGTTTCTCCAGTTCTGACTATCAAGCCTGCCGGTCCTGTACCGTACTCTTCTAAGAAAGCAGTTCCCTATTGATACAATGTTGTAGCAGTGGAAAATGGGAAAGAGGTGTCCTTGCCCTCTTCATCTGTTGTTAACATTACTGATGTTAGTGGTTTGACCCGTAGCGGTCGTGTGTTTTCAGCACCGTTGAAACCTCAAGCATCAGCTTGAGGAAATGTTAATGATTTTGTTGAGCGCCCGATTGGAAACGCTGTGAGCACTCCAAATCCGGCACTTGTTGTTAAGCCTTCTTCTATATTGAAAAATCCTGCTTCTGTTGGCCCGAGTGGCAATACAAAAGGAGATTGTGATGAGATGCTGAGGCTCATCAAAAGGAGCGAGTACAATGTTGTAGACCAGCTTCTATAAACGCCCTCCAAAATATCTGTGTTATCACTGCTTTTGAATTCAGAGCCACACCGAGAAGCTCTACAGAAGGTGTTGGATGTGGCGTACGTGGATCACGATGTCACGATAGAACAATTTGATAGCATTGTTGCAAACATCACTGCTTGTAACAATTTGAGTTTTAGTGACGCTGATCTCCCCGAGGAAGGAAGAGATCACAAATTGGCATTACATATATCTATGAGCTGCAAAGATGACGCCATGTCCAATATGTTGGTGGACACTGGGTCCTCATTGAATGTGTTGCCAAAATCCACTCTTGCGAAGCTGTCATATCAAGGGCCTCCCATGAGGCCGAGTGGAGTAGTTGTGAAGGCTTTCGATGGGTCTCACAAAACTGTGATTGGCGAGGTTGATCTCCTAGTCAAAATCGGACCAAGTGATTTCCAGATTACCTTCCAGGTTATGGATATTCACCCATCGTATAACTATCTTTTGGGCAGACCATGGATTCACGAGGCAGGCGCCGTGACATCCACCCTACACTAGAAATTGAAATTTGTAAAGAATAAGAAGCTGGTAGTGGTAGGGGGAGAAAAAGGCTCTCCTGGTTAGCCATTTGTCTTCCTTCTCTTATATAGATGCTGAGGATGAAGTTGGAACTCTGTCCCAAGCTTTATCTATTGCTGAGCCTATTAAGAAGGGAACTTCTTCATTTGCTTCCTACAAAGATACGAAGTTGGCCATTGAGCATGGCGCAACTGCTGGTTTGGGGCAAATGATTGAGTTAAAAGACAACAAGTCCCGGGTTGGCATAGGATTTTCTTCTGGGGTTTCCAATACGCAAGGTTTGTTCAAGAGTGGAGGATTCATCCACACTAGTCAAGACGAAGAGGCTGCTGTCGTTTTGGAAGAGGACGAAGATGATTCTAGCAACTTCGTCATCCCTGGAGGGATCTGCAATAATTGGGTCGCTGTGGATATTCCAACAGTTATCCATAAGTCAAAGTAATGTTCATTGTGTTTAAAAACCCTTCTCCCATGCCAAAAGGAGGAGTGATGACATTGTTGGTGCCTAAATACAATGATATTTTCATTCAATAGATTCATGTTAAATGTTTGTTTTTCCAAAGCTCTTTATAGAATAAAATCAATCATTGTTGGCGCCTCAAAAATAGAATAAAATCAATCATTTCATCTCCATAATGATTTGCCTTGTTTGAATTCTAAAGCTCTTTATATCCAAAAAAAACATTATGCAGGTTGATCAAACCCATTGAGCATAATGATCCAACACCATCTCCCAACTTTGAATTCCCTGTATTTGAGGCAGAAGAAGATGATGTTGAAGAGATTCCTGACGAGATTACCCGTCTACTTGAGCATGAAGAGAAGATCATTCAGCCGCATCTTGAGAATCTGGAAACAGTCAACTTGGGATCTGAGGATTGTGTGCGAGAAGTAAAGATTGGGGCACTCCTGGAAGAGTCTGTGAAGAAGGGGTTGATTGAGTTGCTACGAGAATATGCTTACGTCTTTGTCTGGTCGTATGCAGACATGCCTGGTCTATATACTGATATCGTGCAACATTTCTTGCCTTTGAAGCCTGAGTGTGTGCCTGTGAAACAGAAGCTCAGAAGAACTCATCCCGATATGGCAGTAAAGATCAAAGAGGAAGTTCAGAAGCAAATTGATGTGGGGTTTCTGGTGACTTCTATGTATCCTCAATGGGTGGCCAATATTGTGCCCGTTCCTAAGAAAGATGGAAAAGTACGAATGTGTGTGGACTATAGAGACTTGAATAAGGCTAGCCCGAAAGATGATTTCCCACTACCACACATAAACATGTTGCTAGATAATACAGCTAAATTCAAGGTCTTCTCATTTATGGATGGATTTTCCGGAAATAATCAGATCAAAATGGCACCCGAGGATATGGAGAAGACGACATTCATCACACCTTAGGGAACATTCTGTTATCGAGTGATGCCCTTCGATTTGAAGAACGCCGGAGCCACGTATCAACGAGCTATGACTACCTTGTTTCATGATATGATGCATAAGGAGATTGAGGTGTATCTTGATGATATGATTGCAAAGTCGAGAACGGAAGTTGAACATGTAGAACACCTGTTGAAGCTTTTTCAGCGTTGGAGGAAGTATCAGCTTCGCCTAAATCCCAACAAGTGTACATTTGGAGTCCGTTCTGTCAAGTTATTGGGCTTTATTGTTAGTGAAAGAGGTATTGAGGTTGATCCTGCAAAGGTCAAAGCAATAAAAGAGATGCGTGCGTCCAGAACTGAGAAGCAAGTCCGAGGTTTTCTTGGCCGCTTGAATTACATTTCCATATTCATATCCCACATGACTGCCACATGTGCACCAATATTCAAGATCCTCCAGAAAGATCAGTCCCATGATTGGACCGAGGATTTCCAGAATGCTTTTGGCAGTATTAGAGAATATTTATCTGAGCCTCCGATCCTGTCTCCGCCTGTGGAAGGAAGACCCTTGATTATGTATCTGACTGTGCTTGAAGACTCAATGGGTTGTGTCCTTGGTCAGCAAGACGAATCAGGAAAGAAAGAATATTCTATTTACTACTTGAGCAAGAAGTTCACTGATTGTGAGTCTCGATACTCAATGCTTGAGAAGACATGTTGTGCTTTGGCTTGGGCTGCTAAGCGCTTACGCCAGTATATGTTAAATCATACGACTTGGTTGATATCCAGAATGGATCCAATCAAGTATATCTTCGAGAAGCCTGCCTTAACAGGGAGAATTGCCCGTTGGCAGATGTTGTTGTCTGAGTATGATATTGAGTATCGAGCTCAGAAGTCTATTAAAGGTAATATCTTGGCTGACCACTTGGCACATCAGCCGATCGATCATTATCAGTCTGTTCAGTATGACTTCCCGGATGAGGAGATTCTGTATTTGAAAATGAAAGATTGTGATGAGCCTACGCTCGATGAAGGGCCAAAGCCTGGTTCCCGTTGGAGCATGGTATTTGATGGTGTTGTAAATCAATATGGAAATGGTATTGGGGAAGTAATTATTACTCCTCAGGGAACACATATTCCTTTTACAGCAAAGTTAACTTTCAAATGCACGAATAATATGGCTGAGTATGAGGCCTGTATTATGGGATTGGAGGAGTGCATTGATCTAAGGATCAAGCATCTTGATGTATATGGTGATTCGGCCCTCGTTGTTAATCAGATTAAGGGTGAATGGGAGACGAATTAGCCTGGCCTCATTCCATATAGGGATTATGCGAGGAGGATTTCAACATTCTTTACTAAGATTGACTTCCATCATATTCCTCGAGACGAGAATCGGGTGGCAGACGCTCTTGCTACACTTGCTTCGATGATTGTGGTTAGACTTTGGAATGAAGTTCCCAATATCACTATAATGCGCTTGGACAGACCAACTCATGTGTTTGCAGTTGAAGAAGTGAAAGACGATAAGCCGTGGTATATGATATCAAGCGTTTCCTTCAGAGCCAGATTTACCCACTTGGGGCATCTGTGAAAGATAGGAAGACTTTGAGGAGAAATTTCCTCAATGGTGATGTGCTTTATAAGAGAAATTTTGACAAGGTGCTGCTCAGATGCGTGGATAGACACGAAGCATACCTGTTAATGACTGAGGTCCATGAAGGTTCATTTGGTACACATTCCAATGGACATGCCATGGCTAGAAAGATGTTGAGAGCAGGCTACTATTGGCTGACAATGGAGTCTGACTATTGCAAATATGTGAAGAAATGCCATAAGTGTCAGATTTATGCGGATAAGATTCATATTCCTCCGACACTTCTGAATGTGATTTCATCACCATGGCCTTTCTCCATGTGGGGAATTGACATGATTGGCATGATAGAACCAAAGGCGTCCAATGGACACAAATTTATTCTCGTAGCAATTGATTACTTCACTAAGTGGGTTGAAGCAGCATCATATGCTAATGTGACCAGGCAAGTGGTCGTAAGGTTTATCAAGAATCAACTCATATGCCGATATGGTGTGCCAGATA
The DNA here is from genome assembly GCF_024323335.1 of Lathyrus oleraceus. Lineage (NCBI taxonomy): Eukaryota > Viridiplantae > Streptophyta > Magnoliopsida > Fabales > Fabaceae > Lathyrus > Lathyrus oleraceus. The sequence continues at coordinate 54,868,481 of NC_066585.1, forward strand.
AGATCATTACTGATAATGGATCTAACCTGAACAACAAGATGATGAAAGAGCTATGTAGCGAGTTCAAGATTGCGCATCATAATTCTTCCCCTTACAGACCCAAGATAAATGGGGCTGTTGAAGATGCTAATAAGAATATCAAGTAGATTATCCAGAAGATGGTTGTCACGTATAAAGATTGGCATGAGATGCTGCCGTTTGCTTTACATGGATATCGCACATTTGTTCGCACTTCAACAGGGGCAACCCTTTTCTCTCTCGTTTATGGCATGGAGGTTGTGCTCCCAGTAGAGGTGGAGATCCCATCAATGAGAGTCTTGATGGAAGCCAAGTTGACTGATGCTGAATGGGTCCAGAGTCGTTATGACCAGTTGAATTTGATAGAAGAAAAGAGATTGACTGCCATGTTCCATGGTCAATTATATCAACAAAGAATGAAGAAAGCTTTTGATAAGAAGGTCAAGCCTCGTGTGTTCCAAGAGGGTGACCTTGTGCTCAAGAAAGTCTTGTCTTTCGCGCCCAATTCCAGGGGCAAGTGGACTCCAAACTATGAAGGTCCATATGTTGTTAAGAGAGCCTTTTCAGGCGGTGCTTTGATACTTACAACTATGGATGGTGAGGATTGCACCCGTCCTGTGAATTCATATGCAGTCAAGAAATACTTCGCCTAAAAATAAAAAAACAGAATAGCTCGCTAAGTTGAAAACCCGAAAGGGCGGCTTAGGCAAAAATGAGCGTCTTGGTGGATTGAAAACCCGAAAGGGCAATCCAGGCAAAAATTAGAGACATATAAAAATTGAATATATGTATCCCGCTAGATTTAGTACCTCACCCTAGGGCAATCTAGGCAAAAAATTGGGATTTGGCAAGTAACTGCATCCTGACAAGACTTTGTTCTACAATTATTATCCGTCAGAGATTCTCGATCATTCATCATCAACCAAAGGTTCTAATACATTGGATTCAGAATTGGTGGAGAAATGGTCATTATGTTCAATGTATCCCTTTTCCAATATACATCACCAATCTCAAATTTGTCAAGATCTATGGAGTCTTGCCATTTGCAGACTACCATCCCATCAAATAAATTTGAGCCTTTATCCAATTATTCGCACTCTTATTTGTTTCTATTCAACAAATGTTTTGCATGTTTTAATTGAAAAAAATATATCATTGTTTTAACTTTTCATAACTTGTTTTTAAACAAAGTGAACATTCACAATGACATAGGAATACTGGGAATGCCTGCAGTGCTCTCCCAAGGATGGTAAGATTCTCGACAGGATAAGGGGTTTGTTCATACCCCTGGCATGCTCATGACCTCTTCCTCCGGAGCCTCTTGTGGTTTCTCTTCTCAAGCAGAGTGTTGGTGATCCATCCTCCTCCTTGATAACTTTTCCGGTAGAGTTGCTTCTACGTCGGAGTTCATCTATGCAACGACTTCGCCCCAGTTGGAATGACAAATGCTCATTCCCCTGCGGAAATCTTTGTTCCTGGTATCTCTTGCCCCTCATCAGATTGGATATCTTTCCACTGGGCCTAGCTCTCTCTTGAGATATAGTACCGGATGTTTGTGTACTTGTTCGTTGGACTTATTGATGTTAGAAACGTCTATCTGTCAGCATTCATCATACATAAACCATGCATATGTGCATACTGATAATATTCATGTTGCATTCTTTGCCATATATCTTTGTTTGCTATCCCTTGCTAGTTGGTAATACATTTCCCCAAGCGGATGTCGGTGTCTGATTTCCCCATATAGAGTCAGCCCCTTAAGCAGAAAGTGTTTATCTTTCCTTCCATATTCCCCACCGAGTTATATCCTCGTGGATGATGGTTGTTTCTGTTTCTTCCCAACACATATATTGGGATGGGATTCCCTATTGAGTTATATCCTCAATGGGACGAGTCTTGATTCAGCCTGCCTCTTTAGTTTGATCCTAGATTGGCTTCTTGTCACTGTTTTCTGCGCTTCCCTGTGGTATAAATGAATAATTGCTCAGTAATCAGTAATCATTCATCTTATCCCCGGTGGAGTCTGTGGTTTTCTACCCTTATATCGGTAGTTGTAAACCCTATTTCATCCCCTTGCAGAGTTAACCTCTTGTTCATCCTAATCGATGACAGTTACTCTTTCGTGGTTTTCTACCCAGTATCCGATAGATGTAATCCCCTTCCTTAACGGTTATCATTATCCAATATTCGGTATTGATAAGTCCTTCACCCCCGATGATATATCTCTTGGATAATTGCTCTGATTAGGCAGTTTATCCCCAACAAGTCATTTTTCATATACCGATTGCCGGTAATGATTGTTGCTCCCCTTGAATGGTCATCATTATATACCTAGTTTCGGTATCCCGATGCCTTTCTTTGTCGATCGATTTATCCTTTATTAACCCAATAACCGGTTGTGGATAATCTTCCATGCGAGTATATTATCTACGTTCTGACGGTAATAGATAATATATCTCATGCACTCTTTGGTCGAAGCCTTTTGTTCTTCCCTAGTTGAGTAAGATTCGTATCCCTTTTTTGGAATCGAATGTGCATCCTATAATCGAGTTTGCTTTTAGCCCTCTTTTGGATGATGAGTGTCTTGGAAATATTCCCCAATTCACGCCTTGGTTGGTCACCTATTATATGCCCAGTAACCGGCATCCCTGGTGTTCCTTCCCTTCTGCTCCCTATTATGACCTTTGTCCCTTGCGGAGTCAGATTTTCCTGAGCTGAAGTGTACCTTTTTTTAGGTCTTCCTCAGACGATCTCGGATGTTTGATATCTCTCACCTTTATACCGGTCTTCGATATTCATTCTCCCCGAGCATGTTGTTCCTTCACCCTCATACCGGTGTTCGAATCACATGTCACCTTGAGCTTATTACCCAGTAATCGGTAATACCTTATCCTGGTGTTTCCCCAGTGGAGTCCCGTAGTGGATTTTCCCCATCTGAGTCTGGATTTTCATCCGAAATATCCGAAGTGGATAATTTTTGTTGTATTGGCATATTCCCCAATACATGCATCTTCGAGTCAGCTCGAGTCTTTCCACGGATTTACTGCTTTTGGAATTCTTCTACCCAAGCTTTGAGTCGTGCCCTTCTCACGCAATGTATCCCCTTTTCTATCCCCATGAGAGTCCCAGAGTCTCTGTCCCATGGAGTAAATTACTCATATAGATTATCAGCTTCTCCTGATTTCTTTTCTTTCTTTGTGGACACATATCTCCACAGACTATTACCTTTTGCATACATGCATGTGCATCATGAGGTCTCTTAGGGACCAAAATTCGTCTCTCTGTTATTATTTAATCCCATTCTACCCCGTCGAGACGAAGATTTTAACCATCACTTCTCCGGCTAGAATGACCTTAAATAGGGGCATCTGTAAGACCCCAATTTTGTCCCTAAGATCCCTCATGGCCTCTAGGATCATAAGCATCTTGGTTCCCCTTTCCTTTGGGTGGGACCTCTTGTGAGTGGTTTGAGATCACCAAGTATGCTGGAATTGTATATTATTGCTCTTATCATCTTTATTCACTAACCAAAAGCACAAAAATATGTCACTAACATCTTTTGTTTGTAGCTTGAGCAATCACAAGGTCAAGAGCTTCAAGGAGGTCCTTTGTGCAAAGATATGGTCAAGAGAAGATGAAAACAAGCATGGAAATGGTTCCCAAAGCTCCTACCCACCAAATATGCCTCCCAAGTATCTCAATTCATCATTTTGATCAAAGCAAGTCAAGAGTTTGAGGTTTGTTTCCCAAAGAAACCCTAATTCATCTGTGTACCATAATGCCTTGCTCCTGAAGCAACCTCATCCCATGATCAAATACAATCAAGGGAAGTTATTTAATTAATCATTTCATGCATATTGGAACTTATTTGAGTGCCCTCAATCATCAATTCATCAAGGTCTGAGTTATGGACTTGAGAAGTTGATCAGTCAATTCATCTAACTATTTTGAAATGCACTGAGACCTAACGTTTTATGTGTTGGCCAAATGGAGATGATCCCAAAAGAAAAAATGTTCTTAAGGGGAATATGAACAACTTTCATGTTCATTAAAAATTTATTTGAAGCTTGGAAGGTAATCATCCATTCCAAGACATTATAGGTCATTTTGACTGAAACCCTAATTTTGGGTCATTTTCCCAAGAACATAACTCATTCATTTTTTATGATTTTGAGGTGGAATCAAATGCATTGGAAAGATTAAGATGTCTAATTCAAATGTTATGTTGAACAAATTTCAAAATCTCAAAGGAAATACATGTGATAATGCAAAACATTGTAGGTCACTTTCGACCAAATGCATTGAAAGGCAAAAAAGTCCAACTTCAAGTGCCCATAACTCTTTCATCAAAAATCCTAATGATGCAAACGTTAAGTCCATTTTGATTTTCTTGAAAAGATCTACAACTTTTATGTTGGAGGCTTTTTCATTTGAGGTTTACATCATCAACACAGAGGGGCTTGAACATTGGCCAAATTTGGAAACCTCACCTTTGCATGCTTTGCACCTTACACTTTAAACTCAAAATTCACTAATTTCCACACTTCAAATGGATTTTTGCCCAACATAACATATGTTCCTTACATCAAGACCTTTCCAACCATTACTCACATGCTCATGTTTGGATTTGGAAAATGGCATATTCGAAGAGGAGAAGTTTTAGGCATAATTGTGCATAACATGTTGGAACTCATTACACAAGCTTGTGCATTGCCAATTACACGTCCATTTCAGCTCAATTATACTACAGATTGCATTTGGCATTGAATTTGGGCTTTTTACATGATCATGCAAGCCCATGCAAAGAGTATCCACTTGCCATACACCCACGGATTTCTCATTGCTTGCACCATGCTTGGCTATAAATAGAAGCACCATTCCATTGAATTTGGATCGATGAATCAACCTGAAATGCTGCTGAATTGAAAACCAAACCTCTCACCAAAGGAACAATTTCATTTTCATTCAAATTTTTCAGATCTGAAATTCAACTAAATCTGGTTGAATCTCTAGATCTAAAGTTCGTAGACCTTCATCCTATAGTCCATTGTACTTCTGTGTGGCCAAAGGAAGCAAGGATGCAAGCTCAGATCACCACAATTCAAAGGTTCTCTCCAACTGGTTTTTTCTTCGAAACTCACTATTCTTTGATCTATTTGCTTGGATATTATGTTGTCTGAAGTCTTCCCCATAGAGGCATCATTGTTGTGTATTCAATTTTCAAAATCAAGCAAGTTCATGATGAACACCATCAAGCTTCCATCTCTGATTTCTCTCTTAATAGGAATCTAGAGTGGAAGTGAGTGGTATAGGAGTTATGTACATCACTTCCTCTTTCGATTGATGCCTGGATCGTGTGTTTTGGTGCACATTTTCTCTTCTGCAAATTTGAGCTCTCACCGGAGCTAGCCGGAGAAGACGGTGGCACTGGCCATCCTCTGGTCTCCAGATCCAATCGTGGCCATCCATTCTTATTTCCAGATCTAATCCTGACCTTTGCTTCTTATGACTTTTAATAATTCATTGTGTTACGCGTGGACTGAAGCCTACCATGGAAGCGCGCATGTGGAGCGTTTGATCAGCCACGTCAATTAATGAGGCTTGATCAGACGCTCCTTGTTTTTTTTATTTTTCTATTTTTCTGATTTTATTTCTTTTATTCCCTTTTATTTCCAAAATTCATAACTTCTTCATTTTAATTCCAAAAAATATGGGACCAATTGCATTCTTCTCCAAATAATTTCTAGTTTCTAAAAATGATTTTTAATATTTTTTTATTGTGTCATTTGATATTTTGGTGAATTTTCTCTTTTCTGGTTATTTTTAATTCATTTTAAATAGTTTTTGATATTCAGAAAATACAAAAATATTTTCCCAACCTATTTAAATGATGATAGATCTATGAAAAATATTCTCATCAATTTTTTAATTGATTTGAGATTTATTTGAGATTTTAGTTCAATTAGGTTATTTTTATTCATTTTTAATTGATTAAAATTAGTTTCTGACTTTTAAAAATGCTGAAATTTTTTGTCAAACTTTGTTTAACCTTGTTGAACTTGGGATAAATCACTTGGACCTTTCAAGGTTGATTGGAAGTGATTTTGAAGTTTGACCTTTCTTTTATTTTTAATTCAAGTTTATTTTGATATTAAAAATGCCAAAAATATTTTGCTTATTGTTTGACCTCCAATCTTCATCCCATTTCTGGTTTCTCATTGTTTGACTTTGAATTTCAATGTCATTTGGTCAAAACACATGGATTGGTACATTTTATTTCATCTGATGCATTTTAATCCTTCCATTTCATAATCCATTATTCATCTTCTTCTTCTTCTTTCTTCTTTTTGATCAATGAGTTGAAGGTTGATAAGTTAGCATTGATTAGGGAGGTTTAATCTTCTTTGATTCAAATCTAATTCATCTTGATCAAGGGATCAAGTGAATGGCTTTGCATTAAGGATAGGTTGCTTCCTAAATCATGCAAAGGACTTAAACCAATACAAGATCAATTCTCTTTTTTCTTTTTGGCATGGCAAGTTGTTGGAACTTGGTAGACTAATCAAGACTTCTAACTTGTGTTGTTACCTACATTATTATTGACCGACCTCAGATAGTTGTGACTTCTACATAAGTCCAATTACGATTGCTTAACATAGCGCTAAATTTGCCTTATGGCACACTAACTACTAACACTAACCATTAACCACTCACATTTACTTTCTGCACTTTACATTTATGCAATTTATCATTCTTGTACATATTATTCATTTGATTTATCCTTTGCTCATTGAAGCACATGTTTATGTTAATGCCATTTTCCTTTTGCTCACTTGAGCATATATTTGTGTGTGTATATATATATATATATGTAGGTGTTTAATTGGCTGCATTGTATGGTAAAACACTAGCTGGATTCTAATGTCTTGACTGATGTCATGACATGGTGTGAAGGTGTGACTGCATTGTAGGTTAGAATATCTAACTGTACTCTGATGTCTTGACTGATGTCATGACACACTTGAGTAGTTTACTGCAGGATTAGCTAATACAGGATTTGTTGAATGTCAAATTGGATGTGGTGACATTCATCCCTGTCAGCAAATACTGAGGAATAGAACAGTTGGTGTTCTGTTAGAACTCAGTGTTTATTTCCAGTCTGGTTATCAAGGAAATACCAGACCTGGCATAAGGCCTACTGTCTGAATGTCAAACTGGATGTTATGACATTCATCATTGACAGCATATACTGAACAATAAACAAAGTGGAGTTCTGCTACACTTCAGTATGTTTCTGAGTCTGTTCTTCAAGAGGAAAACAGAACTGACTTAAGGCTAAATGTGTAAATGTCAAATTGGATGCCTTGAAATTTATTATTGTAAGCTGCTACTGTAGAATGGACAGGTTGGTCCTGTACAGTTCAGCAAATTATGTTTAGTCTGTTTTCAGGAAAAACAGACTTAGCATATGGTCCTTGATGTCAAGCTGAATGTTGTGACATTCATTCCTGACAGCATATGCTATATTGTAGGTTGTTTAGTTTTTCTGTTTCAGCATTTTTCTCAGGCTAAAATCCAGGAAACCAACAACCAAGCTACAATTAAGGAACCTAACAAATAGCCTATTTGTTAGCACACTAATATCTGGAAATTAGTTAGAATCCTATGTGGCATTATTTGTGGAGGTCTTGGAATATATATAGGCTCAAAATAAGGAGATATATATGGAGAGATTTTAGGATTGAAGACCTTGTTTGTAGCAGAAAGTTTCTGCTGACTTTGTAACAGCAAAGAACAAGTTGCTGCGATTTTCTGAAGGCCCAAATCCAGTTGGGTGATTAGGTTATAAATAGCATTTTGTAACCTAGTATTTGTAAGCCTCTTAGAATGAATTTTTAGGGGTGTGTGTAAGGTAAACCTCCCAATCTGTGGGAAGGTTACCATGTGTTTCTCAGTGTTCAAAGCTGAGAGTATTTGTAACTCAAAGCCTGTAGGCAAGAGTGATTATGGTCTTGAATGAAGCTGTGAAGCAAGTTCAAGTCGTTTACCATTACATTGTGATTGTAGTGATAGGAATGGAAACTGGAGGTTTCTATCTAGGAGTTCCTAGATATAGATTGCATTGGGTAGGGATTAAGTGAAGTGTTGTAAACGGGTGAGTTTAGCTTTGAATTAATACTACTGATAGTGGATCTTCTTCCTGGCTTGGTAGCCCCCAGACGTAGGTGATGTTGCACCGAACTGGGTTAACAATTACTTGTGTTTTTACCTTCTGCACGTTATAACTCTGTCGGTTATAAAATAAGGTCAAACTATAATGCTGTAACAGCTGATGTTCAAATCAATGTTGAGACATCATGCTGATAACTATGCAGGCTCAACAGAGTAAGTGCTATGTTTGATCTCTGCTGTGCCTTTGTACCAGATGGACAGAACTGGGTGTTCTTCCACTCTATGGTGATATAGTAGCAGATGTCGGGACATTTGTGAATGTGTGCTTATCAGTACTAGATTTTAATTTGTATAACTGTCTTGCTATATTAGTAACAATGTTAGATCAGATGTCATTACTTGGAGTAGAACATCTAAACTCTCACTACACCAGAATTTAAGCATGACGGGGACAGGCGGGGACATAATCAATGGTCTCCCCTCAACAGGCGGGGACAGAATCGGAGGCTCAGACAGATACTCTTTGATACTGTCAAAGGCCTTATGGTAATCCTCGGTCCAATCATGACGCTGATCTTTCCGGAGGAGCTTGAATATAGGCGCACATGTGGCAGTCATGTGGGATATAAATCTCGAAATGTAATTCAAGCGGCCAAGAAAACCTCGGACTTGCTTCTCAGTTTTGGGCGCTGGCATCTCTTGTATTGCTTTGACCTTGGCAGGATCAACTTCAATACCCCTTTCGCTAACAATAAAGCCCAATAACTTGTCGGAACAGACTCCAAAGGTACACTTGTTCGGATTCAAGCATAGTTTGTACTTCCTCAAACGCTGGAAAAGTTTCAACAAGTGTTCTACATGTTCAACTTCCGTTTTCGACTTTACAATCATATCATCAACATACACTTCGATCTCCTTGTGCATCATATCATGGAACAAGGTAGTCATAGCACGTTGATATGTGGCTCCGGCGTTCTTCAAACCGAAGGGCATCACTCGATAACAGAATGTTCCCCAAGGCGTAATGAATGTTGACTTCTCCATATCCTCGGGTTCCATTTTAATCTGGTTATAACCGGAAAATCCATCCATAAATGATAAGACATTGAATTTAGCTGTATTGTCTACCAACATATCAATGTGTGGTAGATGAAAATCATCTTTCGGACTAGCTTTATTCAAGTCACGGTAATCCACACACATTCGGACTTTTCCATCTTTCTTAGGCACAAGAACAATATTGGCCACCTATTGAGGATATGTAGAAGTCACCAGAAACCTCGCATCAATTTGCTTCTAAACTTCTTCTTTAATCTCCACTACCATATCTAGATGAGTTCTTCTGAGCTTTTGCTTCACAGGCACACACTCAGGCTTCAACGACAAGAAATGTTGCACAATATCAGTATCTAGACCAGGCATGTCTTCATACGACCAGGAAAAGACGTTGACATATTCTCGTAGCAACTCGATCAACCCTTTCTTCACAGACTCTTCAAGGAGTGCCCCAATCTTCACTTCACGAATGCAGTCTTCAGACCCCAAGTTGACTGTTTCCAGATTCTTAAGATGTGGCAGAATGATCTTCTCTTTATGCTCAAGCACACGGGTAATCTCATCAGGAATATCTTTAACATCATCTTCTTCTGCCTCAAATACATGGAACTCAAAGTTGGGAGATGGTGTTGGATCATTATGTCTATTGGGTTTGATTAACCTGCATAATGATTTTGACTGTAGCGGTGTATTCATCACTTTATGATTTATTGATTAAACCAAAAGCAAAGTATACAAATAATCGAGTCGCCACCGCACTTTTATTTATCCAAAGGAATGGCTAAAAAGCGAACAAAAGCCTAAGAAGTTTTACACATAGAAAACTAATGAAAAGATCAGAGATCTGGGTAAGGGGTTAATTACGCAATGGGAAGGTGTTAGGCACCCAAAACGTCCTAGGTACTCCTAGGGAGCCTTTTTCACAACTTGTTGTACGAAATGTTATTTGTTCATGAAATATTTGTTGTGCAAACATGGATTGAAGGGATGAGAAAAGAATATACAAGTTATTATTTTTGTGTTTGGATGGATAACCATTGCCTACGTACCTTTAAAGGATCAAAACCTCGTAGTTCGGCTAAAAGATTTCCAAAATATAAGTGGGTTCATTTTAAACAAAAGCCCTAAGGTCTTTCGTTATCCACGGGAGAAAACTCAACCTTATACAAACAACAAGTCCACCACGTGAGAAAAGCTTCAACTTGCTAGTGAGGGGTTAACCCTATAATAAGCAAGGAAGTCTTACAATTCCATCACTAAGGACAAAAGGTGAGATTAACATCAACCACTAAGATAATTAAGATCTATGGCTAATGTATGAAAACTTATCAAGAATGGACAAAGCCACAAAACAATTGAGTGAGTGAAATTAACCAATTAGGATTTATTCACAAAAGTGGTCAAAGTATGATTAGAATTCAATTCAAAAGAAATATTATGAAAATGAATTTTTAAAATCAAAGGCTTAAGGCCTAGGTTTCTAATTTGAAAAGAAATGAAAATGTTTGCACAATATTTTTTCAAGTTTTGGGTTAACATGCAAATGGAGGTTTAAAGAAGCAAAAGGTGGAGGGTGAGGAAGCAAAACTTCTTAGATGTTCACCTCTTGAGATCATATGTAGATGATTCAAGTGATTCCTTTGGAATAGGCAATAATGCAAATAACAGATGAACAAAGTAAATGGATACCGGATGCCAATCAATTGACTTATACCAATCTCCTAAAATAAAAACAAACATGGATACCAGATGCCAATCAATAGACTTATACTAGTCTCCTAAAACAAAAATGGATACCGGAAGCCAATCAATGGACTTATACCAATCTCCTAAAACAAAACATGGATACCAGATGCCAATCAATGGACTTATACCAATCTCTCAAAGCAAAAACAAAACATGGATATCAGATGCCAATCTATGGACTTACTCCAATCTCCAAGGAATGATCATAGGAAACAAATGCCAATAAATGGACTTACAATTGACTCCTCACATACAACAAACAACAAATGCAATAAGCAAGAGGAAACAAGTTGCCAATAAATGGTCTTACACTCGACTCCAAGGAAAGGAATGCCAATGAATGGTCTTAGTTCCAACTCCCACCAGATCATAGGAAACAACTGCCAATAAATGGACTTACAATTGACTCCTAAATGGAGAAACAAAAGTGTCACAAAGATATGAACAATGATCATGAAATGATGTACAATTAATGATGATAAATGCACAAAGGCACACATAAGCAATTATGTACAGAAGAATCAAGTAAGCAAACAAGCAAGTCAATTAGCACACACTATACACAATCAATTAGGCTCAAGCAAGGTTAGGCTTTATAGCCAACTGGAATGGGGTAATTTGTGCTCTTAACCCTGACATTGAGAGTTAGGGTGAAGCAGATGAAAGGGAGATGAAGGGTGTGCCTCATGGCTCTTATCTCTGTCCTGGGAGAGCTTTAAACAATAGAAGGTGTGGGAGTTCAGAAAGTTGGAAGTCTTCTCCACAAGTGATTGACTCTATAAGATCTTGGGTTAGTATTCACAATGCATCAACACATTGTGTGAGCAAAGTGAATGACACACTAAATAGCAGGAGATGGACTACACATCTCTTTTATCTGCCAATTGCCTCATAAGAGGACTTTTCCTGCTTGGCACAAAGATAAACAAACCCAAACATTGCCTCTTAAGGAGGACTTCAGACAGGTGCCTACCAATAACAGTAGGTCTTCCATACTACATGAAGATTAGAGATTATACCTAAGTGGTTAAGCAACCAAGCAAAGCAAAGTTCAAAATGAACTTAAAGCAACTTATGTACCTGTGGAAACATCAAACAAATCAGTACCAGACTCAGACAATCAGACAATAGTCAATATGCAACCAACAATCCCAATGTACAAAATGTGTAAGCCAAAAGTCAAACTCAAATGAGTTGACATCAACCTACAAAACACACAAAGGTTAATAATCAAAGGCAAACATCAATGCTCAAATGATGAAGCATCAACAACTATGGAACTTGGATGTTCAACCTGAAATCAAAGCTCAAATGTAAGCAACAAACCACTAGGTCAAAGCCTAGGGTCAAAGATGGAGAAAAAATTCAAAACAGGAGCTGAAATTTAACATGAATCAACTTCAATCACATCTTGACACATTCCAAAAAGTCTCATATCAAAATCAATCACCAAATGCATTTCATGATCAAGTGAAGTTCAAGGCAATTTAAAAGCTCAAATGTGATCAACCAGAATGAAAAATCTCAATAAAATCAGAAATGATTCAAATAATTCCAACAAAAATCATGAGCAATCACAACATTCATAACATGCATCACACAAAAAATCGGAAGCATTGGACATCATTTGGCATGCCAAACACATCACATAAGTTGATCATCCAAAGGTGTGACACAAATTGTCACACCAACTTAGCACAATCATAAAACAGAAATGACAATTGATAAAAATACCAAATCAACACCAAAATGTCAAGCAATGTGTCTAGTTTCATCATGCAAAATTTCACATTCATTGGATAAGAATCAAGCATCTCACAAAGGTATAAGCATGGCAAGGTCAAATAAGTATACATGTTCAAACATTCTAGCACAAAAAATTATCCAGCCAAGCACAACTTGTAAAATCATGATGATAAAAAACTAGAGAGAATAAGGATCATAATGCAAAAAACCTGGTAATTTTTGGATTAATTTTCAAAATAGATATGATTTTTTAAAGATGAGAAAAAATTAAAAAAAAAGATAAAGCAAGGTATTGGAGTAATGGAGGGAAATGGAATAAACATGAAGCGTTTGAAATGTTTGCACTGGCCAAGGATCGAACCCGGCCAACATTTAAATGAAAGAAGCGCCAAGTGATGAAACGCTGCGTTTCATTTATTGACCTGGCATGGTCAAAGCTTGTGTGGCGCGGTCAAACGAACGTGAGCGAATCATATTGCCAAGCGAGCGCATACGTGGACCAATACATGAGCGTGCCCTAAGCTAACACATGCAGATGCAGAAAAGCGTTCTCTAAAGGATCAAAAGCGTGGCCAAAGCAAGAACATCATCTTCTTCATCGCGCGCTCATGAACAGTAACATGCATCATCATACATCAAGAACAAAATCTCCAGAACTCAAAATTGAATACACAAACATGTAGATCCTTCATCATAGATCACAAATCCATGCATAGCTAAGCTTAAATCAACACACACAAAGAGAATCGAGCAATGGAAAAATCATGCATGAAACTTTAATCGACCCTAACTAACTCAAAAGTGCATGGAATTTCATGGTTCAAAGCTCAGAGTTACCAGCAAACCTAGATCTACAATAATATCATAATAAATTTGAGAATTAGAAAGATCGATTCATGACCTCTTGAAGTGCAGATCCGTTGAATCGTGTTATCCAGGCCTTATGATGCTCCAAAACTTTTCTATGATGCTTGCATGGATGATTGAAGGAGAAATTGAAGCTCAATTGTGCTTGCATTCAACAGAATTTGAAATCACCATGGATATCCAAAGCTTCGAGCATGCTTCAATGTGGCTCTGTTTGCTTCAATTCCACGTGCAATTCTACTAAATAACACTTCAGGATCCAGAATCAAGCAATGAAATGTGCTTTTGTTTGAAGATTTGCAAGAAATTTTTGAGAGAAAAAATTGGAGAAATTTGGATCTAGATCTGAATTTTCATCTTCATGTTGAAAACAGTTAGGCTTATGCTTATATACCTCATGCTAATCATGCTTAAATCAAGTTTAAGCCAAAGCTAATTGGAATTAATCACTTTTAAGGTGTATGTGCAAATTGGCTTTTCACCCTTATGCATGAAGTGCATGTATGAACAGTGCACAAAATCCCTTCATTTTCACTTAATATCCCATTTTGGAATCAATGGCAATGGCGAAATGTTCAAATAATGCACCAAATTTGAATTTTAAAATTTCCCTCCAAAAAACCAATGAATTACCAAATGATCATGTGATGACAATTCATGTAATGTGATGCATGATTTGGAAATTAGAGGTCAAAAGAAGAACAATGCAAAAAGAGCCATCCATTTTGGAGCTTTGGTTGAGAAGTTTTGTCCATTTGAAGTTCCATGCATAGTTTGCCATGATTTGATCATATCTCCTTAACCACACATGAGAAATTGATGATCTTGGACTTTTTGGAAATGGGAGAGAAAGATCCACAACTTTCATGTTCAACACAATTTCATTTGAAGCTTTCTTGATGATGTAATTTGAAGTTGAAGTTGGGTTAAAACCTTTCTATTTTTGGCAAATTCAAATTATAGGTCACTTTCTATTTTTGGAAAGTTTTGATCTGACTTTAAATTCTCCAAAGTTGATGTTTGAAATGTCAAATGAGACTTGTTTGAACATGAATGAAGTATTTCTAGTCACTTCCCACCTCCAAATCCACAGTTGACTTTGCAGTTGACTTTCTAGACCTTCAGTTGACTGGGAAATGTTCTGATGAGATTCAAGCCTCTACCACTTGGGATTTTGCTTCAAAATGACATCATAGCTCATATGAACTCTTGTGAATAATTGTGGGGTCCAAATTCTCAAGAATGGCCACCACCTATTGCTCAATGAATGCCTTTGATTGTCTTGACCTATTGATTGCTTCATCTGCAAGACAAAGGTTAGATGACATATTTTTGTACTTTTGGTTAGTGATGAAAAGAAAAGCAAATGATATACAAATGAAAGGAATGCTTGGAGATCAAGAACCACTCTCAAAAAGGATAACCCACCCACAGGGAAGGAAGCAAGGTGTCCAATGATCCTTGGGGCAATGAAATGATATGATATGATGCCATGAGGGATCTTAGGGACAAAATTGGGGTCTTACAGATGCCCCTTTTTAAGGTCATTCTAGTCGGAGAAGTGAAGGTTAAAATCTTCATCTCGACGCGGTAGAATGGGCTTAAATAACAGTAATGAGACAAATTTTGGTCCTTAAGAGACCTCATGATGCAAATGTATGAATGCAAAAGACATAACCTCTGTGGGGCATACTGGTCCACAAAGAAAAGACGATCCATCGGAGTAATATACTCACCAGGAACAGAGACTCTAACAAGACTCTCATGGGGAAAAAGAAAAAGAATGCGTGAGCAGGACACGACTCTGAATTAGGGTCAAACGGACATTGCGTGAACAAGACACGACTGGACTGGAAACCTCACTGGGGAGTAAAGGACTCACACTGGGGAAAAGAAGAATTCCAAAGGAAGACACATCCATTGGAAAGACTCAAGCTGACTCAAACTATCCACGAAGGATACTTCGGATAGAAATCCGGACTCGGACTTGGGAAAAGATTCACACAGAATCTCCCTGCCGGGGAAAAATTGCATAAATTGGGGAACGCCAATACAGCAAAAGGGGAAAATCACAACAGGAAGCTCCACTGGAGAAGGTCTAACAAAAAGACTCTCCTGGGGAAGCAACAAAGAAATGAGGTGTTACTGGTATAAGGGTAACAAACTCAGGAAGAATGAATATCTAAGACCGGTATAAGGGTGAGAGATATCAATCAACCAAACATCTGAGAAAGACCTAAAAAAGGTACATCAACTCAGGAAAATCTGACTCCACAGGGGACCAAGGTCATAATAGGGAGTAGAAAGGAAGGAACACCAGGGATACCGGTTACT
This sequence comes from Lathyrus oleraceus, assembly GCF_024323335.1. Taxonomy (NCBI): domain Eukaryota; kingdom Viridiplantae; phylum Streptophyta; class Magnoliopsida; order Fabales; family Fabaceae; genus Lathyrus; species Lathyrus oleraceus. The sequence continues at coordinate 54,884,420 of NC_066585.1, forward strand.
GGGTATATAATAGGTGACCGACCGAAACGTGAATTGGTATATATGCCAAGACACTCATCATCCGAAATGAGGGCTTGAAAAAGAAAATTGACTTACAGGATGGACATTCGAATCCGCAACGGCAAAACGAATCTTACTCAGCTTGGGGAAACAAACCCTAAGAGCGCATGAGATATAATATCCATTACCGTTAGAACATGGATAGTATACTCGCATGAGATATATTATCTATTACCGTCAGAACGTAGATAATATACTCGCATGGAAGGAAACACCAGGGATACCGGTTACTGGGTATATAATAGGTGACCAACCGAAACGTGAATTGGTATATATGCCAAGACACTCATCATCCTGAAGAGAGCAAAACGCAAACTTATCAAAGGATGGATATTCGATTCTACAAAGAATACGAATCTTACTCCGCTGGGGAAAATCAACAAAGGATTCCAACCAAAGAGTGAATGAGATATATTATTCATTACCGTCAGAACGTGAATAATACACTCGAAAAAGGAAGAGACACCAGAGATACCGGTTACTGGGTATATAATAGGTGACCAACCAAAAAGAGAAACAATCGTTACCAACAACAACAGGGTAAACGAAAGATAACTCACAGGGGATAAATTGCAAGCATCCGGCAATTATCCAAGAGACATACAAATATTCGATTCCACAAAGGAGTACGAATCTTACTTGACTGGGGAAACACAACAGGCTTCGACCGAAGAGTGCATGAGATATATTATCCATTACCTTCAGAACGTGGGTAACATACTCGCATGGAAGATTATCCACAACCGGTTACTGGGTTAATAAAGGATAAATCGACCGAAAAGAAAGGCATCGGGATACCAAAACTAGGTATATAAAGATGACCGATGAAAGGGAGCAACATCATTACCAACAAAAGGGTAAATGAAAGAAGACTCATAAGGGATGCATCGATAAACATCAATGATTCGGGGAACAAATCACTGGAAAACGGCGAAAGAACCCACCGAGGATAAAATTGCTAGCATCCGGCAATTATCCACAAGACTTTATGGGGATACAATTGCTAGCATACGGCAATTACCCAAAAGCAAGGAGGGAATATCAACATCGAATACTGGATGAAGATAACCACAAAGAGTAACCATCATCGGTTAGGATGAACAACAAGGTTAACTCTGCAAAGGGGAGAAATTAGGGTTTACAACTACCGAATACGGGGTAGAAGACCACAAGCTCTGGCTGGGGATAAAATTGCTAGCATCCGACAATTATCCACAAGAAAGCACAGACTCCGCTAGGGAGACAACAACAACATAGGATTTACAACTACCGAATACTGGGTAGAAGACCACAAAATCCACCATCAACCAGAATGAACCACAAAGGTTACCTCTGCTAGGGGAAAAGAGATAGGACTTACAACTACCGAATACTGGGTAGTAGCCAACAACTCTGATGAGGATAAAAGATAGGGTTTACATCTACCGAATACGGGGTAGAAAACCAAAACGTCCGCGTGGGAATGAAAGAATCACAATTCCGCACGGGAAACAAAATAGGGTTTATAACAAACCACCAACTGCTGAGGAGCAAGCAAAAACTAGGATTTACGACTACCGACTACTGGGTAGAAACCAACGACTCTTGCTGAGGAATAAAAGGTATATCACCACAAATTCCGCCAAGAGGAAAAGGAACATAGGACTTACAACTACCGGTTACTGGGTAGAGGCCCAAAAGATTCCGCTGGGGATAAAAGAATTTTTTGCCGGTTACTGGGCAATTCATTCATTTATTCCACAGGGAAGCACGAGAAATAGTTGAAAAATGCCAATTCAGGACCAAACCAAAAAGGCAAACCGAATCAAAACTCGTCCTAATGAGGAGATAACTCAATAGGAAAATCCATCCCAATATATGTGTTGGGAGGAAACGGAAGAAACCGTCATCCACGAGGATATATCTCAGTGGGGAATCGCAGAATGAAAGACATACACTTTCTGCTTATGGGGCTGACTCTATATTGAGAGATTAGACACCCGACATCTGCTTGGAAAAGATCTACTAGAGAGATCTATATCACCCATTAGCAGGAGACAACAAACTAAAGATATATGGCAAAAAAATGCAATTATGAATATCTGAATGTTGAAAGTATGCATGAACATGCGTGATTTATGTTTGATGAATGCTGACAAAACAAACATATCTAACACAAACAGGCCCAGGAATCAAACGCCCGGTACTACACTTCCAGAGGAAACAACCAAAGAAGTCCAACTGGAGAGCCAATCTGCTGGAGACCTTCAAGCTAAAAAGAAAAGATCTGTGGGGAGGCAAAAGAGGTCAGAGATATGAAAGAAATCACAAAATCTCTGAGTGATGGATCAACAGTCAACCCAACTGGGGGACAGAAGTTCACAACAGGCAGAAACTGCCACAAAAACAAATTTGTTGGGGAAATGGAGAAATCCCAAAGTTTCTGCAGGGGGATCCTCAGTATCAACTGGGAACAAGAGTTCACTGCACAAACAAGAACTGTTGAAGAGAACAGAATACACAAGTATAATCTAGCCGCACAAGCAACTCTACTGGGAATACATGTCAGCCACTCCATTGGGGATAAACCCACTGAGGAAAAATAGATCACAAACGTAGATTCTGAAACAAGCCACTCTACTAGGGATCAAAAGCATCAGGAAATCGACCAAATCTATGGATGATAGATCACCAACCGACCCTACTGGGGAAACAGAGATTTCAACAGGCAGAAACTGCCATAAAAACAACTCTGTTGACGATACCAACTCCGTTGGAGATACCAACTCTGGCGGGGATTCTGTAGGGAAATTACACAGATACAATCCATCATACCATAAATCTACTGGCGGCTCCACTGTGGAAGAGAAGGAGAGTTGGTGATCAACCACCAAATGCTGAACCTTCTAAGAGGAAACCAACAAGCTGAAGAGGAAATAATCACTGCTCCGCTGAAGGGAAAAGAGGTGAAAACCTCAACAAACGCTCTGATGGGGAGAGGTAGCACAGATGAAGTATATCATACCAACAAACTCTGCAGGCGACTGTATTGAGGAAGCAGACAAAGTACCGGGATGTCAACCCACCAACTACTGAATCTTCCAAGAGGAAAGCACCCATGCTGGGGAGAAAAATACTGTTGGAGAGGATTGTGAAGTCCTAACAAACACTCTGCTTATGGAACAAGATCTCTACAGAAGCTCTGCTTGGGGAACAACCCCAACAACAATCTGGAGAAAGAGGATACAACCATGCCAGGAATATGAACAAATGTCTTACCTGTTGGAAATCATGCCACCCTTGGGAAAGCACTGAGACATTCTTAAGTATCCTTTCATCATTGTGAATGTTCACTTTGTTTTAAAACAACAATTTGAAATTTTTTATTTGTTTAAACAATGACATTTTATCAATTAAAACATGCAAAACATTTGTTGAATTCAAACAAATAAGAGTGCAAATAATTGGATAAAAGCTCAAATTTATTTGATGGAATGATAGCCTGCAAATGGCAAGACTCCATAGATCTGTACAAATTTGAAACCAGTGATATATATTGGAAGAGGGCTACATTGAACATAATGATCCTTTCTCTACCAATTTGAATCTCGATGTATTCGAAGCTTCAGTCGACGATGAATCGAGAATCTCTGATGAAAAGACAGCTGCGGAACAGAAAGTCTTATCAGGATGCAGTTACTTGCCATATCCCTAAATTTTGCATAGATTGCCCTAGGGTGAGGTACTCAACCTAGCGGGATGCAAATTCATTTTTTTCAAGTCTCTAATTTTTGCCTGGATCGCCCTTTCGGGTTATCCACCGAGACGCTCATTCTTGCCTAAGCCGCCCTTTCGGGTTTTCAACTTAGCGAGCTATTCTATTTTTCTTTTGCATATATATATATATATATTTTTTTTAGGCAAAGTATTTCTTGACTGCATATGAATTCACAAGACGAGTGAAATCCTCCCCATCCATTGTTGTAAGCATCAAAGCTCCGCCTGAAAAGGCTCTCTTAACAACATATGGACCTTCATAGTTTGGAGTCCACTTGCCCCTGGAATCGGGCGCGAAAGACAAGACTTTCTTGAGCACGAGGTCACCTTCTCAGAACACACGAGGCCTGACCTTCTAATCGAATGCTTTCTTCATTCTCTGCTGATATAACTGACCATGACACATGGCAGTCAATCGCTTCTCTTCAATCAAATTCAACTGGTCGTAACGACTCTGAATCCATTCAGCATTAGTCAACTTGGCTTCCATCAAGACTCTCATTGATGGGATCTCCACCTCTACTGGGAGCACAACCTCCATGCCGTAAACAAGAGAAAAAGGGGTTGCCCCTGTTGAAGTGCGGACAGATGTACGATAACCATGCAAAGCAAATGGCAGCATCTCATGCCAATCTTTGTACGTAACAATCATCTTCTGGATAATCTTCTTGATATTCTTGTTAGCAACTTCAACGGCCCCATTCATCTTAGGTCTGGAGGGAGAGGAGTTATGGTGTGCAATCTTGAACTCAGCGCACAACTCTTCCATCATCTTATTATTCAGATTATATCCATTATCAGTAATGATCTTATCTGGCACACCGTAACGGCAAATCAGCTGATTTTTGATAAACTTCACAACCACCTTCCTGGTCACATTGGCATACGACGCGACTTCAACCCATTTGGTAAAGTAGTCAATTGCTACGAGAATAAACCTGTGCCCGTTGGACGCTTTCGGCTCAATCATGCCGATCATGTCGATTCCCCACATAGAGAAAGGCCATGGTGATGAAATCACATTCAGAAGTGTCGGAGGAATATGAATCTTGTCCGCATAAATCTGACACTTGTGGCATTTCTTCACATATTTGCAGCAGTCAGACTCCATTGTCAGCCAATAATAGCCTGCTCTCAACATCTTTCTTGCCATAGCATGTCCATTGGAATGAGTACCAAATGAACCCTCATGGACCTCAGTCATTAACAGGTCTGCTTCGTGTCTATCCACGCATCTGAGCAACACCATGTCAAAATTTCTCTTGTACAGCACTTCACCATTGAGGTAGAAACTGCCTGACAACCTTCTTAAAGTTTTTCTATCTTTCACAGATGCCCCAGACGGGTAGACCTGGTTCTGGAGGAAATTCTTGATATCAAAGTACCAAGGCTTGTCATCATTCACTTCTTCCACTGCAAACACGTGAGCTGGTCTATCCAAGCGCATCACGGTAATGTTGGGAACTTCATTCCAATACTTGACCACAATCATGGAAGCAAGCGTAGCAAGCGCATCTGCCATCCGATTATCCTCTCGAGGAATATGATGAAAATCAACTTCAGTAAAAAACGTTGAAATCCTTCTTGCATAATCTCTATACGGAATGAGACCAGGCTGATTCGTCTCCCATTCTTCCTTGATCTGATTGCTAACCAGAGCCGAATCACCATACACATCAAGATGTTTGATTCTCAAATCAATACATTCTTCCAGTCCCATAATACAGGCCTCATACTCAGCCATATTATTCGTGCATTTGAAAGTTAGCCTTGCTGTAAAAGGAATATGTGTGCCATGAGGAGTAATGATTACTACCCCAATTCCATTTCCATATTGATTCATAGCGCCATCAAACACCATCGTCCATCTGGAACCAGGTTCCGGACCTTCATCAAGTGTAGGCTCATCACAATCTTTCATTTTCAAATACAAAATCTCCTCATTTGGGAAGTCGTACTGAACAGACTGATGATCTTCAATCGGATGGTGCGCTAAATGGTCAGCCAAGATACTACCTTTGATAGCTTTCTGAGCTCGATACTCGATATCATACTCAGACAACAACATCTGCCAACGGGCAATCCTCCCGGTTAAAGCAGGCTTCTCGAAAATATACTTGATCGGATCCATTAGGGATATCAACCAAGTTGTATGATTTATCATGTACTGGCGCAAACGCTTAGCAGCCCAAGCCAAAGCGCAGCACGTCTTCTCAAGCATAGAGTATCGAGACTCACAATCAGTAAACTTCTTACTGAGATAGTAGATTCTTTCTTTCCCGATTCGTCTTGTTGACCGAGTACACAACCCATCGAGTCTTCAAGAACAATCAAATATATGATCAGAGTTCTTCCTTCTACAGGCGGAGACAAGATCGGAGGTTCAGACAGATACTCTTTGATATTGTCGAAAGCTTTCTGGAAATCATCGGTCCAATCATGAGACTGATCTTTCCGGAGGAGCTTGAATATCGGCGCACATGTGGCAGTCATGTGGGATATAAATCTGGAAATATAATTCAAGCGGCCAAGAAAACCTCGGACTTGCTTTTCAGTCTTGGGTGCAGGCATCTCTTGTATTGCTTTAACCTTTGCAGTATCAACTTCAATACCTCTCTCGCTGACAACAAAACCCAACAACTTGCCAGAACGGACTCCAAATGTACATTTGTTCGGATTCAGGCGAAGTCTAAACTTCCTCAAACGCTGAAAAGGCTTCAACAAATGCTCAACATGCTCAACTTCCGTTCGGGACTTAGCAATCATATCATCAACATAGACCTCTATCTCCTTGTGCATCATATCATGAAACAAGGTAGTCATAGCATGTTGATACGTGGCTCCGGCGTTCTTCAAACCGAAGGGCATCACTCGATAACAGAATGTTCCCCAAGGTGTGATGAATGTTGTCTTCTCCATATCTTCGGGTGCCATCTTGATTTGATTATATCCGGAAAATCCGTCCATAAACGAAAAGACTTTGAATTTAGCTGTATTGTCTACCAACATATCAATGTGTGGTAGAGGGAAATCATCTTTAGGGCTAGCTTTATTCAAATCTCTATAATCAACACACATACGGACTTTTCCGTCTTTCTTAGGCACATGCACAATATTGGCCACCCATTGAGGATATGTAGAGTCACCAGAAACCCCACATCAATTTGCTTCTGAACTTCCTCTTTGATCTTTACTGCCATATCTGGATGAGTTCTTCTGAGCTTCTACTTCACAGGCACGCACTCAGGCTTCAAAGGCAGGATATGTTGCACGATATCTGTATCTAGACCTGGCATGTCTTCATACGACCAAGCGAAGATATCTGAATATTCTCGTAGCAAACTGATCAACCCCTTCTTGACAGACTCTTCAAGAAGTGCCCCAATCTTCACCATACGAACACAATCTTCAGACCCCAAGTTGACTGTTTCTAGATCTTCAAGATGCGGCTGAATGATCTTCTTCTCGTGCTCAAGGAGACGGGTAATCTCATAAGGAATCCCCTTCAACATCATCTTCCTCTGCTTCGAATACAGGGAATCCACAATTGGGAGATGGCGTTGGATCATTATGTTCAATGGGTTTTAGAAATAAACCTGCATAATGATTTTGATATGAAAAGCTCTTTGAAATCAAACAAGGCAATCATTATGCAGATGAAAAGTTTGATTTTATGCTATTTTCAGGTTTTTTTTTGTGATCACCGATTTCATGCAAAAAGCAAAAAGTGAAAACAATTGGAAAAACAAATGTTTAATATGAATTTATTGAATGAAAACATCATTGTTTTAAATGTTGCCAACAATGTCACCACTTCTCCTTTTGGCATGGGAGAAGGGTTTTCAAACAAAGTGAACATATTACGATGACTTAGGAATGACTGTAGGAACATCTACAGCGACCCAATTATGGCAGATACCACCAGGAATGACAAAGTTGCTCAAGTCCTCTGCATTCTCTTCCAGAATAGCAGTAGCTTCCTCAGCTTGATCAGCATGAATGAAACCTCCACTCTTGAATAGCCCTTGCTTGTTGAATTCCCCAGAAGAATAGCCAATGTCAGCCCGAGATTTGTTGTCTTCAAGCTCAATCATCTTCCCTAAACCAGCAACTGCACCACATTCAATGGCCAGTTTCGCATCACGATAGGAAGCAAATGAAGGAGACTTCTTCTCAATTGGCTCAACAATAGACAAAGCTTGGAAAGGCGTTCCAACTTCATCCTCAACATCAATATATGAGAAAGAAGATAAGTGGCTAACCAGGAGAGCCTTTTCTCCCCCTACCACAACCAATTTCTTATTCTTAACGAATTTCAGCTTCTGGTGTAGGGTGGATGTCACGGCGCCAACCTCGTGAATCCATGGTCTACCAAGGAGACCACTATAAGATGGGTGGATATCCATAACCTGAAAGGTAACTTGGAAATCACTTGGTCCAATCTTGATCGGGAGATCAACTTCCCCAATCACAGTCTTACGCGACCCATCAAAATCTTTCACAACAACACCACTCTGCCTCATGGGAGGCCCCTGATATGACAATCTCGAAAGGGTGGTCTTTGGCAATACATTCAGAGATGACCCAATATCCACCAGCACATTGGACATGGCGTCGGTCTTGCAATTCATGGAAATATGTAAAGCCATGTTGTGGTCTCTTCCCTCCTCAGGGAGATCAGCGTCACAGAAACTCAAAGTGTTGCAAGCATTAATGTTTGCAACAATATTGTCAAACTGCTCGATTGTGACATCATGATCAACATAGGCCAGGTCCAAAACTTTCTGCAGAGCCTCCCTATGGGGTTCTGAATTCAAAAGCAAAGATAGCACGGAGATTTTGGACGGCGTTTGTAGAAGCTGGTCTACAACGTTGTACTCACTCTTCTTGATGAGCCTCAGCATCTCATCACATTCTTCATTCACAATGCCACTCGGGCCAACAGAAGAAACAAGAGTCTTTTGTACAGAGGAGGGTTTGGCAACAGGTGCCGGATTCGGAACATTCACCGCAGTCCCAACCGGACGCTCAGCAGAATCAGAAACAACGTGAGGCTTCGGGGGTGCAGAAAACGCACGACCACTACGGGTCAACCCGCTCACATCAGCAATATTTACCACAGAAGATGAAGGCAACGACACTTCTTTCCCATTTTCCACAGCAACTGGATTGTATCGGAAGGGAATAGCTTTATCCGAAGAATAAGGCACCGGGCCTGCAGGCTTGATCACCAGAGAAGGAGAGACCTTCGGCTTGCTACCATCATAACGGATGACAACAGGCTCGGGCAATTTGAACACAGGAGAAATCACATTCACTTCTGGTTCATCCTCATCAACATTTCTGTTCTGAAGAATCTCTATGGTACCCTCATCCAACAGCTCTTGAAGCTCTCTGCGCATTTGGCGACAACCCAATCTATTAACAGAACAGATACGGCATCTGTCATGGTCGTGCTCCATATGACTGTAATTACACAGCAGACGATGCAACTCGACCAATGACTGTCGAATATGACTCACATATTTGACTTTATACTTGCCAGGGCAACCCTGGACCATGTTAACCGACTTCCCATGCTCGGGCAATGGGTTCTTCGTAACATTGGGGCCTGAGTCCTCAAAGCTCAGAATGCCACATCGCATAAGGTCTTGCACCTTAGTCTTCAATGGATAGCAGTTTTCTATATTGTGACCCGGAGCACCGGAATGATAAACACAATGTTGATCTGGCTTGTACCACCACTGCGAGTTAACAGGCACAGCCGGAGGCTCTCTGGGAGTAACCAGTTTCCGCTCCAATAGAGAAGGATATAGCTCAGCGTATGACATAGGAATGGGATCGATAGTGATCTTCCTATCATAATTTAGATTGGCCTGATTACTGGTGCTGCCACGAGGCTGGTAAGCCTGTTGTTATGGACGAGGTTGCTGTTGATACTGTGGTTGTTGCTGATTATGCTGATTGTTGTCTCTGAAGACAGGTGCTATATGAGCCACCTGATGCTGGCCGCTGGCATGACGCACAGGCTTCCTCTTTGCAGAGGGTCTTCTAGATTTAGCATGGGATTGCACAGCATGTGCCTCCCCATCTTTCTTCTTAAACGCCCCATATCGTTTAGAAGAGCTTTCATCTTTAGTTAGACGTCCTTCCCGGACACCTTCCTCCAAACGCATCCCCATGTTCACCATCTCGGTGAAATCAGAGGGAGCACTCGCAACCATCCGCTCATAGTAAAACGAACTAAGAGTCTTCAGAAAGATATTAGTCATCTCCTTCTCTTCCAGCGGAGGAGTAATCTGAGCTGCCAGCTCTCGCCACCTCTGGGCGTACTCCTTAAATGTCTCTTTGTCCTTCTGGGACACGGCTCTGAGTTGATCACGGTCAAGAGCCATATCAACATTATATTTGTACTGCTTGACGAAAGATTCGCCAAGATCGTTGAAGGATCGAATGTTTGCACTATCAAGGCTCATATACCAACGAAGAGCTGTACCAGACAAACTATCCTGGAAATAATGAATTAGCAGCTGATCATTATCGGTCTGAGTAGACATTTTCCTGGCATACATAACCAGGTGACTGAGCGGGCAGGTGTTCCCCTTGTACTTCTCAAAGTCAGGGACTTTGAATTTGAAAGGTATCTTAACACCGGGAACCAAACACAGTTCAGCAGTAGAATTGCCGAACAAATCCTTCCCTCGGAGGGTCTTCAATTCCTTGCGGAGTTCAAGGAATTGGTCATTCATCGCATCCATCTTTTCATTAACATTTGGGCCCTCAGACGGCTCAGAATGATAGATGGTGTCGTCTACCCTAGGAGTGGTATGCACGACAGGAGGAGGCATTGCAAGGACCGGGCTAGATGCCAGCATAGAAGCAAAGGTAGGAGCTGGAATATCTGGCATAAAACCTGGAGGCATACCCCACGGAAACCCGGCTGGCATGGCTGGCACGAAGTGAGCACTAGCAGCTGGCACAGTTGAAGAAACCACTTCAGATATAACAGTCCTCTGGGGAGGAGTTGCAGGTGGTGGAGATGGTTGATTCTGGGCGGCCAAAAATTGCTCCATCAGAGCACTCAGTCTAGCGACCTCTTCTTTCAGCTCGCGGTTCTCTTGTTCAACTTGATCCATCACTCTTGCAGAATTGTCTCGGGTGTAGTACCGATGAGTCAGCTTGTCTTCAAAATAAATGAAGAGCACAGAGTTAGGTCACAGACAAGCAGACCAGAACAACACCTGCTTATGCAAAATGATGCATGCAATGCTCGTGCATATGCTTTGTTTTTATTTCAAGGAACTTTTAGGGTTCTATTTGCAATTTTTGAAATTTAAAGCATTTAATACCATAGGGAAAATATCTCATCAAATATATTCGAGCCAAAGAAGTACAGCATTTTTGATTATTACAAGGGAAAAGGAAAATGAACATCCTATGGATCCCTAGAAGCTCGAGATGCTGGAAGACGAGATACACAAAGCTTCTTGATCTCTCTCTCATATGCTGCTTCCATATCCGCTTTCTCCTTAGCAAGTCGATCATACTTCCTCTTCCAGAATTTGGAAGACTGAGGAAGTAGAGAAGTCCAGGTATCATTCGGATCATCTATCACCTGGTACTCGAGGAATTCAATCAGAGCGTCCTTCTCCTTAAGCTGTTGAAGCAACTCTTCTCTTTCACGGATCCAGGCACGTGAAAGGTCTTCGTCTCTCAACTCCTCTACGCCTTGGTTAGGGAGGGTTGAAGGCCCAGCCACAACCATCGGTGTAGGTCTCGGATAATCATACGGCATAAGATACTCTAATGCTCTCTGTCTGACCCAAGAAGTATACGGCTCCAAAGCAATGCAGTTCTTCGGACCCAACTCATTTCTACCCTTCTTGTGAATCTTGCGCCAAGCGCGGACCATCCTGGCTTTCAGACCTTGGGGATCTTTACCCTCCTGAAAGAACACACCTTCTAACAGAATGTTATGAGGTTTATCCTTTAGGGGGAACCCAAGCTGACGACGTGCTAAGATAGGATTGTAGCTGATCCCACCACATGTACCGAGAAGAGGCACATTAGGGAATTCACCACAATAATCAATAATCTGAACTGTATCGTACACACGGTCATACCAAGAGATATCATCATTAGTGAGAGACATAAGTCTCGTAGACCACCGTAGACATCCCTTGTTCTCCTTGAAAGCGACCGTCTGCGGTAAGTGAGAAATAAACCACTTATACAAAGAGGCAAACAGCACACAATAACTCTTCCACCCTTTGCATTCCTCAGATGCAAAGAGACATGGGCATCACCCAATAGAGTAGGAACAGGATTAAGAACTGAAAAGATCCTAATGGCGTTCACATCCACAAATTTGTCGATGTTGGGGAACAATACCAATCCATAGATGAGCAGCACGAATATGGCCTCAAAAGCATCCTCACTCATGGCCTTCCCATAAACGGTAGCTTGAGCAATGAGGAAATCAGAAGGAAGACCCTAAATTCCACCTTTGGTGGTCATATGTGCTTCAATAAGGGATTCATCTATGTGCAACAAGTCTGCGATCTCTTGAGAAGTCGGAATACTCTCTAAGCCACTGAACGGCACCTGATCCAGAATAGGAATACCCACAAGATGAGCATACTCCTCAAGCGTAGGCAACAGCTGAAAGTCTGGAAAAGAGAAGCAATGATACAGAGGATCATAGAACTGCGCGAAAGTACTCATCAACCCTTCATGAACCTGAGTAGTCAACAGAGGCAGAAGCTTCCCATAACGAGCTTTGAAACCCAAGGGATCTAATACATAGGATGTCAGATTCCTTAACTCTTTCACATCGGGCTGTCTAAAGCTGTACTTCTTTGTATGCCTTTTTGGTCTTTCCATGTCTAAAAATTTTGCAAATAAACCCTTTAAGTTCCTTGAATTTTTTTTGATTTTTCTGATGACATGAATGCAGATGAATGCATGAATGCATGAATGCAACAATCACACTCAAGGATCAAGCAAATCACACCAGACAAAGGTCATGGGAAAGCTCATAGTATCCTTAATATCAATCATCCATTTTGGCGGATTATGGTTTTCACCTTATCGACACCCAAGTTCCATTGATATTAACAATACATGAACCGACTCAATCATCCTTAATATCAATCATCCATTTTGGTGGATTATGGTTTACACCTTATCAACACCCAAGTTCCATTGATATTAAGGATGTCTGAACGACTCAACCATGAATCACGGGTTTGTTGAGAGTCACGAGCATGGAGTCTCGGCTAAGAACCACCCAAAGGGAGTGTACTAGGGTTTAAACCTGCCGAACATGTTCTACCAGAGGTTCCCATAGTCATTATCCCATCTTTCGAATATTATCGGAGGAACGAATACTCGTATTCCAAAAATATTCTCAAGAGAGACTCTTATGAGTGTAGTATCGCGTAACAATCGCATCAGATCTTACACCTGAACGACCTCCGCACTACGTCCTAAAAATAGGCCAAGATGGGCTTAGTAAACTAAGGTCCTTGGCTTCTAAGGCACATGATTGAAAGAATAATGCCTAACCACAAATAACTTGTGTGACATTATTAATCCAACATGACCTCCACCAAGTGAATGGGCTCGCAAGTCAACTTGCTAAGGAATACTCCACACAAGTCGACAAGACTATGCCATTCTCCTATCCTAAGGTGCACTCGAGTTCGGGTATAGAACTCATCTCACAGAGATCACCAAGCAAACAACAAGTGTATATCAAGCAATTCAAACATTACAATTAATACAGTAATCCAAAATTGTACAAAAATATGTCATATAACAAATAACAAATATCATACAACAAGGGTGAAAAGTAGGCAAAACCACCAAGGATGATATTTTCCCCAGCAGAGTCGCCACTTTTCTGTAGCGGTGTATTCGTCACTTTATGATTTATTGATTAAACCAAAAGCAAAGTATACAAAGAATCGAGTCGCCACCGCACTTTTATTTATCCAAAGGAATGGCTAAAAAGCGAACAAAAGCCTAAGAAGTTTTACACATAGAAAACTAATGAAAAGATCAAAGATCTGGGTAAGGGGTTAATTACACAATGGGAAGGTGTTAGGCACCCAAAACGTCCTAGGTACTCCTAGGGAGCCTTTTTCACAACTTGTTGTACGAAATGTTATTTGTTCATGAAATATTTGTTGTGCAAACATGGATTGAAGGGATGAGAAAAGAATATACAAGTTATTATTTTTGTGTTTGGATGGATAACCATTGCCTACGTACCTTTACGGGATCAAAACCTCGTAGTTCGGCTAAAAGATTTCCAAAATATAAGTGGGTTCATTTTAAACAAAAGCCCTAAGGTCTTTCGTTATCCACGGGAGAAAACTCAACCTTATACAAACAACAAGTCCACCACGTTAGAAAAGCTTCAACTTGCTAGTGAGGGGTTAACCCTATAATAAACAAGGAAGTCTTACAATTCAATCACTAAGGACAAAAGGTGAGATTAACATCAACCACTAAGATAATTAAGATCTATGGCTAATGTATGAAAACTTATCAAGAATGGACAAAGCCACAAAACAATTGAGTGAGTGAAATTAACCAATTAGGATTTATTCACAAAAGTGGTCAAAATATGATTAGAATTCAATTCAAAAGAAATATTATGAAAATGAAGTTTGAAAATCAAAGGCTTAAGGCCTAGGTTTCTAATTTGAAAAGAAATGAAAATGTTTGCACAATATTTTTTCAAGTTTTGGGTTAACATGCAAATGGAGGTTTAAAGAAACAAAAGGTGGAGGGTGAGGAAGAAAAACTTCTTAGATGTTCACCTCTTGAGATCATATGTAGATGATTCAAGTGATTCCTTTGGAATAGGCAACAGTGCAAATAACAGATGAACAAAGTAAATGGATACCGGATGCCAATCAATGGACTTATACCAATCTCCTAAAACAAAAACAAACATGGATACCAGATGCCAATCAATGGACTTATACTAGTCTCCTAAAACAAAAATGGATACCGGAAGCCAATCAATGGACTTATACCAATCTCCTAAAACAAAACATGGATACCAGATGCCAATCAATGGACTTATACCAATCTCTCAAAGCAAAAACAAAACATGGATATCAGATGCCAATCTGTGGACTTATTCCAATCTCCAAGGAATGATCATAGGAAAAAAATGCCAATAAATGGACTTACAATTGACTCCTCACATACAACAAACAACAAATGCAATAAGCAAGAGGAAACAAGTTGCCAATAAATGGTCTTACACTCGACTCCAAGGAAAGGAATGCCAATGAATGGTCTTAGTTCCAACTCCCACCAGATCATAGGAAACAACTGCCAATAAATGGACTTACAATTGACTCCTCAATGGACAAACAAAAGTGTCACAAAGATATGAACAATGATCATGAAATGATGTACAATTAATGATGATAAATGCACAAAGGCACACATAAGCAATTATGTACAGAAGAATCAAGTAAGCAAACAAGCAAGTCAATTAGCAAACACTATACACAATCAATTAGGCTCAAGCAAGGTTAGGCTTTATAGCCAACTGGAATGGGGTAATTTGTGCTCTTAACCCTAACATTGAGAGTTAGGGTGAAGCAGATGAAAGGGAGATGAGGGGTGTGCCTCATGGCTCTTATCCCTGGCCTGGGAGAGCTTTAAACAATAGAAGGTGTGGGAGTTCAGAAAGTTAGAAATCTTCTCCACAAGTGATTGACTCTATAAGATCTTGGGTTAGTATTCACAATGCATCAACACATTGTGTGAGCAAAGTGAATGACACACTGAATAGAAGGAGATGGACTACACATCTTTTTTATCTGCCAATTGCCTCATAAGAGGACTTTTCCTGCTTGGCACAAAGATAAACAAACACAAACATTGCCTACCAATAACAGTAGGTCTTCCAGACTACATGAAGATTAGAGATTATACCTAAGTGGTTAAGCAACCAAGCAAAGCAAAGTTCAAAATGAACTTAAAGCAACTTATGTACCTGTGGAAACATCAAACAAATCAGTACCAGACTCAGACAATCAGACAATAGTCAATATGCAACCAACAATCCCAATGTACAAAATGTGTAAGCCAAAAGTCAAACTCAAATGAGTTGACATCAACCTACAAATCACAGAAAGGTTAATAATCAAAGGCAAACATCAATGCTCAAATGATGAAGCATCAACAACTATGGAACTTGGATGTTCAACCTGAAATCAAAGCTCAAATGTAAGCAACAAACCACTAGGTCAAAGCCTAGGGTCAAAGATGGAGAAAAAATTCAAAACAGGAGATGAAATTTAACATGAATCAACTTCAATCACATCTTGACACATTCCAAAAAGTCTCATATCAAAATCAATCACCAAATGCATTTCATGATCAAGTGAAGTTCAAGGCAATTTAAAAGCTCAAATGTGATCAACCAGAATGAAAAATCTCAATAAAATCAGAAATGATTCAAATAATTCCGACAAAAATCATGAGCAATCACAACATTCATAACATCCATCACACAAAAAATCAGAAGCATTGGACATCATTTGGCATGCCAAACACATCACATAAGTTGAACATCCAAAGGTGTGACACAAATTGTCACACCAACTTAGCACAATCATAAAACATAAATTACAATTGATAAAAATACCAAATCAACACCAAAATGTCAAGCAATGTGTCTAGTTTCATCATGCAAAATTTCACATTCATTGGATAAGAATCAAGCATTTCACAAAGGTATAAGCATGGCAAGGTCAAATAAGCATACATGTTCAAACATTCTAGCACAAAAAATTATCCAGCCAAGCACAACTTGTAAAATCATAATGATAAAAAACTAGAGAGAATAAGGATCATAATGCAAAAAACCTGGTAATTTTTGGATTAATTTTCAAATAGATATGATTTTTTAAAGATGAGAAAAAATAAAAAAAAAACATAAAGCAAGGTATTGGAATAATGGAGGGAAATGGAATAAACATGAAGCGTTTGAAATGTTTGCACTGGCCAAGGATCGAACCCGGCCAAAATTTAAATGAAAGAAGCGCCAAGTGATGAAACGCTGCGTTTCATTTATTGACCTGGCATGGTCATAGCTTGTGTGGCGCGGTCAAAGCAATACATGAGCGTGCCCTAAGCTAACACATGCAGATGCAGAAAAGCGTTCTCTAAAGGATCAAAAGCATGGCCAAAGCAAGAACATCATCTTCTTCATCGCGCGCTCATGAACAGTAACATGCATCATCATACATCAAGAACAAAATCTCCAGAACTCAAAATTGAATACACAAACATGTAGATCCTTCATCATAGATCACAAATCCATGCATAGCTAAGCTTAAATCAACACACACAAAGAGAATCGAGCAATGGAAAAATCATGCATGAAACTTTAATCGACCCTAACTAACTCAAAAGTGCATCGAATTTCATGGTTCAAAGCTCAGAGTTACCAGCAAACCTAGATCTACAATAATATCATAATAAATTTGAGAATTAGAGAGATCGATTCATGACCTCTTGAAGTGCAGATCCGTTGAATCGTGTTATCCAGGCCTTATGATGCTCCAAAACTCTTCTATGATGCTTGCATGGATGATTGAAGGAGAAATTGAAGCTCAATTGTGCTTGCATTCAACAGAATTTGAAATCACCATGGATATCTAAAGCTTCGAGCATGCTTCAATGTGGCTCTGTTTGCTTCAATTCCACGTGCAATTCTACTCAATAACACTTCAGGATCCAGAATCAAGCAATGAAATGTGCTTTTGTTTGAAAATTTGCAAGAAATTTTTGAGAGAAAAAATTGGAGAAATTTGGATCTAGATCTGAATTTTCATCTTCATGCTGAAAACAGTTAGGCTTATGCTTATATACCTCATGCTAATCATGCTTAAATCAAGTTTAAGCCAAAGCTAATTGGAATTAATCACTTTTAAGGTGTATGTGCAAATTGGCTTTTCACCCTTATGCATGAAGTGCATGTATGAACAGTGCATGAAATCCCTTCATTTTCACTTAAAATCCCATTTTGGAATCAATGGCAATGGCGAAATGTTCAAATAATGCACCAAATTTGAATTTTAAAATTTCCCTCCAAAAAACCAATGAATTACCAAATGATCATGTGATGACAATTCATGTAATGTGATGCATGATTTGGAAATTAGAGGTCAAAAGAAGAACAATGCAAAAAGAGCCATCCATTTTTGGAGCTTTGGTTGAGAAGTTATGTCCATTTGAAGTTCCATGCATAGTTTGCCATGTTTTGATCATATCTCCTTAACCACACATGAGAAATTGATGATCTTGGACTTTTTGGAAATGGGAGAGAAAGATATACAACTTTCATTTTCAACAAAATTTCATTTGAAGCTTTCTTGATGATGTAATTTGAAGTTGAAGTTGGGTTTAAACCTTTCCATTTTTGGCAAATTCAAATTATAGGTCACTTTCTATTTTTAGAAAGTTTTGATCTGACTTTAAATTCTTCAATGTTGATGTTTGAAATGTCAAATGAGACTTGTTTGAACATGAATGTAGTATTTCTAGTCACATTCCACCTCCAAATCCACAGTTGACTTTGCAGTTGACTTTCTAGGCCTTCAATTGACTGGGAAATGTTCTGATGAGATTCAAGCCTCTACCACTTGGGATTTTGCTTCAAAATGACATCATAGCTCATATGAACTCTTGTGAATAATTGTGGGGTCCAAATTCTCAAGAATGGCCACCACCTATTGCTCAATGAATGCCTTTGATTGTCTTGACCTGTTGATTGCTTCATCTGCAAGACAAAGGTTAGATGACATATTTTTGTACTTTTGGTTAGTGATGAAAAGAAAAGCAAATGATATACAAATGCAAGGAATGCTTGGTGATCAAGAACCACTCTCAAAAAGGATAACCCACCCACAGGGAAGGAAGCAAGGTGTCCAATGATCCTTGAGGCAATGAAATGATATGATATGATGCCATGAGGGATCTTAGGGATAAAATTGGGGTCTTACATTGACTATAAAAGAGATTTCAGAATTCAAACAAGGCAAATCATTATGCAGATGAAAAGATTGATTTTATTCCCTTTTTAGGGTTTTATGGTGATCACCAATTTCATGCCTAAAGCAAAAAGGAAAAAATAATTGGGAAAAACAAACATTTAACATGCGATTATTGAATGAATATGATTGTATTAATCAAATTGTGCCAACAATGTCATCACTTCTCCTTTTGGCATGGGAGAAGGGTTTTTTCAAATAAAATGAACACATTACGTTGATTTATGGATAACTGTTGGAACATCAACAGTGACCCAATTATTGCAGATTCCGCCAGGTATGACAAAGTTGCCAAGGTCTTCCTCTTCATCATCTTCCACAATGGTAGCAACTTCCTGATCTTCAACCGTGTGGATAAAACCTCCATTGTGGAATATCCCACGCTCATTGGAAACACCGGAAGAATACCCTATGCCAACATGGGATTTGTTATCCTCCAACTTGATCATTTTCCCCAATCCAGTAGTTGCACCATGCTCAATGGCCAACTTGCATCGTTGTAGGAGACAAATGAAGAAAGCCCTTTCCTAGAAGGCTCAACAATAGATAAGGCTTGGAACGGAGTCCCAACCTCATCCTCAGCATCAATATAGGAAAAGGAAGATAAATGACTGACCAAGAGAGCATTCTCTCTCCCTACCACCACCAACTTCTTATTTTTTACAAACTTCAATTTTTGGTGTAGAGAGGATGTCACGGCGCCTGCCTCGTGAATCCATGGTCTTCCAAGCAAACAAATGTAAGACGGATGGATGTCCATGACCTGGAAAGTGATATGGAAATTACTAGGTCCAATCTTGATCGGGAGTTCTAATTCGCCGATCACAATTTTGCGCGATCCATCAAAAGCTTCCACAACCACTCCACTCTGCCTCATGGGAGGCCCCTGGTATGAAAGTTTAGCCAGAGTGGATTTTGGCAACACATTAAGCGATGATCCTGTATTCACCAACACATTGGACAAGGCATCATCCTTACAATTCATTGAAATGTGTAGAGCCAAATTATGGTCTTTTCCCTCCTCGGGAAGATAAGCATCACAGAAGCTCAAGTTGTTGCTAGCGGTTATATTTGCAACAGAGCTATCAAACTGCTCGATTGTGACATCATGGTCCACGTATGCCACATCCAACACCCTCTACAAAGCTTCACAGTGTGGCTCAAAATTCATCAACAAAGATAAGACAGATATCTTTGATGGAGTTTGTAGCAGCTGATCAACAACATTGTATTCACTCCTTTTGATGAGCCTCAGCATCTCATCACCATCCTCTTTAAAAATGCCAGACTGGCCAACCAGGATAGGAGTATTATTATTCTTGACAACAACAGGGTCAACACCCTTCACAACAGGAGCAGGATTATTTGAAGAAGAAGTCCCCACGGGACCGGCAGGATTAACAACATTTCTTCTCACGACATCTTCATGGGGTTTTGGCTGCACCAAGAAAACACGACTACTACGCGTCACACCACTGACGTCTGAGATACTTACAACAGAGGTTGAGGGCAACGACACCTCCTTCCCATCTTCTAACATAATTGTGTTATATCGATAGGGGACAGCTTTGTCAGATACATACGGGACAGGACCCGCTGGCTTGATCACAAGAGGTGGTGACACTTTCTTCTTACTGCAATCATATTTGACGACAATAGGCTCTAGAATTTTTAACACTGGGGTGATAACATCAACTTCGTCCTCATCACGATTCTGAAGTAATCATTCCCTAATCAATCATCTCTTGGATGTGCTTTCTAACTTGTCGGCATCCTCTCTCATTGATAGTGCACACCTGGCACCTATCATGGTCATGCTCGTAATGGCTGTGTTCATACAATAGATTATGCATCTCGACCAAAGACTGCCTTATGTCATTAACGTACAGGACTTTATACTTACCATGACACCTTTGGACCATGTTAATAACTGCTTTCCCATGCTCGGGCCACGGGTTCTTCTTAACATTAGGACCTACGTCCTCGAAAAACAAAATACCACTTCTCACAAGGTCTTGCACCTTGGTCTTCAGTGGGTAACAATTTTTCACGTCATGTCCGGGAGAACCAGAATGATATAGACAGTGAAGCTCAGGCTTATACCACCACTGAGGATTGGTTGGTACAGCGGGAAGGTCTCGTGGAGTGATCAACTTCCTATCAATCAAGGAAGGATACAGTTCAACATAAGTCATCGGAATCGGGTCAAAAGTTACCCTCTTCCTCTCGTAGTTACTGGGGCTAATGTTATTATTGTTTCGAGGCTGGTAGGCCTGTTGTTATTGACGATGTTGTTGTTGTTGATGATGAACTTCTCGAAAAGCAGGTGCTATGTGAGCCACTTGGTGTTGGTTGGCGGCAGGACGTACATTCTTCCTCCTCATAGAGGGTCTTATTTTAATGTGAGAGGACACGGCATGTGTCTCTCCCTCTTTTTCTTAGCAAAGCCCCCATACCTCTTTGCTGAAGAACTGTCTTCTCTGGATAACCGTCCTTCACGGACCCCTTTTTCCAATCTCATCCCCATGTTCACCATTTCGGTGAAGTCTGAGGAGGCACTGACGATCATTCTTTCATAATAGAAAGAGCTCAAAGTCTTCAAAAAGATCTTTGTCATCTCCTTCTCTTCAAGGGGTGGCACTATCTGAGCTGCCAACACTCGCCATCTCTGGGCGTACTCCTTGAAGGTTTCCTTGTCCTTCTACGACATCGCCCTCAACTGGTCCCTATCTGGAGCCATATCCACATTATATTTATATTGCTTGACGAAGGCCTCGCCAAGATCGTTGAAAGAGCGGATGCTAGAACTCTCCAGCCCCATATACCACCGGAGCGCAACACCTGACAGGTTGTCCTGAAAGTACTGGATAAGCAGCTGATCGTTGTGAGTCTGTGTTGACATCTTGCGAGCATACATCACAAGATGGCTGAGCGGGCATGTGTTACCCTTGTATTTCTCAAAGTCAGGTACTTTGAATTTAACAGGGATCTTCACGTTGGGCACTAGGCACAACTCAGCAACATTTTTACCGAAGAGGTCCTTACCCCTTAGAGTCTTCAGTTCCTTGCGCAGCTCAAGGAATTGGTCTTTCATCTCGTCCATATTTTCATAAACATTCGGGCCCTCAGATGGCTCGGAATGATAGATGGTGTCTTCAACTCGGGGTAAGGTGTGCACAACAGGAGGTGGCACAGAAAGGACCGGGCTAGATGCCGGCAAAGAAGCGAGAGTAGGAGCGAAACCCTCGGGCATAAAATTAGCAAGCATTCCCCAAGGGAACCCGGCTAGCAAAGTGGGCCATTGCAGCAGGAACAATGGGGGTAGCTATCTCTGATATAACAGTCCTTGCGGGAGGAGTTGCAGGAGTTGGTGAAGCTTGGCTCTGGGCGGCCAGAACTAACTCCATCATGGCAGCCAGTCTAGCAATTTATTCCTTCAATTCTCGGTTCTCTTGCTCTAAATTCTCCATTATCCTTGGATGATTGGCTCCGGTATGATACCGGTGCGTCAGTTTGTCTTCAAAATAAATGAAGAGCAAAGAGTTAGACCATTGATCAAGAGCTCCAAACAAAACCTGCTTATGCATATGATGCATGCAATGTTCGTGCATATGATTTGTTTTTATTAGAGGAACTTTATAGAGATCTATTTGCAAATATTTGAAAATATTAATCTTTTAAGACATATATGGAATATTCATAGTAATAATATTTGGAAAATTTTTACACCAATGAAGTAGTACAGTTTTGGTAACCAAATAAAATACAAGAGAAAAGGAGAATAAACATCCTATGGAGCCCTAGAAACAATCGTCCAAAGCTCTCAAGATCGGACGATAAGTTGCACGAAGCCTCTTCACCTCTCTCTCATAAGCTGCTTCCATATCCGCATTCTCCTTGGCAAGTTAATCATACTTCCTCTTCCAAAACCTAGATGAGTGAGGAAGAAGAGAAGTAACCACATCATCAGGCTCATCAATAACCTGATGCTCTAGAAATTCTATCACTGCATCCTTATCTCTAAGCTGCTGAAGTAGTTCCTCTTGCTCATGAACCCAAGCATGTTTCCGGTCTTCGTATCTCAACTCCTATACTCCTTGGTTAGGAAGGGTTGAAAGCCCAAAGGCACAAAGGCCTAAATATGGTTTGAATGAGTTAGTTCTTTTTGGATTTTTGAAAGTTTAAGTCTAGTATAGTTAAGTTTATTTACAAATTTTATTTAAGAAAACAAGTTTGAAAATGCGATGGCATAAGACCAAAGATTCTATCTTTTTGTCAAGTGGTCAAAGTTTAGAACAAAATTAGTTCACACAAAGAAGATTTTGAAAAATGGAGGAAGATATTTTGAAATTAAAGAAGTGGGGAGAAGATGAAGAGACTAATCCTATGCACAAATATAAAAGTTCAGAGTTGAAAAGATCTGACCAAATGGGTAGAAATCCAATAGACAAGAATGTCAATAGAAACCTAGAATTCCCTTGGACTTTTTAGAATCAAGCAACACACAGATGCACAATTATGTTATCTTGAAGATCAAGGCATCAAATAAAGATGGCCACATCCAAGCTTATCCATTCCATGATCTTCCTCAAAGTAGCCCATGTAACAGATGAATTTCACAAGTCACAAGTTCAAAATAACAGCTTCACAATGATCTTGTTGTAGATGAAATTAGAGAGATCTTTAATGATGTATCAGATGAAGTCTTAAATTGCAAGCACTTGTTTTCTCAATAAGTTGGCATTGGCCAAGTCCTTAAGCATAAGAATGTTGCCTAGATTCTAAGTTCATTTGTCCAAGATCAAGCCAACAGTCCACACAAAAGTTTATTAGGATTTTTGTTGTTATTATGTACATTAATGGTCAAAGACCACACAAACAAACAAAGTATACACCAACAAAATATATCACACAATATGGTCCAAATAGACAAAGTGAAAGTAGCATCAACATAAACAATTAGAATGATATGAATAATGGCAAATGAAATAAAATGCTAAAAGTAAATCGCATTAAGGTAAATGGCTTGAATTTAAATGTTAGTTGTTAATAGGTTTGAAGTTAGTATTGTTTTTATTTTGCTTTTCATTTTAAGACATTCTTTGGAGAACACTCAACCCACTTATCACAAGCATGGATCCTTGAACCAAAACATCTTCCAAAGGAAGGAAAGAAGGCCAAGTTTCCACACAATACCATGAAAGGGGGGAGACTTACAATCAAACTAACTAGAATGCTTATGCCTTTTATGTCACAAATTTAGCGCTACGTTAAGCAATCATAATTGGACTTATGTAGAAGTCACAACTATTTGAGGCCTGGCAATAGAATATTGGTGTTAATGCATGTTAGAGACATAGTATAATGGACTATGCTCATGAAACATACCACACACAAAAAAGAATATGCAAAGTGGGGGACCTAATCTGATGCATACTTATGTTGATTTTCTAATCAACTAGCCTTAGGATATTGAGATATCATAGGCCAAATGAGATGAATGCATAAAGAAGAGGAATGAGATGAAGTGGGAGGGGAATAGATGAAAACTCAAATTGATCAAAGGAGGACTTTTACCAAATTAATATCACTCATTCATTTTGGGAGATGGAATGTACATTCCATCAATCCCCTAAATCCAATGATATTAACTCAACAAAGTCAAATAAACCTTGACCAAGGCCCAACAACAATAGTCAAACACCAACAAGTCATCACAATTGGTCAACAAAATTATTTGGCATTTATTCAAATTTAAAATACTAGAATAGTGCATTTAAATTAAATATGGTTTGTCCAATTCCTAAAACCTCATCAAAACACCAAAGAAATGGGCCATGAGATTTATCATAGGTCAAACAAGGTCAAAGGACCTTGGAGAAAAAAAATCATAATTTTTGGACATTTAAAAGTATTTTTAAATAATTAAAAACAAATTCAAAAAATCAATTAAATCATGAAAAATATTAATAGTGATCCAAAAAATAATTTTAATTCAGAATACGAAAGAGGAAAATTTTTGAAATTTTTTGGTGAAACTCCCATATTTTTTGGATCAATATTAAAATTAATATGAATTAATGAAAATAAAGCAATTAAAATTAAAATAACAGAAAAAAAACGTGGACCACTTGATCTCCCTCATTTATTGAGGTGGCAGATCAAGTGGCCACAAGCGCGCAATCCACGATATGCCCTAGTCAGCGCGCCACAAACTTGGTAATTCAAACTAACGCACGAGATTATTTCATTTCCAAAAGATCCTGTGGCTCAGAACCATCCAGCTCACCACCGGAGTCCAAAGGCCGGTCGTCCTCTCCGACGACCCTGGGCGGACTGGTTCAGTCATAACCATCACCAAAATTAAAAAGAAGGACATCATTTCAAAGTAAAAATGGAACTGAGCACGAATCTGACCTTAATTCATCCTAACTCCAACTATATTTAGAGATTCATGGAGTTGAAATTTGAGGTACAAAAACTGAGTTGCTTCGATATGTCCTCAAAGCAACTCAATCTTCTTGCCTACATTGGTAGGACTTCAGACAACCAAAGAATCAATAGAATTGAGCAAGATCTAGAGAGAATCAAACAGATTAAAATTTCTGGAAAATACCTTCAATGTAGGTTTGGATTCAGTTGTTCTTGCCTTGGCTCGTGCTTGATCTGATTCCAAATGCTTGTAGAAGAAGGATTAATTGCTCAAAAGGTCTTGGATCCCTGGATTTTTGAATCTCAAAACAGTGAAAATTCAAACTCAATTTCAAGTGAAATTCTCAGGATTATCCTTTGGAATGAGAGGGTTAGAGGTTTGGGATCAAATCTCGCGCTAATGTGTGTGAAATGCTGAGCATATGACGCTCTATTTATAGCTGAAACCATTGATATTTGCGCACTTGAAATCACTTTCCAAAATTGGTCATTGATGATGCATGGGCGCATACAGACCCATGAAATCATTGCCTTAGGTCCATAAATGACTGTGAGAGAGTATGAAACAAACATGGATTGCAAGGTAAGTGTGTGTGGAGATTTGAAGTTTGATCCTTGCCAAATGATGATACCATGTTTAAGCCTTGCGCAGCCTATGCATTCCTTGTCCAAAATGGATGAATTTGAGCTCTTTGGAAAGGTGAGATCAAGAGGAACAACATTCAGGTTCAACACTTTTTCGTTTGGAGCTTGGAACATGAAGAAATTTGAGGTGGAAGTTTGGAAATTTTTGACATATCAAATTTTTTATAAGTGTCAAGCCATATGTCTCAATATTCCACCTTGCTTAACATTTTATATGAGCTTCAAATGAGACAGGTGTCTTCATCAAAGTTGTAGCTCTTTCAATGATCTTCAAAATGGTCACCAATTTAATGTCATTTGGATTTGAAATGATAGAGTTATGCATTTTTGAAGTTTGGAAAAATCACTTGATCAATGGTATGGGTAAAAAATGACCTATAATGTAACCTCATATCACATGCTCAAAAAAGTTGAATTAGCTCTCACTACAAAAATAAAAATTGAAGTAGACACATTGAATTTTATATTGCAGCTTGGAAAGCTTTCATCTCATAAGGATTGAGCAAGTTATGGCCTTAGGAAGTTGACTTTCAAATTAGGGTTTAGACAAAATGACTTATAATGTTTCAACATGGAAAATGACTTTCCAAGCCAAACTAGCTCTAGGTCTCAACATAAAAGTTGTTTGGAATATCATCAAGAGTAAGTTTCATCTTGGAATCATTTTCATATGGTGAAAATTGTAGGAGATAGGGTCTAGGGAGACCCAGTTTTGATCAGATGAATTCATCTAGCCAACCACCATCAACCAACTTGCTAGTCTTCAATTCTATTGACTTTCTAGGCTCTTGGTAGATCATATATGCATAAGATGATGAATTTTGAAGCGTCCCTTGAGAAATTTGATCAATTGATGAGATAGCTTGTTGGAGAAGTTACTCAAGAAACCCAGACAAACTAGGGTTTCCAATACAAATCACCCTTAAACTCTTGAAGAATACTTAATCAATATAACATGTAGAGATCATTGGGACTCATATATGACATTTATTACCATCCCTGAATCAATCCATGGTTGTTCTCTTTGTTCATGAGGGTTGTAGCAACCTGAAAAATACAGTGCGCGAAAAAACAATCGGCGAAAGAAAATGACAGAAGAGTCGCCACCGTGCGTTATTCATCCCAAAGGAGGGAAAGGAAATGCTCGAAGTAAACCTGAAAAAGGAAAGGACAAGACGGGGTCTCGCAACCAAATCTTGGGTTCGGGAGTCGGTTATGCGAAGGGAAGGTATTAGCACCCCTACGCATCCGTAGTACTCTACGGGATCCACTTTTGTAGTTCTTGTCTAAAGGGTGTGGGTTTATCTAATGTGCTGTTTACCAAAAAAAAAGGGTTAAATGAAAATGACTCGCGCAGATGTCGCTTCCACTGCATACGTATCTCATCTGAATATGAGAATCAGAGTCTACGTAGCTCGGCTGACCTATGGGTTGGGGGGATGTGTGCTCGCTAAGACATCGCGTCTTATGCCTACGTATCTCATCTGGCCTGAGAATCAGAGCAAAACGTAGTTCGGCTAACTATGGGGTTATGGATTGGGTTTTGGACGAACGATGTCACTACGCAATCTACTGGATGCTCGACCTTTGGAGACTTACTCGCCTGTAGTAGAAGGAGTTAACGTATTGCTTTGGGTTTTAGGGTTTGGGATGCTCAAGGGCAAAAAGGCAGTCCTTGACGAAGGAACCGCGCTACCTGCAGGGATACGAACACATACAAAACAAACATGTATAAAGTAAATGAGCCAACAAGGGGCTCAGAAGTAAATAAACAAAAGAAAACAAATGCCTCCTATCGAGGTCTTCCAGCTAAGAAAGCGATAAAATGCGGAAAAGAGGTAAAAGTACCACACGGATAAAGATCCGAAGTAACAGCAATTAAAGGAGTAAGAAACCCAAGGATCTCCCAAGCTAATGCCATCAAAGAAAGGTGAGTCAGTACAGGTAATCGGAATGAACCTCCAGGGGGTATCCCACAAATAAAGTGGGAAAACCACGCAAACCATCTCTGTAAGAGTCTGATGGGAGAGACCGGTTGAAATCAAATGGCACGGCTGGGTTTGCAAGGCAATGTTAGGGTTTGCATGAGATGAAAGTGTGTGAGTCAAATTGAATTTTTTAGAGCTGCCTAGGGGTTGCTCTGAGTTCTCTGTCAGGTTTCTCTCCAGGTTTTGTCAAGGGTTTTGTTTCAAGGAAACCTCAGAGTATTTTGCTTCTCTTCTTTTTTTGTCTGATCTCCCTCTTTTATAACCTGATTTTCATGGCTTTGTGGGCTCAAATGAGAGAGGTCCAAGTCCAAGTTTTTCTATTATATTTTATTTTATTTTTTATTATTATTTTTATTTATTTATTTATTTTTGTAAAAAATTATTTATTTTTTTTTTCGTTCCTTTTTTTTTTTTCTAAAGTTTTTTTTTTTTTTTTTTTTAAAGTTTCTTGGATCTAATTCTGGTTGACATGATGAAATGCAATATGAAATGCTAAATGAATGCATGAATGAGGAGGGCAAATTTTGGGGTGTTACAAGGGTCTCAAACCCTAGATATGGACCTGATAGATCAATGGAGATCATGCCCTACCTACAAAAGAGTTAGGAAAATGCAAAGACATATTTTTGGTATTTTGGTTAGTAAAATGATAATATGCAAGTATGATACAATCACATAATGCTTGGTGATCTCTCCCAAAACAAACCCAATGAAAAAGGGCTAAGGAGGATGCCAAGGTATGATCCCAATGCTAAAGCTTATGATGGAATTGCATGAGGGATCTTAGGTTCAAAATTGGGGTCTTACAACTGCCCCTATTTAAGGACATTCTAACTGAGGAAGCGAAGGTGAAAATCTTCATGTCGACTCAGTAGAATGGGCTTAAATCACAACATATAGAAACAAATTTTGGTCCCTAAGAGACCTCATGATGCATATGATATGTGTAAGACCCCAATTTTGGCCCTAAGATCCCTCATGGCCCATATCATATCATATCATGGCCTCAAGGATCATTGCATGCCCTTGCTTCCCCCCTAGTGGGTGGGTTGCCTTGTGAGTGTGGTTCTTGATCACCAAGCATGCTTTGAATTTGTATATCTTTGCTTTTCATATGTTTGCTAACCAAAAAGTACAAAAATATTGTCATCTAACCATGTTACTTGCAGTTGAAGCAATCATCAGTCAAACAGTCAGATCAGCCATTGAGCAATGGATGGTGGCCATTCTTGAAGAATTTGGGCACCATGATCAATCATCAAAGGTTCATATGACTTGTGACATCATTTGGAATCAAGATATCAAGAGATTAGGGTTTGGAATTCATCAGAGCATGGAAGAATTTGAAGTCAAACAAGAAATTTCCAAAAATAGAAAGTTGACCTGTAATTGGAATTTGCCAAAAATGGAAACTTCTTGATCCTAAACTTACATCATGATACAAGCTTCAAATGAATTTTTGCCCAACATGAAAGTTGAAGATCTTGTTCTCCCATTTCCAAAAAGTCCAAGAACACTCAATTCCCATGTATGGTTGGCAAGTTATGATCAAATCATTCTCCAAAAATTTTGAACTTCAAAAGGCCATATCTCTCAAACCATTTGGCCAAATTGGGTGGGGTTTTTTCCTACAAGTCACATTTGATCCCCTCTTTCCAAAAATGTCATCATAATTCATCAAAACATTACAAATCAAAATGGCCTTTTTGCACTTACATGATTTAATTTCAAGTGAGGTGAAAAAGTGAAGTTTCAAATTAACCATTCCCAACCAATTTTGCCATTCAAATAAGTTCAAAAATGTTGTTTATGACTTGTTACAAGCCCAATTTCGTGTAGCACATACACCCCATGTGAACTTGGTGGAATTTTAGCAAATGACCAAAAACACTTCATTTAAGCTAATTGTGATTAGCATTCCATTAGCCAACCTTAAACAGCACATATATATCATATTTTCTGTCAACCAAAACCCTAGCAGCCATCAATTGAAGACAGAAAAACTCTCTCTCTCAAAAACCTCATTTCCTCATTTTGGAACTTTTCTGGAAAATTGCAAAAACACTCGAGCTGGCCTTGGTTGCTGCATGATATGCCATCACTTTTGAGCCCATTGAAAACCTAAAACACCAACTGTAAAGCTTTTCTACAACTGTTTCATCCGAGCTCTCTCACATGGCAGATTTGGTTTGCATCCATTCCAAGCTTTCCTGAACCAAACTTCCTTCACCATCCATCATTTGAAGCTTGAAGCAACAACTGTTTCGAGCATTTGGAACCAAATCCTCACTGTTTCATCTTTTCCTTCAAGAACAAGTAAGTTTTCGAGTTTCACTATTTACTAAATGTTGATATGCTTCTTAAAGACCTCCTTGCCATGAGTATTATGAGCTTTAAATCACATGAAATGGTTGTGTATTTGGAAAGTTATGCTGTTTTAAAGTTTGATGTTGAAATAAGTTTTTGCTCGATTCATGTTGATTAGCTCGATTCCATGGAAATTATTGTTGGATTTGTGTTAGTTATGCTTGGCTGAGTTGAATGGTGTGCTTAATTTCATTATCTGGGAAATTTGTTCATAAGCGATTGATGATGATGATGATGAATACTGTAGCTGCACAAACCCTATTTTTCCAAAACCCAGAAATCGTGTTTTCTGCGTTTGAACTTTTGTTTGCATGAATCGCTACTGTGCTATTGCCATGCACCTATCACCAATTGCCACGCATCTAATCAACACGCACCGTTTTACTTAAAGTTCCCCAAAATTACCAAACTGCCACGCCGGGTTACATAATCCCATTAAATCATGATTATTTCATTTTTTCTTCAATATTTATTTCAATTTGATGCACCATCTTGCAAAAATCATAGCATCTTCATTTGTAATCCAATTTGCATGGGAATTTTTGCATTGTATTCATCTGGATCTCTAGTTTATTATCATATTTTTTCCTGATTTTTTGGATGAGTGGTTTTTAATTGGTATTAGGGTTTGTGACATGTGACAATATTTTGTACCTTTTACCAAAACACTTGTGAAATGATGATGTATTATTCAATGGCCTTGAAATTTTTTGTGCATAAACTAGACACATTCATGGTGATTTTGGTGTAGAGTTTGTGAATTTATCATGTATGGATTGTGAGTTATGATTTTCTGAAGTAGGGTGTGACAATTTGTGTCACACCATTGATGTGCAACTTCATGATTTTCTTTACCATGCCTCTTGACCTCAAATTGGATTGAATTTTTGCATGAATGTACTCTTGTATGTCTAGTTCACTTGTGATTTTTCTTGGAATTGTTTGTGGCATTTCCTAATTGTTTAAGATTTTCTCCCCTGTTTGACCAAAATGTTGACTTTTTGTGACACTTGTTCCCATTTCATTTGTGAAATTCTCATACTTTATTGGTTGAATTTGAAATTTGACATGTGATTAGTAGACATCTTAAGCTTTGCCATGGTGTTGATCCCATTCATTTATCATATGTTATCTCTGATTTATGATTTTTTGAAGTTGATGTATGTTTGGTTGACTTCTTTGAGCATGCTTAAACTTGCCTTGCCTTTCTGATTTTCATTGACCATCTTCCCATGATCCAAATGAGTTGAAATTTTATATGCATACTGTAGGTGTTTAATTGGCTGCATTATATGGTAAAACACTAATGTCTTGACTGATGTCATGACATGTATATGTGACTACATTGTAGTTACTGCAGGACTAGCTAACACAGGATTTATTGAATGTCAAACTGGACGTTGTGACATTCATACCTGTCAACAGATACTAAGGAATAGAACATCAGGAGTTCTGTTAGAACTTAGTATTCACTTGCAGTCTGGTTATCAAGGAAGAACCAGACCTGGCATAAGGCCTACTGACTGAATGTCAAACTGGATGTTATGACATTCATCATTGACAGCAGCTGCTGAAGATTAGACAGAGTGGTGTTCTGTTATACTTCAGCATGTAATTTAGTTTGTTCTTCAAAAGAATAACAGAACTAACTTAAGGCCAATTGTGTAAATGTTAAGTTGGACACTTTGACATTTATTGATGTAAGCTGTTACTGTAGTATGGTCATTTTGATCATGTACAGGTCAGCAAAATTGTACAGTCTGTATTCTGGAAAAACAGACTCAGCATATGGACCTTGATGTCAAGCTGAATGTCGTGACATTCATTCCTGACAGCATATGCTAAATTGTAGGTTGTTCAGTTTTCTGTTACAGCTTTTTCTCAGGCTATTCTTTAGGGATTCAACAGCTGAGAGAAAATCCAGGAAATCAACAACCAAGCTACATTCAATGAACCTAACAAATAGCCTATTTGTTAGTAACCTAAATGTTGAATTTGTGGGAACTTGTGTGACCTAAAATTCAGGAGAATACAGGTGCAAAAGCCCAGGTACTGCAATATAAAAAGGAAGGCGTTCCTTCATTCAGTTTCAGGGATTTTGAGGCGTGAAGATTTAGTGTGTCCATCTTACTTCACTGCTGTATTTTTGTGAGTCTAGAATTAGACGTATCTTGTAAGCCAAGTCATTGTCAAGTAGATGATAGCATTGGCATAGGGTGTTCATTGAGTTGTAAGTGTTGTGTCACTCGAAGCTTTTAAGCGTGAGTGCTGTGTATCTTGGTTTAAGCTGTGAAGCATAACCAAGAGTTGTTTTTGAAGTGTGACTTCAAAGTGTTTTTAATATCACTGAGGTGATTGAGGGGGAGTGATTAGGAACTCTGATCTTAGGTTAAGATTGAAATTGCATTGGGTAGGGATTAAGTGATAAGTTGTAAACGGGTGAGTTTAGCTTTGAATTGATACTACTAATAGTGGATTTCCTCCCTGGCTTGGTAGCCCCCAGATGTAGGTCATGTTGGACTGAACTGGGTGAACAATTACTTGTGTTATTTACTGCACTTACTGTTAAGTTCTGCATAATCCCTGTCTGTGCAGAATTGGATGTCATAACAACCAGTGTGACATCCAAAGTCTGATAACTAGAATTTCACATACCATGTTATGGATTGTGTTTGAGCATGAATTATTTGATGATTTATTGAAATGTTTATGGTTGGTTTTGAGTTAAGTCTTGCTGTTGACTTCTATGAGCTCTCATTTGCCATGCTTTGACTTCTTTTGCTTATGAAATGATGATGATGCATGATATGAATGTGAAACCAATTGAGTTTGCTTCTTAAATGTTTAAACTTGATTTTGATTGGATATCACTTGCTGTCTTGACCTTCTCATCCTCTTTTGACCCTAGGCATGTCCTAGTGGTCCTTTTGCTTATGTTTGAGTTCATGTTTTCAGGTTGAGAAGCAATTGCCTCAAAGAAACTTATACAAGTTGAATGAGTTTACTTGATTATCATGAGCTAACCTTTTTGATTTGTAGGTTGCTTGGCTCACAAGCCTTGAGTCTTGTGCTTTGCACATTTATCTGTTTGTGTTTGACTGTTAATCTTATTCTCCTTTTGATTTAAACTGTGAGCTGTGTACTGATTCTGTTTGACTATTTCAGGTACCATTAGTTGCTTAGTTCTTTGAACTTGCTTTGCTTTGCTTTATAGCAATTTGCATTGAGGTATAATCCCTTTTCTTCATGTAGTCTGGAAGACCTGGCCTGTTACTTGGTCAGGCAACTGTCTGAAGTCCTCCTTAAGAGGCAATGCCTGTGTGTGTTTACATTTGTCCTAAGCAGGAAAAGTCCTCATTTGAGACAATTGGTAGATCAAAGAGATAAGCAACCTATCTCCTACTATTTTGTGAGTCTTCTCCTTGCTCCCATTACATGGTTGTAGCATTGAGATCAAAACCCAAGATCTATAGAGTCTAACTTGTGGAAAGAGCTCCATCTTTCTGAGCTCCCACACCTTCTGATATTCAAATACTCTCCCTGACCAGGGATAAGAGTGATGAGGCACACCCCTCATATCTTTTCATCTGCTTCACCTTAGCCCCTCAATGGCAAGGTTAAGAGCACCTCTAACCTATTCCAGTTGGCCTCAGTGCCTTACCCTTTGTATGAGCCTCATGATTTGGTTATAGTGTGTGCTGAATGACTTCATTGATTGATTGTTATATTATATGCACATGTTTGGCTTGTATGCTTTATGCATTTATCATCATCATTAATTGCCCATTAATGCATGACCATCTCATTTGTCTTTGTGATATTGTCTTTGTTGTTTACCCATTGAGGACAATTGTAAGACCATTCATTGGCCATAGCTCCTATGATATGGAAGGATAGAGTGTAAGACCTCATTGGTCACTCATATCTTCTGTTGCTCTTGTTTGTTGTGTGTGAGGATACAATTATAAGTCCCTGTAATGTGGCATTTGTATTCCTAGGACCATACTGTGGAGGTTAGAGTAAGCCCAGATAGATTGGCATCTAACATCCATATTTTGCTTTTCTTTGTTTATGCGAGGATGCAATTATAAGTCCCTGTAAGTTGGCATTTGCTTTCCTATGATCATATGTTGCTTTGTTTGTTCGTATGTGAGGATACAATTGTAAGTCCGTGTAATTTGGCAGTTGTTTTCCCATGACCATATGTTGGATATTGGTATAAGCCCAGTGATTGGCATCCGGTATCCCAGTTTGATTTTGTTTTAGGAGATTGGTATAAGTCCAGTGATTGGCATCCGGTATCCACTTTCTTTTCATTTCTTTGTTAAGGAGATTAGTGTAAGACCATTGAGTGGCTTTTGATATCCCATTTTTGTTTTAGGAGATTGGTATAAGACCAGTGATTGGCATCCGGTATCCGCTTTCTTTTTGCTTTGTTTGTTTGTTATTACTCATTGCCATTCCAAAGGACACACTTGAATCATCTTCTATATGATTTCAAGAGGTGAACCTTCTAAGAAGTTTTACTTTCCATCTTCATCCATTCATCCCCATTATGTCCTAATCCTTTTCACACTTTACTTTTCAAACTTGACATAGATGTTGTGCAAACTTCTTCATGTTTTCAAATTAAAAACCTGGACCCAAGTCCTTGACCTTTTTTCAAACTCCATTTCATAATACTTCTTTGAATCAATCTTAATCATACTTTGACCCCACTTTCATGAAGAATCATAATCAATTAACTTCACTCATTCAAATGTTTTGTGGCTTTGTCCATGCTTGCTAAGTTTTCATACATAGCCTTAGGTTTGATTTATCCTAGTTGGTTGATGTCAATCTCACCTATTTGTCCTTAGTTGATTGAATTGTAAGTCTTCCTTGCTTATTATAGGGTTAACCCCTCACTAGCAAGACTTTCTGCGCCTGCTAAGGCTGTTGTTTCTGAATTTGTTGAGCGCCCTGTGGGAACCGCTGTGAATGTTCAGAATCCGGCACTTGATGTTGCCAAACCTTCCTCCTCCGTACAAAAAACTCCTGTTACTGTAGTTGGCCCAAGCGGCATTGTTGATGAAGAATCTGATGAGATGCTGAGGCTCATCAGAAAGAGTGAGTACAACATTGTAGACCAGCTTCTACACACGCCCTCCAAGATTTCCATTTCTTTCTTTGCTGCTGAATTCAGAACCCCATAGGGAGTCTCTGCAGAAAGTCTTGGACCTGGCGTATGTTGATCACGACGTCACCCTTGAGCAATTTGATAGTATTGTTGCAAACATTGCCGCTTGTAACACTTTGAGCTTTTGTGACGCTGATCTCCCTAAGGAGGGAAGAGACCACAACATGGCCTTACATATCTCCATGAATTGCAAATCTGATGCAATGTCCAATGTGTTGGTGGACACTGGATCTTCTCTTAATGTATTGCCAAAATCCACACTCTCTCGTTTGTCATATCAAGGTCCTCCTATGAGGCAGAGTGGGGTTGTTGTGAAAGCATTTGATGGGTCGCGCAAGACCGTGATTGGGGAAGTTGATCTCCCAATCAAGATAGGACCAAGTGATTTCCAGGTTACTTTCCAAGTAATGGATATCCACCCATCTTATAGCTGTCTCTTAGGCAGACCGTGGATTCACGAGGCTGGCGCCGTGACATCCACCCTACACCAGAAGCTGAAGTTTGTCAAAAACAAGAAACTGGTAGTGGTAGGGGGAGAAAAGGCTCTCCTGGTTAGCCACCTGTCTTCTTTCTCGTACATTGACTCAGAGGATGAAGTTGGAACTCCTTTCCAAGCTTTATCTATTGATGAACCAATCGAGAAGAAGTCTCCTTCATTCACTTCCTACAAAGATGCTAAGCTGGCCATTGAGTATGGTGCAGTTGCTGGATTAGGGAAAGTGCTTGAACTTGAAGATAACAGATCCCGGGCTGGCATTGGCTACTGTTCTGGGGCATTTAACGAGCAAGGTTTGTTCAAGAGTGGAGGATTCATTCACGACGATCAACCAGAAGAGGAAGCTGCTGCTATCATTGAAGAAGATGCAGAGGATATGAACAATTTTGTTATTCCTGGTGGTGTCTGCCACAATTGGGTCGCTGTAGATGTTCCTACAGTCATCCATAGATCAGAGTAAATTGTTCACTTTGTTTAAAACCCTTCTCCCATGCCAAAAGGAGAAGTGATGACATTGTTGGCAAAGCATATATACAATGATGTTTTCATTCAATTAATTGCATTGTTAAACATTTGTTTTTCCTTTGTTTTCACTTTTTGCTTTTTTGCATGAAATCAGTGATCACAAAAAACCCATGAAAAAAAAACCCATAAAAAACAAGAATAAAAGAAATCATTTTTCATCTGCATAATGGTTTGTTTGTTTAAATTCTAAAGTTTTTTCTTAACCAAAATCATTATGCAGGTTGATTTTAAAACCCATTGAACATAATGATCCAACGCCATCTCCCAATTTTGAATTCCCTGTATTTGAGGCAGAGGAAGATGACGTTGAAGAGATTCCTGATGAGATTACCCGTCTCCTTGAGCACGAAGAGAAGATCATTCAGCCGCATCTTGAAGACTTAGAAACAGTCAACTTGGGGTCTGAGGATTGTGTTCGTCTGGTGAAGATTGGGGCACTTCTTGAAGAGTCTGTCAAAGAAGATTTGATCAATTTGCTACGAGAATATTCAGATATCTTTGCTTGGTCCTATGAAGATATGCCGGGTTTGGATACAGATATTTGTCGCATCACGCGAAAAACCGGCGGGAAAAGAAAAACAACAATAGAGCCGCCACCGTGCGTTATTTATCCCAAAAGAGGGAAAGGAAACGCTCAGAGTAAACCTAGGAAAGAACATGGTCTCGCGACCAAAGAGAATGGGTTCGGGAGTCGGTTATGCGAAGGGAAGGTATTAGCACCCCTACGCATCCGTAGTACTCTACGGGATCCACGCACAAAAGGAAGGAAAATTGGTTGCTAAACACTGCTCAAACACACACAAACTGGCTGAAAGAGACAAAAGAGACTGACTGAAACTGACTCGGCAGGATGTCGCATCCTGGGCCTACTTAGTCTATCAGGCATAGACATCAGAGTCGAAGTAGTTCGGACTGGGGAGACGACACATGCTCGCTAGGATATCGCATCCTATGCATACGTATCTTCTCGGACGAGAGAAGAATCAGAGCATTCGTAGCTCGGCTGACACGCACACAAGCAAAACAGGACAAAGGCAAACGTGGAGCCCGACTGCCAATCACTGGACTTATGTCGGCATCCGAACCTAAACACACGCACACTGGAACCCAAATGCCACTCGATGGACTTACATCGGCTTCCAACCAGAACAACACAACAGGTTGATAGGGAGTCGGGGACTCAGCCTATAACTGTCAAACACACTCAAACAGACAGACAGCAAATGCTAAGGAGTCAAGGACTCGAGCCTAGCAAAGGTCAGATAACACACACAAAAGAAAAGAAAAGGCGCCCGGAGAGATCAGCTCAATCTCCTGCCTACATACTTCATCTGGTGTGAAGATCAGGGCGATGTAGTTCCCTTACGCAGGGACAAAGGATCTAGCCTAACCAGATAACAGAGGGAGACACAACTCTAGGGAGACTGCGACTCGAGCCTAGATATTGTCATGCAAAATCAACCCTAAGTTATGGTTTCTAGCTAAATGGCACGAGGGCCAACCTATCCTAAGCATGGCTTGCACAGGAAGCAAGCCACACACACACCTAACTTGCACAGGAAGCAAGAAGGGTCTCAATTGCAACTAGGGCAAGAGAAAGGGGAGGTCTCAATCGCAACGAGGGCGAGAGAAAAGGATTAGTATTAGTTGTTAGTCAAACAAACACAAAATCACAAGAAGCACACACTATACACAAACAAGAGGCTCACACAAGGGTTAGGTTTTAGTCGAGGGGTAATATCAACCTCGACAAACAAACCTCTGGAATAGGGTGAAGGTGCTCTTAACCTTGACATTGAGAGTCAAGGTGAAGCAGATGAAAGGAGATGAGGGGTGTGCCTCATTGCTCTTATCCCTGGTCAGGGAGAGCATTTGAATATAAGAAGGTGTGGGAGTTCAGAATGGGGGAACTCTATCCACAAGTGACTCTAAAGATCTTGGGTTCTGATCTCAATGCTACAACCATGTAATGGGAGCAAAGAGAAGACTCACAGAATAGTAGGGGATAGGTTGCTTATCCCTTTGATCTACCAATTGCCTCTTCACTTAGGAGGACTTTCAAATGTGCAAGGACAAACTAAACATACACAAACATTGCCTCTTAAGGAGGACTTCAGACAGTTTGCCCGGTCAAATAACAAGCCGGGTCTCCAGACTACATGAAGAAAAAGAAATTATACCTCAAGCAAGTTGCTATTTAAAGCAAAGCAAAGCAAGCTAAGCAACTAAGGGTACCTGAAATAGTCAAACTAATCAGTAAACAGTTCAACAATCAAAACAAAAGGAATTGAGAAACAACAGTCAACACAGAGGGACCAATATGCAAAGCACAATACTCAAACTATGTGAGTCATACCACCTACAAAACAAAGGTTAGCACATGATATGTAATCAAACCCAATCAAATTTGTATGATCTTTGAGGCATTGTTGCTTAACCTGAAACATAAACTCAATCATAAGCCCAAAAGACCACTAGGACAAGCCTAGGGTCAAAAACAAAGGAGAAAGTCAAAACAGCAAATGAAAGTCAACCAAAGTCAAGTTCAAACATTTAAGAAGCAAGCACAATTGGATTCATATTCATATCATGCATCATCATCAATTCATGAGCAAAAGAAGTTAAGGCATAGCAAATGAAAGCACAAAGAAGTCAACAGAATGACTTGCATCAAAAGTCAACCCAAACATTTTCAAAAATCACCAAATAAATCATACTCAATCCTAACATCTAGCATGGTAAGCATGTCAAATTTCATTTCATTTTGACAAGTGGAAGGCAGTTAATGAAAATCATGAAGTCAAAGCAAATTCAAGCATGCACAAAGAAATCAAACAAGCATGGGTCAACTTCAAAAAATCATAACTAAATGAAAACAGATGAGAAATGAATGAGATTAACACCAATGCAAAGCTTAAGGTGTCTAGTATGCACATGCAAAATT
The DNA here is from genome assembly GCF_024323335.1 of Lathyrus oleraceus. Lineage (NCBI taxonomy): Eukaryota > Viridiplantae > Streptophyta > Magnoliopsida > Fabales > Fabaceae > Lathyrus > Lathyrus oleraceus. The sequence continues at coordinate 54,923,901 of NC_066585.1, forward strand.
TCATGATCATACAATAAGGTATGAGAATTTCCCAAATGAAATGGCAAGAGGTATCACACAAAGTCAACATTTGACCAGGCAGGAAAGAAAAATCACAAACAAATAGGAAATGGCTCAAATAATTCCACAAAAAATCACAAGTCAACTAGACACATAAGAGAGGGATCATACAAAATTTTGGATCATTTGGAGGTCAGGAAGCATGTGAACAAAAATCAGCAAATGACACATTCATGGTGTGACACAAGTTGTCACACCTTACTTCAAAAATTCAAAGCTCTCAAACCACAAATGAGAAATCCACAAACTTTACATCAAAATGAGCATGAGTGAGTGTAGAATAACCACAAAAAATTTCAGGGTCATTGGATGCATCATGATTATTTCACAAGAGATTTGGCAACATGTATCATTTTTGGTCACTTTACACAAACCCTAAGGTCATTAAAAATCCAGCCACACAAAAAATAATTAAAAATCATGATAATATAGTGGACATTCTCATGAACATGATGCAAAAAATTTCAAGATTTTTGGATGTGAAACGAGTGAATTGTGAATTTTGTAAGATGGTGAACAAATTGGAAGAACATGGACAAAATAACATGGTTCAATGGTCAAAATGTTGACCGAGTGGCAAACTTGTAATAATGCCCTCAATAACCCAAAACGTTGCGTACAGGGTATAGGAAACGAAATGTTCTCATTGGTTAAAACCAATGGAACAGTACCAGGACAGCAAATACACGTGAAAGTCCAAGTTTCTGGGAACAGGATTAGGGTTTATCACACAGCATCATGAACATCATCCCTTCCAAAACGAATTTTTCACAAAAATCCCAGAAACCAAAATGGAATGTACAGAAATGTTCAGTATGTCATGGCAAGTAACAATCCAGTAGCAAATTTCATCAAAACGACATATATACTCTGAATCGAGCAAAAGAAATCTGAGCATCAAAACTTGCTTATAAACAAAACTTTCCAGAAATGGATAAATAGCATACATATAGGTTCATTCAAGCATGATAAAGACATATCCATCATCATTTTTCATGGAAACACACTATTGAAAGAGAATCGAGCAGAAGTGCATATGAACATCAATTTTAATTTTCAGATTTCTTACAAACCACTTGACCATTTCACACGAGACAAAGTGCATGATGATCAGCATGCTAGGATCTATACTAAACATGGCATGGCTTGGCAAAATAAATGAATCGAAAGTTTACCAAAAATGAAGTTCAGTGAAGATTCTGATGCTATTTGCTTGCCAATGCTCGAAACAGGTGAGGATTATGCTTCCATAAGTTGAATGGTGAAGGATCCTAGCTCAGCAAAGCATGAGGTGATTCAAACACAGTTCTGCCATGGATGGATACTTGAGGAAAACAGAACTTGCTCTTTGGTTCCAGGTAGTGTTTGCTGCTTCAAAATGCCTTCAAATGCTTGCCAAGTGATGATGGAAACCAGTGTGGATCGAGCTCTTTGAGAATTTTGGCAGAAAATGCAAAGGTGTCAAAATGGAGAATGAGAGAGTGAGAGTTTTTTCTGATGTTTAGAGGCTGTGTCTAGGGTTTGTTTTGACAGAAAATGTCTTTATATTCATCTGTTTAAGGTTGGTAATGAAGGTGTTAATCTTGTTTAACTTATCTGAACCAATTTGCTAATTTTGCATTTTTGATCAAATGGTGGTATGTGGTAGCAAGCTGCACGAATTCTGGGCCTTGGCAAGTCTCAAATGACATTATAAATCAAATCCAAATGGCCAAATGTGCTGAAAACAATTAATTCAAAAAGTCAACCTTTGGTCCACTTGAATTTTAAATGGAACAAGTCAAAAAATGCCATTTTGATTGGCAAGGTTTTGGTGCATGAAACTTATATTTTTGGAAAGAGGGGAACAAATGGAGATTGTAGGAAAAAACCCCACTAAATTTGGCCTTTTGGTTCATGAGATATGGCTTGTTGAAGTTCAAAAAAATGTGAAAATGATTTGATCATATCTTGACAACCATGCATGGGAATTGAGAGTTCTTGGACTTTTTGGAAATGGGAGAACAAGATCTTCAACTTTCATGTTGGGCAAAAATTCATTTGAAGCTTGTATCATGATGTAAGTTTGGGATCAAGAAGTTTCCATTTTTGGCAGTTGAAATTACAGGTCCAGTTTCTATTTTTGGAAATTTTCTGATTGGCTTCAAATTCTTCAATGATGTTGATTGCCATGATATATGAGGCCTATTGGGACATGAATAAGCCCTCTCAAACCATTTCCATCCATCAAAACCATAAAATCAACCACAGTTGACCAACTTTGACTTTCTAGGGTTTCTGACTGTTTGTGCATGAACTGATGGCTTCTGAACATCCAACCCTTGACTTGAACACTTCAAATGGACCTCCAAGACATGTGAACTTGTTGGACAAACCCTAGGGCCTTGGCTCTTTGAGAAACACACTTGCTTGCTTGGTTGACTGATCTCCTGATCAGTTTGACCTAATTTCTTGCTTGGCTTGCACTTGAGGCAACTAGGACAATGCAATGCTATGCAATGGACCATGATATGCTATGACCTAATATGAAAATGTATGTACAATGATAGGTGCAAATTTGAGGTGCTACAGCTGCCCCTATTCAATCAGCTGGGAACCCGAACGGATGATAGCAACGGCTGTCAGACTTTCAGGGTAAACAGGGATTGAATACCAAAGAACCGTAGAAATTTGCACCGACTGGATATAATACAAGAAGAACCACGTCATTTACCGATGACAACTGCATGACAGCTTCAGAAAAGCAAACCATTTACCGATGGTTGGAGAACTGGAACCTTGATATTTACCGATATCAACTTCAGCACGACCATTTACCGATGGCGGCTGGGGAGAACAAATTTCTGAAAAAACAAAACCATTTACCGATGGTTAAAACTGGGACCTTGATATTTACCGATATCAACTTCAGCCAGACCATTTACCGATGACTGCTGGGAAACAAACTTCTGAAACACAAAACCATTTACCGATGGTTAAAACTGGGACCTTGATATTTACCGATATCAACTTCAGCCAGACCATTTACCGATGGCTGCTGGGAAAAACAACTTCTGAAAAGCGAAACCATTTACCGATGGTTAAAGACTGGAAACTTGATATTTACCGATATCAACTTCAGCGAGACCATTTACCGATGGCTGCTGGGAAAAACAACTTCTGAAAAGCGAAACCATTTACCGATGGTTAAAGACTGGAAACTTGATATTTACCGATATCAACTTCAGCGAGACCATTTACCGATGGCTGCTGGGAAAACAATTTGATGTAGAAAGGAAGCAAGACCATTTACCGATGGTGGCTTCAAAGAAACTTGACATTTACCGACGTCAACTTTAACAAGGCCATTTACCGATGGCTACTGCAACTGGGAATCCGATATTTACCGATATCGAAGAAAAACTGGGCCATTTACCGATGGCGTCTCTGCTTGGAGAGGAACAAAAAATCTTTGTGGTAGAAACCAGACAAGACGTTTACCGACGACTTCTGGGGATTTTGATTTCATTTACAAGAGAACAAAGAATGACCAGACATTTACCGATGACTGGGATGAGACTCGATGTTTACCGACATCGAAAGATGATGTTTACCGACATCAAAAAGAATGACCAGACATTTACCGATGACTGGGGATGAAAAAATTTATTGGTGAGAGACAAACAAATATTTGCAACTGGAAACCAGATAGGACATTTACAGATGACTCTACTGGGGATTTCTAGCTGGGTAATTATCAGACATTTACCGATGACTGAGGAAAAACTCGATGTTTACCGACACCGAAAGATGATGTTGACCGACATCAAAAAGAAATGACCAGACATTTACCGATGACTGGGTGAAACTCGATGTTTACCGACATCGAAAGATGATGTTTACCGACATCAAAAAATGACCAGACATCTACTGATGACTGGGTGGAGCTCGATGTTTACTGACACCGAAACAATGGCGTTTACCGACACCAAAAATGACCAGACATTTACCGATGACTGGGTGAGACTCGATGTTTACCGACACCGAAACAATGGTGTTTACCGACACCAAAAAAATGATAGAACACACGCGGGTGCTGACATGATACTTGCATTACAAGAACGGACATCTGAAATATGTCAAAGCAAGGCTGATCACTTGCCGGGGGTCTCACTGGGGAGAAACAAACTTTCTGTCACCATCGGGTGAGGAAATAAACCTCTGTGGGGATATCAATTCTGAATGCTGTCGAAGCAACTGTAGCAGACGTGCTGTGCTGATGTCGAACAAAATGATCCGCCTCTGCCGGGGATATGGTCTGATGTGGTTTCGAACACATGAATGCATATGTTTGAATTTTTCTATGGCGTAATGCTCCATATGGGATGGAAATGCTACGCAGTTTTGAGGATGCAATAATTACTATATGCAATGCAGTATGATGAGAACTCTGCGGGGAAGATACACAGGACGACTGTGCTGAGGAATCTTCAAGATAAATCCACTGGGGGAACAACGAGACAACTGCTGGGGAACCAACCATACGAGTCCACTAGGGGAAGACAAGGCAACTTGCTGGGGAGTAATAAAGCAACTCTGCTAGGGGAAAACAACGGTAAACTGCTGGAGATAGTCCAATGAATCCACCAAAACTCCGCTTGGGAAAATAAACCGCTCTGCTGAGGAAATAACTGTTCCGCTGGGGAAGATAAACCAAGAAACTCTCTGGGGATAAGGCTCAAACAATCCTCAGATATGATGAACTCTGCTTTGGGGAATATATGTTACTCTGCCGGGGACGACCCACACAATCCAAGCAGAAACAACTCAGCTGGGGATGCAAGTATCGACCTGCTATGGGGACCTGTCCAATCCACTGGTGGGATGAACTCTGCTGGAGAAAATAGTTGCTTCGCTGGGGAAGGCTTAAACAATCCATAGCTAGGAGAATGACCCTGTTTGGGGAAAGCACTGCTGGGGAATGCTCACAGGTGACGACCTTACTGGGGAAAATACTCACAGGGGACGACCTCAAATCAGAACAATAGATGCCCCAGGGAGTACATGGACAAGATACGCTCAAGTGTCCTCAACATTCAAAATGATTTTCAAATGTTTTAATCTTTTGCACATTATTGTATAGCCTTCATGTTTTTAGATGCAATGTTTATCAAAAATTCGGACGTTTTTTGCAAACAAAACAGTAAAAGTAAAAACAAGAGAGCAATTTATCTGAATAACGACTTTTATTGATTGAAAATGAGCCTGAAAAGGCAAATACATTGGGAAGCAATTCCTAGAAAGAGGTAATTGCGCACAAAAGGAAAATAAACTATCCTAATGGCAATGTGAACACGGCATCCACTGTTTCCCAACTCTGTTATAACTCATAGATCATCAATTTCCTCCCAATTCCTTGCTTTCTGAGAAGACTGACTGGACCGATCACATCTTTCGAGATGGCAGCTGACGAAGCATGATGAAGTACAGATAACTCAAACTGTAGTCTTCGCTTTAATCCCTCTTTTGGCTGGATCGCCCTTTCGGGTTTTCAATCCACCGGGATACCCATTTTTGCCTAAGCCGCCCTTGCGGGTTTTCGACTTACCGGGTGTACAATTTTTTAATTTTTTATCCCTAACTTTTGCCCGAACCTTTTCTTTCTGTTTTTTTGGTTCGCCGGGATGCCCATTTTTGCCTGGACTCTTTTATTCTTTTTGTCCAGCGGGTCAATTTATGCGAAGTATTTTTTGACTACGTCTGAATTAACAGGGGACGGAAAATCTTCACCATCCATAGTTGTAAGCATCAAGGCTCCACCGGAGAAGACCTTCTTCACAACATATGGGCCTTCGTAATTAGGAGTCCACTTGCCCCTGTTATCTGTACCGGGAGGAAGGATCCTCTTCAAAACCAGGTCACCAGTTTGAAATGTCCGAGGACGCACTTTCTGATCAAAGGCTCGCTTCATCCTTCTCTGATATAACTGCCCATGGCACACAGCTGCTAACCGTCTCTCTTCAATAAGGCTTAACTCATTAAACCTTGTTCGAATCCACTCGGCTTCATCCAGCTTGACATCCAATAATACCCTCAGAGAAGGGAACTCCACTTCAACTGGTAGGACTGCTTCCATACCATACACAAGGGAGTAGGGGGTTGCCCCGGTCGACGTACGTACTGAGGTACGGTACCCATGCAAAGCGAAAGGCAACATCTCATGCCAATCCTTGTATGTAACGACCATCTTCTGCACAATCTTCTTGATATTCTTGTTAGCTGCCTCTACAGCACCATTCATCTTTGGCCTGTAAGGAGAAGAATTGTGATGTTCAATCTTGAAATCTCTGCACAGCTCCTTCATCATTTTGTTGTTGAGATTCGAACCATTGTCAGTGATGATTCTCTCAGGGACTCCATAACGACAGATGATTTCTTTCTTGATGAACCGGGCAACCACTTGTTTGGTGACACTAGCAAAAGAAGCTGCTTCTACCCATTTGGTGAAGTAATCAATCGCGACCAAGATGAAGCGATGTCCATTCGAAGCAGTTGGCTCAATCTTCCCAATCATGTCAATGCCCCACATGGCAAACGGACAAGGCGAGTTCATGACATTCAACGGGCTTGGTGGTACATGCACCTTATCAGCATAGATTTGACACTTATGGCATTTCCGAGCATATTTGAAGCAATCCGATTCCATAGTCATCCAATAATATCCGGCTCTCAGCAATTTCTTCGACATTGCATGACCACCAGCATGGGTACCAAACGAACCCTCGTGCACTTCTTGCATTAACATGTCTGCTTCGTGTCTATCCACGCATCTGAGCAAGACCATGTCAAAGTTCCTCTTGTACAACACATCATCCTGATTCAAGTAAAAGCTTCCAGCCAGCCTTCTCAGGGTCTTCTTATCATTCTTCGACGCACCCTCAGGATACTCTTGAGTCCTGAGGAAATTCTTGATGTCAAAGTACCACGGTTTTTCATCAATCGCAACAACTAACTCGGCTGCAAACACATATGCAGGCCTCTCGAGTCGATTCACAGCAATATGTGGCACATGATTCCACCAATGAACCTTTATCATGGACGATAAAGTAGCCAAAGCATCAGCCATCTGATTCTCATCCCGGGGGACATGATACAACTTCACCGTTTTGAAGAACGTCAGTATTCTTCTGGTGTAATCTCTATATGGAATCAAATGCGGCTGGTTCGTATTCCAATCTCCATTGACCTGATTGATCACTAGAGCTGAATCTCCAAATATGTCAAGTGTTTTGATCCTCAGATCAATGGCTTCTTCTATCCCCATGATACAAGCCTCATACTCAGCTTCATTGTTGGTGACGTCGAAAGTCAATCTGGCAGAAAAAGGTATATGAGCACCTTTAGGATTGATCAGCACTGCACCAACACCATTGCCATTCATATTCACAGCCCCATCAAACATCAGTGTCCACTTGTCATCAGGATCTGGTCCTTCCTCGACAAGCGGTTCTTCGCAATCTTTCATCTTCAGATACATGATGTCTTCATCAGGGAACTCAAACATCATAGGCTGATAGTCGTCGATCGGTTGCTCGGCAAGATAGTCCGACAGAATACTACCTTTGATGGCCTTCTGCGACGTGTACTGAATGTCATATTCTGTTAAAATCATCTGCCATCGGGCAACACGTCCGGTGAGAGCCGGCTTCTCAAAGATGTATTTGACTGGATCCATCTTAGAAATCAACAAAGTAGTATGGTTCAACATATACTGCCTTAGTCGGCGAGCCGCCCAGGCCAAAGCACAGCAAGTTTTCTCGAGCAGTGAATATCTTGTTTCACAGTCGGTAAACTTTTTGCTTAGGTAGTATATGGCATGCTCTTTTCGACCAGACTCGTCATGCTGCCCCAATACACACCCCATTGAAGTCTCGGTGACTGAAAGGTACATTATCAGTGGTCTCCCTGGAACTGGAGGAATCAGGATTGGAGGGTTTTGTAAATATTCTTTGATTTTGTCAAAAGCTTTCTGACAGTCATCATTCCATTTGATCGCCTGATTCTTTCTGAGTAGTTTGAAAATTGGTTCACACGTGGCAGTTAGATGAGATATGAACCTTGCAATGTAGTTCAACCTCCCTAAAAACCCACGGACTTGCTTTTCCGTTTTCGGTTCAGGCATCTCTTGAATAGCTTTGACTTTAGCTGGATCTACCTCAATCCCTTTCTCACTGACAATGAAGCCTAAGAGTTTCCCAGATCTCACCCCAAACGTACACTTGTTCGGATTCAGCCTCAGTTTGAACTTGACCAGTCTGTCAAACAACTTCTGTAGATTAACCAGGTGCTCCTCTTCTGTCTGCGACTTTGCAATCATATCATCCACGTACACTTCGATTTCTTTGTGCATCATGTCATGAAAGAGAGTCGTCATTGCCCTCTGATAGGTAGCACCTGCATTCTTCAGCCCAAATGGCATCACTTTGTAGCAGAACGTGCCCCAAGGTGTAATGAATGTCGTCTTTTCCATGTCCTCTGGCGCCATCTTGATCTGATTGTAGCCTGAGAAACCGTCCATGAAAGAGAATACCGAGGATTGAGCCGTATTATCCACCAATACATCAATGTGAGGTAATGGGAAATCATCTTTCGGACTCGCCCTATTCAAATCCCGGTAATCGACACACATTCTGACTTTGCCATCCTTCTTCGGCACAGGAACAATATTGGCAACCCACGGCGGGTATCTGGTAACAGCCAGGAAACCTGCATCCCACTGCTTCTGAACCTCTTCCTTGATCTTGACAGCCATATCAGGACTAGTTCTGCGAAGCTTCTGCTTGACCGACGGACACTCTTCTCTAAGAGGTAACCGATGCACCACAATGTCTGTATCCAACCCAGGCATGTCTTGATATGTCCAGGCGAATATTTCCACATATTCTCTCAGCATCTCTATTAGCCTCCTCTTGACAGAGTCTTCTAAAGCAGCCCCGATCTTGATCTCTCTTCTGGCGTCCTCAGTACCCAGATTAACAATTTCCAAATCCTCCTGATGAGGTTGGATGACCCTTTCCTCTTGCTTCAGTAGTCTGACCAATTCTGCAGGGAGTTCACAGTCTTCCTCACTCTCCTCTTCAGCTTGGTAGATGGGATTGTCGAAATCATACTGAGCCATAACAGAGTTGTTCACAGTGGATGCCAAAATATCACTTCTGCATGTTTAATGTTTTGTTTTTAGAAAAAGATTTCAATAAAGCCACAAAAACAAAAAACATTGCCATTTTTATTTTTTTGAAAAAAAGTGAAAACGAAAAATAGAAAGACAAAGATCTCAAAATTTGATTGAAAAAACGTCCTTCATTTATAAACATTGTGAACATGATGTGGCCCTACAATGAACCACTACGCCTTGGGCAGAACGTAGGGTTTTCATGCAAAATGAAAAAAACAAAGAAAATTACTCTGTCAGTAGAGTAACTTGGACCACTTCTTCAGCCGTCCAATTGTTGATAGACTCGCCTGGTGCACAAGGGCGGACCCAGACATCCAAATCACAATCACTGTCTTCACCATCAGTAGCAAAGACATCTCCATGGTTCATCAGCCCAGCGCTGGTAAAGGTGCTCGGACCTGCTTGTATGCTCTGCTCTGCTTGGAGAGGCTCGTACCCAATGCCGAACTTGTCTTCTTTCACTGGCAAGTCAACCATCTTGCCCCAGCCTTCGGCCTTGCCGGAGTCAACCACTTCCTTGGCCTGCTTGTACGACGAAATCGAAGCACCTGGCTTCCTCTGCTCAGCACAAGCTACCCCTTCAAGCGCCACAGTCTCAAATGCCTGGCACAGGGTTTCATGGATCTCGCCATCTACCTCAACATATTTGAATAAGGAGAGATGACTCACCAGAATTTCCTCTTCGCCACATACGGTCACAATCTGACCGTTCCAGACATACTTGAGCTTTTGGTGGAGAGTCGACGAGACTGCCCCAGCGGCGTGGATCCACGGACGCCCCAACAGACAGCTATAGGCAGGCTGAATGTCCATCACATAGAAGACTATGTCGAAAACCTCCGGACCTATCTTTACCGGCAAAGTGACTTCACCAAACACAGAACGTTTGGATCCGTCGAATGCACGCACAATCAGGTCACTGGGAGTGAGCACGACTCCCTCGACATCGATCTTCTTCAATATCTGCTTCGGCAGGACATTCAGGGACGACCCGGTGTCCACCAGCACATGAGATAACACAGCACCTTTGCACTCCATAGTGATGTGCAAGGCTTTGTTATGATTACGTCCTTCAGGCGTTAGGTCTAGATCAGTGAAACCTACACCGTGCCTGGTACTCACGTTGGCTAGTACACCCTCCAACTGGTTGACGGATATCTCTTGCGGGACGTATGCCATGTTCAGCATCTTCAGCAAAGCGTCCCGATGGGCCTCAGAACACATCAGCAAAGAGAGTATCGAAATTTTTGACGGAGTCTGGTTGAGCTGATCCACAATCTTGTAATCACTCTTTTTGATAATTTTCATGAACTCCTCAACATCTTTCTGAAAAGAACCCTCAGCCTCCTTCTGAACCGGTTCTTCGTCAACCACAGCTTGTTTGCCCTTAGCTCTTGCAGATGCTTCAGCAGTAGCATCCCTCAAGGGCTGAGGAGCAAACAGTCGTCCACTCCTAGTAAAGCCTCCTGGTCCTCCAACATTGTCCACCACAGGACTTGCTACCACAGGAGTTTTTACAGGAGCACTGATAGTAACTGGTGCTTGCACAGCTGGTCTTGTCTGATTACTAGCCCTCCTATCACGGCGATAGGCGTTGTCGTACCTCCACGGAACAGCCCTACTATTTTCAACTTGCCTTCTGCCAGGCGCAACAATAGTAGTTGGTGCACTGATGGTTACCGGAGCTGGAATGGTAACTGGAGCATTGCTCGTTGTGGGTGAACTGACAGTCCCACGCCCTCGTCCTTCAGACGGCTTGTAATAAATGGTGACAGTAGACACTGACCCCTTGTCTTGAACAGCCCGATTGAACTGGAGACAGCCTTCATCAATCAATCTTTGAATACCAGCCTTCAACTGGTCACACCCATTAGTAGCTTCATCACAGCCCAAACATCCTTCAACACAGCCCGGGTATACACCCCCCTTCAACAGACGGTCCTTCACAACTAGCAGAGAAGTTTGAACCTCTTCAACATCAACAACCAGATTTCCAGCTTCTCTTTCTTCAATATTGTTCACCCTATGCCCTCCATGCTGAGGCATAGGATTGTTCACTACATTCGGCACTGGAGAGAAATTGATTGCCTTAGCATCAATCAGATCTTGAACCTTATGTTGCAAAGCCCGACATCTTTCAGTGTGGTGGCCTGGTGCCCCAGAGTGAAAATCACAACGGACATTTGCATCATAGCCGGGAGGCAGCACTGTTGGAGTAGCCATAGTACGCAATTCAACAAACCCTAACCGGAGTAGTTCGGGTAACAATTCGGCGTACGTCATTGGCAGCGGATCAAACCTTCTGTCAGGATTCAACCTCTGTCTCTGTTGATAGGGACGTTGTTGTTGTTGTTGTTGCGGTTGTTGAACCCTCTGTTGTTGTGGACGAGGTTGAGGTGCAGGAATAGTCACTGCAGCCACTGGACGATATTGCTCTCGGTTGGCACTGGCTCTGTACACACCCCCTCTGTGCTGTATAGCATTGGTCTCTCCTTCTCTAGGGCGAGGTGCCCCAGAGAAGGGTTTCTTCGAAGAAGAAGAACCTGCGTCATGAATCCTTCCAGCTTTGATTAAACTTTCAGTTCTTTCGCCACAGATGACGACGTCAGAGAAACTTCCGAATGGGCAGCTTCCCATCCGGTCCATGTAAACACCCTGAAGAGTACTGATGAACATATCAGTCAACTCCCTTTCCAGCATAGGGGGTTGAACTCTCGCAGCTAGTTCACGCCACCTCTGGGCGTACTCCTTAAAGCTTTCGTTATTCTTCTGACATAGACTCTGCAGCTGAGTCCTGGTCGGAGCCATGTCCATGTTATGCTTGTACTCTCTGAGGAATGCTTCACCCAGATCTCTCCAGCATCTAATGGAATCCTGCTTCAACTCCATATACCAATCCAAGGATGCCCCAGACAGGCTGTCTTGGAAGAAATACATCCACATCTTCTCATCATCAGTGTATGCGGATATCTTTCTGTAGTATGCCTGCACATGGGTGCGAGGGCAGGAGGTACCGTTGTATTTGTCAAATGACGGCGCCTTGAACTTGTACGGGATTCTCAGACCTTCAACCAATCCCATGTTAGTAACATCAAAACCGAGGGAGTTTTGACATTCCATAGCCCTGATCTTCTCAGCAAGGGCCTCAACTTTACGATCTCTCGCATCATTTCTGCCCAAAATATCTTCGTCTTCACTGAGTAAGGTAAACATATCCTCTTGTCTGTCGACAATCGGAATTCTGTTACGGGCTGGAGCTTGGATGACTCTGGCATTAGCAGTATCTGGAGCAATTGGTTGACCGTTGACTCGGATACCCCTCAACTCTTCACCTTCAGCATAGTTGTTGACGGGAATAGCAACAGCAGGAATGTCGGGAACTGGATTTCCTTCTTGTAGAGGTGAATTGACTGGCGGAATAACAGCTTCTTGCCTCTGAACCATAGCTCGGATTTCCTCTTGTCCTTGCGCAACCCCTTGCATCATATGAATGAATTGGGCCATGTTAGCCCTCATCTCAGCTAACTCGGCTTGTACTTGATCCATATTGCGTTGATGGTTGAGCCTCGTTGAGTAGCGGTGCGGCCTTTGATCAGCTATCCTGCCTGGACACAGGAATCAAAGTGAGAAGACGGCACAAGAACACCTGTTATGCAAATGATATGAGTATGATGTTTAATGATGCATGATGCACATGATATGCTCATTTCTCAGGCATTCAAAGAGCCTGACCCATCCTGAAAAGATGGCAACCTGCAGCAACAAGAGAAATAACGGATACAGGGAAAGATGGGAACAACAGGGAAATGATAATAGCCTTATCTATACCTAAGGGTAAAAAGGTCATACAACCAGGTCAACAGAATATTCGCACAAACAGAGTACAAAGAAAGAGAATCCCATCCAACAAGCCTGGAGGTGATTCTCAACAAAAGATCCAAAGACGAAGTACAAACAAATGAATCCCTTCCAACAAGCCTGGAGGTGATTCTCAACAAAATACAGTCAAAGGTACAGTCTAAGACAGGCGGTCTTCCGGAATGAGGGTCTTCAGGTAATGACACTGGTCTATCAACAGTGAGCATTCTGAACAATCTGGTAAAGGAGTGATCTTCTCTTTCAGCTGTCTTCTAAGCTCCAAGACTTCTCCTCCCAGATAATCCTCTGATTTATGTCTCAACTCCATCTCTTTCTTCAACTGAACATCTTTGTCTTTGAGTTGCTTCTCTAGGTCTCTGATTTTCTTTTGATAGTTGACTTCCGCCCTCTGTAGTCTCAAGCATTCCCTATGCTCTGTATCTAACATGGACTCCATCTCCTCACATGATCTCTTCTTGCTCCTAGCTCTGCTAGCATCCTCTCCTTGCACTTCCCTGAGTTGATGGGCCAAGTGAAGTTTATCAGCTTGAGCTTTGTACAACTCCATCTGAGTGTCTTGCTCCTTCTCTCTCAGACGACGACTTTCCATCAGGGCTTGCTTATAGTGTTCAGCAGGCACACTATCAGCAAGAATCAAAGGTGGTTGCTCTTGCAACGGCTCCATCCTGTCGTAGGGTAGCAGCAAAGTTTCCACTCTCTTCTTTACCCAATCAGTGTAATCGGGCATTGCGATGGCAAACTTCTTCCCTAAGACGGATCCATCCTTCACTCCAACAGATCTCCAGGCTCTTCCTATCTGCTCCAACTTGACAGGGTCATCTTTCTTCTCAAAATACACACTCTCAGCTATCTCAGCTTCAAGCGGTCTTCTGCTCATAACAAACCCTAGCTGGCGAAGAGAGAGAACTGGGTTGTAACTGATACAGCCTTTGGTCCCCACGAGTGGCACGTTCCGGAATTCACCACAGTTCATAATAACATTCTTCACATCCATCTGGTACGACTGCCATCTGATGTCATAAGAAGTGAGTGACATGACCCTCTGAGTCCACTTAAGAGTGCTCTGGGTATCTACAAATGGTCCACTGGCTGGCAGAAGAGATATGAACCATTTGAACAGGAGGGGTAGACAGCACCTGATGGCTCCACCCTTACCATGCCTACTGTGGATAGCATAGTAAGTGTCAGCTAGAAGGGCTGGGACTGGATTCCCTCTGATAAAAATGCTGATAGCAGCATAGTCAATGAAATTTGGCATACTGGGAAATAGGATAATCCCATAGATCATGGCAGCTAGCTGTGCGTGAAAAACTTCCCAATTCCCCTTCTCTGCTTCATCTCGGGCAACTCTCAGAAGAAACTTCAATGGCAGACCCACTACTTCCCCACAGGGCTTCCAATTCTCACCAACTTCCTTGACGCTCAACCGGAGAGCTCTGGCAATCAATCTGAAATCAACCTCCTTTGGGACGTCCAAAAAGGGAGTCTGATGCTGAATAGGGATACTCAACAGGATAGAATACTCTTCGAGAGTAGGCGCTAGCTGATAATCTTGGAATGTAAAGCATCTGAGCTCCGGGTCATAGAATTGGAGAAGTGTCTGCAGAGGCACCGGATCCACTACCGTCTTCAGCACTGTCAAGAGATCCCCATACTGTCCGACAAAATTTTTCAGGCGGTCATCTGTCACGAGGCTACCCAACTCAATCAGCGGAGTCAACGGCTCATGATGGAAACTGTAGGAACAGGTCTTCCGCTTCGGCTCGGGGACTGTTGCCATCTCTATCAGTAGACAAGCTCTGGAATGTACCTGAGAAATGATATGCATGCAGAGATTAGTTTTTTTTCTTCTTTTTTTTCTTTTTTTCTGATTTTTTTGACTTTTTTTTTTCATTGCGTTTCTTTTGAAAAATAAATATGCTATGATGCAAATGATGCAGACTGGACTGGCTGGTTGTGCAAACTCTGATCACTAGGTCGAAGCTTCAGTCAAAACTCGGAACCCAAATCCAACTTAAGGTCAACTGAATATACTGTCTGAACAAAGTCACCAACAGAACCACGTCACCAACAGTACCTGTAATAATGATCAACCCTTCCCCACTCACGGGTGTAGTCTAGGCCAGGGTAAAGCTGAGAGAAACGCAGCATAAATAACCTTTCGCAGAATACTATCATATACACACCGGAAGTATGTAACGACAGTACCCCACCAGGGTCTGAACTGCTCGTGATATCAATGTTCCGCTAAGTGGCGCAATACCACCCGCATCCCATGAATCACTCTATTCCTAATCATCCTAGATTTTCACTCATGGTCTGGGTATTGGACCTTTTACCTCAACTGACTCCCCCCCCACAAAGAAAACAGACGACCAGCCAGGCAGTAATGAATAATGAATATGAATGCAAACATTAATGCACACAATCAATGCAATCAATAAATGAAAAGAACAAATAAAGAAAGCAATAAATACACACAGCACAAAGCAACCAAAACCCTAATCCTAGAGAGCGCTAGGAGAGACTCGCTCAGGGAAGATGGACCAGCATAGGTCAACTTCTCTATGTCCCCAGCAGAGTCGCCAGCTGTCGCATCACGCGAAAAACCGGCGGGAAAAGAAAAACAACAACAGAGCCGCCACCGTGCGTTATTTATCCCAAAAGAGGGAAAGGAAACGCTCAGAGTAAACCTAGGAAAGAACATGGTCTCGCGACCAAAGAGAATGGGTTCGGGAGTCGGTTATGCGAAGGGAAGGTATTAGCACCCCTACGCATCCGTAGTACTCTACGGGATCCACGCACAAAAGGAAGGAAAATTGGTTGCTAAACACTGCTCAAACACACACAAACTGGCTGAAAGAGACAAAAGAGACTGACTGAAACTGACTCGGCAGGATGTCGCATCCTGGGCCTACTTAGTCTATCAGGCATAGACATCAGAGTCGAAGTAGTTCGGACTGGGGAGACGACACATGCTCGCTAGGATATCGCATCCTATGCATACGTATCTTCTCGGACGAGAGAAGAATCAGAGCATTCGTAGCTCGGCTGACACGCACACAAGCAAAACAGGACAGAGGCAAACGTGGAGCCCGACTGCCAATCACTGGACTTATGTCGGCATCCGAACCTAAACACACGCACACTGGAACCCAAATGCCACTCGATGGACTTACATCGGCTTCCAACCAGAACAACACAACAGGTTGATAGGGAGTCGGGGACTCAGCCTATAACTGTCAAACACACTCAAACAGACAGACAGCAAATGCTAAGGAGTCAAGGACTCGAGCCTAGCAAAGGTCAGATAACACACACAAAAGAAAAGAAAAGGCGCCCGGAGAGATCAGCTCAATCTCCTGCCTACATACTTCATCTGGTGTGAAGATCAGGGCGATGTAGTTCCCCTACGCAGGGACAAAGGATCTAGCCTAACCAGATAACAGAGGGAGACACAACTCTAGGGAGACTGCGACTCGAGCCTAGATGTTGTCATGCAAAATCAACCCTAAGTTATGGTTTCTAGCTAAATGGCACGAGGGCCAACCTATCCTAAGCATGGCTTGCACAGGAAGCAAGCCACACACACACCTAACTTGCACAGGAAGCAAGAAGGGTCTCAATTGCAACTAGGGCAAGAGAAAGGGGAGGTCTCAATCGCAACGAGGGCGAGAGAAAAGGATTAGTATTAGTTGTTAGTCAAACAAACACAAAATCACAAGAAGCACACACTATACACAAACAAGAGGCTCACACAAGGGTTAGGTTTTAGTCGAGGGGTCATATCAACCTCGACAAACAAACCTCTGGAATAGGGTGAAGGTGCTCTTAACCTTGACATTGAGAGTCAAGGTGAAGCAGATGAAAGGAGATGAGGGGTGTGCCTCATTGCTCTTATCCCTGGTCAGGGAGAGCATTTGAATATAAGAAGGTGTGGGAGTTCAGAATGGGGGAACTCTATCCACAAGTGACTCTAAAGATCTTGGGTTCTGATCTCAATGCTACAACCATGTAATGGGAGCAAAGAGAAGACTCACAGAATAGTAGGGGATAGGTTGCTTATCCCTTTGATCTACCAATTGCCTCTTCACTTAGGAGGACTTTCAAATGTGCAAGGACAAACTAAACATACACAAACATTGCCTCTTAAGGAGGACTTCAGACAGTTTGCCCGGCCAAATAACAAGCCGGGTCTCCAGACTACATGAAGAAAAAGAAATTATACCTCAAGCAAGTTGCTATTTAAAGCAAAGCAAAGCAAGCTAAGCAACTAAGGGTACCTGAAATAGTCAAACTAATCAGTAAACAGTTCAACAATCAAAACAAAAGGAATTGAGAAACAACAGTCAACACAGAGGGACCAATATGCAAAGCACAATACTCAAACTATGTGAGTCATACCACCTACAAAACAAAGGTTAGCACATGATATGTAATCAAACCCAATCAAATTTGTATGATCTTTGAGGCATTGTTGCTTAACCTGAAACATAAACTCAATCATAAGCCCAAAAGACCACTAGGACAAGCCTAGGGTCAAAAACAAAGGAGAAAGTCAAAACAGCAAATGAAAGTCAACCAAAGTCAAGTTCAAACATTTAAGAAGCAAGCACAATTGGATTCATATTCATATCATGCATCATCATCAATTCATGAGCAAAAGAAGTTAAGGCATAGCAAATGAAAGCACAAAGAAGTCAACAGAATGACTTGCATCAAAAGTCAACCCAAACATTTTCAAAAATCACCAAATAAATCATACTGAATCCTAACATCTAGAATGGTAAGCATGTCAAATTTCATTGCATTTTGACAAGTGGAAGGCAGTTAATGAAAATCATGAAGTCAAAGCAAATTCAAGCATGCACAAAGAAATCAAACAAGCCTGGGTCAACTTCAAAAAATCATAACTAAATGAAAACAGATGAGAAATGAATGAGATTAACACCAATGCAAAGCTTAAGGTGTCTAGTATGCACATGCAAAATTTCATGATCATACAATAAGGTATGAGAATTTCCCAAATGAAATGACAAGAGGTATCACACAAAGTCAACATTTGACCAGGCAGGAAAGAAAAATCACAAACAAATAGGAAATGGCTCAAATAATTCCACAAAAAATCACAAGTCAACTAGACACATAAGAGAGGGATCATGCAAAATTTTGGATCATTTGGAGGTCAGGAAGCATGTGAACAAAAATCAGCAAATGACACATTCATGGTGTGACACAAGTTGTCACACCTTACTTCAAAAATTCAAAGCTCTCAAACCACAAATGAGAAATCCACAAACTTTACATCAAAATGAGCATGAGTGAGTGTAGAATAACCACAAAAAATTTCAGGGTCATTGGATGCATCATGATTATTTCACAAGAGATTTGGCAACATGTATCATTTTTGGTCACTTTACACAAACCCTAAGGTCATTAAAAATCCAGCCACACAAAAAATAATTAAAAATCATGATAAAATAGTGGACATTCTCATGAACATGATGCAAAAAATTTCAAGATTTTTGGATGTGAAACGAGTGAATTGTGAATTTTGTAAGATGGTGAACAAATTGGAAGAACATGGACAAAATAACATGGTTCAATGGTCAAAATGTTGACCGAGTGGCAAACTTGTAATAATGCCCTCAATAACCCAAAACGGTGCGTACAGGGTATAGGAAACGAAATGTTCTCATTGGTTAAAACCAATGGAACAGTACCAGGACAGCAAATACACGTGAAAGTCCAAGTTTCTGGGAACAGGATTAGGGTTTATCACACAGCATCATGAACATCATCCCTTCCAAAACGAATTTTTCACAAAAATCCCAGAAACCAAAATGGAATGTACAGAAATGTTCAGTATGTCATGGCAAGCAACAATCTAGTAGCAAATTTCATCAAAACGACATATATACTCTGAATCGAGCAAAAGAAATCTGAGCATCAAAACTTGCTTATAAACAAAACTTTCCAGAAATGGATAAATAGCATACATATAGGTTCAATCAAGCATGATAAAGACATATCCATCATCATTTTTCATGGAAACACACTATTGAAAGAGAATCGAGCAGAAGTGCATATGAACATCAATTTTAATTTTCAGATTTCTTACAAACCACTTGACCATTTCACACGAGACAAAGTGCATGATGATCAGCATGCTAGGATCTATACTAAACATGGCATGGCTTGGCAAAATAAATGAATCGAAAGTTTACCAAAAATGAAGTTCAGTGAAGATTCTGATGCTATTTGCTTGCCAATGCTCGAAACAGGTGAGGATTATGCTTCCATAAGTTGAATGGTGAAGGATCCTAGCTCAGCAAAGCATGAGGTGATTCAAACACAGTTCTGCCATGGATGGATACTTGAGGAAAACAGAACTTGCTCTTTGGTTCCAGGTAGTGTTTGCTGCTTCAAAATGCCTTCAAATGCTTGCCAAGTGATGATGGAAACCAGTGTGGATCGAGCTCTTTGAGAATTTTGGCAGAAAATGCAAAGGTGTCAAAATGGAGAATAAGAGAGTGAGAGTTTTTTCTGATGTTTAGAGGCTGTGTCTAGGGTTTGTTTTGACAGAAAATGTCTTTATATTCATCTGTTTAAGGTTGGTAATGAAGGTGTTAATCTTGTTTAACTTATCTGAACCAATTTGCTAATTTTGCATTTTTGATCAAATGGTGGTATGTGGTAGCAAGCTGCACGAATTCTGGGCCTTGGCAAGTCTCAAATGACATTATAAATCAAATCCAAATGGCCAAATGTGCTGAAAACAATTAATTCAAAAAGTCAACCTTTGGTCCACTTGAATTTTAAATGGAACAAGTCAAAAAATGCCATTTTGATTGGCAAGGTTTTGGTGCATGAAACTTATATTTTTGGAAAGAGGGGAACAAATGGAGATTGTAGGAAAAAACCCCACTAAATTTGGCCTTTTGGTTCATGAGATATGGCTTGTTGAAGTTCAAAAAAATGTGAAAATGATTTGATCATATCTTGACAACCATGCATGGGAATTGAGAGTTCTTGGACTTTTTGGAAATGGGAGAACAAGATCTTCAACTTTCATGTTGGGCAAAAATTCATTTGAAGCTTGTATCATGATGTAAGTTTGGGATCAAGAAGTTTCCATTTTTGGCAGTTGAAATTACAGGTCCAGTTTCTATTTTTGGAAATTTTCTGATTGGCTTCAAATTCTTCAATGATGTTGATTGCCATGATATATGAGGCCTATTGGGACATGAATAAGCCCTCTCAAACCATTTCCATCCATCAAAACCATAAAATCAACCACAGTTGACCAACTTTGACTTTCTAGGGTTTTTGACTGTCTGTGCATGAACTGATGGCTTCTGAACATCCAACCCTTGACTTGAACACTTCAAATGGACCTCCAAGACATGTGAACTTGTTGGACAAACCCTAGGGCCTTGGCTCTTTGAGAAACACACTTGCTTGCTTGGTTGACTGATCTCCTGATCAGTTTGACCTAATTTCTTGCTTGGCTTGCACTTGAGGCAACTGGGACAATGCAATGCTATGCAATGGACCATGATATGCTATGACCTAATATGAAAATGTATGTACAATGATAGGTGCAAATTTGAGGTGCTACAATATTGTGCAACATTTCCTGCCTTTGAAGCCTGAGTGCGTGCCTGTGAAGCAGAAGCTCAGAAGAACTCATCCAGATATGGCAGTGAAGATCAAAGAGGAAGTTCAGAAGCAAATTGATGCGGGGTTTCTGGTGACTTCTACATACCCTCAGTGGGTGGCCAACATTGTGCCTGTTCCTAAGAAGGACGGAAAAGTCCGTATGTGCGTTGATTACAGAGATTTGAATAAAGCTAGTCCAAAAGATGATTTTCCTCTACCACACATTGACATGTTGGTAGACAATACAGCTAAATTCAAAGTCTTTTCCTTTATGGACGGATTTTCCAGATATAATCAAATCAAGATGGCACCAGAGGATATGGAGAAGACAACATTCATCACACCTTGGGGAACATTCTGTTATCGAGTGATGCCTTTCGGTTTGAAGAACACCGGAGCCACGTATCAACGAGCCATGACTACCTTGTTTCATGATATGATGCACAAGGAGATAGAGGTCTATGTTGATGATATGATTGCTATGTCCCGAACGGAAGTTGAACATATTGAGCATTTGTGGAAGCTTTTTCAGCGTTTGAGGAAATTCCTGCTTCGTCTGAATCCGAACAAATGTACTTTTGGAGTCCGTTCCGGCAAGTTGTTAGGTTTTGTGGTAAGTGAAAGAGGTATTGAGGTTGATCCTGCAAAGGTCAAAGCAATACAAGAGATGCCTGCACCCAAAACAGAGAAGCAAGTCCGAGGTTTTCTTGGGCGCTTGAACTACATTTCCAGATTTATATCCCACATGACTGCCACATGTGCGCCGATATTCAAGCTCCTTCGGAAAGATCAGTCTCATGATTGGACCGAAGATTGCCAGAAAGCTTTAGATAGTATCAAAGAGTATCTGTCCGAACCTCCGATTTTGTCTCCGCCTGTGGAAGGAAGACCTCTGATTATGTACTTAACAGTTCTTGAAGACTCGATGGGTTGTGTACTCGGTCAACAAGATGAATCAGGGAAGAAAGAGTTTGCTATATACTACCTCAGTAAGAAGTTTACTGATTATGAGTCTCGGTATTCTATGCTTGAGAAGACGTGTTGTGCTTTGGCTTGGGCTGCTAAGCGTTTGCGCCAGTACATGATTAATCATACAACTTGGTTGATATCCAGAATGGATCCAATTAAGTATATCTTCGAGAAGCCTGCTTTAACTGGGAGGATTGCCCGTTGGCAGATGTTGTTGTCTGAGTATGATATTGAGTATCGAGCTCAGAAAGCTATCAAAGGTAGTATCTTGGCTGACCATCTAGCGCACCAGCCGATTGAAGATCATCAGTCTGTTCAGTATGACTTCCCTGATGAGGAAATTCTGTATTTGAAGATGAAAGATTGCGATGAGCCTACACTTGATGAAGGTCCGGAACCTGGTTCCAGATGGACAATGGTGTTTGATGGCGCTGTTAATCAATATGGAAATGGAATTGGGGCAGTGATCATTACTCCTCAAGGTTCGCACATTCCGTTTACAGCAAGGCTAACTTTCAAATGCACGAATAATATGGCAGAGTATGAAGCCTGTATTATGGGACTTGAAGAATGCATGGACTTGAGAATCAAGTATCTTGATGTCTATGGTGATTCAGCCCTGGTTGTCAATCAGATCAAGAGTGAATGGGAGACAAATCAGCCTGGTCTCATTCCGTACAAAGATTATGCAAGGAGAATTTCAACTTTCTTCACAGAAGTTTAATTTTATCATATTCCTCGAGAGGATAATCGGATGGCAGATGCGCTTGCTACGCTTGCTTCCATGATTGTGGTCAGACGGTGGAATGATGTTCCCAACATTACTGTGATGCGCTTGGACAGACCAGCTCACATATTTGCAATTGAAGAAGTAAAAGATGACAAGCCTTGGTATTTTGATATCAAGAATTTCCTCCAGAACCAGGTATACCCGCCTGGGGCATCTGTGAAAGATAGGAAAACTTTGAAAAGGTTGTCAGGCAGTTTCTACCTCAGTGGTGAAGTGCTGTATAAGAGAAATTTTGATATGGTTTTGCTCAGATGCGTGGATAGACACGAAGCAAACCTGTTGATGACTGAGGTCCATGAGGGTTCATTTGGTACTCATTCCAATGGACATGCCATGGCTAAGAAGATGTTGAGAGCAGGCTACTATTGGTTGACAATGGAGTCTGACTGTTGCAAGTATGTGAAGAAATGTCACAAGTGTCAAATTTATGCGGACAAGATTCATATTCCTCCGACGCTCCTGAATGTGATTTCATCACCATGGCCTTTCTCTATGTGGGGAATCGACATGATTGGCATGATTGAGCCGAAAGCGTCCAACGGACATCGGTTTATTCTCGTAGCAATTGATTACTTCACCAAATGGGTTGAAGCCGCTTCGTATGCGAATGTAACCAGGCAGGTGGTAGTGAAGTTTATCAAGAACCAGTTGATTTGCCGTTATGGTGTGCCAGAGAGGATCATTACTGATAATGGATCCAATCTGAACAACAAGATGATGGATGAGTTGTGCGCTGAATTCAAGATTGCACAACATAATTCCTCTCCATACAGACCTAAGATGAATGGGGCTGTTGAAGCTGCTAATAAAAATATCAAGAAGATTATCCAGAAGATGACAGTCACGTACAAAGATTGGCATGAGATGCTGCCATTTGCTTTGCATGGATATCGTACGTCTGTACGCACTTCAACAGGGGAAACCCCTTTTTCTCTTGTTTATGGCATGGAAGCCGTTCTCCCAGTAGAGGTGGAGATCCCATCAATGAGAGTCTTGATGGAAGCCAAGTTGACTGATGCTGAATGGATTCAGAGTCGTTATGACCAGTTGAATTTGATCGAAGAGAAGCGATTAACTGCCATATGTCATGGTCAGTTATATCAGTAGAGAATGAAGAAAGCATTCGATAAGAAGGTCAAGCCTCGTGTGTTCCGAGAAGGTGACCTCGTGCTCAAGAAAGTTTTGTCTTTCGCGCCCGATTCCAGGGGCAAGTGGACTCCAAACTACGAGGGTCCATATGTTGTTAAGAGAGCCTTTTCAGGCGGTGCTTTGATGCTTACAACAATGGATGGGGAGGATTTCACTCGTCCTGTGAATTCAGATGCAGTCAAGAAATACTTTGCCTAAAAAAAGAGTATATGCAAATGAAAAACAGAATAATTCGCTAAGTTGAAAACCCGAAAGGGCGGCTTAGGCAAAAAATGAGCGTCTCGGTGGAGAACCCGCAAGGGTAATCCAGGCAAAAATTAGAGACTTGAAAAAAAAAGAATATTTGCATCCCGCTAGATTGAGTACCTCACTCTGGGGCAATCTAGGCAAAAATTAGGGATTTGGCAAGTAACTGCATCCTGACAAGACTTTCTGTTTCGCCAGTCGTCATTTCGTCAGAAGATTCTCGATTCGTCGTCAACCGAAGCTTCGGATACATCGAGATTCAAATTGGTAGAGAAAGGATCATTATGTTCAATGTAGCCCTCTTCCAATATATATCACTGATTTCAAATTTGTACAGATCTATGGAGTCTTGCCATTTGCAGACTACCATTCTATCAAATGAATTTGAGCTTTTTATCCAATTATTTGCACTCTTATTTGTTTCAATTCAACAAATGTTTTGCATGTTTTAAATTGATAAAATATCATTGTTTTATACAAATCATAAATTTTTCAAAAAAAATGTTGTTTTAAACAAAATGAACATTCACAAGGTTAAAAGGATACTCAAGAATATCTCAGCGCTCTCCCAAGGGTGGCATAATCTCCAACAGGTAAGACATTTGTTCATATTCCTGGTTTGGTTGTATCTTCCTTCTTCAGATCTTTGTTGGGGTTGTTCCTCAGACAGAGTTGTTGTTGGGGTTGTTCCCCAATATAGTCGCAAGCAGAGTGTTTGTTGAAGACTCCGTTTTCTCCAGCAGCAGTCTTCCCCAGCATGGGTGCTCTTTTTGTAGAAGTTTCGGCGGTTGATGGTTTGTCATCTTGGTGCCCCGTCACTTTCTCCAGTGGGTCGCATGTCCCAGACTTTATTTGTCTCCTCAGCACAGTCATGATTAGAGCTGTTATTTGATATCCCCATCGAAATCGCGAGCAGAGTTGTGGTCACTCTTCCCAGTGCAGTCGCCAGCGGAATTGTCTGTTTCCTCAGCATGATCGCTTTCTTTTTTGAAGATTTGGTAAGTCAGTGGTTTGAGACCCGGTACTTTACCCTTTCCCCCGGCGAAGTCGTCTGCGGAATTGTTGCTATTTCTCCATCAGAGTTGTTCTCTTCAGCAGAGCAGGATTTATTTTCCTATGCGATGGTTGATTGGGTTGATATCCCAGTTTTTCATCCATCTTCTCCTCAGCATAGTCTGCAAAATGTTTGTTGTGGCATGTTTCGCCTGTTGAATACTCTTTCAATCCCCATTATGGTCGGATGATGGCTTTGGCCTCCAGTGAACGGATTGATTTCCTGACTGTTTGTGATCCTAGAAGAGTGGCTTATATTGCAGAATCTACTTGTTGCGATCAATTTGCTTTGTGTATTCTCCCCAAGTAGAGTGGCTTATATTGCAGAATCTACTTGTTTGATCTGTCCTCCCTCAGTGGTTTGTTCCCCAAGAGAGTAGCTGACGGTTTTCCCCAGTAGAGTTGCTTATGCAGTTAGATTCTATTTGGACGATATCATTCTCCCTCAGTGGGTTATTCCCCAGCGGAGTTGTATGGAGTTGCTTCTACATCAGTTCGTGCTTGTGCAACGCACTTTTTTGTTTCTCAGTTGACACTGGGATCCCCTGCAGATACTTTGGGACTTCTCTTGTTCCCCTACAGACTTGTCTTGGTGGCTACTTTTTCCCGTAGTGACTTTCTGTACCCTGATTGGGTTGTTTCCTGATATCTCTGATTCTCTGCTTCTTCAGCAATACTCGCAGATCTTTGCTTCTCAGCATGTAGATCTCCGCAGATTGGCTCTCCAGTTGGTTTTTCCCCTGGAAGTATAATACCGGGCATTTGATTCCTGGACTTGTTTGTGTTAGAACTGTCTGTTTTGTCAGCATTCATCAAACATAAATCACGCATATTCATGCATATTCATATAACATTCAAATATTCATGTTGCATTTCTTGCCATATATCCTTTGTTTGTTGTTCCCTGCTTTCGGGTAATATAGA
This sequence comes from Lathyrus oleraceus, assembly GCF_024323335.1. Taxonomy (NCBI): domain Eukaryota; kingdom Viridiplantae; phylum Streptophyta; class Magnoliopsida; order Fabales; family Fabaceae; genus Lathyrus; species Lathyrus oleraceus. The sequence continues at coordinate 54,949,847 of NC_066585.1, forward strand.
TCTCTTTATAGATCTCCCCAAGCAGATGTCGGGTGTTTAAAATCTCTCCATATAGAGTCAGCCCCATAAGCAGAAAATGTTTATCTTTCCTTCTGCAGTTCCCCACTGAGATATATTCTCGTGGATGACGGTTTCTTCCGTTTCCTTCCAACACATATATTGGGATGGATTTTCCTATTTGAGTTACATTCTCATTAGGACGTGTCTTGATTCAGTCTGTCTTTTCGGATTATTCCCGAATTGACTACTTGTCAAATGTCTTGTGCTTCCCAGTGGGTTGTTCCCCAGCGGAGTAGTTTTGGGCCTCTACCCTCATACCGGTAGTTATAAGTCCTATGTTTCCTGGCTTTCTTGGCGGAATTTGTGGTTATACACCTTTTATTCCCCAGCCAGAGTTGTTGGTTTTCTACCTCATACCAGTAGTTGTAAATCCTATTTTCCTGCTCTCCAGCAGTTTGTGGGTTGTTATAAGCCCTATTTTGGTTTCCCGTGCGGATTTGTGATGCGTTCTATCCCCACGCGGAGTTGTTGGTCTTCTACCCCGTATTCGGTAGATGTAAACCCTAAATTTTGTGGTTATCTCCATCTAGTTCTTGATGTTGATTTTCCTTTGCTTGGATAAATTGCTCAGATCAGCACTTATATCCCCAGTAAGTTTTGTGGATAATTGCCGTATGCTAGCAATTTTATCCCCAGCAGGTCCTTTCACCTTTTGTCAGTGATTGTATTCCCCGGATCATTGATTCATCAATGTATCCTCAGCGAGTCTTCTTTCATTTACCCCCTTTTGTTGGTAATGTCTGTTGCTCCCTTTGATTGGTCATCATTATATACCTAGTTTGGTATCCCGATGCCTTTCTTTTCGGTTGACTTATCCTTTATTAACCCAGTAACCGGTTGTGGATAATCTTCCATGCGAGTATATTATTCACGGTCTGCCGGTAATGAATAATATATCTCATGCACTCTTCAGTCGAAGCCTTTTGTGTTTTCTTTGTTGAGTAAGATTCGTTATTTTCCCTTTTGCGGAATCAAATATTTCTTTGTTGTCGGATAATTGCCGGATGCTTGCAATTTATCCCTTTGAGTTGTCTTTCGTTTACCCGGATGCTTGGTATCGATTGTCTCTCTTTTTGGTTAGTCACCTATTATATACTTCGGTATCTCTGGTGTCTCTTCCTTTCGAGTATATTATTCACGGTCTGCCGGTAATGAATAATATATCTCATGTGCTCTTTAGTTGGAATCCTTTGCTGATTTTCCCCAGCTGAGCAAGATTCGTATTCTTTGCAGAATCGAATATTCATCCTTTAAACCAGTTTGTGTTTCGGATGTGTGTTTTGGCATATATACCAATTCACGTTTCGGTAGATCACCTATTATATACCTCGGTATCTCTGGTGTTTCTTACCATGCGAGTTTATTATCTACGTTCTGACGGTAATAGATAATATATCTCATGCGAGTTTTCTTATCCACGGTCTGCCGGTAATGGATATTATATCTCATGCACTCTTTGGGTTTGTGTCCCTAGTTGAGTAAGGTTCGTTTTCCCGTCGTGGATTCGAATGTCCATCCTGTAAGTCGATTTGCTTTTTCAAGCCCTCCTTTCGGATGATGAGTGTTTTGGCATATATACCAATTCACGTTTCGGTCGGTCACCTATTATATACCTCGGTATCCTTGGTGTTTCCTTCCTTTCTGCTCCCTATTATGACCTCGGTCCCTTGTGGAGTCAGATTTTCCTGAGTTCGTGTACCTTTTCCAGGTCTTTCTCAGATGTTTGGTTGATTGATATCTCTCACCCTTATACCGGTCTTAGATATTCATTCTTCCTGAGTTTGTTACCCTTATACCGGTAACATCTCATTTCTTTGTTGCTTCCCTAGTGGAATTTCCTTTTGCTTCTCCCCAGGAGTCAGCTTGTGCCTCTCCAATGGATTTATTTTCCTTTGGAATTCTCTTTTCCCCAGTGTGAGTCCTTCACTCCCTAGTGAGTTCTCCAGTCTGATTTCTGTTATTCCCTAATCAGAGTCGTGTCTTGTTCACGCTGTGTCAGTTTTGTTTTTCCCCAACTTGAAGTCGTGACCTGCTCACGCATTCTTTTCTTTTACTATCCCCAACTAGAGTCCTGTAGAGTCTCTGTTCCTGGTGAGTGTATACTCCGACGGATCGTCTTTTCTTCTGTGTGAATCATATCCCCACAGAATTTGTGTCTTTTGCATACATACATTTGCACCATGAGGTCTCTTAGGGACCAAAATTTGTCTCATTACTGTTATTTAAGCCCATTCTACCGCGTCGAGATGAAGATTTCTAAACTTCACTTCTCCAGCTAGAATGACCTTAAATAGGGGCATCTGTAAGACCCCAATTTTGGCCCTAAGATCCCTCATGGCCCATATCATATCATATCATGGCCTCAAGGATCATTGCATGCCCTTGCTTCCCCCCTAGTAGGTGGGTTGGCTTGTGAGTGTGGTTCTTGATCACCAAGCATGCTTTGAATTTGTATATCTTTGCTTTTCATATGTTTGCTAACCAAAAAGTACAAAAATATTGTCATCTAACCATGTTACTTGCAGTTGAAGCAATCATCAGTCAAACAGTCAGATCAGCCATTGAGCAATGGATGGTGGCCATTCTTGAAGAATTTGGGCACCATGATCAATCATCAAAGGTTCATATGACTTGTGACATCATTTGGAATCAAGATATCAAGAGATTAGGGTTTGGAATTCATCAGAGCATGGTTCAGTCAGGCAAAACCCTAGAAAAGTCAACTGAAGTCAACCTTGGTCAAATGTGGATTTAATCAGTGATTTGATGGTGGGAATTGGTTTGGGAGGTCTCATTCATGTCCATATAAGCCTCATATATCATGTCAAACATCATCATGGAAGAATTTGAAGTCAAACAAGAAATTTCCAAAAATAGAAAGTTGACCTGTAATTGGAATTTGCCAAAAATGGAAACTTCTTGATCCTAAACTTACATCATGATACAAGCTTCAAATGAATTTTTGCCCAACATGAAAGTTGAAGATCTTTTTCTCCCATTTCCAAAAAGTCCAAGAACACTCAATTCCCATGTATGGTTGGCAAGTTATGATCAAATCATTCTCCAAAATTTTTGAACTTCAAAAGGCCATATCTCTCAAACCATTTGGCCAAATTGGGTGGGGTTTTTTCCTACAAGTCACATTTGATCCCCTCTTTCCAAAAATGTCATCATCATTCATCAAAACATTACAAATCAAAATGGCCTTTTTGCACTTACATGATTTAATTTCAAGTGAGGTGAAAAAGTGAAGTTTCAAATTAACCATTCCCAACCAATTTTGCCATTCAAATAAGTTCAAAAATGTTGTTTATGACTTGTTACAAGCCCAATTTCGTGTAGCACATACACCCCATGTGAACTTGGTGGAATTTTAGCAAATGACCAAAAACACTTCATTTAAGCTAATTGTGATTAGCATTCCATTAGCCAACCTTAAATAGCACATATATATCATATTTTCTGTCAACCAAAACCCTAGCAGCCATCAATTGAAGACAGAAAAACTCTCTCTCTCAAAAACCCCATTTCCTCATTTTGGAACTTTTCTGGAAAATTGCAAAAACACTCGAGCTGGCCTTGGTTGCTGCATGATATGCCATCACTTTTGAGCCTATTGAAAACCTAAAACACCAACTGTAAAGCTTTTCTACAACTGTTTCATCCGAGCTCTCTCACATGGAAGATTTGGTTTGCATCCATTCCAAGCTTTCCTGAACCAAACTTCCTTCACCATCCATCATTTGAAGCTTGAAGCAACAACTGTTTCGAGCATTTGGAACCAAATCCTCACTGTTTCATCTTTTCCTTCAAGAACAAGTAAGTTTTCGAGTTTCACTATTTACTAAATGTTGATATGCTTCTTAAAGACCTCCTTGCCATGAGTATTATGAGCTTTAAATCACATGAAATGGTTGTGTATTTGGAAAGTTATGCTGTTTTAAAGTTTGATGTTGAAATAAGTTTTTGCTCGATTCATGTTGATTAGCTCGATTCCATGGAAATTATTGTTGGATTTGTGTTAGTTATGCTTGGCTGAGTTGAATGGTGTGCTTAATTTCATTATCTGGGAAATTTGTTCATAAGCGATTGATGATGATGATGATGAATACTGTAGCTGCACAAACCCTATTTTTCCAAAACCCAGAAATCGTGTTTTCTGCGTTTGAACTTTTGTTTGCATGAATCGCTACTGTGCTATTGCCATGCACCTATCACCAATTGCCACGCATCTAATCAACACGCACCGTTTTACTTAAAGTTCCCCAAAATTACCAAACTGCCACGCCGTGTTACATAATCCCATTAAATCATGATTATTTCATTTTTTCTTCAATATTTATTTCAATTTGATGCACCATCTTGCAAAAATCATAGCATCTTCATTTGTAATCCAATTTGCATGGGAATTTTTGCATTGTATTCATCTGGATCTCTAGTTTATTATCATATTTTTTCCTGATTTTTTGGATGAGTGGTTTTTAATTGGTATTAGGGTTTGTGACATGTGACAATATTTTGTACCTTTTACCAAAACACTTGTTAAATGATGATACATTATTCAATGGCCTTGAAATTTATTGTGCATGAACTAGACACATTCATGGTGATTTTGGTGTAGAGTTTGTGAATTTATCATGTATGGATTGTGAGTTATGATTTTCTGAAGTAGGGTGTGACAATTTGTGTCACACCATTGATGTGCAACTTCATGATTTTCTTTACCATGCCTCTTGACCTCAAATTGGATTGAATTTTTGCATGAATGTACTCTTGTATGTCTAGTTCACTTGTGATTTTTCTTGGAATTGTTTGTGGCATTTCCTAATTGTTTAAGATTTTCTCCCCTGTTTGACCAAAATGTTGACTTTTTGTGACACTTGTTCCCATTTCATTTGTGAAATTCTCATACTTTATTGGTTGAATTTGAAATTTGACATGTGATTAGTAGACATCTTAAGCTTTGCCATGGTGTTGATCCCATTCATTTATCATATGTTATCTATGATTTATGATTTTTTGAAGTTGATGTATGTTTGGTTGACTTCTTTGAGCATGCTTAAACTTGCCTTGCCTTTCTGATTTTCATTGACCATCTTCCCATGATCCAAATGAGTTGAAATTTTATATGCATACCATGTTATGGATTGTGTTTGAGCATGAATGATTTGATGATTTATTGAAATGTTTATGGTTGGTTTTGAGTTAAGTCTTGCTGTTGACTTCTATGAGCTCTCATTTGCCATGCTTTGACTTCTTTTGCTTATGAAATGATGATGATGCATGATATGAATGTGAAACCAATTGAGTTTGCTTGTTAAATGTTTAAACTTGATTTTGATTGGATATCACTTGCTGTCTTGACCTTCTCATCCTCTTTTGACCCTAGGCATGTCCTAGTGGTCCTTTTGCTTATGTTTGAGTTCATGTTTTCAGGTTGAGAAGCAATTGCCTCAAAGAAACTTATACAAGTTGAATGAGTTTACTTGATTATCATGAGCTAACCTTTTTGTTTTGTAGGTTGCTTGGCTCACAAGCCTTGAGTCTTGTGCTTTGCACATTTATCTGTTTGTGTTTGACTGTTAATCTTATTCTCCTTTTGATTTAAACTGTGAGCTGTGTACTGATTCTGTTTGACTATTTCAGGTACCATTAGTTGCTTAGTTCTTTGAACTTGCTTTGCTTTGCTTTATAGCAATTTGCATTGAGGTATAATCCCTTTTCTTCATGTAGTCTGGAAGACCTGGCCTGTTACTTGGCCAGGCAACTGTCTGAAGTCCTCCTTAAGAGGCAATGCATGTGTGTGTTTACATTTGTCCTAAGCAGGAAAAGTCCTCATTTGAGGCAATTGGTAGATCAAAGAGATAAGCAACCTATCTCCTACTATTTTGTGAGTCTTCTCCTTGCTCCCATTACATGGTTGTAGCATTGAGATCAAAACCCAAGATCTATAGAGTCTAACTTGTGGAAAGAGCTCCATCTTTCTGAGCTCCCACACCTTCTGATATTCAAATACTCTCCCTGACCAGGGATAAGAGTGATGAGGCACACCCCTCATATCTTTTCATCTGCTTCACCTTAGCCCCTCAATGGCAAGGTTAAGAGCACCTCTAACCTATTCCAGTTGGCCTCAGTGCCTTACCCTTTGTATGAGCCTCATGATTTGGTTATAGTGTGTGCTGAATGACTTCATTGATTGATTGTTATATTATATGCACATGTTTGGCTTGTATGCTTTATGCATTTATCATCATCATTAATTGCCCATTAATGCATGACCATCTCATTTGTCTTTGTGATATTGTCTTTGTTGTTTACCCATTGAGGACAATTGTAAGACCATTCATTGGCCATAGCTCCTATGATATGGAAGGATAGAGTGTAAGACCTCATTGGTCACTCATATCTTCTGTTGCTCTTGTTTGTTGTGTGTGAGGATACAATTATAAGTCCCTGTAATGTGGCATTTGTATTCCTAGGACCATACTGTGGAGGTTAGAGTAAGCCCAGATAGATTGGCATCTAACATCCATATTTTGCTTTTCTTTGTTTATGCGAGGATGCAATTATAAGTCCCTGTAAGTTGGCATTTGCTTTCCTATGATCATATGTTGCTTTGTTTGTTCGTATGTGAGGATACAATTGTAAGTCCGTGTAATTTGGCAGTTTTTTTCCCATGACCATATGTTGAATATTGGTATAAGCCCAGTGATTGGCATCCGGTATCCCAATTTGATTTTGTTTTAGGAGATTGGTATAAGTCCAGTGATTGGCATCCGGTATCCACTTTCTTTGCATTTCTTTGTTAAGGAGATTAGTGTAAGACCATTGAGTGGCTTCTGATATCCCATTTTTGTTTTAGGAGATTGGTATAAGACCAGTGATTGGCATCCGGTATCCGCTTTCTTTTTGCTTTGTTTGTTTGTTATTACTCATTGCCATTCCAAAGGACACACTTGAATCATCTTCTATATGATTTCAAGAGGTGAACCTTCTAAGAAGTTTTACTTTCCATCTTCATCCATTCATCCCCATTATGTCCTAAACCTTTTCACACTTTACTTTTCAAACTTGACATAGATGTTGTGCAAACTTCTTCATGTTTTCAAATTAAAAACCTGGACCCAAGTCCTTGACCTTTTTTCAAACTCCATTTCATAATACTTCTTTGAATCAATCTTAATCATACTTTGACCCCACTTTCATGAAGAATCATAATCAATTAACTTCACTCATTCAAATGTTTTGTGGCTTTGTCCATGCTTGCTAAGTTTTCATACATAGCCTTAGGTTTGATTTATCCTAGTTGGTTGATGTCAATCTCACCTATTTGTCCTTAGTTGATTGAATTGTAAGTCTTCCTTGCTTATTATAGGGTTAACCCCTCACTAGCAAGTTGAAGCTGTTCTCACATGGTGGACCTGTTTGTTTCATAAGGTTGAGTTTTCTCCTGTGGATAACGTAAGACCTCAGGGCTTGTGTTTAAAATTGAATCCACTAATTTTTGGAAATCTTTTAGCCGAACTATGGCGTTTTGATCCTTACCTTTGATGGAAGGTACGTAGGCAACGGGTTCATCCGTTCGAACACAAAAATAATAAAAATTGTATATTCTTTTCTCACCATCCCAATCATGTTTGCACAGTACATATGTCATAACAAATAACAATTTTTACAACAAGTGTGAAAAGGGCTCCCTAGGAGTACCTAGGACGTGATGGGTGCCTAACACCTTCCCATTGCGTAACTTACCCCTTACCCAGACTCTCTGATCTTTTTATTAGTTTTCTACGTGTAAAACTTCTTAGGCTTTTGTTCGCTTTTTAGCCAGTCCTTTGGATAAATAAAAGTGCGGTGGCGACTCGAAATTCATTGTATGCTTTGCTTATGATTTAATCAATAGATCATATAGCGACGAATACACCGCTACAATATGAATGTAAAAGTTAATGATTTGTGGGGAAATTTGGCCACAAAAAAAAAAGAAATCAGAGAGACCGAAAGTCCACATGAGTATAATGCATCTCGTAAGGAAAATCATTGGGGAGGTCGAGACTCTGGGGGGAAAAAGGAGTTATGCGTAGGCCAGGCTACGACTTAAAACTATTGGGGGATGCGAGGGATTCCATACAAACATGGAAATGACTCAGCTGGGAGAAACAACAATATCTGTAGGGGATACGAGAAAGTCAGGATAAAACTGAAGTACTTGAATCATGTAGGGAAAAACGATTTACTAAGGGTAATGAACACTCAAATCAATTGTGGAAGATAAACTTCAGCACAGGAGGAGCAGAAATCTATTATCCACTACCTGTTACTAGGTAAGGAGATAATAATGATCTGACAGAGAGAACACCCGTTACTGATTAGGATGAATATATCAAGGATGACTCGCTGGGAAACAACAAAAGGGAATATTCATTAACGATTACTGAATAAGAATAGCCTTGCTGGGGAAAACTGCAGAAAATAGGATTTACAACTACCAGTTACTAGGCAGAAGACCAAGGGTGAGAGTATCTGTCATCGGTTAGGATGAACATATCAAGGATAAACTCAACAGGGAAGAAAATCTGTCATCGGTTAGAATGAACATTTTAGAATATGAAAGAGGAAATTATTTGAAATTTTTTGGTGAAACTCCCATATTTTTTGGATCAATATTAAAATTAATATGAATTAATGAAAATAAAGCAACTAAAATGAAAATTAAAATAACAGAAAAAAACGTGGACCACTTGATCTCCCTCATTAATTGAGGTGGCAGATCAAGTGGCCACAAGCGTGCAATCCACGATACGCCCTTGTCAGCGCACCAAAAACTTTGTAATTCAAACCAACGCACGAGATTATTTCATTTCAAAAGGATCCTGTGGCTCAGAACCATCCAGCTCACCACCGGCGTCCAAAGGCCGGTCATCTTCTCCGGCGACCCGGGCCGTACTAATTCAGTCATAACCTTCACCAAAATTAAAAAGAAGGACGTGATTTCAAAGTAAAAATGGCACTGAGCACGAATCTGATCTTAATTCATCCTAACTCCAAGTATATTGAGAGATACATGGAGTTGAAATTTGAGGTACATGAATTGAGTTGCTTCGATTTGGCCTCAAAGCAAATCAATCTTCTTACCTACATTGGTAGGACTTCAGACAACAAAGGAATCAATAGAATTGAGCAAGATTTAGAGAGAATCAAAGAGATTAAAATTTCTGGAAAATACCTTCAATGTAGGTCTGGATTCAGATGTTCTTGCCTTGGCTCATGCTTGATCTGATTCCAAATGCTTGTAGAAGAAGGATTGAATGCTCAAAAGGTCTTGGATCCCTGGAGCTTTGAATCTCAAAACAGTGAGAATTCAAACTCAATTTCAGGTGAAATTCTTAGGATTATCCTTTGGAATGAGAGGGTTAGGGGTTTGGAATCAAAGTCGGCGCGAATGTGTGTGAAATGCTCAGCATATGAGGCTCAATTTATAGCTGAAACCATTTATATTTGCACACTTGAAATCACTTTCCAAAATTGGTCATTGATGATGCATGGGTGCATGGGCGCATACAGGCCCTTGAAATTATTGCATTAGGTCCATAAATGAGTGTGAGAGAGTCTGAGACCGACTTGGATTGCAAGGCAAGTGTCTGTGAAGATTTGAAGTTTGATCCTTGCCAAATGATGATACCATGTTGAAGCCATGCGCAACCTATGCATTCCTTGTCCAAAATGGATGAATTTGAGCTCTTTGGAAAGGTGAGATCAAGAAGAACAACTTTCAGGTTCAAGACTTTTTCATTTGGAGCTTGGAACATGATAAAATTTGAGGTGGAAGTTTGGAAAGTTTTTATATATCCAAATTTTTCTAAATGTCAAGCCATATGTCTCAATATTCTACCTTACTTAACTTTTTATATAAGCTTCAAATGAGACAAGTGTCTTCATAAAAGTTTTAGATCTTTCAAAGATATTCAAAATGGTCACCAATTTCATGTCAATTGGATTTGATATGATAGAGTTATGCATTTTTGAAGTTTGGAAAAATCACTTGATCAATGGTATAAGTCAAAAATGACCTATAATGTAACTTGGAAATCTATAATCTCACTCCAAACATCAAAATTGAATTAGACACATTTAATTTGATTGTGAAACATGGAAATCTTTCATCTCATAAAAATTGAGAAGGTTATGGCCTTGGGAATTTGACTTTCAAATTAGGGTTTAGACAAAATGACCTATAATGTTTCAACATAGAAAATGATTTTCCAAGAAAAACTAGCTCTAGGTATCAACATGAAAGTTGTTTGGAATATCATTTAGATTAAGTTTTCTCTTGGAATCATTTTCATATGGTGAAAATTGTAGGAGATAGGCTCTAGGGAGACCCAGTTTTGATTAGATGAATTCATCTGGCCAACCACCATCAACCAACTTGCTAGCCTTTAATTCTCTTGACTTTCTAGGCTCATGGTAGATCATATATGCATAATATGATGAATTTTGAAGTGTCCCTTGAGAAATTTTATCAATTGATGAGATAGCTTGTTGGATAAGTTACTCAAGATACCGAGACAAACTAGGGTTTCCAAGGCAAATCACCCTCAAATTCTTGAAGAATACTTGATCAATATAACATGTAGAAATAATGGGGCTCATATATTATGTTTATTACCATCCTTGAATCAATCCATGGTTGTTCTCTTTGTTCATGAGGGTCTCAAACCCTAGATATAAACTTGATAGATCAATGGAGATCATGCCCTACCTACAAAAGAGTTAGGCAAATGCAAAGACATATTTTTGGTATTTTGGTTAGTAAAATGATAATATACAAGTATGATAGAATCACATAATTCTTGGTGATCTCTCCAAAAACAAACCCAATGAAGAAGGGGTAAGGAGGATGCCAAGGTATGATCCCAATGCAAATGTTTATGATGGAATTGCCTAAGGGATCTTAGGGTCAAAATTGGGGTCTTACACTATGCCTAAGGGAGAAGTGAACATTCTTGGGCATTTTCAATTAGATCATTAATAAAGTATAATTCTATTCGTCCACATCTATGATGTTTTGTTTTTACTTTTTTCTTTATTCCAAAAATGGTAATCACAAAAAACATAAATAAATAAATAATATAATTGTCCATCTGTATAATATTTGGTCACAAATTCACACCTCTAAAATAAAAATATCAAATAATTATGCAGGTTGGTTTCTAACCCCATTGAATACAATGATCCTTCCTCTTCCCAAATTTTGAATTCCCTGTGTTTGAGGCTAAGGAGGAAAGTGATGAAGAAGTGAGTGATGAATTATCTCGTCTTCTTGAGCATGAAGGAAAAGCCATTCAGCCATTCGAAGAGCAGATTGAGCTAGTCAACTTAGATTCCGAATATGATGTGAAGGAAGTCAAGATTAGGTTTTGACTATGTTCAGATGTGAAAAAGGGGTTGATCGATCTTCTCCGAGAATATTCAGATGTGTTTGCTTGGTTCTATCAAGACATGCCTGGTTTGGATTCTGAGATAGTGGAGCATATATTGCTGTTAAAGCCATAATGCCTGCCACTCAAGCAGAAGTTGAGAAGAACTCATCCTGATATGGCAATGAAGATCAAAGAAGAAGTGCAGAAGCAGATTGATGTCGGTTTCCTTGTGACCGCTGAGTATCCGCAATGGATGGCCAATATTGTGCTTGTGCCAAAGAGGGATGGAAAAGTATGCATGTGTGTTGATTATAGAGATTTGAATAAAGCCAGTCCTAAAGATGATTTCCCTCTGTCACACATTGATATGTTGGTAGACAATACTGCTAAAGTTAAAGTCTTTTCGTTTATGGAAGGATTTTCCGGATACAAACAAATCAAGATGGCACCCAAAGATATGGGAAAGTCCACATTCATTACACCTTGGGGAACATTCTGTTATAGAGTGATGCCTTTCGGTTTGAAGAATGCTGGTGCAACTTACCAGAGAACAATGACTACTCTTTTTCATGTTATGATGCACAAAGAGATTGAATTCTATGTCGATGATATGATTTCTATATGTAGCGGGGTTTTCGTTACCTTTAGGTTTATTGACTAAACCAAAAGTCAACATAGAATTCGAGTCGCCACCGCACTTTTATTTGTCCAAAGGAAAGGCTAAAAAGAGAACAAAAGTCGAGTAAGAAGTTTTTCAAAAAAAAAACTAATAAAAATGTCAGATATCTAGGTAAGGGGGTTGGTTATGAAATGGGAAGGTTTTATGCACCCAAAACATCCTTAGTACTCTAAGGGAACCTCTTTTTGCAAATATGTGTTGTAGGTTGGTATTTGTGAAAAGATTTGTGCAAAAGATTGGAGGGATGAGAAGAGAATAGCTTATATTTACAAATTTTGTTGTTTGATTGGATGAACTTATTGCCTACGTACCATCACAAGGGAGGATCAAAACCACATAGTTCGGGGTAAAAATCTCAAAAGATTGGTGAATTGCTTTGATCAAAAATCCTTAAGGTATTTTGTTATCAAAGGGAGAAAACTCAACCTTTTTTTAAAAAGTTTTAACAAGTGGCCATTGGAACCACAAAAACAACTTGAAGTGAGTTATATTTACAAGTTAGACTTATTTACAAAATGAAGTCAAAGTTTGGATTAAGGTTTATTCACAATGAGTATTTATGAAAATAGTTTTGAAAAGTCAAAGGCTTAAGGCCTAGGTTTCTAATTTGAAACAAAGTCAAAGTTTTGAAAATTATTTTTGGCTTGGTTAGAGTGGGGAGAAGAAGAGAAGGGCTAGTCTTTAACGCATAAAAAAGGGAAGAGGGGAAAGATAAAACCCTTGGAGTTCCTTTTCTTGAAGTCATAGAGATGACTCAAAATGCTCCTTTCCTTTGGACTTAGCAAACAAACAAGCAATCAAACAATTTGAATTCAAGCTCCTAGGATCTCCATTTGACTTGGCTCTTAACTTGACTACTCATGACAATGGTCCTCCTTTCACAATTTTAAGATGGTATCCCTATCACACAAAAACAAACATAAAAAAGTTCACAACACAATAAGGGGAATGGAGAAAGAATAACTTTGGATGATAAGTTCTTTAAAGTCAACTTTGTATTTTAGCATTCTAAAGGCATGAGGCCTAGTTGCTCTTCAACAATTTTGCATTCTAAAGGCATGAGGCCTAGTTGCTCTTGAACTCCTTTAAGCATAGGTAAGTCCTAATTCTAAGTCCTTTCTCCTTTTTCATTTGGTTCACACAAAACAAACACAAAGAAAACACAAGATAGCAATATATTTATATACAATAATGGGCTCAAATGAGCAAAAGAAAAATGACATAAACATAAAATATGTGCTCGAGTGAGCAAGAGAAAATCAATATGAATAATAAGCAAGAAATAAATGACATTAAAAGTAAATGACAAGAAATTAAATGCTCAAATTAAAGTTAATAGTTAGTAAAGTTATGTTAGCTTGTCATAAGACAATGTAGCGCTATGTTAAGCATTCGTAAGTGGACTAATGTAGTAGTCACACCTATCTAAGGCCGGTCAATAAAAATATAGGAAAAGAACACAAGTTAGAGATCATGACTAGGAAGCCAAGCTCCATAAACTTGTCATGCCAAAATAAGAGGGGAAGGGTCTTGAATTGACTTTAGGTTATTTGCTTGACCAAGAAGTAACCTATCTTGGACACAAAATAACTCACTTGATCATGGATCAAGTTAAGTTTGGTTTGGATGAAAGAAGATTAAACTTCTCATTTGTCAAGACCAACCATAAGACTTTAACTCATTGGCCATTGATGGAAAGAAAGGGATGAAGATGAAAGGGAGGGGAAAATAAGACCACAACCAAATCCAATTGATCAAATGTGAATCAAATCAACATCAACCAACACCAAACAGAAAAGAAATGAAGATAAAAAGTCAAAGAGTCAATGGTATATTTTTTTGGTATTTTTTGAATTAAAATAAAATGCAAATAAAAAATAAACAAATAAGGTCAAACCTCAAATTCAATTCAAAACAACTTCAATGAGTCCAATTAAATTCTCATAGGTTCAACATAATCAAACAAGCTTTGACTAATTTTCTCACAATTTTTTGAAATCAGAAAGTATTTAAAAATAATTAAAAGCAAATAAAAATAGTATAATATGAATTAAAATCTCAACTAATATCAAATCAAATAAGAAATTGATGAGACTATTTTTCATTGACTTATCATGACCTATAGATGCTATGTAAATATTTTTGGATTTTTCAAAAGTCAGAAAGTATTTTGAAATGAATTAAAACTATTAAAAATCAAATAATCCATGAAAAATATCAAATTAGGTCACAAAAAAAATTAAAAATCAAAATATGAATCTAGATTTTTCAAGAAAATATTTGGAGTTGGTCTCATATTCTTATGACTTCAAATGAATTTTTTTATGAATTTTTGAGAATAGAAGCAATTAATTGAAGATAAAATGAAAATGGAATAAATAGAAAAAACCACAGCAATGTGATGGAACTCATTAATTGACGTGACATCAAGGGACGGTCCAAATATGAGGGAACACAATGCACTCGAGTTAAACGCGCAACACAGATAATTAAATGAAGTATTTAAAATGAACACGTGAGATTAGATCGTGGCAAGGTGATCCAATGGTCCAAGTGTGCACACGTGGTGGTGGTGGTGGAAACCACCACTACAACAAACAAGATCTTAGACAGCGCTTTTTTTAGCCTTAGACAGCGCTTTAAAGCGCTGTCTAAACCTCCGCTGCTAAAGGTTTAGACAGCGCTTTTTTAAATCTTAAAAGCGCTGTCTAAGCCCCCCCCCCCCCCCCCTTAGACAGCGCTTTGGCCAAAAGCGCTTTATAAGACCCTCTTATTTTAAATTTTTTAGGTATACCTTAGACAGCGCTTTTGAAAAGCGCTATCTAAGCCCCACCCCCTTAGACAGCGCTTTGGCCAAAAGCGCTTTCTAAGACCCTCCTATTTTAATTTTTTTAGGTATACCTTAGACAGCGCTTTTCAAAAAGCGCTGTCTAAGCCCCCCCCTTAGAGAGCGCTTTTGCCTAAAGCGCTTTCTAATCCCCCCCTTAGACAGCGCTTTTTACAAAAGCGCTGTCTAAGGTATACGAAAATTTTTGAAGCTTTTGTTTTAAACCACATTTTTTCCAGGTTTATAAACCAGAATTTCTACCTGTTTTCAACCAGATTTTGACAGACAATTATCACATTTTATATATGCCATATTGGCCTTTTTTCTACCAATTTTTGGCTAACAAATATATATATATACCAATTCAAACCAATTTTGCCTTAAATGTATCAAAATATATACAAATTTATGTACACATTTACAAGTCATAACATATACTACAAATGTACACATTAATTACACAAATTTATGAACAAACATTGAGCTCTATCATGAATTGACACCACTCCTCTTTGATTTCGTCCACTTGATCCTTTGTATAAAATGCACACTTGAATTCCTCAAAGTACTACATAATAATATAACATATTTTGAATTAATTCCAACTATTTAATTATATGAGATATGTGTAAATATAAAAATAACTCA
Organism: Lathyrus oleraceus; assembly: GCF_024323335.1. Taxonomy (NCBI): domain Eukaryota; kingdom Viridiplantae; phylum Streptophyta; class Magnoliopsida; order Fabales; family Fabaceae; genus Lathyrus; species Lathyrus oleraceus. Next base: position 54,965,484 of record NC_066585.1, read on the forward strand.
TAAGTTAGAAATACATACATCGGTGGGAATCTTTAATCGGCCCAAAGCAAGAGTATCTCACATATAACTTATAATCAAAACAACTGAAATTATAATGGCAAATTCAGCTTTAATTCAATTCTAAATTCAGTTCACTAACAACCTCCAACAAATTTTAATACTGTTAAAACTCTCCACTAACTTTCTCTTGATTTGCTAACTGTTAACTAACACATAACTTCCAAATAATTGCTAAGTCCAGACCAAGCTTGCAAATAATTTCTAACTTTTTCCTTTAATCACATCCAAACTGTAATTGTTTTCAAATTCTAACAAGTGAGTCTAACCAACAACTTAGCAATTTCACTCTAACCTTTTCTCTATTAACAGGACACCTCCAAAAGCTCCACAGCACATGAAAGTCATAACATATCCAAACCTGCTAACAGAAGTAAAAATATATCAACCAAATTTAACTGATAACTCAACTAAAACTAACTTCATCGAAAGCCAACATCCATAATCTTGCATCAATAATCCAACAGCAGTTCCAGAAATCGATTTCAAATATTCAAGCAAGGCAATGCCCAACAGCAGCATATGCATAGCAGAAAAATCCAAAGCTGCGAATAACTAGGCAACTAAAACCTGAAAGTCACAGTAAGAGAAAACGATTTTAGAAATTAACCCAACTCACAATCCAGGTTTCAGAACTATAATCAGTTTCTTTTCAATAACCTGTTTTAGTCCAAATCAACATAACCAATCTATTTTCCTTCTGATTCACAAACTTAATCGCATCCCGTAACCAACCCCAAGTGCAATTGCTCTGTCAAAAAATGAATAGATCCTTAACAAACTATTTAACAGAAATTAACAGTGTTAAAATCATTCCCAACAACCATACTCTTCAAATCTAACTGAAATTTAACCTGCCTTAACCATTCTACCCGAGCTACCCGACTCGATTACGGCTTCCAAACTATATAAACATACATCACTCTTCAATCAAAAAGGAACAATTCTCAAAGCTCACTCATCACTATCATAACCTCTATTCACCATTTTTCTCTCCCTTCTAACCTTGCACAAAGGTCCATTAGGAAGCCATTGGAGCTTCACATCGAAGCTGCAATTATGCTTGATCTAGGATTCGTCTCCACACAACGATTCACACAGAGCATTTGTTCACACGCGACGCACACAAGAATTCACATAACAGAGTTTCAATGAATCTTTCATCATACACAACAATCACAGAAGCACACGCGAAGAGGAGAAGAAGGAAGAAGCATCGCACAAAATAGAAGAATCAAAGGGAAGAAGGAGGGGATTCTGAAGATTACCTGAAGGCGCCTTCATCTTCATGTTCGTTCGCTCTGAATTCAATTTTCACCGGGCCACTCCGCCGTCTTACAGGTTGGTGAAATTCCATTTTTCTCGATCGATTCTCCTTACTATGGTGTATTTTGTAGTCCATGGAGCCAATCCCTTATGGTTTGGTCTCCGAATCTCCCTTTGCTCGCGTTTAATTCAAGATTTAGTGAGTTAGGGTTCATTTGATTTTGGTTTGGTTTGGATGTTTGACTGAAAATTGAGAGGCATTGAGGTTGATTTGTGATAGAGGACGAAGAGACGGTCTTAATGGTGTAACGAAAGTGATGATATGCCCTCCGCCGCTGCCGGAGGCGATTCCGGCGCGAAGGAGACGGAGGGAGTACGGTGAGCCTTGAAGCAGGTTTTGGTTTGAATGGGGTAACACTGGACTTAGGTAAATTATCCTTTTCTTTTTAATTGAAAGACTTTAAACAGCGCTTTCTCAAAAGCGCTGACTAAGGTCTATATTTAAAAGCGCTTTCATTATTTTTTTAGAACATTTTCCGTGTTTTATTTTTATTTTAACCTTAGACAGCGCTTTCTTTTAAAAGCGCTGTCTAAGATGCACTGTTAAAAAACCTTTTTGGCGTAGTGCACCATCTTCTCCGGCCAAACAACCAATTCCGGCCACTAGTTGCAGAAAAATGAAACTTAATGAAAATTAAAAACAAGGCCATGGAAATGAAGCTCGTGTGATGGAGATCAACACTGTACCATTGGATCTCCCTCACTCCACCTATATTGAGAGAAATGTGAAGGAGAAAATCATGGTGTTCCAACTGTTTGCTCATGAAATGATGAATTAAAAGCACAAATGGCTTGCCTCAAGTGTGAGGACTTCAGAAAACCATAAAAATACAAGAATGCTACATTGAATTAAGAGTTCAAGATCCAAAAAGTTTGAATGTATACCTCTGAATTGAAGAACTTCTGGCCACGAATCCTTCAATATCGTTGCTCCTCTTTGATCTATGGATGTAGTGGAAGTGAAAGGCTAAGGAATTAGTCTTTAGAACTCAGCTAATGATGCTGAATTTCAAGCTCGAAAGTAAGAACAATTTCTGAAAAATTCCTTTAGTATGGCTATGGTTTCAATGTTGCAGCAATTGAGTTCTCCAAAAGGCTACCAAATGAATGAAAGGAAGTGGTTATCTATAACTGAAGGTATCAGATCACACACTTCTTTCATGTGCATGGCAAATTGAAAATTGGATGCATGGGCCTGGGTATGTGTGCTGAAGGCCCAATGATGATTGCAAAAGTTTGCTGAGCTCACATGAAGAACATTTGGTCATGCACTTTGGAGGGAACTAGCTTGCACATTCAAATTTTATCATGAAATACGAAAATGTACATAAATGGAAATGAATTCGAAAATCCCAAATGGTAGATCCCAATGAGTAATATGAGTAATGGTTGGAAAGCCCTTGAAATAAGGAACAAAAGTCATGTTGGGAAAAAATTGATTTGCCATTTGGAAATTGATGAAAACTGGCTGTGAAAATTCATGTACAAAACATATTCAACTCATTTTGAAAAAGTTCACTAAAAACAAGCTTAATCAAACCCTCTGTCCTCATGATACAAGCTTTAAGTGGAAAATCTCCAACATTAAAGTTGTATATCCTTTCAAGATAGTCAATCTAGACTCAAAGTTTGCATCATTTGGATTTTCTATAACACCTTTATGGGCATTTGAAGTTGGGTACTTTTTCAAATTCAATGAATTAGGCCCAAGATGACCTATAATGTTTTATATTACCACATGTATTTATTTTATGATTATGAAATTTTGTCAAACATATCATTTTAAGTAGAAATATCAAGGTTTATAATGCATTTGGTATCACCTCAAAATCAAAAAAACTAAGGAAGTTATGCCCTTGGTAAGTTGACCCAAAATTAGGGTTTCAGTCAAAATGACCTATAATGTTTTGAAATGAATGATGATCTTAAAAGCTTCAAATGGTTTTTTAATGAACATAAACGTTGTTAATATGGTTCTTAGGAACATTTTTTATCTTGGAGTCATCTTCATTTGACAAACACATCAAAAGTTATATCTCAGTGGTGATCAGCTTAGTCAGATGACTTGACTGGTCAACTTTTCAAGGCCAAACTTCTATTCTTGATGAATAAATGATTGAGGATTCTCAAGTAGGCTCAGATATGCATAAAATGATGAATGAAATAAATTCCCTTGATTAAATTTGATCATAGGTTGAAATTGCTTCATGGGCAAGGCACAGTCAAATCATAGTGAAATTAGGGTTTCCTTGGGAAACAATCTTCAAGCCCCTTGGGTTATCTTGATCAAATTGGAAAATTGAGATACTTGGGAGACATATATGATGATTAGGAGCTTTGTGGAGCATTTTAATGCTTTTTCTCATCTTCATCTAGCCATTTTATTGGGCTTAGGAGTCTCCTAGGAGCAATGTGGAGCACATGATCACTTGAGCTTTAAAACAAAAAGAGTTAGTGACATATTTTTGTGCTTTTGGTTAGTAATCAAATAAGAAAAGAAATAATATATAATACAAGCATGCTTGGTGGTCTCAAAACACTCAAACAAATCCCAACCCTACGGTTAAGGAGCCAAACATGCTATGACCCTTGAGGCAATGCACTTGTGCAATAACATGATGCCATGAGGGATCTTAGGGTCAAAATTAGGGTCTTACAGATGCCCCTATATAAGGTCGTTCTAGCCGGAGATATGAAGGTAAAAATATTTGTCTCGACGAGATAGAATGAGCTTAAGTAATAACAAAGAGAATAATTTTGGTCCCTAAGAGACCTCATGATGCAAATGCATGCATGCAAAATAAAATCTTCATAATGAATAATTTCCATAAAGGAAAAGAAATTAGGAGGGACTGAAAAATCCATAGGAGTAACACACTCACTAGGGAGACAGAGACTCTGGGGGAAATAAGGTAAAAATGCACGATCAGGTCACAACTTGAAGACTTGTTGGGAGACACGAAGGGATTCCACGAAAATAAATCGATGGAAAGACTCGAGCTTACGCAAAGATGTATGTATTGGGGAAAATGCCAATACAGCAAAACTATCCATAATGGATACCTTAGATAAAAATCCGGACTCAGACGGGGATGTCTACAAGGACTCAGCTGAGGACAAAACAACGAGATATTACCGGTTACATGGGTAATAAACTCAAATAGAGACATGTTATCAAACACCGGTTACTGGGTGACAGAAAAACACGCTCAGGGAGATAGAATATCTAAGACCGGTATAAGGGTGAGAGATATCAATCATCTGAAACATCTGAGGAGGACCCAAAAGGAATATCTCAACTCAGGAAAATCTGACTCCACAGGGGTCAAAAGGTCATAATAGGGAGCAGAAGGAAGGAACACCAGGGATACTGATTACTGGGCATATAATAGGTGAAGCAGACGTGAATTGGGAACATATCCAAGACACTCATCATCCGAAAGAAGGGCTGGGAAAGAAAAATCGACTTACAAGATAGACATTCGGTTCCATAAGGAAATATGAATCTTATTCGACTAAGGAAGAAAAAGACTTCAACTGAAGAGCGCATGAGACATATTATCTACTACCGTTATATGGGTAAAAACGTAGGTAACATACTCGCATGGAAGATTATCCACAACCGGTTACTGGGTTAATGAAGGATAAATCGACCGAAAATAAAGGACATCGGGATACCGGTTACAGGGTATAAAATGATGACCAATCAGGAGGAGAAACAATCACTATAAAACTAGGGTAAATGAAAGATGACTCGCTAGGGATAAATTGCTTGACAAAAGCTATTATCCAAGAGATATATCACCGGTTACTGGGTGGTATACTCAAAAGTGAAAGAATATCAACACCGGTTATTGGGTAAAGATAGCCAACAAAGAGGGGATTACATCTACCGGTTACTGGGTAGAAAACCACAGAAATAGGACTTACAACTACCGGTTACTGGGTAGAAGGCCACAAAAATTCGTTGGGGAAAGGCCGGACAATTACTGGTTACTAAGCAATTGAAAAACTAAACCACATGGAACTGCAGGGGATAACAAGAAAGGAGTCAGTCTAGGAATAAACTAGAAAGACACAGTCAAACAAGAGGATATAACTCAGGGGAGTAATTCCTATCCCAATACACACTTCAAGAGGAAATTGAAACAATAACCATCCACGAGGACATAACTCGGTGGGGAATAAAGGAGGAATGATAGACACTTTCTGCCTATGGGGTTGACTCTATATGGGGAGTTCAGACACAAGCACCTGCTTGGGAAAGAATATTTCACCAATAGCAGGAGATATCAAGCAAAGATATATGGCAAAGAATGCAATCATGAATTTTTGAATGTTATGATTATGCATGCATGTGCACGATTTGTGTATGATTAATGCTGACAAACAGACATATCTAACACAAACAAGTCGAGGAATCACGAACAAACACTCGGAAAACATCTCGACAAGAAAGGCGAAGCCCACTGGAGAACTCAGTCTGGGAATAACCCGAGAAGGATGAAAATACATCATCGGGGATATCAAACCTTATTCCAAAGCTACACTCGTTGAGGATACAAAGAAGATGTATTCAGGAGCAACGAAAGAAGCTAACCAAACAGAGATCTCAACTCTGATGGGAATTATCTCTAGAATAAAAGGATTTTAACCACAACTGGGAATAGGCAAACTCAAAGCTTCCAACTGTAAGAGGTAACATTCTACACAGGAGAAATCTCCCAGGGGCAACCAATCCTGATACAAGGAAGATGCAGACAATCTGTCGAGGAGTTTCCATCAACTCTCTCGGGGAAAGGTGGTTAAACACACAATAAGATCCACCGGAGAAGAAACTCTACTGGGGAAGCTTATCAAGGAATGATGTGACACTTCGTGGGGAACAACCACCAACCAGATGCACATCAAACAAAACACTCCCTTCTATCTGCTGGAGAGGAAACTCTGAAAAGAGGAAAAATAGCATTTTGCTCCACTGGGGAAGGAAATAAACATCTTCAACACCGAATCTTAGAAAAGGAAGGAATGAGTTGGGTCCTAAGAACTGTGTCGCTTTGGAGCCTTACACTACTTGGGTTAGGAAGAGAGCGTCTGAGTATCTCATGCCATACGAGTATCCGAGACCTACACCTTTGGTTATGGTTGGGCCTTCAACCCTCCCTGACCAAGGAGTAGAGGAGTTCAGAGACGAAGACCACTCACGTGCCTGGATCCGCGAACGAGAAGAGTTACTTCAGCAGATCAAGGAAAAGGATACTTTGATTGAGTTCCTCGAGCATCAGGTTATTGATGATCCTAATGATGCATGGACTTCTCTACTTCCTCAGTATTCCATGTTCTGGAAGAGGAAGTACGATCGACTCACCAAGGAGAAGGCAGATATGGAGGCAGCCTATGAGGAAGGTGAAGAGGCTCCATGCATCTTATCTTCCTGTGTCTCGAGCTTTAGATGATTGTTTCTAGGGATCCATAGGATGATTATTTTCCTTTTCTCTTGTATATGGTTACCAATGTTGTACTTCTTTGATGTAAAACTATTTTCCAGATATTAGTGACAAGATACTTTGATATATGATAAATGTTTAATACTTATAAATATTTGCAAATAGAACTCTAAAATTCCTCTGAAATAAAAACAAATCATATGCACAAGCATTGCATGCATCATGTGCATAAGCAGGTTTTGTTCCCAGCTTCTTGTCCTATGGTCTAACTCTGTGTTCTTCATTTATTCAAAGACAAGCTGACTTACCGGTACTACACCAGAGCCAATTCTTCAAGACTGATGGATCATCTAGAACAACAGAACCGCGAGCTGAAGGAAGAAGTAGCCAGGTTGAGTGCCTTGATGGAGTCATTCTTGGCCGCTCAAAGCCAATCTTCTCCAACGCCATCAACTACTCCCCAGAGGACGGTCATTTCTGATATCGTGACTTCTACTGTGCCTGCTGCAACGGCTCATTTTGCGCCATCTATGCCAGCCGGTATCCCTTGGGGAATGCCCCCCAACTTTGTACCAGAGGGTTTCGCTGATACTCTTGCTTCTCTGCCGGCATCGAGCCCGGTCCTTTCAGTGCCACCTCCCATTGTGCACACGTTACCAAGGGTCGAAGATACCATCTACCACTCTGAGGGCCCAAACCTTTATGAAAAGATGGATGATATGAAGGACCAATTCCTTGAGCTTCGCAAGGAACTGAAAACTTTGAGGGGGAAAGACCTCTTTGGTAAAAGTGCTGCTGAGTTGTGCCTTGTGCCCAACATGAAGATCCCTATTAAATTTAAAGTGCCTAACTTTGAGAAGTATAAGGGAAACACATGCCCTCTTAGTCATCTTGTGATGTATGCTTGCAAGATGTCAACGCAGACAGACAATGACCAACTGCTCATCCATTATTTCCAGGACAGTCTGTCCGGCGTCGCTCTCCGGTGGTACATGGGTTTGGAGAGTTTGAACATCCGATCTTTCAACGATCTTGGCGAGGCCTTCGTCAAGTAATATAAATACAATGTGGATATGGCCCCTGATAGGGACTAGTTGAGGGCAATGTCGCAAAAGGATAAAGAGACCTTCAAAGAGTACGCCCAAAGATGGCGCGAATTGGCAACTCAGATAGTGCCTCCCCTAGAGGAAAGAGAGATGACCAAGATCTTCTTGAAGACCTTGAGCTCGTTTTATTACGAGAGGATGATAGCCAGTGCTCCCTCAGACTTCACCGAGATGGTGAATATGGGGATGAGACTGGAAGAAGGGGTCCGTGAAGGACGCTTAACTCGAGACGAAGGCTCTTCGGCAAAAAGATATGGAAGCTTTGCGAAGAAGAATGAGGGAGAGGCACATGTCGTGTCTTCCCATATCAAAAGAAGACCCTCTGTGAAGAGGAAGATTGCTTGCCCGATCAACAATCAACATCAGGTGGCTCATATAGCACCTGTTTTCAGGTAAGCTCAACATTAACCGCAACCGCAAACTCAGCAATATCAACAACAACAGCGTCCACAACAGCATGCCTATCAGCCTCGAAATAACAACAATAATGCCAGCACCAAATATGAGAAGAAGAGGGTCACCTTTGATCCAATTCCGATGACTTATGCTGAACTCTACCCGTCGCTGATCGATAGAAGTTGATCACTCCGCGAGACTCTCCTGCTGTACCTGCTAACCCCTAGTGGTGGTACAAGCCTGAACTGCATTGCGTGTATCATTCTGGTGCTCCCGAACACGACGTAGAGAACTGTTATCCCTTGAAGACCAAGGTGAAAGACCTTGTGAGAAACGGGATTTCATTTTTCGAGGATGTCGGTCCAAACGTAAAGAAGAACCCATTGCCCGAGCATGGGAAGTCTGTCAATATGGTCCAGGGCTACCCTGGCAAGTACAAGGTGAAATTTGTCAGTCATATCCGGCAATCGCTGGTTGAGATGCATAGATTGCTGTGTGACTATAGCCATTATGAGCATGATCACGACAGATGTAGAGTTTGTTCCTTCAATCAGAGAGGATGTCGCCAGGTGCGCAAAGATGTGCAAGAGATGTTGGACGAAGGAGTCATTGAGATCCTTCAAAATAGAAATGTTGGCGAAGATGAGATCGAAGTCAATGTAATTTCCCCGGTGTTCCGGATACCTGAGCCTGTTGTCATCAAGTATGATGGTAGCAAGCAGAAGGCTTCTCCTGCTCTCATCATCAAACCAGCCGGACCTGTACCGTACTCCTCTAAGAAAGCGGTTCCCTATCGCTACAACGCTGTGGCAGTGGAAAATGAGAAAGAGGTGTCCTTGCCCTCCTCATTTGTTGTTAACATTGCCGATGTCAGTGGGTTGACCCGCAGTGGTCGTATATTTTTAGCAATGTCAAAGCCTCAAGCTGATGTTCGAGGAAGTGTTGATGCTGATTTTGCTGAAAGCCCAATTGGGAATGCTGTGAGCGCTCCAAATCCGACACTTGTTGCTAAGCCCTCCTATACGTTAAGAACTTCTGCTTCTGCTGGCCCGAGTGGCAATGCGAAAGAAGACTGTGATGAGATGCTGAAGCTCATCAAAAGGAGCGAGTACAACGTTGTAGACCAGCTTCTATAAACGCCATCTAAAATATCTGTGTTGTCATTGCTTTTGAAATCATAACCACACCGAGAGGCTCTGCAGAAGGTTTTGGATGTGGCGTACGTGGATCACGATGTCACGATAGAACAATTTGATAGCATTGTTGCAAACATTACCGCTTGTAACAACTTGAGTTTTTGTGACTCTGATCTCCCCGTGGAGGGAAGAGACCACAACTTGGATTTACACATATCTATGGGTTGCAAAGATGACGCCATGTCCAATGTTCTGGTGGACATTGGGTCATCATTAAACGTATTGCCGAAATCCACTCTTGTGAAGCTGTCATATCAAGGGCCTCCCATGAGGCAGAGTGGAGTAGTTGTGAAGGCTTTCGATGGGTCTCGCAAAACTGTGATTGGCGAGGTTGATCTCCCAGTCAAAATCGGACCAAGTGATTTCCAGATTACCTTCCAGGTTATGGATATTCGCCCATCGTATAACTGTCTTTTGGGCAGACCATGGATTCACGAGGCGGGCGCCGTGACATTCACCCTACACCAGAAATTGAAATTTGTAAAGTATAAGAAGCTGGTGGTGGTAGGGGGAGAAAAGGCTCTCCTGGTTAGTCATTTGTCTTCCTTCTCTTATATAGATGCTGAGGATGAAGTTGGAACTTCATTCAAGCTTTATCTATTGCTGAGCCTATTAAGAAAGGAACTTCTTCATTTGCTTCCTACAAAGATGCCAAGTTGACCATTGAGCATGGCGCAACTACTGGTTTGGGGAAAATGATTGAGTTAAAAGACAACAAGTCCCGGGCTAGCATATGTTATTCTTCTGGGGTTTCCAATACGCAAGGCTGTTCAAGAGTGGAGGTTTCATCCACACCAATCAAGACAAGGAGGCTGCTGCCATATTGGAAGAGGATGAAGAGGATTTTGGCAATTTCATCATCCCTGGGGGGATCTGCAATAATTGGGTCGCTGTGGATATTCCAACAGTTATCCATAAGTCAAAGTAATGTTCATTGTGTTTAAAAACCCTTCTCCCATGCCAAAAGGAGAAGTGATGACATTGTTGGCGCATAAATACAATGATATTTTCATTCAATAGATTCATGTTAAATATTTGTTTTTCCAATTGTTTTCGCTTTTGCATGAAATTGGTGATCACATAAAACCCAAAAAATAGAATAAAATCAACCTTTTCATCTGCATAATGATTTGCCTTGTTTGAATTTTAAAAGCTATTTATATCCAAAAACATTATGCAGGTTGATCAAACCCATTGAACATAATGATCCAACACCATCTCCCAACTTTGAATTCCCTGTATTTGAGGCGGAAGAAGATGATGTTGAAGAGATTCCTGACGAGATTACTCGTCTACTTGAGCATGAAGAGAAGATCATTCAGCCACATCTTGAGAATCTGGAAACAGTCAACTTGGCGTCTGAGGATTGTGTGCGAGAAGTGAAGATTGGGGCACTCCTGGAAGATTCTGTTAAGAAGGGGTTGATTGAGCTGCTACGAGAATATGTTGACGTCTTTACCTGGTCATTTGAAGACATGCCTGGTCTAGATACTGATATTGTGCAACATTTCCTACCTTTAAAGGCTGAGTGCGTGCCTGTGAAGCAGAAGCTCAGAAGAACTCATCCTGATATGGCAGTAAAGATCAAAGAGGAAGTTCAGAAGCAAATTGACGCGGGGTTTCTGGTGACTTCTACGTATCCTCAGTGGGTGGCCAATATTGTGCCCGTGCCTAAGAAAGATGGAAAAGTCCGGATGTGTGTGGACTATAGAGACTTGAATAAAGTTAGTCTGAAAGATGATTTCCCACTACCACACATTGATATGTTGGTAGATAATACAGCTAAATTCAATGTCTTCTCATTTATGGATGGATTTTCCGGATATAATCAGATTAAAATGGCACCCGAGGATATGGAGAAGACAACGTTCATCACACCTTGGGGAACATTCTGTTATCGAGTGATGCCCTTCGGTTTGAAGAACGCCGGAGCCACGTATCAACGAGCTATGACCACCTTGTTTCATGATATGATGCATAAGGAGATCGAGGTATATGTTGATGATATGATTGCTAAGTCGAGAACAGAAGTTGAGCATGTAGGGCACCTGTTGAAGCTTTTTCAGCGTTTGAGAAAGTATCAGCTTCGTCTAGATCCCAACAAGTGTACATTTGGGGTCCGTTCCGGTAAGTTATTGGGCTTTATTGTCAGTGAAAGAGGTATTGAGGTTGATCATGCAAAGGTCAAAGCAATACAAGAGATGCCTACGCCCAGAACAGAGAAGCAAGTCCGAGGTTTTCTTGGCCGCTTGAATTACATTTCCAGATTCATATCCCACATGACTGCCACATGTGCACCGATATTCAAGCTCCTCCGGAAAGATCAGTCTCATGATTGGACCGAGGATTTCCAAAAAGCTTTTGACAGCATTAAAGAGTATCTATCCGAGCCTCCAATCCTGTCTCCGCCCGTGGAAGGAAGACCATTGATTATGTATCTGACTGTTCTTGAAGACTCAATGGGTTGTGTCCTTGGTCAGCAAGACGAATCAGGGAAGAAAGAGTATTCTATTTACTATTTGAGCAAGAAGTTCATTGATTGTGAGTCTCGATACTCAATGCTTGAGAAAACATGTTGTGCTTTGGCTTGGGCTGCTAAGCGCTTACGCCAGTACATGTTGAATCATACGACTTGGTTAATATCCAGAATGGATCCAATCAAGTATATCTTCGAGAAGCCTGCTTTAACAGGGAGGATTGCCCGTTGGCAGATGTTGTTATCTGAGTATGATATTGAGTATCGAGCTCAAAAGGCTATTAAACGTAGTATCTTGGCTGACCACTTGGCACATCAACCAATTGAGGATTATCAGTCAGTTAAGTATGACTTCCCAGATGAGGAGATTCTGTATTTGAAAATGAAAGATTGTGATGATCCTACGCTCGATGAAGGGCCAGAGCCTGGTTCCAGATGGAGTATGGTGTTTGATGGCGCTGTAAATCAATATGGAAATGGTATTGGGGCAGTAATTATTACTCCTCAGGGCACAGATTTTCCTTTTACAGCAAGGCTAACTTTCAAATGCACGAATAATATGGCTGAGTATGACGCCTGTATTATGGGATTAGAAGAGTGCATTGATCTTAGGATCAAGCATCTTGATGTCTATGGTGATTCGACCCTCGTTATTAATTAGATTAAGGGTGAATGGGAGACGAATCAGCCTGGCCTCATTCTGTATAGAGATTATGAGAGGAGGATTTTAACGTTCTTTACTGATGTTGACTTCCATCATATTCCTCGAGATGAGAATCGGATGGCAGATGCTCTTGCTACGCTTGCTTCAATGATTGTGGTTAAACTTTGGAATGAAGTTCCCAATATCACTGTGATGCGCTTGGATAGACCAACTCATGTATTTGCAGTAGAAGAAGCAAAAGATGATAAGCCATGGTACTATGACATCAAGCGTTTCCTTCAGAGCCAGATTTACCCGCCTGGGGCATCTGTGAAAGATAGGAAGACTCTGAGGAGATTATCAGGAAGTTTTTACCTCAATGGTGATGTACTCTACAAGAGAAACTTTGACATGGTTCTGCTCAGATGCGTGGATAGACACGAAGCAGACCTGTTGATGACTGAGGTCCATGAGGGTTCATTTGGTACTCATTCCAATGGACATGCCATGGCTAGAAAGATGTTGAGAGCAGGCTACTATTGGCTGACAATGGAGTCTGACTACTGCAAATACGTGAAGAAATGCCATAAGTGTCAGATTTATGCGGATAAGATTCATATTCCCCCGACACTTCTGAATGTGATTTCGTCACCATGGCCTTTCTCCATGTGGGGAATTGACATGATTGGCATGATAGAACCAAAAGCGTCCAATGGATACATATTTGTTCTTGTAGCAATTGATTACTTCACTAAGTGGGTTGAAGCAGCATCATATGCTAATGTGACTAGGCAAGTGGTTGTGAAGTTTATCAAGAATCAACTCATATGCCATTATGGTGTTCTAGATAAGATCATTACTTATAATGGATCTAACTTGAACAACAAGATGATGAAAGAGCTATGTAGTGAGTTCAAGATTGCGCATCATAATTCTTCTCCTTACAGACCCAAGATGAACGGGGCTGTTGAAGTTGCTAATAAGAATATCAAGAAGATTATCCAGAAGATGGTTGTCACGTATAAAGATTGGCATGAGATGCTACCGTTTGCTTTACATGGATATCGTACATCTGTTCGCACTTTAACAGGGGCAACCCCTTTCTCTCTCGTTTATGGCATGGAGGCGGTTCTCCCAGTAGAGGTGGAAATCCCATCAATGAGAGTCTTGATGGAAGCCAAATTGACTGATGTTGAATGGGTTCAGAGTCGTTATGACCAACTGAATTTGATAGAAGAAAAGAGATTGACTGCCATGTGCCATGGTCAATTATATCAACAAAGAATAAAGAAAGCCTTTGATAAGAAGGTCAAGCCTCATGTGTTCCGAGAAGGTGACCTTGTGCTCAAGAAAGTCTTGTCTTTCGCGCCCGATTCCAGGGGCAAGTGGACTCCAAACTATGAAGGTCCATATGTTGTTAAGAGAGCATTTTCAGGCAGTTCTTTGATGCTTACAACTATGGATGGGGAGGATTTCACTCGTCCTATGAATTCAGATGCAGTCAAGAAATACTTCGCCTAAAAAATAAAAACATAATAGCTCGCTAAGTTGAAAACCCGAAAGGGCGGCTTAGGCAAAAATGAGCGTCTCGGTGGATTGAGAACCCGAAAGGGTGATCCAGGCAAAAGTAAGAGACATGAAAAAAATTAATATATGTATCCCGCTAGATTGAATACCTCACCCTGGGGAAATCTAGGCAAAAAATAGGGATTTGGCAAGTAACTGCATCCTGACAAGACTTTGTTCTACAATTGTTATCCGTCAGAGATTCTCGCCCATTCATCATCAACCAAAGCTTAAAATACATCGGATTCAGAATTGGTGGAGAAATGGTCATTATGTTCAATGTAGCCCTTTTCCAATATACATCACCAATCACAAATTTGTAAAGATCTATGGAGTCTTGCCATTTGCAGACTACCATTCCATGAAATAAATTTGAGCCTTTATCCATTTATTTACACTCTTATTTGTTTCTATTCAACAAATGTTTTGCATGTTTTAATTGAAAAAATATCATTGTTTTAAATAATCAAATTTTTCATAATTTTGTTTTTAAACAAAGTGAACATTCACAATGACATAAGGATACTCAAGAGATCTTCAGTGCTCTCCCAAAGATGGTATGATCCCCAACAGGGTAGGACATTTGTTCACATCCCAGGCATGCTTGTATCCTCTTCCTCCGGAGACTTTTGTGGTTTTTCTACCGAACGGGGTGTTTGGTAAGATGTTCATCTCTCCTCCCTTCAGCAGGATGGTGATCTTTCCTCTTCAGCAGATGTGATCTCTTTGGTAATACGGTATTTGATGACCCTTTGGATAATTTCCCAATTGAGTGGCCCCTATGTCGGAGTCCATCTGTGCAATGACTTTGCCCCCAGTAGGAACAACTGACGCTCCCCCTTGCAGAGATCCTTGTTATCCTGGCTTTCTCCCTTTGAGATGTAGTACCGGATGTTTGTGTACTTATTCGTTGGACTTGTTGGTGTTAGAAATGCCTAGTTGTCAGCATTCATCATACATAAACTACACATGTGTGCATAATTTTCAGACATTCAGATATTCATATCGCATTCTTTGCCATAAATCTTTGTTTGCGATCCCCTGCTAGTTGGTAATACATTTCCCCAAGCAGATGTCGGTGTCTGAACTCCCCCATATAGAGTCAACTCTTTAAGCAGAAAGTATTTATCTTTCCTCCCATATTCCCCACCGAGTTATATCCTCGTGGATGATGATTATTTATGTTTCCTCCCAACACATATATTGGGATGAGAGTCCCCATTGAGTTATATCCTCACTGGGACGAGTCTTGATTCAACTTGCCTCTTTAGTTTGATCCTAGATTGGCTTCATTGTGACTATTTCCTGCGCTTCCCTGTGGTATAAATGAATGATTGCTCAGTAATCAGTAATCATTCATCTTATCCCCGGCGGAGTCTGTGGTTTTCTACCCTTATACCGATAGTTGTAAACCCTATTTCATCCCCTTGTAGAGTTAACCTCTTTTTCATCCTAATCGATGACGGTTACCTTTCCGTGGTTTTCTACCCAGTATCTGGTAGATGTAATCCCCTCCTTGATGGTTATCATTATCCAATATTCGGTATTGATAAACCCTTCACCCCCGGTGATATATCTCTTGGATGATTGCTCTGATCAGGCAGTTTATCCCCGGCAAGTCATCTTTCATATACCGATTGCCAGTAATGGTTGTTACTCCCCTTGAATGGTCATCATTATATACCTAGTTTCGGTATCCCGATGCCTTTCGTTGTCGGTTGATTTATCCTTTTGTTAACCCAATAACCGGTTGTGGATAATCTTCCGTGCGAGTATATTATCTACGTTCTGACGGTAATAGATAATATATTTCATGCACTCTTTGGTCGAAGCCTTTTGTTCTTCCCCAGTTGAGTAAGATTCGTATCCCTTTTTGGAATCGAATGTTAATCCCATAATCGAGTTTGCTTTTAGCCCTCTTTTGGATGATGAGTGTCTTGGGAATATTCCCCGATTCACGTTTTGGTTGGTCACCTATTATATGCCCAGTAACCGACATCCCTGGTGTTCCTTCCTTCTGCTCCCTATTTTTGACTGGATGTCCCTTTGCGGAGTCAGATTTTCCTGAGCTGAAGCGTACCTTTTTTAGGTCTTCCTCAGATGATCTCGGATGTTTGATATCTCTCACCCTTGTACCGGTCTTAGATATTCATTCTCCCGGAGCATGTTTTCTCTCACCCTTATACCGGTGTTCAGATCGCATGTCTCTTTGAGCTTATTACCCAGTAACCGGTAATACCTCATTTGTTTTTTCCCACCTGAGTCCGGATTTTTATCCGAGGTATCCGTTATGGATAATTTTTGCTGTATTGGCATATTCCCCAATACGTGCATCTTTGAGTCAGCTCGAGTCTTTCCATTGATGAGTTTCACTGGATTTCCTTCGTGCCTCTCGGTAAGTTTCAAGTCGTGACCTGCTCACGCATTTTTATCCCTTTACTCCCCGGTAGAGTCTCTGCCCCGTAAGGTGAACTATTCATAGGAATCATCAGATTCCTTCTAATCTTTTCCTTTGTGGACTCATCCTCTCACAGAGTATTACCGTTTGCATACATACATTCACATCATGAGGTCTCTTAGGGACCAAAATTCGTCTCTTTGTTATTATTTAAGCCCATTCTACCCAGTCGAGACGAAAATTTTAACCTTCACTTCTCCGGCTAGAGTGGCCTTAAATAGGGGCATCTGTAAGACCCTAATTTTGTCCCTAAGATCCCTCATGGCATCATAATATTGCATTTGCATTGCCTCAAGGATCATAAGCATCTTGGTTCCCTTTACCTTTGGGTGAGACCTCTTGTGAGTGGTTTGAGATCACCAAGCATGCTTGAATTGTATATTATTGCTTTTCTTATTTTGTTTACTAACCAAAAGCACAAAAATATGTCACTAACATTTCTTGTTTGTAGCTTGAGCAATCACAAAGTCAAGAGCTTCAAGGAGATCCTTTGTGCAGAGATATGGCCAAGAGAAGATGATAGCAAACATGGCAATGGTTCCCAAAGCTCTCATCCATCAAATATGCCTCCCTAGCATCTCAATTCATCATTTTGATCAAAGCAAGTCAAAGGGTTTGGGGTTTGTTCCCCAAGGAAACCCTAGTTCATCAGATCATCCACAATGCCTTGCTCTTGAAGCAACCTCAGCCCATGATCAAATATAGTCAAGGGAAGTTTCTTCAATTCATCATTTCATGCATATTTGAACTTATTTGAGTGTCCTCAATCATCAATTCATCAAGATATGAGTCATGGACTTGAGAAGTTGATCAGTCAATTTATCTGATTATTTTGAAATGTACTGAGACCTAACATTTTATGTGTTTGTCAAATGGAGATGATCCTAAAAGAAAAAATGTTCGTAAGGACAATATGAACAACTTTCATGTTCATGAAAAATTTATTTGAAGCTTGGAAGGTCATCTCCCATTCCAATACATTATAGGTCATTTTGACTAAAACCCTAATTTTGGGTCAACTTCCCAAGAACATAACTCATTCATTTTTTATGATTTTGAGGTAGGATAAAATGCATTGGAAAGCTTAAGATGTCTACTTCAAATGTTATGCTGAACAAAATTTCAAAATCTCAAATAAAATACATGTTTTAATGCAAAACATTATAGGTCACTTTGGACTAAATGCATTGAAAGGCAAAAAAGTCCAACTTCAAGTGCCCATAACTCTTTCATCAAAAATCCAAATGATGCAAAATGTAAGTATATTTTGATTGTCTTGAAAATATCTACAACTTTGATGTTGAAGGTTTTTTCATTTGAAGTTTGCATCATCAAAACAGAGGGGCTTGAACATTGGCCAAATTTGGAAACCTCACCTTTGCATGTTTTGCACCTTACACTTTAAACTCAAAACTCACTAATTTCCACACTTCAAATGGATTTTTTCCCAACATAACATTTTTTCCTTAAACTAAGACCTTTACAACCATTACTCACATGCTCATATTTGGATTTGACAAATGGCATTTTCGAAGAGGAGAAGTTTTAGGCATAATTGTGCATAACATGTTGAAACTTATTACACAAGCCTATGCATTACCAACTACACGTCCATTTCAGCTCAATTATATCTCAGATTGCATTTGGCATTGGATTTGGGCCTTTTACATGATCATGCAAGCCCATGCAATGAATATCCTCTTGCCATGCACACGATTTTGATCACACTTGCCTTGCCTCTCCTTCTATAAATAGAGGCATCATTCCATTCAATTATCATCCATGAATCAACCTGAAATGCTGCTGAATTGAAAACCAAACCTCTCACCAAAGGAACTATTTCATTTTCATTCAAATTTCTCAAATCTGAAATTCAACTAAATCTGGTTGAATTTCTAGATCTAAAGTTCCTAGACCTCTCTCTCATAATCCATTGAAGCTCTGTTTGGCCAAAGAAAGCAAGGAAACAAGCTCAGATCACCACAATTCAAAGGTTCTCTCCAACTGGTTTTTTCTTCGAAACTCACTATTTATTGATCTATTTGCTTGGATATTGTGTTGGCTGAAGTCCTCTTCCTAGAGGCAATTGTTTTGAGTGCTCAATTGTTGAAATCCATGAAGTTCACATGAACACCACAGAATTTCCACCTCTGATTTCTCTCAATATAGATATCTAGAGTGGAATTGAGTGGTGCAGGGGTGATGTACATCACTTCCTCTTTCGAATGATACCTAGATCGTTCATTGTTATGACTTATTTAAAGGCTTGGTGTGTTTCAGTTGACCAAGGCGTATGGTGAAAGCGCCCGTCTGGAGTGTTTGATCAGCCACGTCAATTAATGAGGCTTGATCAAACGCTCCTGGTTTTTTTGATTTTCCTATTTTCTGATTTAATCTCTTTTATTTCCATTATTTTCAAAAATTCATATCTTCTTCATTTTAATTCCAAAAAATATGGCACCAATTGCATTCTTCTCCAAATAATTTCTAGTTTCTAATTTTGATTTTTAATATTTTTTATTTTGTCATTTGATATTTTTTGTGAATTTTCTCTTTTCTGGTTATTTTTAATTCATTTTAAATAGTTTTTGATATTCAAAAAATACAAAAATATTGTCCTAACCTATTTCAATGATGATAGATCTATGAAAAATATTCTCATCAATTTTTTAATTGATTTAAGATTTATTTGAGATTTTAGTTCAATTAGGTTATTTTTATTCATTTTTAATTGATTAAAAATAGTTTCTGACTTTTAAAAATGCTGAATTTTTTTGTCAAATCTTGTTTGACCTTATTGAACTTGGGATAAATCACTTGGACCTTTCAAGGTTGATTTGAAGTGATTTTGAAGTTTGACCTTTCTTTTATTTTTAATTCAAGTTTATTTTAGTATTAAAAATGCCAAAAATATTTTTCTTATTGTTTGACCTCTAATCTTCATCTCATTTCTGGTTTCTCATTATTTGACTTTGACTCTCAATGTCATTTGGTCAACACACATGGATTGGTACATTTTATTTCATCTTAATGCACTTCATTCTTTCCTTTTCCATTATCCATTATTCATCTCCTTCTTCTTCTTCTTTCTTTTTGGTCAATGAGTTAAAAGTTGATAAGTTAGCATTGATTAGGGAGACTTAATCTTCCTTGATTCAAATCTAATTCATCTTGATCAATTGATCAAATGAATGGCTTTGCATTAAGGATAGGTTGTTTCCTAAACATGCAAAGGACTTACACCAATACAAGATCAATTCTCTTTTTCTTTTTTGGCATGGAAAGTTGTTGGAACTTGGTTCACTAATCAAGACTTCTAACTTGTGTTGCTGGCCTACATTATTATTGACCGGCCTCAGATAGTTGTGACTTCTACATAAGTCCAATTACGATTGCTTAACATAGCGCTAAATTTTCCTTATGGCACACTAACTACTAACACTAATCATTAACCATTAACATTTACTTTTTGCACTTTACTTTTATGCAATTTATTATTCTTGTACATATTATCCATTTGCTTTTTCTTTTGCTCACTTGAGCACATGTTTATGCTAATGCCATTTGCCTTTTGCTCACTTGAGCATATAATTGTGTATATATATCTTTTGTGCTTGTGTTTATCTGTTTGTTGTGAACCAAATGCAAAGATATGGACAAAATGTACTTAGATCTTAGGACTTTACCCAAGCTAATGGAGTTTGAAGAGCAACTAGGCCTCATGCCTTTAGAATGCTTAAATGTCAAAGAGCAACTAGGCCTCATGCCTTTAGAATGCTTAAAGCTTGAAGATGAACATTGAAAGGACCATATTCTAAACTCCCTCTTGTCCATTCTTTGATTGTTAATAGAACCTTTTGATGTGTGTGTTTCTTTGTGCTAGGGATTTCCACTTGAGCCAAATTGAGGAACCATTACCATGAGCTCCTAAGAAAGAGAGATTCAAGATACATTGAGGAACCTGCCTAGAGTTCATTTGATTGTTGATTGCTTGAGTTTATGCTTATGTGATTGCTTATTCTAAAGGATGAGAGCTACTTGGATCATCCATATGATCTCAAGAGAGGAACTCCTTTTTGTGGTTTTGTTTCTTATCCCTCACCTTTTGCATTGCTTAGGATCTTAGCCATTCTTCTTCTTTCCTCCACTCTAACCCAAGCCAAAGTTTTTTTGAAAACATTTAATACTTGTTTTCAACATTAGAAACTTAAGCCTTATGCTTTTGACTTTCAAACTTTCTTTTCTTAATACTCATTTTGAATTTAATCTCTAAGTCAACTTTGACCATATTTTGTACATACTTTTCATTGGTAAATATAACCCATTCAAATGTCTTTTGTGGTTTCAATGGCCACTCTCTTAATCAAAACTTTTTTATAACCTTTAGCTATTAGGTTTGAGTTATCCTTAGTGATGGACAATGAGTCTTCCATGCTTATTATAGGGTTAACCCCTCACTAGCATGTTGAAGCTATCCTCACATGGTGGATTTGTGGTTTTAGATTGAGTTTTCTCCCTTGGATAACAAAAGACCTTAAGGCTTTTGGATCAATCGATTCACCCATTCATTATGAGATTTTTACCTCGAACTACGAGGTTTTGATCCTAATCTTTTTTAAGATGGTACGTAGGCAATGGGTTTATCCATCCAAACACAAATGTAAATAAACTTGTATATTCTCTTCTCATCTCTTCAATCATGTTTGCACACAAAAAAAAATCACAAAAAACAACAACCTTACAACAAGTATGAAAAGGGCTCCCTAGGAGTACCTAGGATGTTTTGGGTGCCTAACACCTTCCCATTGCATAACCAACCCCCTTACCCAGATCTCTGACTCTCTTTTACTAGTTTTTGATTCGATAAAACTTTTAGGTTTTTGTTCACTTTCTAACCAAACCTTTGGATAAATAGAAGTGCGGTGGCGACTCGACTTGTATGATTTACCTTGGATTTAGTCAATATCTCTAATGGTAACGAATACCCCACTACAGTAGGCTCATCACAATCTTTCATTTTCAAATATAGAATCTCTTCATCAGGGAAATCAAATTGCATAGACTGGTAATCTTCAATTGGTTGATGTGCCGAATGATCAGCCAAGATACTACATTTAATAGCTTTTTGAGCTCGATACTCGATATCATACTTTAGATAACAACATCTGCCAACGGGAATTCCCCCCAGTTAAAGCAGGCTTCTCAAAGATATACTTGATCGGATCCATTTTGGATATCAACCAATTTGTATGATTCAACATATACTGGCGTTAACGCTTAGCAGCCCAAGCCAAAGCACAACATGTCTTCTCAAGCATTGAGTACCGAGACTCGCAGTAAGTGAACTTCTTACTCAGGTAGTATATTGCATATTCTTTCTTTTCTGATTCATCTTGCTGATGAAGGACACAACCCATGGAATCATCAAGCACAGTCATGTACATAATCAATGGTCTCCCTTCAACAGGCGAAGACAGAATCAGAGGCTTAGACAAATACTCTTTGATGATGTCAATGTTGGTGTAAGCCCTAGAGGCCAATACTTTTGGTACTAGTATCTAATTATTTATTAATAATAAAAGTCTTTTTCTTTATTATGTTTGATTAATAAAGTCCCTGGAATAGATAGTCTGTTTAATGTATTAAGTGTGACTTAATCATGAGAGCACATTAAACATAAGGACATTATTCTTAAAGTATCCGTAGTCAAGCTTTAGTGTGAGGTGGGATAACATTAAAGCATTAAGACTATTATGTTTGTAGACTGATGATCACATCTCATGGATCATGGATAAAGAGTTATCAAGTCTTAAACATAGGTATGAATATTAAGAGTAATATTTATACCGGATTGACCCGCTATGAGAATACTATATAGAAAGTTATGCAAAGTGTCATAAGTTATTCTCATGGTGATAATGGTGTATACCACTCTTCGACCTGAAACCACTATGGATCCTAGATGTAGAGTCGAGTGCTTTATTGCTGATCCAACGTTATCCGTAACTGGATAACCATAAAGATAGTTGATGGGTACTCCACGAAGCATGCTGAGGGACATGAGTGACCTAGATGGAATTTGCCCATCCTGCATAACAGGATAAATGTCTATGGGCCCAATATTCAACTGGACAAGGATGACATGGTCTATACCTTGTGTTCAATATAGACATAAGGGCAACGGGGTAATTATACACATAATTATTATCACAGGAGGTTTTTGTCAGATCATATGACATTTTTCGTGTCTTGGGTAGCAGTGATGTGTTGCTAGATACCGCTCACTGTTTATTATGTTAAATGCGTGATTTAATATAATTGCCAACATCGCGAAAACCTACAGGGTCACACACAAATGACGGATTGATGAGAAATAGAGTAACAAAGGAACACCGTAAGGTACGGTGCTGTCGCAACCTACAAAATATAGTATGCGAAAAAGCACCCGGCGAGAAAGAAATGACAGAAGAGTCGCCACCGTGCGTTATTTATCCCAAAGGAGGGAAAGGAAACGCTCAAAGTAAACCTGGAAAAAGGAAAGGAAAAGACAGGGTCTCGCACCCAAATCTTGGGTTCAGGAGCCGATTATGCGAAGGGAAGGTATTAGCACCCCTACGCATCCGTAGTACTCTACGGGATCCACTTTTGTTGTTCTTGTCTAAAGGGTGTGGGTTTATCTAATGTACTATTTACTAAAAGAGGGGTTAAAAAGAAAATGACTCGCACGGGTGTCGCATCCATTGCATACGTATCTCATCTGAATATGAGAATCAGAGTCTTCGTAGCTCGGCTACCTAGGGGTTAAAGAGGAGTGTGCTCGCTAAGACATCGCGTCTTATGCCTACGTATCTCATCTGGAATGAGAATCAGAGCAAGCCGTAGTTCGGCTAACTACGGATTAAGGGTTGTGTTTTTTAGATGAACGACGTTACTACGCAATCTACCGGATGCTCGACCTTTGGAGACTTACTCGCCTGTAGTAGAAGGAGTTAACGTGTTCTTAGGAGAAGAAAAATCAATGAGTTTGTTTGTGTTTTAGGAATGCTCATGCAAAAAGGAAGTCCTAGACAAAGGAACAGTGCTACCTTAATTGACATGCAAACGAGAGACTATACGAAGCCTAGCAATCCTATGGGGAGACGGTCACACCATACAAAACAAACATGCATAAAGTAAAATGCCACCAAGGGGGCTCAAACATACATGGGTAGGGCTTTAGTCAAGAGGGGTCATATCAACCTCGACAAACAAGCCATGGAATAGGTAATGAAATGGGCTCTTAACCACTGACATTGAACGTCAGGGTAAGCAGATCAAAAGGGTAATGAGGATAAGACCTCATAGCTCTTAACCCTGGCCAGGGTGAGCTCATGATAAAAAGTGGGGATTCAGAAAGGTGGAACCCTCTCCACTGACTGACCGGACAAAAGATCTTGGGCTTTTGTTTTGAAGCATCGACACGTAGTGCGAGCTTAAAGAACGACACACTGAATAAAGGGGGATTGATTACTAATCCCTTTTATCCGTCAATTGCCTCTTCAGGGAGGTCTTTAGCAATGATGCCTCTTCTTGGAGGTCTTTGGGCACAAAAGTAAACAAACAAAAGAAAACATTGCCTCCTATTGAGGTCTTCCAGCTAAGAAAGCGGTAAAATGCGGGAAAAATAAAGGGATCAAGAGGTCTACCGCACGGATAAAGATCCGAAGTAATAACAACTAAAGAAGCAAGAAACCCAGAGATCTCTCGAGCTAGCACCATCAAAGAAAGCAAATCAGTACAGGTAATCAGAATAAATCTCCAAATGGTACCCCACAAATAAAGTGGAATACCCAGCAAGCTATCCATTCAGAGTCATGTGAGCCCTCACAAAAACTCAACAAACAGGTTAGAGAAACAAGATAGGGTGCAATCAAGAGTTGCAGCAAACAAAGGAGTCACATGAATCATGCCGTTAAAGTTCACAAAAATCTCACAAAGAGCAACCAAGGGTAGGAGGCATAAACCTCTTGTCAAACAAATGCATTAAAAGGGTATCAAAAATCTCAGGTTGAAAGTATAAAGTAGTGGAAATAGGGCAAACCTGATTGGAGAGATCGAATGAAATTGAATTGCCCGGTTGGGTTTGCAAAGCAATCTGAGGGTTTATATGAGATGGAATTGACTCTTTGCAGATGAGTTCCTTTCAGTCTCCGGAGGTTGCTCTGAACTCTGTTAACTCTTCTTTCACTATCTTTTTCCCAGGGTTTTTTCGGAGATGGAAGTCTAGAATTTATAACCTGATTTTTGTGACTTTGTGGGCTCAAAAGAGAGAGGTCCAAGTCCAAGATTTTTCTGTTATATTTTATTTATTTACTTATTTATTTATTTCGTTTTTTTTATTTTTATTTATTTATTTCGAAATGCGTGGGCTTCGCCTAGCGAGGATGATAGTTCAAGAAATTCCTCTGAGCGTAGGTGATTCTGGTGGCTTTTCTTGGGACTCGCTAGGCGGCCCATTCTGCTCGCCTAGTGAGCATGACAACTCATGAACAAAATTCTGCTCCTTCAAGATTAAAGTTTTGACTGATGAATAGACCCCATTTGAACATGTTGGAAGTATCTCAAGCCATTCCCTTGTGTTGACTGATCACCTAGATAGGACCCATAAAGTGTCTTGGATGATATTCAAGCTTCTTGGATCTAATTCCGATTGACATGATGAAATGCAATATGAAATGTTAAATGACCTAAAAATGAATGCATGAATGAGGGGGGCAAATTTTGAGGTATTACAGCTGCCCCTATTCAATCATCTAGAGACCCAAAAAGAAGATAGCAGCGGCTTTCGCACTTTCGAGGTATCAAGGGATTGAATATAATAAAAGCCCGAAAATTTGCACTGAAGTGAAGTGAAGTAACAATGCCTGTCAGAATCGGCAAAGAGGTGGTCTTGAAAGAAGAATCTGTCTGGTATGGTGAGAGTCAGTCTGAATACCGAAAAAGAATGTTAACCTTGATAGCAAAATAAATGGTAACACAAAAATAACCATGGCCTGAATGCTGCTCATCAGTCTGAATACTGGAAATGACTTCGATCTGAACATCAGAAGATATGAGATTATTAATATCGGTCTGAACACCGAGAGGCTGGCCTGAATGCCACATGTTGCGTCGACCTAAATGTCAGAACCTTCTTCGATCTGAACATCGGAAAACTGGCCTGAATGCCACTTCGATCTGAATATCGGAAAATTGGCCTGAATGCCACTTCGATCTGAATATCGGAAAACTGGCCTGAATGCCACAAGTTGCATCGACCTGAACGCCGGAAACTCCTTCGATCTGAACATCGGAAAACTGGCATGAACGCCACTTCGGTCTGAATACCGGAAACTGGCCTGAATGCCACATCGGTCTGAATACCGGAAACTGGCCTGAATGCCACAAGTTGCATAGACCTGAACGTCGAAAACTTCTTTGATCTGAACATCGGAAACTGGCCTGAATGCCACAAGTTGCATCGACCTGAACGTCGGAAACTTCTTCGATTTGAGCATCGGAAAATTGGCCTGAACGCCACTTCGGTCTGAATACCGGAAACTGATCTGAATGCCACTTCGGTCTGAATACCGGAAACTTCATGCCTGTCAGCATCGGCAGAAATAGGGAAAGATAATAGAGGTGGCGCATGGGCCAATGACACTTGCTGGGGATAATAAAGGTAATCATGAACAATCTTCAGTCTGAGTACTAGAAACAACTTCTGGCTTATCACTTGGGATACCGAGAATGTTTTATGCTTACATGCGTATGTTTGAATTTTTCAATGGCGTAATGCTCCATGAAAATGGAAATGCTATGCGATTTGGGAGGATGCAATGCAATATGATTCTAGATGCAGGGATGCGAAATGATAGGTAGAATGCCAAGACGGGGCAAGGGAATTTGCTTGGAAAATGATCACCATCTTCTGGACCCTGACAAGGCTGTTGGAGATGCACAGCGCAAAGAACTCTGTGGGGAAATGACCCGCCACACGGTGTTCTAGCAATGACGAAATACCGAGACTCTGACTGGGGAGAGAACGACACTGAAAACCTGCTGTTCGGGAAGCGACGGTGGTTCTGGCAACCATAATCTGCGAGAGAGACGACATAGCAGGGGAAGAAAACACTGATACGGTACCGAGATTCTTCGTCAAGGAAATAGACCATGGATCTGGCATTGGGATTATCGATCTGGCATTGGGATTATCGATCTGGCATCGAACTCTAAGGAGCAACCGCTTCTGCTGGGAAGATACAGTTTGGCACTGTCAACTCCGCTGGGGATATACAGTCTGGCACTGTCAACTCTACTAGGGAGTGTATAATCTGAAACCACCGCTTGGGGGAGGTACAGCAGTGAGAGCCTGCTGGGGATCGAAGAATCCAATGCTCTGATCAGCTCTGCAGGGATAAGATACCAACTTTGACTGTTGGGGGAAAACATTCGCGATCATCGACTGGGAACCTTAAGGAAATGCCCCGAGGGTACCTGTTCTGAATAGACAATCTAAAGCACTTAACATTTACAACAATTTTAAATGTTTATTAAGCATGTACCTGTAAAGCTCTTATGTTTCATGATGCAATGTTTATCAAATATTCGGACGTTATTTTTGCAAACAAAACAGTAAAATGAAAATGAAAACAGAGATATACGAAATAACATGATTTTATTTATTGAATAGCCTCTGAATAGGCATTTACATCAGGAAGCAATCCCTGGAAAGAGGTAATCACACAAAAGATAAAAACAGAAATTAATCTAATGGCAATGTGAAATGGATTTCTATTGGGTTCCAATTCTGCTATGACTTGCTCGTCTTCAAGATCCTCCAAATGATCAGCTTTCTGAAAAGAGTGATTGGATTGTTTCCTATCCTTCAAAAGTTTCCAGTCATTGACATGAGATGAGATTCAGAACTACTCAAAACGCAGTCATTCGTTTAATCCCTAACTTTTGCTTGGATCGCCCTTTTCGGGTTTTCAATCCACCGGGATACCCATTTTTGCCTAAGTTGCCTTTTCAGGTTTTCAACTTACCGGGTGTACGATCTTTTGATTTCTAATAGCTAATTTTTGCCCGAACCTTTTCATTTTCTTGGTTCGTCGGGATGCCCATTTTTTGCCTGGACTATTCTTTTACTGTCCAGCGGGTCTATTTTATGCGAAGTATTTTTTAACTGCGTTTGAGTTCACAGGGGAAGTAAAGTTTTCACCATCCATAGTTGCAAGCATTAAGGCCCCACCATCAAAAACCTTGGTGACAATATACGGTCCATCATAGTTAGGAATCCACTTTCCCCTGTGATCTGTCTGGGGAGGAAGGATCCTTTTCAACACCAAATCTCCGACTTGGAAACATCGAGGACACACTTTCTGATCAAAGGCTCTCTTCATCCGACTCTGATACAACTACCCATGACAAATGGCTGTCATTCGCTTCTCTTCCATAAGACTTAACTCATTGAACCTTGTTTGAATCCATTCAGCTTCGTCTAACTTGATATCCAACAGGACTCTTAGAGAAGGAATCTCCACTTCAACAGGTAGGACTGCTTCCATACCATACACAAGGGAGTAAGGGGTTGCCCCGGTCGATGTACGTACTGAAGTACGGTTCCCATGCAAGGCGAAGGGTAACATTTCATGTCAATCTCTGTACGTAACGACCATCTTCTACACAATCTTCTTTATGTCCTTATTTGCCGCCTCAACAACACCGTTCATCTTAGGGCGGTAAGGGGAAGAATTGTGATGCTAAATGTTGAAGTTCTAGCACAACTCCTTCATCATTTTGTTGTTGAGATTAGAACCATTATCAGTAATGATTCTTCCTGGAATCCCATAACGACAAATGATTTTTTTCTTAATGAATCGGGCACCCACATGTTTGGTGACATTCGCAAACGACGCTGCTTCGACCCACTTGGTGAAATAGTCGATGGCAACAAGGACGAAGCGATGCCCATTGGAGGCAGTCGGCTCAATCTTTCCAATCATATCGATGCCCCACATAGCAAAATGCCACGTCGAAGACATCACATTCAAAGGATTTGGCGGCACATGTACCTTATCAGCATAAATCTGGCATTTATGACACTTCCGAGCATATTTGAAACAATCAGATTCCATGGTCATCCAGTAATAACCCGCTCTCAACAATTTCTTAGCCATTGCATGTCCGCCGGCATGAGTACCGAAGGAGCCTTCATGAACTTCCTGCATTAACATGTCTACTTCGTGTCTATCCACGCATCTAAGCAAAACCATGTCGAAGTTCCTCTTATACAGCACATCATCTTTGTTCAAGAAGAAACTGCTTGTCAATCTTCTCAAAGTCTTTCTATCATTGTTGGATGCCCCTACAGGGTACTCTTCATTCTTAAGAAAGCACTTGATGTCGTGATACCAGGGCTTGTCGTCAACTACCAGTTCAGCAGCAAACACATACGCGGCCCTGTCGAGGCATATCACATCGATCCTGGGAGCGTGGTTCCACCGAATCACGTTGATCATGGAGGATAGAGTGGCAAGAGCATCTGCCATCTGGTTCTCATCACGAGGTATGTGATACAACTTTACTGTTGTGAAGAAAGTCAATAGTCTTCTCGTGTAATCTCTGTAAGGGACCAGATTGGGCTGGAGGGTGTTCCAATCACCATTCACTTGATTGATCACTAGAGCTGAATCTCCGAAGATGTCCAGAGTCTTGATACTCAGATCAATGGCTTGCTCAATACCCAAGATACAGGCTTCATACTCAGCTTCATTATTTGTGCACTCAAAAGTCAGACGAGCGGTGAAAGGAATGTGGGCACCTTTCGGAGTAGTAATGACAACGCCAATTCCACTTCCTCTTGCATTGACAGCCCCATCAAACAACAAAGTCCACTTTTCGTCTGGATCGGGTCCCTCCTCAACAACTGGCTCTTCACAGTCTTTCATCTTGAGGAACATGATGTCTTCATCTGGAAAATCAAACTTCATCGGCTCATAATCATCAATCGGCTGCTGAGCAAGATAGTCTGACAGAATACTCCCTTTGATGGCTTTTTGGGATGTATACTGGATATCGTATTCTGTCAGTACCATTTTCCAATGAGCAACCCTTCCGGTGAGAGCTGGCTTCTCGAAAATATACTTGACCGGATCCATCTTGGAGATCAATAAGGTTGTGTGAGTCAGCATGTATTGTCTCAATCGCTTAGCAGCCCATGCAAGTGCACAACATGTCTTTTCAAGCATTGAGTATCTCGACTCGCAATCTGTGAATTTTTTACTCAGGTAGTAGATGGCATGCACTTTCCTACCTGTCTCGTCGTGTTGACCGAGAACACAACCCATGGAATTGTCTAGTACTGTCAAATACATAATCAGCGGTCTCCTTGGGACCGGAGGCATAAGGATAGGAGGATTCTGTAAATACTCTTTTATCTTTTCGAAAGCCCTTTGGCAATCATCATTCCACCTGATAGCCTGATCTTTTCTCAGCAATTTGAATATTGGCTCGCACGTGGCTGTTAGGTGAGAGATGAACCTTGCAATGTAGTTCAACCTCCCTAAGAAACCACAGACTTGTTTCTCTGTTATTGGCTCAGGCATTTCCTGTATCGCTTTCACTTTGGCCGGATCCACCTCAATCCCTTTTTCGCTTACAATAAAACCCAGCAGTTTCCCAGATCTCACCCCAAAAGTACACTTGTTCCGATTAAGCCTCAGCTTGAATTTTCTCAACCGCTCAAGTAGCTTCTGCAGATTCACCAAATGTTCTTCTTCCGTCTAAGATTCGGCAATCATATCATCAACATAAACCTCGATTTCATGATGAATGATATCATGGAAAAGAGTCACCATCGCTCGTTGGTATGTTGCTCCGGCATTTTTCAGACCAAACGGCATCACCTTGTAGCAGAAGGTGCCCCATGGGGTTATGAATGTTGTCTTCTCCATGTCTTCTGGTGCCATCTTAATTTTATTATAGCCAGAAAAGCCATCCATGAAGGAGAATACCGAGAACTGAGTTGTGTTATCTACCAAAACGTCAATGTGAGGTAATGGGAAATCATCTTTAGGACTAACTCTGTTCAGATCCCGGTAGTCAACACACATCCATACCTTTCCATCCTTCTTAGGTACTGGAACGATATTTGCAACCCACGGCGGATAATTTGTGACTGCTAGAAACCCTGCATCCAACTGTTTTTGCACTTCTTCCTTTATCTTGACAGCCATCTCTGGTCTTATTCTTCTGAGCTTCTGCTTGACCGAAGGACAACCTTCTTTGAGAGGCAAACGGTGTACCACAATATCTGTGTCAAGCCGTGGCATGTCCTGATAAGACCAAGCAAAGATGTCGACATAATCTTGCAGCAATTCAATCAACCCCTTCTTCACATTATCTTCCAAAGCAGCCCCTATCTTGATTTCTTTCTTGACGTCCTCGGTGCCGAGATTAATCACTTCCACAGACTCTTGATGCGGTTGAATGACCCTTTCTTCCTGTTTTAATAACCTGGTAAGTTCTTCAGGGAGTTCACAGTCTTCATCACCCTCTTCTTCAGCTTGAAAGATTGGATTTTCAAAGTCGAAGCGAGCCATAGCAGAACCGTTATCAATAGGATCCGGTGACGTGCATCTGCATGAGTGATGGTATATGCTTATGAGTGTGAACAAGAAGTGAAAACTAAACAAAACATTGCAAGATTTTTATTTTATTTTTGAAAACTACAAAAATAGAAAGACAGTGAGCAAAACATTTGAATGCAAAAAGACATCCCTTATTTATGATAAAAAATGCAAGTATCCACATAGATGAGCCCTACAATGAGTCATTTCTCCCTGGGCGGAACGTAAGACTTGGATATGCATGAATAAACAAAGAAAATTACCCCTCCAGAAAAGTGGCTTGGACAATCTCCTTAGAAGACCAATTGTTGATGACTTC
This sequence comes from Lathyrus oleraceus, assembly GCF_024323335.1. Taxonomy (NCBI): domain Eukaryota; kingdom Viridiplantae; phylum Streptophyta; class Magnoliopsida; order Fabales; family Fabaceae; genus Lathyrus; species Lathyrus oleraceus. The sequence goes on from NC_066585.1 coordinate 54,997,125, forward strand.
ACCCAGGATCCTCGGACGCACCCAATTATCGATGTCGCAATCACTATCCCCATCTTCATAGTTGATTCCGTCGGGTACCATATCGGTGAATGCCTGAGTCAGCTATCCTAATAGTGGAACACCAATCAACTGAGAACACTGTGGCGATACCTGATATGTAAGACATGATATGAAAATGCAATGACATGTTTATCAATTCCAAAGGCATTCTACCCCCTTGATTCCAGTCTCACATTTGATAAACAGTGTAAGAAGAAAACCCCGACTAGAATCAAGAAGAAGATATGAACCCCTGGTAATGGATAAACATGTGTTAAATGATATGAATGCAAAATGATGTGATGCAAAATGATGTGATAATGACGGGTTGTCTGTGTATCCAATGCGCATGATCAGAACTTCAGCATAAATTCGGAATCGGGAACCATAGAACACAAGTGTCAATTTAGAACTCCTACTTCAGAACCAACGGTCACCAACAAGAACCAAACAACAGTCACCAACAGGACGCGATCACCATCAGAGCAAGTCACCATCAGTACCTGTAAATGATTCATTCCCACCCCACTCACAGGTGTAATCTAAGCCAGGGTAAGGTCAAGAGAAACGCAGGATAAACAATCCTTTCAAGAATATCATCATATGCATACCAGGTGTATGCAACGATAATACCCCATCAGAATTTGAACTGCTCGTGATACCATGTTCCGCTAAGTGGCGCCATACCACCCGCTTCCCATGAATCACTCTATTCCTAGGTGTCCTAAAGTTCACTCATAGCCTGTGTATTGGGCCTTTTACCTCTTGTGACTCCCACCCAACAGTGAAACAGATACACAACCAGCACAGTATGCATGAGACAGTAAAGCGCACATAGGATGCAATGCAAGCAGATACGTATGCAAAGCAATAAATAAATAACACACAATAGACAATAAACAAACAAACGCTAGGAAAGGCCCACTAGGGAAAATGTGTCCCCAGTAGAGTCGCCAGCTGTTGCAACCTAAAAAATATAGTATGCGAAAAAACACCCGGCGAGAAAGAAATGACAAAAGAGTCGCCACCGTGTCTTATTTATCCCAAAGGAGGGAAAGGAAACGCTCGAAGTAAACTTGGAAAAAGGAAAGGAAAAGATAGGGTCTCGCAACCAAATCTTGGGTTCAGGAGCCGATTATGCGAAGGGAAGGTATTATCACCCCTACGCATCCGTAGTACTCTACGGGATCCACTTTTGTTGTTCTTGTCTAAAGGGTGTGGGTTTATCTAATGTACTATTTACTAAAAGAGGGTTTAAAACGAAAATGACTCGCACGAATGTCGCATCCACTGCATACGTATCTCATCTGAATATGAGAATCAGAGTCTTCGTAGCTCGGCTACCTAGGGGTTAAAGAGGAGTGTGCTCGCTAAGACATCGCGTCTTATGCTTACGTATCTCATCTGGAATGAGAATCAGAGCAAGCCGTAGTTTGGCTAACTACGGATTAAGGGTTGTGTTTTTTAGATGAACGATGTTACTACGCAATCTACCGGATGCTCGACCTTTGGAGACTTACTCGCCTGTAGTAGAAGGAGTTAACGTGTTCTTTGGAGAAGAAAAATCAATGAGTTTGTTTGTGTTTTAGGAATGCTCATGCAAAAAGGAAGTCCTAGACGAAGGAACAGTGCTACCTTAATTGACATGCAAACGAGAGACTATACGAAGCCTAACAATCCTATGGGGAGACTGTCACACCATACAAAACAAGCATGCATAAAGTAAAATGCCACCAAGGGGGCTCAAACATACATGGGTAGGGCTTTAGTCAAGAGGGGTCATATCAACCTCGACAAACAAGCCATGGAATAGGTAATCAAATGGGCTCTTAACCACTGACATTGAACGTCAGGGTAAGCATATCAAAAGGGGAATGAGGATAAGACCTCAGCAAGTGTCCTACATGTTCAACTTCCGTTTTCGACTTTGCAATCATATCGTCAACATACACCTCGATCTCCTTGTGCATCATATCAGGAAACAAGGTAGTCATAGCACGCTGATACGTGGCTCCGACGTTCTTCAAACTGAAGGGCATCACTCGATAACTGAATGTTCCCCAAGGTATGATCAATGTTGTATTCTCCATATCCTCGGGTGCCATTTTAATCTGATTATAACCAGAAAATCCGTCCATAAATTAAAAGACATTGAATTTAGTCGTACGATCTACCAACATATCAATGTGTGGTAGAGGAAAATCATCTTTTTGACTAGCTTTATTCAAGTCACGGTAATCCACACACATTCAGAATTTTCCGTCTTTCTTAGGCACTGGCACAATATTGGCCACCCATTGAGGATATGTAGAAGTCACCAGAAACCCCGCATCAATTTTCTTATGAACTTCTTCTTTAATCTTCACTACAATTTCAAGATGAGTTCTTCTAAGCTTTTGCTTCACAGGCACACATCCATTGGACGCTTTTGGTTCTATCATGTCAAATCCCCACATGGAGAAAGGCCATGGTGATGAAATCACATTCAGAAGTGTTGGGGGAATATGAATCTTATCCGCATAAATTTGACACTTATGGCATTTCTTCACATGTTTGCAACAGTCAGACTCCATTGTCAGCCAATAGTAGCCTGCTCTCAACATCTTCCTAGCCATGGCATGTCCATTGGAATGAGTACCAAATGAACCTTCATGGACCTCAGTCATTAACAGGTCTGCTTCGTGTCTATCCACGCATCTGAGCAGCACCATATCAAAATTTCTCTTATAAAGTACATCGCCATTGAGGTAGAAACTGCCTGACAATCTCCTCAAAGTCTTCCTATCTTTCACAAATTCCCCAGACGGGTAAGTCTGCCTCTGAAGGAAACGTTTGATGTCATAGTACCATGGCTTATCATCTTCCACTTCTTCAACTGCAAATACATGAGCTGGTCTGTCCAAGCGCATCACAGTGATATTGGGAACTTCATTCCAAAGTTTAAACATAATCATCGAAGCAAGTGTAGCAAGAGCATCTGCCATCCGATTCTCATCTCGAGGAATATGATGGAAGTCGATCTCAGTAAAGAACGTTGAAATCCTCCTCGCATAATCCCTATACGGAATGAGGCCAGGCTTATTCGTCTCCCATTCACCCTTAATCTGATTAACAACGAGGGCCGAATCACCATATACATCAAGATGCTTGATCCTTAGATCAATGCACTCTTCTAATCCCATAATACAAGCCTCATACTCAACCATATTATTCGTGCATTTGAAAGTTAGCCTTGCTATAAACGGAAAATGTATGCCCTGAGGAGTAATAATCACTGCCCCGATACCATTTCCATATTGATTTACAGCGCCATCTGTAGCACCTTAAATTTGCACCCCCCATTTGTACATCCATTTCATTTTTAGGTCATTATCATTGCATAGTACATTGCATCATTGCATTTCATCAGTCAAAACTGGTCAGGAGAATTCATTTGTGCAAGAGAGACCAAGGTTTTTTCCCTGAGATAAAGGCTCTATGGTTGTTCTAGAAAGCTTACATGAATCAAGGATCATTTTGAAGCAACTTGACCAAAGGCTAGAGGCTCAAAGTCCACAGTGCAGTTTCAGGTCATCTGGGGCCCATAAAAGTCAACTGCAAGTCAACTGAGGGCTAGGAGATGGAGAAATGGTTTGAGACACTTCATTCATGACCCAAAGAAGGTTATTCAACATGTCAAACATCTACCTTGAAGATTTTGAAGCCAGATCAAAAGTTTCCAAAAATGGAAAGTGACCTGTAATTTGAAAGTTTCCATAAATGGCAAGTTTTTGGACCAACTTCAACTCAACTTTCCAACATCAAAGAAGCTTCAAATGAATTTTTGTCCAACATGAAAGTTGAAGATCTTTCTCTCCCATTTCCAAAAAAGTCCAAGATCATGAATTTCTAATGAATGGTTAAGGCGTTATGATCAAATCATTGCAAAGTGTGCTTGAAACTTCAAATGGCCATATCTTTTGAACCAAGACTCCAAATTTGGTGGTTCTTTTTGCAAAATGTTTCTCATGTCATGAAGTTTCCAAAACATCCATCACATTGCATGAAATTAGAATATATGATCACTTGCTTATTCATGAAGTTTTTGAAGGAAAATTGCCAAAATCAAAATTGGTTTATCACATGCATGTAATTCCAATTCCAATGTGTGCATGGAGTAATTTTGAGTGGATTTGGGCCAGCATGGTGTACTGTTCACGTGTGCTTCCCATGCATGAGGTGAAAATTCAAATTGGTGCATACACCTTGGTTTATTCTAATCTCAATTAGCTTTGGCCTAATCATGATATCAGATAAATTAGCAAGGCATATATAAGCTTAATCACAACTGAATTGAGAAAGAGGACACAAGTTCAGATCTAGAAATCCATATTTGCAAAAAAAATCTCTCACAAGGAACTTCAAGATTCCTCACATAAATCTCATTTCTATTGCATAATTCCTGATCCTTGAGTGGTTTTGAGTGAGATTGAACGTGCCATTGGTGATTTTTTGCTCAAAATCGTGCATGCTTGAAGCTTGAAGGTGTTCATGGAAAATTCAAATTAAGCTGGATTCACACGTGCTGGAGCTTCAATTCCTTCATCAACCATCACTACAAGCATTAATTAGTGGATTTGGACCATTGCTGAGCCTTGTAGCACGCGTTTTTAACTTGCTGTTCTTCAAGAGGTCAAGTTTCGAACCTCATAATTCTCAAATTCATGTACATATTTGTGTAGATCTTGTGTTGCTGATCATTCTGGTAGAAAAATCAATTGAAATGATGTAGTATTCACTGAGTTATGAGTGATTTAAGTTTTGCATCCAAAAATGTTCCTGCTTGATTCTCCTTTGTTATGTGGATTTAGGTTTAGATGTTGATTGATCCGTGTTCTACATTGCAAGATCTTGTTATTGATATAATTTTTGTTGAATTCTGGACATTTCTGGAATTTCTGGAAATTGGCGTATGAATCTTCATCTTCTTCATGATGAAGATGATGAATGTTCATGTTAGCGACGGAGTTTTGCAGGCTAGCGAAGGACTAGCGTCTAAATCTGGACGAGCTTAGGGTTTTGTGTGAAATGGTGTCGTTTGGCATCAACGCGCGCTCATTTCAAATGCGTACATGGATCGATTCCCAGCGAGCGCACTTTTCAAATTGTTTCAGCATTTACCATTTTCCCTCCATTTGCCATGCCATGTTCATCTTTGATTTTCATTTTTTATGCTAAATTCTAAAAATCATATTAAATTGAAAAATGCATCATATCACTCCCAATTTTTTGCAAATTGATCCTTGAGATGTCTAGTTTTTAATGATGATGAGTTTCAAAGTTGTGCATGGCTGGAATTTTATTAGCTCTAGGTTGATTGATCATGTGTGCATGTATGACCTTGCTTTGTTCAAACTATCATGAAATGCTTGTTTTTAATCCAATGGACTTGAAATTTTACATGCTAATTCTAGACATGTTAATGGATGTTTTAGGCTTGGTTTGGTATTTTTCCCATTCAGCATTTCTGTGTTATGCCTATGTTTGCATGGTGTGACAATTTGTGTCACATATTTGGTTGTCTAACTTGTGCAATTTGATTTCCATGCCAAATGACCTCTAATGCTTCTGATTTTTGGTATGATGATCATGTTGGATGTGTTGAATGCTCATGAATTTCTCCAGATTTATTTGAATCATTTCTGTTTTGATTGGGAATTTTCATTCTTAATGTTCAAATGTGTGCCTTGAATTGGTCATTGACTTCTCTTGCCTATTACATGAACTTGCATGATGATTTTGGTTTGGTACTTTTTAGGACTTGTTCTTGACTGATTAAATATGATCCATATTGAATATCAAGTTCTGTTTTGGATTTTTGATCCCCTTTTGACCCTAGGCATTGACCTAGGGGTTTGGACTTACCATTTGAGTTGTGAGTTTCAGGTTCAAGAATGCATCTCCATGATTGATGTTGCTCCTTCAGGTACCTAAGTTACTTTAAGTTCATTTGAACTTTGCTTTGCTTGCTTGTGGTTGGCATACCACTTAGGTATAATCCCTTGATCTTCATGTAGTCTGGAAGACATGTCATGTTATGTTGGCAGGCACCTGTCTAAAGTCCTCCTTAAGAGGCAATGTTTGTGGTTGTTTAATTTTGTGCCAAGCAGGTTAAGTCCTCTTAAGAGGCAATTGGCAGATAAAAGGGATGTGCAATCCATCCGCTGCTATTCAGTTGTGTCATTCACTTTGCTCACACCATGTGTTGATGCAATTTGAATAAGAACCCAAGATCTTGTTGTGTCAGTCATGTGGAGAAGAGTTCCTTCATTCTGAACTCCCACACTTTCTATTTGATTCAAGCTCTCCCAGGCCAGGGATAAGAGCTATGAGGCATAACCCTCATCTCCATTTCATCTGCTTCACCCTAACTCTCAATGTTAGGGTTAAGAGCTAAAAACACCCCATTCCAGTTGGCTTGTTTCTACAGCCTAGCCTTGTATGAGCCACTTGTTTGCATATAGTGTATGTGCTTGCTCTCTTGTGCTTGTGTTTGCTTGACTGTGCTGTGTTTAGGCTAGCTTGCTTCCCGTGCAAGTTAGGATAGAGACCTCAGCGTAGGGATCGTATGCATGACAACTTCTAGGCTCGAGTCATAGTCTCCCTAGTAGCTTGTTATCTCCCTTGTCTCTGGTTAGGATAGAATTTCTTTCCCTGTTTAGGGGAACTACGTCGCCCTGATCCTCATACCAGATGAGGTACGTAGGCAGGAGATTGAGCTGATCTCTCTGGGCGCCCTTTTTCTTTTTCAACCCTCTTGTGTGCGTTTGGAGTCTGATGTAAGTCCAGCGATTGGCATTCGGTTTCCTATCTTTGTTTGTTGGAGTTTGACGTAAGTCCAGCGATTGGCAGTCGGTTTCCTGTGTGCGTTTGTTTGTTGGAGTCTGACGTAAGTCCAGCGATTGGCAGTCGGTTTCCTGGGTGTGTTTGTTTGTTCGGAGTCTGACATAAGTCCAGCGATTGGCAGTCGGTTTCTTGTTTGTGTTTCGTTTGGCGTGCGTTAGCCGAGCTACGAGTGCTCTGATTCTTTCTCTGGTTAGAGAGGATACGTATGCATAGGATGCGACATCCTAGCGAGTATATTCCCATGTCCCCGAACTACGTCGACTCTGATGTTTGTGTCTGACAAACTACGTAGGCCCAGGATGAGATATCCTGCCGAGACCTCTTCTTCCGTCTTTCACCTGTGTTTTAGTTCAATGTGTGTGCAGTTTTGAGCAGTCTTTTAGCAACCTTCTTTCTATCCTTTCTGAGCGTGGATCCCGTCGAGTACGACGGATGCGTAGGGGTGCTAATACCTTCCCTTCGTATAACCGACTCCCGATCCTATCAATCTCTGGTCGCGAGACCATGTCTTTTCCAGGTTTACTTCGAGCGTTTCCTTTCCCTCTTTTGGGATAAATAACGCACGGTGGCGGCTCTGTTGTTTCTTTTTCCCGCCGGTTTTTCGCGTAATGTGACAGCTGGCGACTCTGCTGGGACAACAAAGAAGTTGACCTCTTGATGGTCCATCTTCCCTAAGCGAGTCAATCCTAGCGCTCTTTAGGATAGTATTGGTTGCTTTTATTGCTTTATTTATTGAATTTATGATTATGTTGTGATTGTTTATGTTTGCATTTATGTTTGCATGCATCATACTTTCATTGTGCTGGTTGTGTCTCTGTTTCTCTGTGGGGTGGGAGTTACAAGAGGTAAAAGGCCCAATACCCAGGCTATGAGTGACTTTAGGACACCTAGGAATAGAGTGATTCATGGGAAGCGGGTGGTATTGCGCCACTTAGCGGAACATGGCATCACGAGCAGTTCAGATCCTGATGGGGTATTATCGGTGCATACATCTGGTGTGTACATGATGATATTCTTGAAAGGGTTGTTTATCCTGCGTTTCTCTTGACCTTACCCTGGCCTAGATGACACCCGTGAGTGGGGAGGGAATGAATCATTTTACAAGTACCGTTGGTGACTCTTGACCTGTTGGTGACTTGGTTCAGAAATATGGGTTCCAGATGACTTTGGGTTCCAGATGACTTTGGGTTCCAGATGACTCTGATTTGTGGTTCCGAATTCATGCTGAAGCTCTGATCCTGTTGTAGCGGTGTATTCGTCACTTTATAATTTATTGATTAAACCAAAAGCAAAGTATACAAAGAATCGAGTCGCCACCGCACTTTTATTTATCCAAAGGAATGGCTAAAAAGCGAACAAAAGCCTAAGAAGTTTTACACATAGAAAACCAATGAAAAGATCAGAGATCGGGGTAAGGGGTTAATTACGCAATGGGAAAGTGTTAGGCACCCAAAACGTCCTAGGTACTCCTAGGGAGGCCTTTTCACACTTGTTGTACGAAATGTTATTTGTTTATGAAATATTTATTGTGCAAACATGGATTGAAAGGATGAGAAAAGAATATACAATTTTATTATTTTTGTGTTTGAACGGATGAACCCGTTGCCTACTGTAGCACCCTCAGACAGATTAGGTCAACTGATCAGGAGAATCAGTTAATCAAGCAAGCAAGTGTAATTTCCATTGAGACAAAGCCCTAGGGTTGATTTATCAAGTTCATATGGTCTAAGGATCATTTTGAAGTGATTTGGCCAAAGATTGGATGCTCAGAAGTCATCAGTTAAGCTGAATTTCAGCTGAAACCCTAGAAAGTCAACTGTGGTCAACTGTGGTCAACCGTGCCTGATTTTATGGATTGGAAGGTGGGAGATGGTTTGAAAGGCTTCATTCATGTCCATACAAGTCTCATTTGACATATCAAAGATCAAGGTTGAAGAAAATAAAGTCAGATCAAAAGTTTCCTAAAATGGCAGGTGACCTGTAATTGGAAACTGCCAAAAATGGAAAGTTCTTCTCCTCAAATTTACATCATCATACAAGCTTCAAATGGAATTTTGTTCAACATGAAAGTTGAAGATCTTTATCTCACCTTTCCAAAAAGTCCAAGAACACTCATTTCTCATGTGTGGTTGGCAAGTTATGATCAAATCATTTTCAGAAAATGTTGAAATTCAAAGTGCCATAACTTTTGAATGGAAAGGCCAATTTGGGTGATTCTTTTTTGAGCAAGTCACATTTGACATGAACTTTCATAATGCATCATTACATTTCATCAAAAATCAACACATGAAAAGGTCATTTTTCAAGTGAACCATTTAAAAATTGGTGGGAAAAATAGTGATTTTCAAAATTACATGTCATTTGCACTTGAAACCTTTTCCAACACATTCCAAATGACAAATATGACTTGCTTGAACTGGTTTTTGCACTGTTACATTGACTGAACTTGAAAAGGGCATTTTGGCCAAAACTCATGAAAATGCATTTTGCTTAATCACTTCCAATTTGCCTAAACTTGATTAACATTTGGATTAATACATGGTATAAAGGCATAATTGTAACAGAAACTCTGAATCAATTTCATTTTTCTCAGATCCAAAAGCAAAAATCATCAAATTCTCTCCAATTTTCTTCAAACTTTCTCACACTTTTTTCACGAATTTCATCAAATTTCATCAGTGCTTTGCATTGTTCTTGCTTGTATCTTCATTTGCAGGTGAAATTGTACATCTGTTGAACTCAATTGTGGCCAAAGCTGGAAGAATTCGTGGCTGTCATCACCTTGCTCATCCATGGAAAATTGAGGATCCTTCTACCTGGAGCATAATCGAGCTGCAAGAACTCTTCCATTCAACTTCTACATCATCATTCAACTTCTGTTTTGGCAATTGGCATCTTGAAACGCACAAATTCCACAACTGCATCTTTATAAGGTTGGAATTCGAAATTCAAAACTCATGAAATCATGCTATGCGTTTTATGTAACACCCCGATAAAATATGATAATTATTTAATTTAAGTTAATAGTATATTTATTAATTTAATTAAATAATTGGATTATTATTGGAATTATTATTATTATTGGAATAAAATAAATTGGAATTGGAATTGGAATATATATATAAAGAGTTCCATTTGGTAAAGAGAGTTTTTCACGTGAAAACCAGAGAAGCGACAGAAAGTGAGAAAAGGGCAAAGAGGAAGAGCAAGAGAACGAAGGTTGGAGAAGAGAAAAGCTTGAAGCTAAGGGATTGCCGGATTAACTCAGGTAAGGGGGGTTTATCGTCGTTTAATGGGTATTATGGGTTAACATGTAATGGGTAGTGATAAACCATTTGAATCGACCCTAATTGGAATGATGAATGTTGATATTGAGATGAATAAGTTGTGTTAAAACTGTAATTGAATCTATAATTGGATGCGTCGTGATTTTCCGAACGTGTAGCTTTTTACGGAATTGGAATCGGAGGTCCGGAAGTCCTCCAACGGCGGAAAATGCGGAGAATTCTGCATTCTGCTTCGTGTTAGTGCAGGAACAGCTTTCTGTCTTGCGTTAACCGGTTAACCCTGGGTGTTAACCGGTTAACACTGTTATGAATTGTGAAATATTGTTGTTTGTCTTGCGTTAACCGGTTAACCCAGGGTGTTAACCGGTTAACACTGTTAAAATGTGCCAGGAAGCGTGTTCTGTTTGCGTTAACCGGTTAACCCAGGGCGTTAACCGGTTAACACTGTTTGAAAGATGAAAAATTAATATTTAAATATTGTGTACATATTTGATGTTTGGCCTATGTTGGTGTATGATGTAGTAGGGATCATTTCCCGTTGTTTTGAGCAGTATAGGTATTAGTAGAGTGTGCTAATACTGTGGTTGATTATGTGGCATGACATGATATGATTATGTGATAAATATGTTGATGATGTATGATTGTATGCATAATGCTGTGAATGTATCTATTATGTATGCAATTGTGAATGGACTGTTTATGGCTTAGAGTGTGAGCATATATCCATTGTGGATGATTGTTGATGTTTGCATGCTAGGTGATTTAGCGTGCATGGCATAGCCCTTGGGGTGGTAGCTAATTCCCATGGTGAGGAATTAGTGAGTGAGTCACTAGGTCTCAAATGAGTGGGACTAGTGAGCTTGGTAGCTGTATCTGGGTTTGATCGGTGAGGTTGAACTATGTGTTCACGAATAGTCGGTACCGCATGCATGGAGTCTCATTGCATAATGTATGTATGACGTATAATATGAATGGATGTATTCCAATATTATACGTGTGTTTTGTGTTGTGTTGTGTTGAGTATGATTATGAGTTGATGTTGCCGTTGCTGAATGTGTGATATGATTAGGGTGATGAAATGTGTTAATTTACTTAGCATTACATGATATTTTATAATGCTTATTATATCGATTGAGGAACTCACCCTTACAACTATGTTTCAGGTAACGAGCAGTGATTGAGTAGAAGCTAGTGCTTGGAGTCTAGTGTAGTTCCTTAGTGGGTTATGCTCTGATATATGTAACATCGGGATGGGATGTTTTACTTTGTATTCATTTTGGTTGTTGAACAACTTTACATGTAATGTGTTACATGGTTTGCATGATTGATTAGATCTCTATCCGCTGCGAATTGTGCAATGTTTTATTCTGATTAACAAATGAGCATGACCAGTTATGTTGGTGAATGGTGTGAAGTGTCAGGTGTGACACCCTTAATTGCATATCTACTCTGATTTATATTTTGTTGTTTTAATTAATTATTGGGGTATTTTAGAAGGGTGTTACATTAGTGGTATCAGAGCATAGTCGGTCGAGTCGAGTCGAAATTATTCTGTTTCCCTGTACGTGATAGGTGTTGTGTAACCCTATCAGTACTTATTGTTTTAGCTTGTTGGGTTTTCAGAATAGAGATGGCTGGAAGAGGTAGAGACGATGCTGCGATTGCTGAGGCTCTGGGTATGCTAGCTGGAGTACTTGGAGGGAATCCGAATGTTGTGGGATTGGGAGCTGCTCGTCAACTGAGTGAGTTCCAGAAGAACAATCCTCCAATGTTCAAGGGAGCATACGATCGAGAGGGTGCTCAGAAGTGGTTGAAGGAGATCGAGAGGATCTTCCGAGTGACTGAGTGTGCCGATAACCAGAAGGTCAGGTTCGGTACGCATATGTTGTCAGAGGAAGCAGATGATTGGTGGGTTGCTACCCGCACTGAGTTGGAAGCTGCTGGGAGTGCTGAGATCACTTGGGCGGTGTTCAGAGAGAGATTCCTGAGGAAGTACTTTCCAGAGGATGTTAGAGGAAAGAAAGAGATAGAGTTCTTAGAATTGAAGCAGGGAAACCGGTCTGTTACTGAGTATGCTGCTAAGTTCACAGAGCTGTCGAAGTATTACACTCCCTATAATGAGGCTACTGGGGAATTTTCAAAATGTGTGAAGTTTGAGAACGGGTTACGTCCCGAGATCAAGCAGGCTATTGGGTATCAGCGGATCAGAGTGTTTTCTGACTTGGTGGACTGTTGCAGGATTTTTGAACAGGATACCAAGGCCAGAGCGGAGAGCTATCAGCAGAGGGTTGATAGGAAAGGCAAGAATCAGAATGATCGTGGGAAACCGTGTGCAGCTGGCAAAGGTTTCCAGAGACAGAGTGGGATGAAGAGACCTAGTGGGGGAGACTCCAGTGCCCCTGCTAAGTGTTACAGATGTGGTCGGGCTGGACATCGTATCCATGAGTGTACCAGTAATGAGAAGAAGTGTTTCAAGTGTGGAAAAGGTGGTCACTTGGCCGCAGAGTGCCGGTTGAAGACTGTGACTTGTTTCAACTGTGGAGAGGTGGGTCATATCAGTCCACAGTGTCCTAAGCCGAAGAAAGAGAATCAGTCGGGAGGCAAGGTCTTTGCTTTATCGGGTTCTGAGACTTCTGCAGATGGTCGTTTGATCCGAGGTACGTGTTATATTAATGGCTTTCCTCTTGTAGCTATTATTGACACAGGTGCGACTCATTCCTTTATATCTTTGGATTGTGCTGTGAAACTTAAATTTGAGATATATGAGATGCATGGGGGTATGGTGATTGATACTCCTGCGAAGGGTTTAGTGACTACTACTTCAGTTTGTTTAAATTGTCCTTTGAGTATTTTTGGTAAAGACTTTAGGATGGACCTCGTGTGTCTTCCACTAGTGCAGATTGATGTTATCCTGGGTATGAACTGGTTGGTGTTTAACCGAGTTTATATCAACTGTTTTGATAAGACTGTGATCTTTCCTGAGATTGAGGAAGGAAAGAGTTTGTTTCTAACAGCAAGGCAGGTGAATGAGGCAGTAGCAGATGGGGCAGAGTTGTTTATGCTGTTAGCGACTTTGGAGGCTAAAGATAAACTGGTGATTTGCGATCTAGCCGTGGTGTGTGATTTTCCTGATGTGTTTCCTGAAGAAGTGAATGAATTACCGCCAGAGCGTGAAGTTGAGTTCTCGATTGATTTGGTACCTGGTACTAGGCCGATATCGATGGCTCCGTACCGTATGTCTGCTGTTGAGTTAACTGAATTGAAGAGTCAGCTGGAAGATCTGTTGGATAAGAAATTTATTCGTCCGAGTGTGTCACCGTGGGGCGCACCAGTGTTATTGGTTAAGAAGAAAGAAGGTACTATGAGGTTGTGTGTGGACTACAGGCAACTGAATAAAGTGACGATCAAGAATCGGTATCCTTTGCCGAGGATTGATGATTTGATGGATCAGTTGTTTGGTGCGAGTGTGTTCAGCAAAATAGATTTGAGATCGGGGTATCATCAGATACGTGTGAAAACTGAGGATATTCAGAAGACTACTTTCAGAACAAGGTATGGACATTATGAGTATTCTGTAATGCCTTTTGGTGTGACTAATGCGCCTGGAGTATTTATGGAGTATATGAATAGGATTTTCCATCCGTACCTAGACAAGTTCGTTGTGGTGTTTATTGACGATATTTTGGTGTATTCGAAATCTAAAGAAGAGCATGCTGAGCATTTGAGAGTGGTTTTAGGAGTTCTACGAGATAAGAAGTTATTTGCTAAACTGTCTAAGTGTGAATTTTGGTTAGAAGAGGTTAGTTTTCTTGGTCATGTGGTTTCAAGAGGTGGTGTTGTTGTTGATCCTTCTAAGATAGAAGCGGTATCTAAGTGGGAAGCTCCGAAGTCAGTTTCTGAGATAAGAAGTTTTCTTGGACTTGCAGGTTATTATAGAAAATTCATTGAGGGATTTTCTAAGTTGGCGTTACCGTTGACGATGTTGACTAGAAAGGGGCAAGTGTTTGTTTGGGACTCAAAATGTGAAGAAGGTTTCCAAGAGTTAAAGAGAAGGTTAACTACTGCTCCTATTCTGATATTACCGAGTCCGTCGGAACCATTTGAGGTTTACTGTGATGCTTCATTGTTGGGTTTGGGTGGTGTTTTGATGCAGAATAAGCAGGTTGTAGCTTATGCTTCGAGACAACTGAAGGTTCATGAGAGGAACTATCCGACGCACGATTTAGAGTTGGCAGCTGTGGTATTTGTTCTGAAGTTATGGAGACATTACTTGTACGGGTCATGATTTGAGGTTTTCAGTGACCATAAAAGTTTAAAGTATTTGTTTGATCAGAAAGAGCTGAATATGAGACAGAGGAGATGGTTAGAGTTTCTGAAGGATTATGACTTTGGTTTGAATTACCATCCGGGTAAAGCAAACGTAGTGGCTGATGCATTAAGTCGGAAATCATTGCATATGTCGATGTTAATGGTTAAGGAATTGGATTTAATTGAGCTGTTTAGAGACTTGAGTTTGGTGTGTGAGAGTACTCACAATAGTGTTAAATTGGGAATGTTGAAGTTAACGAGTGGTATTCTGGATGAGATTAGAGAGGGTCAGAAATCCGATGTGCTTTTGGTTGATAAGTTGACTCTAGTGAATCAAGGTCAAGGTGGTGAATTCAGAGTTGATGAGAATGGTGTTTTGAAATTTGGTAATCGGGTGTGTATTCCGAATGTTACCGAACATAAGAAGAGTATTCTTGAGGAAGGACATCGTATTGGCCTGAGTATTCATCCTGGGGCTACGAAGATGTATCATGATTTGAAAAAGTTATTTTGGTGGCCGGGAATGAAAAGAGAAATTGCGAGTTTCGTTTATTCTTGTTTGACTTGTCAGAAGTCAAAGATTGAGCATCAGAAGCCGTCTGGGCTAATGCAACCGTTGGCTATTCCAGAGTGGAAGTGGGATAGTATCAGTATGGATTTTGTTTCTGGTCTACCGAGGACAATTAAGAATTTTGAAGCTATTTGGGTGATTGTTGACAGATTGACAAAATCGGCTCATTTCATTCCGATCAGAATGGATTATCCGTTAGAGAGATTAACTGAGTTGTATATTGAGAAAATTGTAAGTTTGCATGGTATTCCGTCGAGTATTGTTTCGGACAGAGATCCTAGATTTACATCGAAGTTCTGGGAAGGTTTGCAAAGGGCTTTGGGAACTAAGCTGAGATTGAGTTCTGCATATCATCCGCACACTGATGGTCAGACTGAGAGGACGATTCAATCACTGGAGGATCTTTTAAGGGCTTGTGTTTTGGAAAAGGGAGGTGCTTGGGATTGTTATTTACCTTTGATTGAGTTTACCTACAACAATAGTTTTCATTCGAGCATTGGTATGGCACCGTTTGAAGCTTTGTATGGTAGGAGATGTCGGACGCCTTTATGTTGGTATGAGTCCGGTGAGAGTGCTGTGGTTGGACCGGAGATTGTTCAACAAACTACGGAAAAGATTAAGATGATTCAGGAGAAGATGAGGATTGCTCAGAGTCGTCAGAAGAGTTATCACGAAAAGAGGAGGAAGTCACTTGAGTTTCAAGAGGGAGATCATGTGTTTCTTCGTGTTACTCCGATAACTAGGGTTGGTCGAGCTTTGAAGTCGAAGAAGTTGACACCTCGATTTATTGGTCCTTATCAGATTTTGGAGAGGATAGGGGAGGTAGCCTATCGTATCGCTTTACCGCCGTCACTTCCGAATTTGCATGAGGTTTTTCATGTGTCTCAGTTGAGGAGATACATTCCTGATCCGTCGCATGTAGTCCAAGTAGATGATGTACAGGTGAGAGATAACCTGACTGTTGAAACATCACCTATGAGGATCGAGGATCGAGAGTTGAAGCAGTTGCGGGGTAAAGAGATTGCTTTGGTAAAGGTAGCTTGGGGAGGACCAGCAGGTGGCAATGTGACTTGGGAACTTGAGAGTCAGATGAAGGAGTCTTATCCAGAGTTATTCGCTTGAGGTATGTTTTCGAGGACGAAAACTCTTTTAGTGGGGGAGAGTTGTAACACCCCGATAAAATATGATAATTATTTAATTTAAGTTAATAGTATATTTATTAATTTAATTAAATAATTGGATTATTATTGGAATTATTATTAGTATTGGAATAAAATAAATTGGAATTGGAATTGGAATATATATATAAAGAGTTCCATTTGGTAAAGAGAGTTTTTCACGTGAAAACTAGAGAAGCGACAGAAAGTGAGAAAAGGGCAAAGAGGAAGAGCAAGAGAACGAAGGTTGGAGAAGAGAAAAGCTTGAAGCTAAGGGATTGCCGGATTAACTCAGGTAAGGGGGGTTTATCGTCGTTTAATGGGTATTATGGGTTAACATGTAATGGGTAGTGATAAACCAATTGAATCAACCCTAATTGGAATGATGAATGTTGAAATTGAGATGAATAAGTTGTGTTAAAACTGTAATTGAATCTATAATTGGATGCGTCGTGATTTTCCGAACGTGTAGCTTTTTACGGAATTGGAATCGGAGGTCCGGAAGTCCTCCAACGGCGGAAAATGCGGAGAATTCTGCATTCTGCTTCGTGTTAGCGCAGGAACAGCTTTCTGTCTTGCGTTAACCGGTTAACCCTGGGTGTTAACCGGTTAACACTGTTATGAATTGTGAAATATTGTTGTTTGTCTTGCGTTAACCGGTTAACCCAGGGTGTTAACCGGTTAACACTGTTAAAATGTGCCAGGAAGCGTGTTCTGTTTGCGTTAACCGGTTAACCCAGGGCGTTAACCGGTTAACACTGTTTGAAAGATGAAAAAATAATATTTAAATATTGTGTACATATTTGATGTTTGGCCTATGTTGGTGTATGATGTAGTAGGGATCATTTCCCGTTGTTTTGAGCAGTATAGGTATTAGTAGAGTGTGCTAATACTGTGATTGATTATGTGGCATGACATGATATGATTATGTGATAAATATGTTGATGATGTATGATTGTATGCATAATGCTGTGAATGTATCTATTATGTATGCAATTGTGAATGGACTGTTTATGGCTTAGAGTGTGAGCATATGTCCATTGTGGATGATTGTGGATGTTTGCATGCTAGGTGATTTAGCGTGCATGGCATAGCCCTTGGGGTGGTAGCTAATTCCCATGGTGAGGAATTAGTGAGTGAGTCACTAGGTCTCAAATGAGTGGGACTAGTGAGCTTGGTAGCCGTATCTGGGTTTGATCGGTGAGGTTGAACTATGTGTTCACGAATAGTCGGTACCGCATGCATGGAGTCTCATTGCATAATGTATGTATGACGTATAATATGAATGGATGTATTCCAATATTATACGTGTGTTTTGTGTTGTGTTGTGTTGAGTATGATTATGAGTTGATGTTGCCGTTGCTGAATGTGTGATATGATTAGGGTGATGAAATGTGTTAATTTACTTAGCATTACATGATATTTTATAATGCTTATTATATCGATTGAGGAACTCACCCTTACAACTATGTTTCAGGTAACGAGCAGTGATTGAGTAGAAGCTAGTGCTTGGAGTCTAGTGTAGTTCCTTAGTGGGTCATGCTCTGATATATGTAACATCGGGACGGGATGTTTTACTTTGTTTTCATTTTGGTTGTTGAACAACTTTACATGTAATGTGTTACATGGTTTGCATGATTGATTAGATCTCTATCCGCTGCGAATTGTGCAATGTTTTATTCTGATTAATAAATGAGCATGACCAGTTATGTTGGTGAATGGTGTGAAGTGTCAGGTGTGACACCCTTAATTGCATATCTACTCTGATTTATATTTTGTTGTTTTAATTAATTATTGGGGTATTTTAGAAGGGTGTTACATCTTATAGATCTCATCATGTAGAGTATGGTGCAATTTGAATCGTGCGTTTTCGTTGATTATTGAGTGAGAAATCTGGAATTGAATGTTTGATATCAAAACTTCTTTCGATCGATCCCGTTGATATAGGAAGAATTAGGCTAGAGCATGTTGATATTGATGATGTACATGATTAGGCGAGTTCATTGATGTATGGTTTGTCCATTTCCGTGCAAATTTGTTCATGTGGATTTTCTGGAATGATGAATGTGATGAACTGGTCAAGAACGCGTTCCCAGCCATTCCTAGATCCATTGCCCGCGTTTCAGTTTTGAATATGGTGTTTCCCGCGTGTGATAGCCAATGGCGCGCTGACACCTCCGTTAATGAAACGGAGCGTTTTGTCCACGCTGCCACATAATTACGAATCTGCCATTGCTTCATTCAAATTCATTTAAATCATTAAATCTTTATTTCATTTTTTCACCAATCTTCAAAAAATCATAATTAAATCATGGATGATCCAAATTGAGTGAGGATTTTTGTATTCATTTCCAAATTTTCTCTAGTTTTTTTTAGGTATGATAGTCAAAGTTGTGCCTGGCTGATTTTTTGACTTTGCCTAATGCCTTTGATCATGTATGCTTTGTGTATATGTTTTGCCATATTGATCATGAAATCTTGATGCCTTATCCAAAATGTGTGAAATTTTACATACATGTTCTTGACTCTTTTCTGGTGATTTTGGTATATAGTTTGCTAATTTTGAGTCCCTGGTTAGAGAGATATGATGTGATCAAGTTGAGTGTGACAATTTGTGTCACATTATGCTATGCCATGTTCTTGAATTTTGTTTCCATGCCTATGCTATGTCATTTGCCCTGGATTTTTGCATATGACTACTTGTGTATGTCTAGTTTCATCATGATTTTTTGTAGGATTTGTTGAGCCATTTCCTATTTGATTGGGATTTTTGTTTGCTGTTTAGCCATTCTTAGGTGTTTCTTGAGTAATCAACTTACATGACTTGTAAAATTCTCATTCCCTATCATATGAAGATGAAATTTGGTGGAGTGTTTCTTAACATGTTTAACTTCATTTTGGCTTTGGTCCCATTCATTTATCATTTGTTTCCACTGTTTTACATTTGCTTGAAGTTGATGCTCCATTTGTGACCTAGTTTGGGTTGATTTTTGCATACCATGACCTCCTGAATTTAATTTCCCTACTTCCACTTGTCCAAATAGAATGAAATTTTGATATGATGCTCATTGAATGTGTTCTGTTTAGGCTTGAATTTTTGTGGAATTTATTGAGCTATTTTGATATGGTTTTGATTGTGATCATTCTGTTTGGTCCTTTGAGGTTCCAATTTGCATGATTTGTGCTATTTTGTTCATGAAATAATGATGATGAATGATATGAACATGAGACCAATTGGATTTGATGCTTGATGATTTAATCTTGATTTTGGATAAGTTTCATGTTCTGTTTTGATGATTTGATTTCATTTTGGCCCTAGTCTTGGACTAGTAGTTTGTGATCTCACTTTTGAGTTGTGTTTCAGGTTAATAGCACAAATGGCCTATGCTTGATGATGTGCCTCCATTGGAGTTGACTTGTGACTTGTATATAGCTAATTTTGACTTTGTTTTGCAGGGTTTGATATTTGAGTTTGAGCCTTAATGGCCTGCACCTTTGTGCATTGGCTTGTGTTTGTCTGTGTATAGCTAACTGTGAACCATTTGCTGTTTGGTTTTGTGATTGGTATACTGATTGTATTTGATTGATTTCAGGTACATTAGTTGCTAAGATTGCTTTGCTTTGCATGATAAGCAATTTGCACTGAGGTATAACATTCTTGTCTCCATGTAGTCTGGAAGACCTGGCTTATTACCTAGCCAGGCACCTGTCTGAAGTCCTCCTTAAGAGGCAATGTTTGTGCTTGTTTATTTTTGTCCCCAAGCAGGTAAAGACCTTTTGTTAAGGCAATTGGCGGATAGAAGAGATATGCAATCTATCTCCCGCTATTCTGTTGAGTCGTCCCTCTGCTCACACCATTGTGTTGACGCATTGAGGACACTAACCCAAGATCTTGTACATTGTACAGTTGTGTCAGAGTCTTAAGTGTAGAAGGGTTCCCACTTTCTGGACCCATACTTCATTGTCTGAAGCTCTCCCTGACCAGGGATAAGAGCTGTGAAGTCTCATCTTCACTCACCTTTCATCTGCTTCACCTTGGCTCTCGATGTCAAGGTTAAGAGCAAAACTCACCCTGTACAGATGGCTTGCTCTTGTAGCCTTACCCTTTGATTGAGCCCCACTTGTGTGTATATAGTGAGTGCTACTTGTGAATGCTTTGTTTGCTGTTTACCTGTGCTGAGTAGGATAGGCTTGCTCCCTGTGCAAGTTAGCTAGAAACCTTGACTTAGGGAAGATTTTGCATGATAACATCTAGGCTCGAGTTGTAGTCTCCCTAGTTGTGTCTCCCTCTGTTATCTGGTTAGGCTAGTCCTGTGTCCCTTCGTAGGGGAACTACGTCGCCCTGACCCTCATACCAGATGAGGTACGTAGGCAGGAGATGAGCTGATCTCTCCGGGCGCCCGTCTTTTTGGTTTGTCTTTGCGTGTGTTAGGAGATGGATGTAAGCCCAGCGATTGGCATTCCGCATCCAGTTGTTTGTTGTGTGCTCGGAGTCCGGTGTAAGTCCATCAAGTGGCATCTGGTTTCTAGTGTGGGTGTGTTTTGTTCGGAAGCTGATGTAAGTCCAGCGATTGGCATTCGGATTCCATGTTTGCCCTTGCCTGTGTTTGTTTGCGTGCGTGTTAGCCGAGCTACGAATGCTCTGATTCTCCTTCGTCCAAAGGAGATACGTATGCATAGGATGCGACATCCTAGCGAGCATGTGTCGTTCCCACAGTCCGAACTACTTTGACTCTGATGCCTATGCTTGATAGGCTAAGTAGGCCCAGGATGCGATATCCTGCCGAGTCAGTCTTGTTTGTTTTCTTGTGTCTCTTTCAGCCAGTGTGTGTGTGTTTATGAGCAGTGTTTTAGCAACCATTTTCCTTCCTTTTGTGCGTGGATCCCGTCGAGTACGACGGATGCGTAGGGGTGCTAATACCTTCCCTTCGCATAACCGACTCCCGATCCCATTCTCTTTGGTTGCGAGACCACGCTTTTTCCAGGTTTACTCTGAGCGTTCCCTTTCCCACTTTTGGGATAAATAACGCACGGTGGCGGCTCTGTTGTTCTTGTTTCCCGCCGGTTTTTCGCGTAATGCGACACCTACGTACCTTTCCATGAAAGGTAAGGATCAAAACGCCGTAGTTCGGCTAAAAGATTTCCAAAATATGAGTGAATTCATTTTAAAACAAAAGCCCTAAGGTCTTTCGTTATCCACGAGAGAAAACTCAACCTTATACAAACAACAAGTCCACCATGTGAGAAATGCTTCAACTTGCTAGTGAGGGGTTAACCCTATAATAGGCAAGGAAGTCTTACAATTCAATCACTAAGGACAAAAGGTGAGATTAACATCAACCAACTAGGATAAATCAAACCTATGGCTAATGTATGAAAACTTATCAAGGATGGACAAAGCCACAAAACAATTAAATGAGTTGGATTAACCAATTAAGATTTATTCACAAAAGATGGTCAAGGTATGATTAGAATTCAATTCAAAGAAGTATTATGAAAATGAAGTTTGGAAAATCAAAGGCCTAAAGCCTAGGTTTCTAATTTGAAGAAGAGATGAAAAATGTTTGCACAATGGTTTTCAAGTTTTGGATTAACATGCAAATGGAGGTTTAAAGAGACAAAAGGATGGGAGGGTGAGGAAGTAAAACTTCTTAGATGTTCACCTCTTCAGATCATCTGTAGATGATTCAAGTGATTCCTTTGGAATAGGGCAACAAGCAATAAGCAAGTGAGCAAAGCAAATGGATACTGGATGCCAATCAATGGACTTATACCAATCTCCTAAAACAAAAAGGGATACCGGATACCAATCAATGGATTTACACCAATCTCCTAAAACAAACATGGATATCAGATGCCAATAAATGGACTTACACCAATCTCCTAAAACAAACATGGATATCAAATGCCAATAAATGGACTTACACCAATCTCCTAAAACAAAGAAGCAATGATACCAGATGCCAATCAATGGACTTACACTAGTCTCCTGCCATATCATGGGAACAAATGCCTATCAATGGTCTTATGCTTGCCTCCTCCATGGTCAGAGCAAAATGCTATAAAGCAAAGTTTATGGAATGATATACAAATGATGATAAATGCACAAAGGCACACTCAAGCAAATATGCACAGATGAGTCAAGTAATCAATCAAACAAGTCAATTAGCACACACTATATACAAGCAATTAGGCTCAAGCAAGGTTAGACTTTACAGTCAACTGGAATAGGGTATGTTGTGCTCTTAACCCTAACATTGAGAGTTAGGGTGAAGCAGATGAAATGGAGATGAGGGTTGTGCCTCATAGCTCTTATCCCTAGCCTGGGAGAGCTTTGAATAATAGAATGTGTGGGAGTTCAGAAAGTTGGAACTCTTCTCCGCAAGTGATTGACTCTATAAGATCTTGGGTTAATATCCACAATGCAACAACATGTTATGTGAGCAAGGGGATGACACACTGAATAGTAGGAGATGGACTACACATCTCTTTTATCTACCAATTGCCTCATAAGAGGACTTTTCCTGCTTGGCACAAAGATAAACAAACACAAGCATTGCCTCTTAAGGAGGACTTCAGACAGGTGCCTGCCCATATAACAGGACAGGTCTTCCAGACTACATGAAGAAGAGAGATTATACCTAAGTGGTTAAGCAACCAAGCAAAAGCAAGTTCAAAGTGAACTTAAAGCAACTAATGTACCTGTGGAAACATCAAACAAATCAGTACAACTATACAGACAAACAACCAACAGTTAATATCAGACAAACAGACAAGGTTCACAATGTGCAAGCCAAAAGTCAAACTCAAATAAGTCAACATCAACCTACAAAATACACAAAGATTAGTAATCAAAGGCAAACATCAATGCTCAAATGATGGAGCATCAACAACCATGGAACTTGGATGTTCAACCTGAAATCAAAGCTCAAATGTGAGAGGCAAACCACTAGGTCAAAGCCTAGGGTCAAAGATGGAGAAAAAATTCAAAACAGAAGCTGAAAATTAACATGAATCAACTTCAAACACATCTTGAAACAATCCAAAAGGTCTAACATCAATATCATATACCAAATCCATTTCATGATCAATTTAAGTTCAAGACAATTTTAAAGCTCAAATATGACCAACCAGAATGAAAAATCTCAATTAAATCAGAAAAGATTCAAATAATTCCCAGAAAATTCATGCTCATTCACAACATCCATAATATGCATCACACAAAAAATCAGGAAAATTGGAATTCATTTGGCAAGGCAAACACATCACATAAGATGAACAAGCAAAGGTGTGACACAAATTGTCACACCTATCTTAACATGATCATAAAACAGCAATGACACATGATAAAAATACCAAATCAACACCATAATTACAAGCAAATTGTCTAGTTTCAACATGTAAAATTTCAGAAGCATTGGTTTAAAAATGAGCATTTCACAAATGATATGGTAAGGCAAGGTACAAAAGGCATACATGTTCACAAACCCTAGCATAAAATAAAATTCAACCAAGCACAATTTATGTAAAAATGATCAAAAAATAATAGACAGGATATGGATCATGATGCAAAAAACCACATATTTTTTGGATGATTATTCAATTTAATATGAATTTTGGAAGATGGAGAAAAAATAAAAATAAAAGATGTAAAGCATGTAATAGAAATGAATGGAGGGAAATAAGAGAAATAGCATGGCATTTGAATTATTGTCTCCGTTGGGAATCGAAGTAGGGACACAATTCAAATATGCAAGTGGCGCCAGAATGAAACTCAGCGTTTCATTAATTGGCTGGCTCTGGTCAATGTAAGTCAACGCGGGCCTGGCCAATAGAAACGCTGCATGGAAAGCCTCATGCGCCAATCACCTTTAAACCCTAGGGAAACAATAGAGAACGGATTTGTGTGGTAAAAATGGATCAAAGCGTGGCCAAAACTTATCATCATCATCTTCATCGCGCACAGGACATGAATAGTAGCAGTTCATCATAATCAAGAACAAAATTCCCAGATTTCCAAAATGAGCATATCAACCTAATTTTATGCATGGATCTTTAAATCAACCTAACTCATCAAAGCGTGGCCAAAACTTATCATCATCATCTTCATCGCGCACAGGACATGAATAGTAGCAGTTCATCATAATCAAGAACAAAATTCCCAGATTTCCAAAATGAGCATATCAACCTAATTTTATGCATGGATCTTTAAATCAACCTAATTTTATGCACGAATCAAGGCATGGCTAAGCATAACTCATCAAGACAAGATCAAATCGAACAAAACTAATTTTATGCATGGATCTTTAAATCAACCTAACTCAGTGAATATTGCATGGAATTCAATGGTTTAAAGCTCAGATTAACCAGCATCACAAGATCTACAATAATAGCATAATGAATTTGAGAAATAAGAGGATCGATTTGGAACCTCTTGAAGAGCAGCTTTGGAATTCGTGTTGATTCAAGCCTTGCAATGCTCCAAACTTCTTCTATAACACTTGTATGGATGATCGGAGGAAGAATTGAGGTTCAACTGTGCACGATCTCTCCAAAATCAAATTTCACCATTGATGCTTCCAAGCTTCGAGCATGCTTCAAACTGCACTGTTTTCTTCGATTCCACGTGCAAACCTACTCAAGAACTCTTCAGGACCAAGGATCAAGCAATGGAATGTGATTTGTTTGAATAAATTGAGAGAAACTTTTGAGAGAAAATTTGAGAATTCTAGATCTAGATCTGAAAAATGTGAGTGTTCTCTCCTGAAAACAGTTAGGGTTTGTGTTATATACCTCTCCCTAATCATGCTTCTAATCATGCTTAGCCAAATGTTAAGTGAATTAGCAAGAATGTGGTGCATATGCAAATTTAGCAATTTCACCTCTATGCATGGTGTGCATGTGAATAGTGCACGAATTTGGATTGAATTTCACTTAAAATTTCATTTTGGAGCTATTGGCAATGATAGAATGTTCAAATAATGCACCAATTTTAAACTTTAAAATTTCCCTCCAAAAATCAAGTGAAATGGTAAATGCTCATATGATGATAATTCATGTCATGTAATGCAAGATTTAGAAACTATAGGTCAAAATGAGAATTTAGCAAAAAGAACCACTTGAATTGGAGTTTTGGTTGAGAAGTTATGCCCATTTGAAGTTCAATGCATCCTTGGCCATGTTTTGATCACATCTCCTTAACCACACATGAGAAATTGATGATCTTGGACTTTTTGGAAATGGGAGAGAAAGATCTACAACTTTCATGTTCAACAAAATTTCATTTGAAGCTTTCTTGATGATATATTTTGAAGTTGAAGTTAGGCTAAAACCTTTCCATTTTTTGCAAATTTGAATTATATGTCACTTTCTATTTTTGGAATGTTTTGACCTGACTTTATTTTCTTCAATGTTGATGTTTGAAATGTCAAATGAGACTTGTTTGAACATGAATCAAGTATTTCTAATCACTTCCCACCTCCAAATCCAACAGTTGACTTGGCAGTTGACTTTCTAGGCCTTCAGTTGACCTGGCAGTGTTTTGATGAAATTCAAGCCTCTACCACTTGGGATTTTGATTCAAAATGATATCATAGCTCATACGAACTCTTGATAATGACTGTGGGGTCCAAATTCTCAAGAATGGCCACCATCTATAGCTCAATGATTGCCTTTAACTGCTTTGACTGTTGATTGCTTCATCTGCAATACAAAGGTTAGATGACATATTTTTGTACTTTTGGTTAGTGATATAAAGAAAAAGCAATGATATACAAGTGCAAAACATGCTTGGTGATCAAGAACCACTCTCAAAAGATGACCCACCCATAGGGAAGGAGGAAAAGTGCACAATGATCCTTGAGGCAATGAGATGATATGATGCCATGAGGGATCTTAGGGACAAAATTGGGGTCTTACAGATGCCCCTATTTAAGGTCATTCTAGCCGGAGAAGTGAAGTTTAGAAATCTTCATCTCGACGCGGTAGAATGGGCTTAAATAACAGTAATGAGACAAATTTGGTCCCTAAGAGACCTCATGATGCAAATGTATGCATGCAAAAGAAACAAACTCTGTGGGGATATGGGTCCACAAAGAAGAAAAGACGATCCATCGGAGTAATACACTCACCAGGAACAGAGACTCTAACAGGACTCTTATGGGGATAAGGAAAAGGAAGAAGAATGCGTGAGCAGGACACGACTCTGAATTAGGGTAAAACTGACGCTGCGTGAACAGGACATGATTGGACTGGAAACCTCACTAGGGAGTGAAGGACTCAAACAGGGAAAAGAAGAACTCCAAAGGAAAACACATCCATTGGAAAGACTCAAGCTGACTCAAACTATCCACAAAGGATACTTCGGATGAAAATCCGGACTCGGACTGGGGAAAAGATTCACACAGAACCTCCCTGCCGGGGAAAACATGCATATATTGGGGAACACGCCAATACAGCACAAGGGTAAAATCACCACAAGAAACTCCACTGGAGAAGGTCTAACAAAAAGACTCTCCTGGAGAAGCAACAAAGAATGAGGTGTTACCGGTATAAGGGTAACAAACTCAGGAAGAATGAATATCTAAGACCGGTATAAGGGTGAGAGATATCTATCAACCAAACATCTGAGAAAGTCCTGAAAAAGGTACATCAACTCAGGAAAATCTGACTCCACAGGGGACCAAGGTCATAATAGGGAGCAGAAAGGAAGGAACACCAAGGATACCGGTTACAGGGTATATAATAGGTGACCGACCAAAGCGTGAATTGGTATATATGCCAAAACACTCATCATCCGAATGGAGGGCTTGAAAAAGCAAATCGACTTACAGGATGGACATTCGAATCCACAACGGGAAAACGAATCTTACTCAACTGGGGAAACAAACCCAAAGAGCACATGAGATATAATATCCATTACCGTCAGAACGTGGATAGTATACTCGCATGAGATATATTATCTATTACCGTCAGAACGTAGATAATACACTCGCATGGAAGGAAACACCAGGGATACCGGTTACTGGGTATATAATAGGTGACCTACCGAAAACGTGAGTTGGTATATATGCCAAAACACTCATCATCCAAAACACAAACTTGTTAAAGGATGGATATTCGATTCTACAAAGAATACGAATCTTACTCCGCTGGGGAAAATCAACAAAGGATTCCAACCAAAGAGTGCATGAGATATATTATTCATTACCGTCAGAACGTGAATAATACACTCGAAAAGGAAGAGACACCAGAGATACCGGTTACTGGGTATATAATAGGTGACCAACCAAAAAAGAAGAGAAACAATCGTTACCAACAACAACAGGGTAAACGAAAGATAACTCACAGGGGATAAATTGCAAGCATGCGACAATTATCCAAGAAACACACAAATATTTGATTCCTCAAAGGAATACGAATCTTACTCGACTAGGGTTGCACAACAGGCTTCGACTGAAGAGTGCATGAGATATATTATCCATTACCGTCAGAACGTGGATAACATACTCGCATGGAAGATTATCCACAAACGGTTACTGGGTTAATAAAGGATAAATCGACCGAAAAGAAAGGCATTGGGATACCAAAACTAGGTATATAAAGATGACCGATCAAAGGGAGCAACAATCATTACCAAGCAAAAGGGTAAATGAAAGACGACCCGCTGGGGATGAATTGCAAGCATCCGGCAATTATCCACAAGACTTGTTGGGGATACAATTGCTAGCAAACGACAATTACCCAGAAGCACGGAGGGAATATCAACATCGAATATCGGATGAAGATAACCACAAAGAGTAACCATCATCGGTTAGGATGAATCAATAAGGTTATCTCTGCAAAGGGGAGAAATTAGGGTTTACGACTACCGAATACGGGGTAGAAAACCAAAGACTCAACTGGGGATAGGGTGAATGACTGCCAAATACTGAGCAATTATTCAACTTATTCCACAGGGAGACACAGACTCCATTGGGGATAAAACCACAACAACATAGGATTTACAACTACCGAATACTGGGTAGAAAACCACAAAATCCACCGTCAACCAGAATGAACCACAAAGGTTACCTCTGCTAGGGGAAAGGAGATAGGACTTACAACTACCGAATACTGGGTAGTGGCCGACAACTCTGATGAGGATAAACGGATAGGGTTTACATCTACCGAATACGGGATAGAAGACCAACAACTCCGCGTGGGAATGAAAGAACCACAATTCCGCACGGGAAACAAAATTAGGGTTTATAACAAACCACAAACTGCTGAAGAGCAGAAAAACTAGGATTTACGACTACCGCCTACTGGGTAGAAGACCATCGACTCTTGCTGAGGAATAAAAGGTATATAACCACAAATTCCGCCAAGAAGAGGGAACATAGGACTTACAACTACCGGTATAAGGGTAGAGGCCCAAAAGATTCCGCTGGGGGATAAAAAGAATTTTTGCCGGTTACTGGGCAATTCATTCATTTATTCCACAGGGAAGCACAAGAAACAGTTTAAAAAGGCCAATTCAGGACTAAACCGAAAAGGCAAACTGAATCAAAACTCGTCCTAAAGAGGATATAACTCAATAGGAAGATCCATCCCAATATATGTGTTGGGAGGAAACGGGAGAAACCGTCATCCACGAGGATATATCTCAGTGGGGAATTGCAAAAGGAAAGACAGACACTTTCTGCTTATGGGGCTGACTCTATATGGAGAGATTACAACACCCGACATCTGCTTGGAAAAGATCTATTGGAGAGATCTATATTACCATTAGCAGGGAACAACAAACAAAAGATATATGGCAAAAAAATGCAATTATGAATATCTGAATGTTTATGATTATGCATGAATATGTGTAATTTGTGTTTGATGAATGCTGACAAAACATACATATCTAACACAAACAGGGTTCAGGAATCAAATGCCCGGTACTACACTTCCAGGGGAAACCAACTGGAAAGCCAATCTGCTGGAGATCTTCATGCTAAAAGCAAAGATCTGCGGGGAGGCAAAAGATCAGAGGATATCAGGCAATCACAAAATCTCTGAGTGATGGATCAACAATCAACCCAACTGGTGAACAGAAAGTCACAACAGGCAACAACGGCCACCAAGACAAATCTGTTGGGGACATGGAGAAATCCCGAGGTATCTGCAGGGAGATTCTCAATATCAACTGGGAAACAAAAGTTCACTTCACAAGCAAGAACTGCCACGAAAGCAACTCCAAATAACTCCGTTGGGGAACAACCCACAAAGGGAGAACAAATCATCCATGTAGAATCTAACTGCACAAGCAACTCTACTGGGAATAATGTCAGCCACTCCATTAGGGATAAACCCACTGAGGGAAAATAGATCACATAAAAGTAGATTCTGCAATAAGCCACTCTACTAGGGATCAAAGCATCAGGAAATCAACCACATCTCTGGATGATAGATCACCAACCGACCCTACTGGGGAAAACAACTCCGGCGGGGATCCTGACTCTGTTGGGAATACCAACTCTGGCGGGGACTCTGCAAGGAAAGCACAAAACTTCTGCAGGAAACTTCTCAGATATAATCCAGCATACCACAAATCTACTGATGGCTCCACTGGGGAATCCACTGGGGATGAGGAGGAGAGCTAGGGATCAACCACCAAATGCTGAACCTTCCAAAAATAAACCAACAAATGCTGAGGAGGAAATAATCACTGCTCTGCTGAAGGGCTAAGCGCTCTGATGGGGAGATATAACACAAATGCAGTATATCATATCAACAACTCTGCCAGCGACTGTGCTGAGGAAAGTGATGAAATACCGGGATGTCAACCCACCAACCACTGAATCTTCCAAAAGAAAGCACCCATGCTGAGGAAAGAACATATTATTGGAGAGGATCATGAAGTCCTTACAAACACTCTGCTTGGGGAACAACCCCAACAAAAGCTCTGCTTGAAGAACAACCCCATCAACAAAATTTGGAGAAAAAGGATACAACCATGCCAGGAATATGAACAAATGTCTTACCTGTTTGGAAATCATGCCACCCTTGGGAGAGCACTGAGAAATTCTTAAGTATCCTTTCATCATAGTGAACGTTCACTTTGTTTAAAACAACAATTTGAAAAATTTATTTGTTTAAAACAATGACATTTTATCAATTAAAACATGCAAAACATTTGTTGAATTGAAACGAATAAGAGTGCAAATAATTGGATAAAAGCTCAAATTGATTTGATGGAATGGTAGCCTGCAAATGGCAAGACTCCATAGATCTGTACAAATTTGAAATCAGTGATATATATTGGAAGAGGGCTACATTGAACATAATGATCCTTTCTCTACCAATTTGAATCTCGATGTATTCGAAGCTTCAGTTGACGACGAATCGAGAATCTCTGACGAAAAGACAGTTGCGGAACAGAAAGTCTTGTCAGGATGCAGTTACTTGCCAAATCCCTAATTTTTGCCTAGATTGCCCCAGGGTGAGGTACTCAATCTAGCGGGATACAAATACTCTTTTTTTTTTCATGTCTCTAATTTTTGCCTGGATAGCCCTTTCGGGTTTTCCACCGAGACACTCATTTTTGCCTAAGCCGCCCTTTCGGGTTTTCAACTTAGCGAGTGAAATCCTCCCCATCCATTGTTGTAAGCATCAAAGCACCGCCTGAAAAGGCTCTCTTAACAACATATGGACCTTCATAGTTTGGAGTCCACTTGCCCCTGGAATCGGGCGCGAAAGACAAGACTTTCTTGAGCACGAGGTCACCTTCTCGGAACACACGAGGCTTGACCTTCTTATCGAATGCTTTCTTCATTCTTTGTTGATATAACTGACCATGACACATGGTAGTCAATCGCTTCTCTTCAATCAAATTCAGTTGGTCGTAACGACTCTGAATCCATTCAGCATCAGTCAACTTGGCTTCCATCAAGACTCTCATTGATGGGATCTCCACCTCTACTGGGAGCACAGCCTCCATGCCGTAAACAAGAGAAAAAGGGGTTGCCCCTGTTGAAGTGCGGACAGATGTACGATAACCATGCAAAGCAAATGGCAGCATCTCATGCCAATCTTTGTACGTAACTGTCATCTTCTGGATAATCTTCTTGATATTCTTGTTAGCAGCTTCAACAACCCCATTCATCTTAGGTCTGTAAGGAGAGGAAGTATGGTGTGCAATCTTGAATTCAGCGCACAACTCTTCCATCATCTTATTATTCAGATTAGATCCATTATCAGTAATGATCTTATCTGGCACACCCTAACGGCAAATCAGTTGATTCTTGATAAACTTCACGACCACCTGCCTGGTCACATTTGCATATGATGCGGCCTCAACCCATTTGGTGAAGTAGTCAATTGCTACGAGAATAAACCTGCGTCCATTGGACGCTTTCGGTTCAATCATGCCGATCATGTCGATTCCCCACATAGAGAAAGGCCATGGTGATGAAATCACATTCAGAAGTGTCGGAGGAATATGAATCTTATCCGCATAAATCTAACACTTATGGCAATTCTTCACATATCTGCAGCAGTCAGACTTCATTGTCAACCAATAGTAGCCTGCTCTCAACATCTTTCTAGCCATGGCATGTTCATTGGAATGAGTACCAAATGAACCCTCATGGACCTCAATCATTAACAGGTTTGCTTCGTGTCTATCCACGCATCTGAGCAAAACCATGTCAAAATTTCTCTTATAAAGCACTTCACCACTGAGGTAGAAGCTGCCTGACAACCTTCTCAATGTCTTCCTATCTTTCACAAATATCCCAGGCGGGTAGACCTGGTTCTGGAGGAAATTCTTGATATCAAAATACCAAGTCTTGTCATCATTCACTTCTTCAACTGCAAATACGTGAGCTGGTGTATCCAAGCGCATCACGGCAATATTGGGAACTTCATTCCAATATTTGACCACAATCATTGAAGCAAGCGTAGCGAGAGCATCTGCCATCCGATTATCCTCTTGAGGAATATGATGAAAGTCAACTTCAGTAAAGAACGTTGAAATCCTCCTCGCGTAATCTCTGTACGGAATGAGACCTGGCTGATTCATCTCCCATTCACCCTTGATCTGATTAACAACCAGGGCCGAATCACCATACACATCAAGATGTTTAATTCTCAAATCAATACATTCTTCCAGTCCCATAATACAGGCCTCATACTCAGCCATATTATTCGTGCATTTGAAAGTTAGCCTTGCTGTAAACGGAATATGTGTGCCATGAGGAGTAATGATTACTGCCCCAATTCCATTTCCATACTGATTCACAGCGCCATCGAACACCATCGTCCATCTGGAACCAGGTTCCGGACCTTCATCAAGTGTAGGCTCATCAAAATCTTTCATTTTCAAATACAGAATCTCCTCATCTGGGAAGTCGTACTGAACAGACTGATGATCTTCAATCGGCTGGTGCGCTAAATGGTCAGCCAGGATACTACCTTTAATAGCTTTCTGAGCTCGATACTCGATATCATACTCAGACAACAACATCTGCCAACAGGCAATCCTCCCAGTTAAAGCAGGCTTCTCGAAAATATACTTGATTGGATCCATTCTGGATATCAACCAAGTTGTATGATTTATCATGTACTGGCGCAAACGCTTAGCAGCCCAAGCCAAAGCACAGCACGTCTTCTCAAGCATTGAGTATCGAGACTCACAATTAGTAAACTTCTTACTGAGGTAATAGATGGCAAATTCTTTCTTCCCTGATTCATCTTGTTGACCGAGTACACAACCCATCGAGTCTTCAAGAACAGTCAGATACATGATCAGAGGTCTTCCTTCTACAGGCGGAGACAAGATCGGAGGTTCGGACAGGTACTCTTTGATACTGTCAAAAGCTTTCTGGCAATCCTCGGTCCAATCATGAGATTGATCTTTCCGGAGGAGCTTGAATATCGGCGCACATGTGGCAGTCATGTGGGATATAAATCTGGAAATATAGTTCAAGCGGCCAAGAAAACGTCGGACTTGCTTCTCAGTTTTGGGTGTAGGCATCTCTTGTATTGCTTTGACCTTTACAAGATCAACTTCAATACCTCTCCCGCTGACAACAAAACCCAACAACTTGCCAGAACGGACTCCAAATGTACATTTGTTCGGATTCAGACGAAGTCTGAACTTCCTCAAACGCTGAAAAAGCTTCAACAAATGCTCAACATGTTCAACTTCCGTTCGGGACTTAGCAATCATATCATCAACATAGACCTCTATCTCCTTGTGCATCATATCATGAAACAAGGTAGTCATAGCACGTTGATACGTGGCTCCGGCGTTCTTCAGACCGAAGGGCATCACTCGATAACAGAATGTTTCCCAAGGTGTGATGAATGTTGTCTTCTCCATATCTTCGGGTGCCATCTTGATTTGATTATATCCAGAAAATCCGTCCATAAAGGAAAAGACTTTGAATTTAGCTGTATTGTCTACCAACATATCAATGTGTGGCAGAGGGAAATCATCTTTAGGACTAGCCTTATTCAAATCTCTGTAATCAACACACATACGGACTTTTCCGTCTTTCTTAGGCACAGGCACAATATTGGCCACCCATTGAAGATATGTAGAAGTCACCAGAAACCCCGCATTAATTTGCTTCTGAACTTCCTCTTTGATCTTCACTGCCATATCTGGATGAGTTCTTCTGAGCTTCTGCTTCACAGGCACGCACTCAGGCTTCAAAGGCAGGAAATGTTGCACAATATCTGTATATATACCCGGCATGTCTTCATATGACCAAGCAAAGATATCGGAATATTCTCATAGCAAACTGATCAACCTCTTCTTGACAGACTCTTCAAGAAGTGCCCCAATCTTCACCATACGAACTCAATCTTCAGACCCCAAGTTGATTGTTTCCAGATCTTCGAGGTGCGGCTGAATGATCTTCTTCTCGTGCTCAAGGAGACGGGTAATCTCATCAGGAATCCCTTCAACATCATCTTCCTCTGCCTCGAATACAGGGAATTCAAAATTGGGAGATGGCGTTGGATCATTATGTTCAATGGGTTTTAGAATCAACCTGCATAATGATTTTGGTTAATAAAAAACTTCAGAATTTAAACAAGCAAACCATTATGCAGATGAAAAGATTGCTTTTATTCTTGTTTTTAGGGTTTTTTGTGATCACCGATTTCATGCAAAAGCAAAAAGTGAAAACAAATGGAAAAACAAATGTTTAGCAATGCATTAATTGGATGAAATATCATTGTATAAATGCTTTGCCAACAATATCATCACTTCTCCTTTTGGCATGGGAGAAGGGTTTTGAAAAAAGTGAACAAATTACGCTGACTTATGAATGACCGTAGGAACATCCACAGCGACCCAATAATGGCAGACACCACCAGGTATGATGAAGTTGCTCAAATCCTCTGCGTCCTCTTCCAGAATAGCAGCAGCTTCCTCAGCTTTATCAGCATGGATGAAACCTCCACTCTTGAACAGCCCTTGCTCGTTGAATGCCCCAGAAGAATAGCCAATGCCAGCCCGGGTTTTATTGTCTTCAAGCTCAATCATCTTCCCTAACCCAGCAACTGCACCACATTCAATGGCCAGTTTTGCATCACGGTAGGAAGCAAATGAAGGAGACTTCTTCTCAATCGGCTCAGCTATAGACAAAGCTTTAAAGGGAGTTCCAACTTCATCCTCAGCATCAATATATGAGAAAGAAGACAAGTGGCTAACCAGGAGAGCCTTTTCTCCCCCCACCACAACAAGTTTCTTATTCTTAACAAATTTCAGCTTTTGGTGTAGGATGGATGTCACGGCGCCAGCCTCGTGAATCCATGGTCTACCAAGGAGACAACTATAAGATGGGTGGATATCCATAACCTGAAAGGTAACTTGGAAATCACTTGGTCCAATCTTGATTGGGAGATCAACTTCCCCAATCACGGTCTTACGCGACGCATCAAAAGCTTTCACAACAACACCACTCTGCCTCATAGGAGGCCCCTGATATGACAATCTCGAAAGAGTGGTCTTTGGCAATACATTCAAAGATGACCCAGTGCCCACCAACACGTTGGACATGGCATCGGTCTTGCAATTCATAGAAATATGTAGATCCATGTTGTGGTCTCTTCCCTCCTCAGGGAGATCAGCGTCACAGAAACTCAAAGTGTTGCAAGCAGTAATGTTTGCAACTATACTGTCAAACTGCTCAATTGTGACGTCATGATCAACATAAGCCAGGTCCAAAACTTTCTGCAGAGCCTCCCTGTGGGGTTCTGAATTCAGCAGCAAAGATAACACGGAGATCTTGGACGGCGTTTGTAGAAGCTTGTCTACAACGTTGTACTCACTCTTCTTGATGAGCCTCAGCATCTCATCACATTCTTCATTCACAATGCCACTCGGGCCAACAGAAGAAGCAGGAGTCTTTTGTACAGAGGAGGGTTTGGCAACAAGTGCCGGATTCTGAACATTCACCGCAGTCCCAACCGGACGCTCAACAGAATCAGAAACAACAGTTCTAGCTTGAGGCTTCGGCGCTGAAAACACACGACCACTACGGGTCAACCCACTCACATCAGCAATATTAACAACGGAAGTTGAAGGCAACGACACTTCTTTCCCATCTTCCACAGCAACGAGATTATATCGAAAGGGAATAGCTTTATCCGAAGAATAAGGCACAGGGCCTGCAGGCTTGATTACAAGAGAAGGAGAGACCTTCGGCTTGCTACCATCATAACGGATGACAACAGGCTCGGGAAACTTGAACACAGGAGAAATCACATTTACTTCTGGTTCGTCTTCATCAACATTCCGATTCTGCAGAATCTCAATGGTACCTTCATCCAACAGCTCTTGGAGCTCTCTTCGCACTTGGCGACAACCCAATCTATTAACATAATAGATGCGGCATCGGTCATGGTCGTGCTCCATATGACTGTACTGACACAGAAGACGATGCAACTCGACCAATGACTGTCGAATATGGCTCACATATTTGACTTTATACTTGCCAGGGCAACCCTGGACCATGTTAACTGACTTCCCATGCTCGAGCAATGGGTTCTTCGTAACATTCGGGCCTGAGTCCTCAAAGCTCAGAATGCCGCATCGCATAAGGTCTTGAACCTTGGTTTTCAACGGATAGCAATTCTCAATATTGTGACCCGGAGCACCGGAATGATACACACAATGTTGATCTGGCTTGTACCACCCTTGGGGGTTAGCAGGCACAGCCGGAGGCTCTCTGGGGGTAACCAGTTTCCTCTCCAATAAGGAAGGATATAACTCAGCATATGACATAGGAATGGGATCGAAACTGATCTTCTTCCTATCATAATTCAGATTGGCTTGATTACTGGTGCTGCCACGAGGCTGGTAAGCCTATTGATGTGGACGATGTTGCTGTTGATACTGAGGTTGTTGCTGATGCTGATGTTGTTGATGCTGATAATTGTCCCTGAAGACAGGTGCTACACTAGCCACTTGGTGCTGATGACGCACTGGCTTCCTCTTATCAGAGGGTCTTCTAGGTTTAGCATGGGATTGCATAGCATGTGCCTCCCCATCTTTCTTCTTAAACGCCCCATATCGTTTAGAAGAGCTCTCATCTTTAGATAACCGTCCTTCATGGACACCTTCCTCCAAACGCATCCCCATGTTCACCATCTCGGTGAAATCAGAGGGAGCACTCGCGACCATCCGCTCATAATAAAATGAACTAAGAGTCTTCAGAAAGATCTTAGTCATCTCCTTCTCTTCCAGCGGAGGAGTGATTTGAGCTGCTAACTCTCGCCACCTCTGGGCGTACTCCTTAAATGTCTCTTTATCCTTCTGGGACATGGCTCTGAGTTGATCACGGTCAGGCGCCATATCAACATCATATTTGTACCGCTTGACGAAGGCTTCGCCAAGATCATTGAAGGATCGGATGTTTGCGCTATCAAGGCTCATATACCAACGAAGAGCCGCACCGGACAAACTATCCTGATAATAATGAATCAGAAGTTGATCATTATCAGTCTGAGTAGACATTTTTCTAGAATACATAACCAGGTGAGCGAGAGGGCAGGTGTTCCCCTTATATTTCTCAAAGTCAGGGACTTTGAATTTGACCGGAATCTTCACACCGGGAACCAGGCAGAGTTCAACAGTAGACTTGCCGAACATATCTTTCCCTCGGAGGGTCTTCAATTCCTTACGGAGCTCGAGGAATTGGTCATTCATCGCATCCATCTTTTCATTAACATTTGGGCCCTCAGACGGCTCAGAATGATAGATGGTGTCGTCTACCCTTGGAGTGGTATGCACGACAGGAGGAGGCATAGCAAGGACCAGGCTAGATGCCGGCATAGAAGCAAAAGGTAGGAGCTGGAATATCTGGCATGAAACCAGGAGGCATACCCCACGGAAACCCGGCTGGCATGGCATTCGGAATGAAATGAGCACTGGCAGCTCGCACAGTTGAAGACACAACCTCTGATATAACAGTCCTCTGGGGAGGAGTTGCAGGAGGTGGAGATGGTTGATTCTGGGCAGCCAAAAATTGCTCCATCAGAGCGGTGAGCCTGGCGACTTCATCCTTCAGCTCTCTGTTCTCTTGTTCCAATTGATCCATCACTCTTGCAGAATTGGCTCTGGTATAGTACCGATGAGTCAGCTTGTCTTCAAAATAAATGAAGAGCACAGAGTTAGGCCACAGACAAGAAGACCAGAACAACACCTGTTTATGCAAAATGATGCATGTAATGCTTGTGCATATGCTTTGTTTTTATTTCAAGGAACTTTTAGGGTATTATTTGCAAATTTTGAAATTTAAGCATTTAATAGCATATGGAAAATATCTCATCAAATATATATTCGAGACAAAGAAGTACAACATTTTTTATTATTACAAGGGAAAAGGAAAATATCATCCTATGGATCCCTAGAAGCTCGAGATGCTGGAAGACGAGATACACAAAGCTTCTTAATCTCTCTCTCATAGGCCGCTTCCATATCCTCTTTCTCCTTCGCAAGTCGATCATACTTCCTCTTCCAGAATTTGGAAGACTGAGGAAGCAGAGAAGTCCAGGTATCATTAGGATCATCTATCACCTGATGCTCGAGGAATTCAATCAGAGCATCCTTCTCCTTGATCTGTTGAAGCAACTCTTCTCTTTCACGAATCCAAGCACGTGAAAGGTCTTCGTCTCTCAACTCCTCTACGCCTTGGTTAGGGAGGGTTGAAGGCCCAGCCACAACCAACGGTGTAGGTCTCGGATAATCATACGGCATAAGATACTCAGAAGCTCTCTGCCTGACCCAAGAAGTATATGGCTCCAAAGCAATGCAGTTCTTCGGACCCAACTTGTTTCTACCCTTCTTGTGAATCTTGCGCCAAGCGCGGACCATCCTGGCTTTCAGGCCTTGGGGATCTTTACCCTCCTGAAAGAATACACCTTCTAACAGAATGTTATGAGGTTTATCCTTTAGGGGGAACCCAAGCTGACGACGTGCTATGATAGGATTGTAGCTGATCCCACCACATGTACCAAGAAGAGGCACATTAGGGAATTCACCACAATAATCAATGATCTGAACAATATCATACACGCGATCATACCAAGAGATATCATCATTAGTGAGAGACATGAGTTTCGTAGACCACCGTAGACATCCCTTGTTCTCCTTGAAAGCGACCGTCTGCGGTAAGTGAGAAATAAACCACTTATACAACAGAGGCAAACAGCATACAATAACTCCTCCACCCTTTGCATTCCTCAGGTGCAAAGAGAAATAGGTATCGCCCAACAGAGTCGGAACGGGATTAAGAACAGAAAAGATCCTAATAGCGTTCACATCCACAAATTTGTCGATGTTCGGGAATAATACCAAACCATAGATAAGCAGCACAAATAAATCCTCAAAGGCATTCTCACTCATGGCCTTCCCATAAACGGTAGCTTGAGCGACGAGGAAATCAGAAGGAAGACCCTGAATTCCACCTTTGGTAGTCATATGCGCCTCAATAAGGGATTCATCTATGTGCAACAAGTCTGCGATCTCTCGAGAAGTCGGAATACTCTCTAAGCCACTGAACGGCACCTGATCCAGAATAGGAATACCCACAAGATGAGCATATTCCTCGAGCGTAGGCAACAGCTGAAAGTCTGGAAAAGAGAAGCAGTGATATAGAGGATCATAAAACTGCGCCAAAGTACTCATCAACCCTTCGTCAACCTGAGTAGTCAACAGAGGCAGAAGCTTCCCATAACGAGCTTTGAAACCCAAGGGATCTAGTACATAAGATGTCAGATTCCTTAACTCTTTCACATCGGGCTGTCTAAAGCTGTACTTCTTTGTATGCCTTTTTGGTCTTTCCATGTCTGAAAATTTTGCAAATAAACCCTTTAAGTTCCTTGAAAATTTTCTCATTTTTCTGATGACATGAATGCAGATGAATGCATGAATGCATGAATGCACCAATCACACTCAAGGATCAAGCAAGTCACACCAGACAAAGGTCATGGGAAAGCCCATAGTATCCTTAATATCAATCATCCATTTTGGTGGATTCTGGTTTTCACCTTATCGACACCCAAATTCCATTGATATTAACAATACATGAACCGGCTCAATCACCCTTAATATCAATCATCCATTTTGGTGGATTATGGTTTACACCTTATCGATACCCAAGTTCCATTGATATTAAGGTTGTCTGAACGACTCAACCATGAATCACGGGTTTGTTAAGAACCACCCAAAGGGAGTGTACTAGGGTTTAAACCTGCCGAACATGTTCTACCAGAGGTTCCCATAGTCATCATCCCATCTTTCGAATATTATCGGAGGAACGAATACTCGTATTCCAAAAATATTCTCAAGAGAGACTCTTATGAGTGTAGTATCGCGTAACAATCGCATCAGATCTTACATCTGAACGACCTCCGCACTACGTCCTAAAAATAGGCCAAGATGGGCTTGGTAAACTAAGGTCCTTGGCTTCTAAGGCACATGATTGAAAGAATAATGCCTAACCACAAATAACTTGTGTGACATTATTAATCCAACATGACCTCCACCAAGTGAATGGACTCGCAAGTCAACTTGTTAAGGAATACTCCACACAAGTCGACAAGACTACGCCATTCTCCTATCCTAAGGTGCACTCGAGTTCGGGTATAGAACTCATCTCACAGAGATCACCAAGCAAACAGCAATTGTATATCAAGCAATTCAATCATTACAATCAATACTGTAATCCCAAATTGTACAAAAATATGTCAAATAACAAATAAACAATATCATACAACAAGGGTGAAAAGTAGGCAAAACCACCAAGGAAAACTTCCCCAGCATAGTCGCCACTTTTCTGTAGCGGTGTATTCGTCACTTTATGATTTATTGATTAAACCAAAAGCAAAGTATACAAAGAATCGAGTCGCCACCGCACTTTTATTTATCCAAAGGAATGGCTAAAAAGCGAACAAAAGCCTAAGAAGTTTTACACATAGAAAACCAATGAAAAGATCAGAGATCGGGGTAAGGGGTTAATTACGCAATGGGAAGGTGTTAGGCACCCAAAACGTCCTAGGTACTCCTAGGGAGCCCTTTTCACACTTGTTGTACGAAATGTTATTTGTTTATGAAATATTTATTGTGCAAACATGGATTGAAAGGATGAGGAAAGAATATACAATTTTATTATTTTTGTGTTTGAACGGATGAACCCGTTGCCTACGTACCTTTCCATGAAAGGTAAGGATCAAAACGCCGTAGTTCGGCTAAAAGATTTCCAAAATATGAGTGAATTCATTTTAAAACAAAAGCCCTAAGGTCTTTCGTTATCCACGGGAGAAAACTCAACCTTATACAAACAACAAGTCCACCATGTGAGAAAAGCTTCAACTTGCTAAGGAGGGGTTAACCCTATAATAAGCAAGGAAGTCTTACAATTCAATCACTAAGGACAAAAGGTGAGATTAACATCAACCAACTAGGATAAATCAAACCTATGGCTAATGTATGAAAACTTATGAAGGATGGACAAAGCCACAAAATAATTGAATGAGTTGGATTAACCAATTAAGATTTATTCACAAAAGATGGTCAAGGTATGATTAGAATTCAATTCAAAGAAGTATTATGAAAATGAAGTTTGGAAAATCAAAGGCCTAAAGCATAGGTTTCTAATTTGAAGAAGAGATGAAAAATGTTTGCACAATGGTTTTCAAGTTTTGGATTAACATGCAAATGGAGGTTTAAAGAGACAAAAGGATGGGAGGGTGAGGAAGTAAAACTTCTTAGATGTTCAGCTCTTCAGATCATATGTAGATGATTCAAGTGATTCCTTTGGAATAGGGCAACATGCAATAAGCACGTGAGCAAAGCAAATGGATACCGGATGCCAATCAATGGACTTATACCAATCTCCTAAAACAAACATGGATACCGGATACCAATCAACGGATTTACACCAATCTCCTAAAACAAACATGGATATCAGATGCCAATAAATAGACTTACACCAATCTCCTAAAACAAACATGGATATCAGATGCCAATAAATGGACTTACACCAATCTCCTAAAACAAAGAAGCAATGATACCAGATGCCAATCAATGGACTTACACTAGTCTCCTGCCATATCATGGGAACAAATGCCAATCAATGGTCTTATGCTTGCCTCCTCCATGGTCAGAGCAAAATGCTATAAAGCAAAGTTTATGGAATGATATACAAATGATGATAAATGCACAAAGGCACACTCAAGCAAATATGCACAGATGAGCCAAGTAATCAATCAAACAAGTCAATTAGCACACACTATATACAAGCAATTAGGCTCAAGCAAGGTTAGACTTTACAGTCAACTGGAATAGGGTATGTTGTGCTCTTAACCCTAACATTGAGAGTTAGGGTGAAGCAGATGAAATGGAGATGAGGGGTGTGCCTCATAGCTCTTATCCCTGGCCTGGGAGAGCTTTGAATAATAGAATGTGTGGGAGTTCAGAAAGTTGGAACTCTTCTCCACAAGTGATTGACTCTATAAGATCTTGGGTTAATATCCACAATGCTTAAACATGTTATGTGAGCAAGGGGATGACACACTGAATAGTAGGAGATGGACTACACATCTCTTTTATCTACCAATTGCCTCATAAGAGGACTTTTCCTGCTTGGCATAAAGATAAACAAACACAAGCATTGCCTCTTAAGGAGGACTTCAGACAGGTGCCTGCCCATATAACAGGACAGGTCTTCTAGACTACATGAAGAAGAGAGATTATACCTAAGTGGTTAAGCTGTAACACCCCGATAATAATATGATTATTATTTAAATTAAGTTAATAATAGATTTATTAATTTAATTAGATAATTGGATTATAATTATTATTATTATTATTTTGGGATTATTAAATTATTATTATTATTGGAATAATAATATAATTTGGAAAATATATAAGTTGGAAGTTAGAAACATCCCATTTTTGGTAAAAAGTTATTTTCACGTGAAAAGGGAAAAGAGGCAGAAAAGGGAAAAGGGCAAAAAGCCAAAGAACGAAGGTTGAAGGAAGGGAAAGCTTGGAGCTCAGAGACTGCCGGAAGAACTTAGGTAAGGGGGGTTTATCATCGATTAACGGGTATTATGGGATGATATGTACTGGGTAGTAATAAACTATTGTTTTACCTCTGATTAAATTGATGCATGATGAATTGTGAAATATTGGATGAATGAAATTGGATGATAATTGAAAGGAATTCGTAGGAATTAGAAGAGATAATGTTAGAATTGGTGAAGACGAATAGGATATGATTCGTGTTAGATGATATGAATGATTATTGAGTAAAATTGGACTGTGGAAGGTTGAACTGGACAGGTTTCGTAGCAGAGAAAGCCATTGCAGATCTGGAAATTCTGGTTTCTGGTCATACGCGTATGGCACTAGGCAATACGCGTATGAGATGGCCTGGTACGCGTATGGCACTAGGCAATACGCGTATGGGATAGCTGGAGGGGAGAAAACTGGCGCTGATACGCGCCATACGCGTGTGATACGCGTAGCCTATGAGTGGTACGCGTATGGGTGAGGCCATACGCGTATGGATGAAAAAGATGACATTTTGAACGTAAATTGGTCTCTGTTGGTACGCGTAATGGGAGGTTGTTACGCGTAGCATACGCGTATGAGACATGTGATACGCGTATGGGTTGAGCGAGGAAATGCGCAATACGCGTATGAGAGTGGGCAGTACGCGTATGGACTTGGCCAGGTTTGGGCAATACGCGTATGGGCATAGGCAATACGCGTATGGGCAGAATTGTGGTTTTTCTGTGCTGTTGTGGTGCAGTTTTTGGTTGATCAGGCTGAGTGATGTACTGAGCTGAGGTATGATGTAGCAGGGATAATTTCCAGTTGTTTTGAGTAGTATAGGTATTAGTAGAGTGTGCTAATACTGTACTGGATTATGTGGCATGAGGTGATATGTTTTGTGATAAAATGTATTAATGATGTGTGATGATAAGCATGATGCTGTGAATGTATCAGTTATGTATGCATTTGTGAATAGACTGTTTTATGGCTTAGAGTGTGAGCTTATGTCTATCCTTGAATTGTTGCTGTTGTTGTTGCATTGCTAGGTGATTAGCATGCATATTCTAGCCTTTGGGGCTGTAGCTAATTCCCATGGTGAGGAATTAGTGAGTGAATCATTGTGGATTTGTTGTTGATGTTTGCATGCTAGATGATTAGTGTGCATAGTCTAGCCTTCGGGGCTGTAGCTAATTCCCACGGTGAGGAATTAGTGAGTGAGTCATTAGATCTCAAATGAGTGGGACTAGTGAGCTTAGTAGCCGTATCTGGAGTTGATCGGTGAGCTTGAACTGTATGTTCAAGAATAGTCGGTACCGCATGTGTGGAGTCTCATTGCATAATGAATGTATGGCATATAATATGAATGGATGTATTCCAATATTATATGTGTGTTGTGTGTTGTGTTGTTGATGTTGAGTATGGTTGAGATTATACAGATGTCATATGTTACTGTTGAATATGATGTTTGAACGAATATTGCCGTTGCTGAGTGCGTAGTCTGATTAGGGTGAATTGATGTGTTATTTACTTAGCATTACATGTTGTTCTATAATGCTTATTATATCGATTGAAGAACTCACCCTTACAACTATTTTTCAGGTAACGAGCAGTGAGTTGAGTAGAAGCTAGTGCTACGGAGTCTAGTGTCGTCCGTAGTGGGTCATGCTCTGGTAGATGTAACATCGGGAGGGGATGTTTGACTATGTTTTAATTTAGTTGTTGATCAACTTTACATGTAATGTAGTACATGATTTGAATGTCGATGTTTTGTATCCGCTGCGAATTATGCAAAAG
This sequence comes from Lathyrus oleraceus, assembly GCF_024323335.1. Classification (NCBI taxonomy): domain Eukaryota; kingdom Viridiplantae; phylum Streptophyta; class Magnoliopsida; order Fabales; family Fabaceae; genus Lathyrus; species Lathyrus oleraceus. The sequence continues at coordinate 55,041,714 of NC_066585.1, forward strand.
AGTCTTATTTTGATTGAATAAATGAGCATGACAGGATATTTTGATAAAGGTTGTGAAATGATTGTGTGACACCCTTCGGGGCATAATTACTCTGATTGATATGTTATTATTTTAATTAATTATTTTGGGGTATTTAGAAGGGTGTTACATTAGTGGTATCAGAGCATAGTCGGTCGAGTCGAGTCGTAATTATTCTGTTTCCCCTGTACGGTATAGGTGTTGTGTAACCTATCAGTACTTATTGTTTTAGTTGTTTGGGTTTTTCAGAATAGAGATGGCTGGAAGAGGTAGAGATGATGCTGCGATTGCTGAGGCTCTGGGTATGCTAGCTGGAGTACTTGGAGGGAATCCAAATGTTGTGGGAATGGGAGCTGCTCGTCAACTGAGTGAGTTCCAGAAGAATAATCCTCCAATGTTCAAGGGAGCATACGATCCAGATGGCGCTCAGAAGTGGTTGAAGGAGATCGAGAGGATCTTCCGAGTGACTGAGTGTGCCGATAACCAGAAGGTCAGGTTCGGTACGCATATGCTGTCAGAAGAAGCTGATGATTGGTGGGTTGCTACCCGCACTGAGTTGGAAACTGCTGGGAATGCTGAGATTACTTGGGCTGTGTTCAGAGAGAGATTTCTGAGGAAGTACTTTCCAGAGGATGTCAGAGGAAAGAAAGAGATAGAGTTCTTGGAATTGAAGCAGGGTAACAGGTCTGTTACGGAGTATGCTGCTAAGTTCACAGAGCTGTCAAAGTATTACACTCCCTATAGTGAGGCTGCTGGAGAATTTTCGAAGTGTGTGAAGTTTGAGAACGGGCTGCGTCCCGAGATCAAACAGGCTATTGGATACCAGCGGATCAGAGTGTTTTCTGACTTGGTTGACTGTTGCAGGATTTTTGAACAGGATTCCAAGGCTAGAGCAGAGAGCTATCAGCAAAGGGTTGATAGGAAAGGTAAGAATCAGATTGATCGTGGGAAACCGTATGCAGCTGGCAAAGGTTTCCAGAGGCAGAGTGGGATGAAGAGGCCTAGTGGGGGAGACTCTAGTGCTCCTGTTAAGTGTTACAGATGTGGTCGGGCTGGACATCGTGTTCATGAGTGTACCAGTGCTGAGATGAAGTGTTTCAAGTGTGGTAAAGGTGGTCATTTGGCTGCAGAGTGCCGGTTGAAGACCGTAACTTGTTTCAACTGTGGAGAGTTGGGCCATATCAGTCCACAGTGTCCTAAGCCAAAGAAAGAGAATCAGTCAGGAGGCAAGGTTTTTGCTTTATCGGGTTCTGAGACTTCTGCAGATGATCGTTTGATACGAGGTACGTGTTATATTAATGGCTTGCCTCTTGTAGCTATTATTGACACCGGTGCTACTCATTCTTTTATATCTTTGGATTGTGCTGTGAAACTTAAGTTAGAGATATCTAAGATGCTTGGAAGTATGGTGATTGAGACTCCTGCGAAGGGTTCAGTAACTACTACTTCAGTTTGTCTAAGTTGTCCCTTGAGTATTTTTGGTAGAGACTTTGGGATAGACCTTGTGTGTCTTCCACTAGTGCAGATTGATGTTATCCTGGGTATGAATTGGTTGGTGTTCAACCGAGTTTCTATCAACTGTTTTGATAAGACTGTGATATTCCCTGAGGTTGAAGAAGAAAAGAGTTTGTTTCTATCAGCAAGGCAAGTGAATGAAGAAGTAGCTGATGGGGCAGAGCTGTTTATGCTGTTAGCGACTTTGGAAGCTAAAGATAAACTGGTGATTGGCGATCTGGCTGTGGTGTGTGAATTCCCTGACGTGTTTCCGGAAGAAGTGAATGAATTGCCGCCAGAGCGTGAAGTTGAGTTCTCGATTGATTTAGTACCTGGTACTAGACCGATATCGATGGCGCCGTACCGTATGTCTGCTGTTGAGTTAGCTGAATTGAAGAGTCAACTGGAAGATCTGTTGGATAAGAAATTTATTCGTCCGAGTGTATCACCGTGGGGTGCACCAGTGTTGTTGGTTAAGAAGAAAGAAGGTACTATGAGGTTGTGTGTGGACTACAGGCAACTGAATAAAGTGACGATCAAGAATCGGTATCCTTTGCCGAGGATTGATGATTTGATGGATCAATTGGTTGGTGCGAGTGTGTTCAGCAAGATAGATTTGAGATCTGGGTATCATCAGATACGTGTGAAAACTGAGGATATTCAGAAGACTGCTTTCAGAACAAGGTATGGACATTATGAGTATTCTGTGATGCCTTTTGGTGTGACTAATGCGCCTGGTGTATTTATGGAGTATATGAATAGGATTTTCCATCCGTATCTAGATCAGTTTGTTGTGGTGTTTATTGATGACATTTTGGTGTATTCGAAATCTGAAGAAGAGCATGCTGAGCATTTGAGAGTGGTTTTGGAAGTTCTCCGAGAAAAGAAGTTATTTGCTAAACTCTCTAAATGTGAATTTTGGTTAGAAGAGGTTAGCTTTCTTGGGCATGTGATTTCAAGGGGTGGTGTTGCTGTTGATCCTTCTAAGATAGAAGCGGTATCTAAGTGGGAAGCTCCGAAGTCGGTGGCTGAGATTCGAAGTTTTCTTGGTTTGGCTGGTTATTATAGGAAGTTCATTGAAGGATTTTCTAAGTTGGCATTACCGTTGACGATGTTGACTAGAAAGGGACAAGCATTCGTTTGGGACTCGAAATGTGAAGAAGGTTTCCAAGAGTTAAAGAGAAGGTTAACTACTGCTCCTATTCTGATATTACCGAGTTCGTCGGAACTATTCGAGGTTTATTGTGATGCTTCATTGTTGGGTTTAGGTGGTGTGTTGATGCAGAATAAGCAGGTTATAGCTTATGCTTCGAGACAGCTAAGGGTTCATGAGAGGAACTATCCGACACATGATTTAGAGTTGGCAGCAGTGGTTTTTGTTCTGAAGTTGTGGAGGCATTATTTGTACGGATCAAGATTTGAGGTTTTCAGTGATCATAAAAGTTTGAAGTATTTGTTTGATCAGAAAGAGTTAAATATGAGACAGAGGAGATGGTTAGAATTTCTGAAGGATTATGATTTTGGTTTGAATTACCATCCGGGTAAAGCAAACGTAGTAGCTGATGCATTGAGTCGGAAATCATTGCATATGTCTATGTTAATGGTTAAAGAGTTGGATTTGATTGAGCAGTTTAGAGATTTGAGTTTGGTGTGTGAGAGTACTCACAATAGTGTTAAATTGGGAATGTTGAAGTTGACGAGTAATATTTTGGATGAGATCAGAGAGGGTCAGAAATCCGATATGCTTTTGGTTGATAAGTTGGCTTTAGTGAATCAAGGTCAAGGTGGTGAATTCAGAGTTGATGAGAATGGTGTTTTGAAATTTGGTAATCGGGTGTGTATTCCGGATATTACCGAACTTAAGAAGAGTATTCTGGAGGAAGGACATCGTAGTGGCTTGAGTATTCATCCTGGAGCTACAAAGATGTATCATGATTTGAAAAAGCTATTTTGGTGGCCGGGAATGAAAAGAGAAATTGCGAGTTTTGTTTATTCCTGTTTGACTTGTCAGAAGTCGAAGATTGAGCATCAGAAGCCGTCTGGGCTAATGCAACCGTTGGCTATTCCAGAATGGAAGTGGGATAGTATCAGTATGGATTTTGTTTCGGGTTTACCGAGGACAAGTCGGAAATTTGAAGCTATTTGGGTGATTGTGGATAGATTGACGAAGTCGGCTCATTTCATTCCGATCAGAATGGATTATCCGTTAGAAAGATTAGCTGAGTTGTATATTGAGAAGATTGTAAGTTTGCATGGTATTCCGTCTAGTATTGTCTCGGACAGAGATCCTAGATTTACATCGAAATTTTGGGAAGGTTTGCAGAGAGCTTTGGGAACTAAGCTGAGATTGAGTTCTGCATATCATCCGCAGACTGATGGTCAGACTGAGAGGACGATTCAGTCGTTAGAGGATCTTTTGAGAGCTTGTGTTTTGGAAAAAGGAGGTGCTTGGGATTGTTATTTGCCTTTGATTGAGTTTACCTACAACAATAGTTTTCATTCGAGTATTGGTATGGCACCGTTTGAAGCTTTGTATGGTAGGAGATGTCGGACACCTTTATGTTGGTATGAGTCCGGTGAGAGTGTTGTGGTTGGACCGGAGATTGTTCAACAGACTACAGAAAAGATTAAGATGATTCAGGATAAGATGAGAATTGCTCAGAGTCGTCAGAAGAGTTATCATGATAAGAGGAGGAAGTCACTTGAGTTCCAAGAGGGAGATCATGTGTTTCTTCGTGTTACTCCGATCACTGGTGTTGGTCGAGCTTTGAAGTCGAAGAAGTTGACACCTCGATTCATTGGTCCTTATCAGATTTTGGAGAGGATAGGGGAGGTAGCCTATCGTATCGCTTTACCGCCGTCGCTTGCGAATTTGCATGAGGTTTTTCATGTGTCTCAGTTGAGGAAGTACATTCATGATCCGTCGCATGTAGTCCAAGTAGATGATGTACAGGTGAGAGATAACCTGACTGTTGAAACATCGCCTATGAGGATTGAGGATCGAGAGCTGAAGCAGTTGCGGGGTAAGAGGACTTTTCCTCATAAGAGGACTTTTCCTACCAATTGCCTCATAAGAGGAGTTTTCCTGCTTGGCATAAAGATAAACAAACACAAGCATTGCCTCTTAAGGAGGACTTCAGACAGGTGCCTGCCCATATAACAGGACAGGTCTTCTAGACTACATGAAGAAGAGAGATTATACCTAAGTGGTTAAGCTGTAACACCCCGATAATAATATGATTATTATTTAAATTAAGTTAATAATAGATTTATTAATTTAATTAGATAATTGGATTATAATTATTATTATTATTATTTTGGGATTATTAAATTATTATTATTATTGGAATAATAATATAATTTGGAAAATATATAAGTTGGAAGTTAGAAACATCCCATTTTTGGTAAAAAGTTATTTTCACGTGAAAAGGGAAAAGAGGCAGAAAAGGGAAAAGGGCAAAAAGCCAAAGAACGAAGGTTGAAGGAAGGGAAAGCTTGGAGCTCAGAGACTGCCGGAAGAACTCAGGTAAGGGGGGTTTATCATCGATTAACGGGTATTATGGGATGATATGTACTGGGTAGTAATAAACTATTGTTTTACCTCTGATTAAATTGATGCATGATGAATTGTGAAATATTGGATGAATGAAATTGGATGATAATTGAAAGGAATTCGTAGGAATTAGAAGAGATAATGTTAGAATTGGTGAAGACGAATAGGATATGATTCGTGTTAGATGATATGAATGATTATTGAGTAAAATTGGACTGTGGAAGGTTGAACTGGACAGGTTTCGTAGCAGAGAAAGCCATTGCAGATCTGGAAATTCTGGTTTCTGGTCATACGCGTATGGCACTAGGCAATACGCGTATGAGATGGCCTGGTACGCGTATGGCACTAGGCAATACGCGTATGGGATAGCTGGAGGGGAGAAAACTGGCGCTGATACGCGCCATACGCGTGTGATACGCGTAGCCTATGAGTGGTACGCGTATGGGTGAGGCCATACGCGTATGGATGAAAAAGATGACATTTTGAACGTAAATTGGTCTCTGTTGGTACGCGTAATGGGAGGTTGTTACGCGTAGCATACGCGTATGAGACATGTGATACGCGTATGGGTTGAGCGAGGAAATGCGCAATACGCGTATGAGAGTGGGCAGTACGCGTATGGACTTGGCCAGGTTTGGGCAATACGCGTATGGGCATAGGCAATACGCGTATGGGCAGAATTGTGGTTTTTCTGTGCTGTTGTGGTGCAGTTTTTGGTTGATCAGGCTGAGTGATGTACTGAGCTGAGGTATGATGTAGCAGGGATAATTTCCAGTTGTTTTGAGTAGTATAGGTATTAGTAGAGTGTGCTAATACTGTACTGGATTATGTGGCATGAGGTGATATGTTTTGTGATAAAATGTATTAATGATGTGTGATGATAAGCATGATGCTGTGAATGTATCAGTTATGTATGCATTTGTGAATAGACTGTTTTATGGCTTAGAGTGTGAGCTTATGTCTATCCTTGAATTGTTGCTGTTGTTGTTGCATTGCTAGGTGATTAGCATGCATATTCTAGCCTTTGGGGCTGTAGCTAATTCCCATGGTGAGGAATTAGTGAGTGAATCATTGTGGATTTGTTGTTGATGTTTGCATGCTAGATGATTAGTGTGCATAGTCTAGCCTTCGGGGCTGTAGCTAATTCCCACGGTGAGGAATTAGTGAGTGAGTCATTAGATCTCAAATGAGTGGGACTAGTGAGCTTAGTAGCCGTATCTGGAGTTGATCGGTGAGCTTGAACTGTATGTTCAAGAATAGTCGGTACCGCATGTGTGGAGTCTCATTGCATAATGAATGTATGGCATATAATATGAATGGATGTATTCCAATATTATATGTGTGTTGTGTGTTGTGTTGTTGATGTTGAGTATGGTTGAGATTATACATATGTCATATGTTACTGTTGAATATGATGTTTGAACGAATATTGCCGTTGCTGAGTGCGTAGTCTGATTAGGGTGAATTGATGTGTTATTTACTTAGCATTACATGTTGTTCTATAATGCTTATTATATCGATTGAAGAACTCACCCTTACAACTATTTTTCAGGTAACGAGCAGTGAGTTGAGTAGAAGCTAGTGCTACGGAGTCTAGTGTCGTCCGTAGTGGGTCATGCTCTGGTAGATGTAACATCGGGAGGGGATGTTTGACTATGTTTTAATTTAGTTGTTGATCAACTTTACATGTAATGTAGTACATGATTTGAATGTCGATGTTTTGTATCCGCTGCGAATTATGCAAAAGAGTCTTATTTTGATTGAATAAATGAGCATGACAGGATATTTTGATAAAGGTTGTGAAATGATTGTGTGACACCCTTCGGGGCATAATTACTCTGATTGATATGTTATTATTTTAATTAATTATTTTGGGGTATTTAGAAGGGTGTTACATAAGCAACCAAGCAAAAGCAAGTTCAAAGTGAACTTAAAGCAACTAATGTACCTGTGGAAACATCAAACAAATCAGTACAACTATACAGACAAACAACCAACAGTTAATATCAGACAAATAGACAAGGTTCACAATGTGCAAGCCAAAAGTCAAACTCAAATGAGTCAACATCAACCTACAAAACACACAAAGATTAGTAATCAAAGGCAAACATCAATGCTCAAATGATGAAGCATCAACAACTATGGAACTTGGATGTTCAACCTGAAATCAAAGCTCAAATGTGAGAGGCAAACCACTAGGTCAAAGCCTAGGGTCAAAGATGGAGAAAAAATTCAAAACAGAAGCTGAAAATTAACATGAATCAACTTCAAACACATCTTGAAACAATCCAAAAGGTCTCACATCAATATCATATACCAAATCCATTTCATGATCAATTTAAGTTCAAGACAATTTTAAAGCTCAAATATGACCAACCAGGATGAAAAATCTCAATTAAATCAGAAAAGATTCAAATAATTCCCAAAAAATTCATGCTCATTCACAACATCCATATATGCATCACACAAAAAATCAGGACAATTGGAATTCATTTGGCAAGGCAAACACATCACATAAGATGAACAAGCAAAGGTGTGACACAAATTGTCACACATATCTTAACATGATCATAAAACAGCAATGACACATGATAAAAATACCAAATCAACACCATAATTTCAAGCAAGGTGTCTAGTTTCAACATGTAAAATTTCAGAAGCATTGGACTAAAAATGAGCATTTCACAAATGATATCGTAAGGCAAGGTACAAAAGGCATACATGTTCACAAACCCTAGCACAAAATAAAATTCAACCAAGCACAATTTATGGAAAAATGATCAAAAAATAATAGACAGGATATGGATAATGATGCAAAAAACCACATATTTTTTGGATGATTATTCAATTTAATATGAATTTTGGAAGATGGAGAAAAAATAAAAAATAAAAGATGTAAAGCATGTAATAGAAATGAATGGAGGGAAATAAGAGAAATAGCATGGCATTTGAATTATTGTCTCCGCTGGGAATCGAAGTAGGGACACAATTCAAATATGCAAGTGGCGCCAGAATAAAACTCAGTGTTTCATTAATTGGCTGGCTCTGGTCAATGTAAGTCAACGCGGGACTGGCCAATAGAAATGCTGCATGGAAAGCCTCATGCGCCAATCACGTTTAAACCCTAGGGAAACAATAGAGAACAGATTTGTGTGGTAAAAACGGATCAAAGCGTGGCCAAAACTTATCATCATCATCTTCATCGTGCGCAGGACATGAACAGTAGCAGTTCATCATAATCAAGAACAAAATTCCCAGATTTCCAAAATGAGCATATCATTGTGTTGCACATACATCATAGATCACGAATCAAGGCATGGCTAAGCATAATTCATCAAGACAAGATCAAATCGAACAAAACTAATTTTATGCATGGATCTTTAAATCAACCTAACTCAGTGAATATTGCATGGAATTCAATGGTTTAAAGCTCAGATTAACCAGCATCACAAGATCTACAATAATAGCATAATGAATTTGAGAAATAAGAGGATCGATTTGGAACCTCTTGAAGAGCAGCTTTGGAATTCATGTTGATTCAAGCCTTGCAATGCTCCAAACTTCTTCTATAACACTTGTATGGATGATTGGAGGAATAATTGAGGTTCAACTGTGCACGATCTCTCCAAAATCAGATTTCACCATTGATGCTTCCAAGCTTCGAGCATGCTTCAAACTGCACTGTTTTCTTCGATTCCACGTGCAAACCTACTCAAGAACTCTTCAGGACTAAGGATCAAGCAATGGAATGTGATTTGTTTGAAGAAATTGAGAGAAAATTTTGAGAGAAAATTTGAGAATTCTAGATCTAGATCTGAAAAATGTGAGTGTTCTCTTCTGAAAACAGTTAGGGTTTGTGTTATATACCTCTCCCTAATCATGCTTCTAATCATGCTTAGCGAAATGTTAAGTGAATTAGCAAGAATGTGGTGCATATGCAAATTTAGCAATTTCACCTGGTGTGCATGTGAATAGTGCACGAATTTGGATTGAATTTCACTTAAAATTTCATTTTGGAGCTATTGGCAATGATAGAATGTTCAAATAATGCACCAATTTTAAACTTTAAAATTTCCCTCCAAAAATCAAGTGAAATGGTAAATGCTCATATGATGATAATTCATGTCATGTAATGCAAGATTTAGAAACTATAGGTCAAAATGAGAATTTAGCAAAAAGAACCACTTGAATTGGAGTTTTGGTTGAGAAGTTATGCCCATTTGAAGTTCAATGCATCCTTGGCCATGTTTTGATCACATCTCCTTAACCACACAGGAGAAATTGATGATCTTGGACTTTTTGGAAATGGGAGAGGAAGATCTACAACTGTCATGTTCAATAAAGTTTCATTTGAAGCTTTCTTGATGATGTATTTTGAAGTTGAAGTTAGGTTAAAACCTTTCCATTTTTGGCAAATTTGAATTATAGGTCACTTTCTATTTTTGGAAAGTTTTGACCTGACTTTATTTTCTTCAATGTTGATGTTTGAAATGTCAAATGAGACTTGTTTGAACATGAATGAAGTATTTCTAATCACTTCCCACCTCCAAATCCAGCAGTTGACTTGGCAGTTGACTTTCTAGGCCTTCAGTTGACCTGGCAGTGTTCTGATGAAATTCAAGCCTCTACCACTTGGGATTTTGATTCAAAATGATATCATAGCTCATATGAACTCTTGATAATGATTGTGGGGTCCAAATTCTCAAGAATGGCCACCATCTATAGCTCAATGACTGCCTTTAACTGCTTTGACTGTTGATTGCTTCATCTGCAATACAAAGGTTAGATGACATATTTTTGTACTTTTGGTTAGTGATATAAAGAAAAAGCAATGATATACAAGTGCAAAACATGCTTGGTGATCAAGAACCACTCTCAAAAGATGACCCACCCATAGGTAAGGAGGCAAAGTGCACAATGATCCTTGAGGCAATGAGATGATATGATGCCATGAGGGATCTTAGGGACAAAATTGGGGTCTTACACCTCTGCCTTGAGATACACAGCCAACCAGTCGTGTTTGCATCATTTGCATCATAGCATATTTATTTTCAAAAAAAAATAATGCAAAAAAAAAGGGAAATCAAAAAAAGAAAAGAGAAAAGAAAAAAGCTAATCTCCTCATGCATATCATTTCTCAGGTTCATTCAGGAGTCTGTTCACTGTGAGAGATGGCAGCCGTTCCAGAGTTGAAGAGGAAGACTTGCACCTACAGTTTTCACCGTGAGCCATTGTCATCTTTGATAGAGTTGAGCAATCTTGTGACCGGCAGTAATTAGAAGGTGTTTGTTGATCAGTATGGGGATATTCTGACATTGTTGAAGACGGTGATTGATCCGGTACCATTGTAGACTCTCCTACAGTTTTATGATCCAGAGCTCCGTTGCTTCACCTTTCAGGATTATCAGTTAGCGCCCACTCTTGAAGAGTATTCCATTCTGATGAATGTCCCGATCAAATATCAGGTTCCCTTCTTAGATGTGCCAAAGGAGGTGGATTTCAGGGTTGTTGCCAAGGCTCTTTATTTGAGTATCAAAGAAGTGAGTGACAATTGGAAGTCAAGTGGTGATGTTGTGGGTTTGCCTTTGAAGTACCTAGTGAGGATGGCTAAGGAGGAAGCAAAGAAGGGAAATTGGGAGGCTTTCAACGCTCAGTTGGCCATCTTGATCTATGGAGTTGTGCTGTTCCCGAGTATGCCTAATTTTGTGGATCTTGCTGCTATCACTATTTTCATTAGAGGAAACCCAGTTCCTACCTTGTTAGCTGACACTTATTATGCTATACACAGTAGGCATGGTAAGGGTGGAGCTATCAGATGCTGTCTCCCGTTGCTACTCAGATGGTTCTTGTCCTTGCTGCCAACCAGTGGACCTTTTGTGGATGCTCGGAACACTCATAAGTGGACTCAGAGGATTATGTCTCTCACATCCTATGACATCAGGTGGCAAGCTTACAGGGTGAATGTGCGTAGTGTCATCATGAGTTGTGGAGAGTTTCATAACGTGCCACTCATAGGGACTAAGGGTTGCATCAATTACAACCCGGTTCTTTCTCTTCACCAGTTGGGATTTGTTATGAATGGAAGACCACTAGATGCTGAGATAGCTGAGAGTGTGTATTTTGAGAAGCGGAGTGACCCAACTAGATTGGAGCAAGTGGGAAGAGCTTGGAAGACTATTGGTGTCAAAGGTGGAGCTGTGTTAGGGAAAAAGTTTGCAGTTGCTATGCCTGATTACATTGATTGGGTCAGGAATAGAGTTGAGACTTTGTTGTTACCCTATGATAGGATGGAGTCATTGCAAGAGCAACCGCCTCTGATCCTTTCTGAGAATGTGCCTGCTGAGCATTATAAACAAGCCTTAATGGAGAATCGTCGGTTGAAAGAGAAGGAACAAGATACTCAGATGGAGCTTTACAAAGCCAAAGCTGATAAGTTGAACTTGGCTCATCAACTCAAAAGCATGCAAGGTGAGGATGCTAGTAGATTGAAGAGCAAGAAGAGGTCTTATGAGGAGATAGAGACATTGTTGAATGAGGAACACCATGAGTGCTTGAGGTTGCAGAAAGTCGAGGCCAATTACCAGAAGAAGATAAGAGACTTGGAAAAACAGCTTAGGGACAAAGATATTCAGTTAAAGAAGGAGGTAGACCTAAGATGTGCATCAGAGAGCCAGCTTGGGGAAGAGGTTGGGGAGCTCAGAAGACAACTGAAGGAGAAGCTCACTCCTCTACCAGAGTGTTTAGAATGTGACCTGTTGATAGACCAGTGCCAGTATCTGAAGACTCTCATTCCTGGAGGCTATCTTTCTTAGCATGTCTCTGTTGTTTGTGTTGAGCATCACCTCCAGGATTGTTGGATGGGATTCATTTGTTGTACTCTGATCAGTTGGGTCTTTGCTTGAATAATGTTGTATGATCCTTGTTGCTCATGTTTATGGATGAGATTGTTAATGTTTCACCTTGTGCTCAATATCCTGTGTAGGTTGTTTCCTTGTTGTTCATCGTTGCAGGTTGTCATTTTTCAAAGATGAACTAGGCTCTTAAATGCCTGAGAAATGAGCATATCATGTGCATCATACGCATCATTAGCATCATACACATATCATTTTGCATTACAAGTGTTCTTGAACGAGACTTCTCACTCTGGTTCCTGTTTTAGGCAGGATTGCTGATCAACGTCCGCATCGCTACGCTACCAGACTGAATCAACAGAGGAATATGGATCAAGTTCAGGCAGAGTTGGCTGAGATGAGGGCTAACATGGCCTAATTCATGACCATGATGCAAGGAGTTGTTCAAGGGCAAGAGGAGCTGCGTGCCTTAGCCCAGAGACAGGAAGCTGTGATTCCACCTGCCGGCCGTGCTTCACCAGTGAGTGTCCCTGTTAATGACAATGTTGCTGCTACTATTCCCTTCAATGATTATGCCGTGGGTGATGAGTTGAGGGGTATCAGAATCAATGGACAACCTCTTGCTGCAGAGACTGTTAATTCCAGAGTGACCCGTGCTCCAGTGCGCCATCCTGCTCCGTTGGTTGATAGGCAGGAAGATATGTTCACCCTGCTCAGTGATGAAGACGGTGTGGGAAGAATTGAAGAGAGGGACAGAAAGGTTGATGCCCTAGCTGAAAAGATCAGAGCCATGGAGTGTCAGAACTCTTTGGGGTTTGACGTGACAAATATGGGTTTGGTGGAGGGATTGAGAATTCCTTACAAATTCAAAGCGCCTTCCTTTGACAAATATAATGGCACTTCTTGTCCGCGTACCCACGTGCAGGTTTACTACAGAAAAATCTCCGCATATACTGACGACGAAAAGATGTGGATATACTTCTTCCAAGACAACTTGTCTGGAGCGTCCTTGGACTGGTACATGGAGCTGAAGAAGGAATCCATTAGAAGCTGGAGGGATTTGGGTGAAGCCTTCTTGAGGCAATATAAGCATAATATGGACATGGCTCCGAGCCGAACTCAGTTACAGAGCTTATGTCAGAAGTCTGGGGAAAGTTTCAAGGAGTACGCCCAGAGAAGGCGTGAATTAGCTGCAAGGGTGCAACTTCCGATGCTGGAGAGGGAGTTGACCGATATGTTTATTGGAACGCTGCAGGGGGTGTTTATGGACCGTATGGGGAGTTGCCCGTTCGGTAGTTTCTTAGTAATCTGTGGAGAGAGGACTGAGAGTCTCATTAAAGCCGGAAAGATTCAGGATGCTGGTTCTTCGTCTTCAAAGAAGCCATTTGCTAGGGCACCCCGAAGGAGGGAGGGTGAAACTAATGTCGTAGACAGTCGTAGAGGTGTGAACAGAGGCCAGTATCGCCAGGTTGCTGCTGTGACTATTCCAGCACCTCAACATCAACCTCAGCAACAACAGAGACAACACCAACATCCACCTCAACAACAACAACAGCAACGTCCATTTCAGCCGAGACAGAGAATGCCAGATCGTCGTTTCGACCCGTTGCCTATGACATATGCTGAGTTGCTGCCTGAATTGCTCAAGTTAGGGTTTGTTGAGTTGCGTACTATGGCTCCGTTGACAAAGATACCTGCTGGGTATGATGTCAACGTTCATTGTGACTTTCATTCCGGTGCACCGGGGCACCATATTGAGAACTGTCGGGCTTTTCATCGTAAGGTCCACGACCTGATTGACGCCAAAACAATCAATTTTGCTCCTGTTCCGAATGTTGTGAACAACCCTATGCCTCAACATGGTGGGCCTAGGGTGAATAATGTGGAAGGTGAGGAATCCTTGGACTTGGTAGTTGATGTTAAAGATATTCAGACTTCGCTGTTTGTGGTGAAAGAGCGTTTGTTGAATGGGGGAGTGTTCCCGGGCTGTGGTAAGGCTGTTCAGACTATGCTGATTCAGAGAATGGTTGTATGCAATTGAAGAATGGTATCCAGGGTTTGATTAATGAGGGTTGTTTACAGTTTGCTAGGGCCGTGAAAGAACGTGGGATGGTGTCAACTGTCACCATTTATTTCAAACCGTCTGAGGGTCCTGGACGTGGCCAGAGAACTGTCAATGCACCTGTAACCGTTGGTACCCCTGTCACTATATCTTCTCCAGTAACTGTCAATGCTCCTATTACTATTGCTACTTCTGATAGAAGACCGGTTGAGAATAGTAGGGCGGTTCCGTGGAAGTATGATAACGCTTACCGCAACAACCGAAGGGCGGAAAATCAGATCAGACCAGTTAATCAGTCTCCCGTGACAATTGGTTTGCCGAGTAAAGCTCCTGTAACTGTGGGTCCAGTTGTGGACAATGTGGGAGGACGCAGAGGTTTTACAAGAAGCGGTCGCCTGTTCGCACCACAGACCTTGAGAGATAGCAATGCTGAGGCTCTCGCCAAAGCAAATGGTAAGCAAGCTGTGGTTGATGAAGAACCTGTACAGAAAGAAGCGCCTGAGGGTTCCTTCGAGAAAGATGTGGAGGAGTTTATGAAGATTATTAAGAAGAGTGACTACAAGATTGTAGATCAGCTGAATCAAACTCCGTCCAAGATTTTTATACTCTCATTACTATTATGCTCTAAGGCACACCGTAACGCCTTGCTGAAGATGTTGAATCTGGCTTACGTGCCTCAGGAGATTTCTATCAACCAGTTTGAGGGTGTTATTGCGAATGTGAGCACAAGGCACGGTGTGGGGTTCACGGACTTAGATCTGACGCCTGAAGGCCGTAACCATAACAAAGCTCGGCATATCACCATGGAGTGTAAAGGCGCAGTGTTGTCACATGTGTTGGTGGATACTGGCTCTTCATTGAATGTGTTGCCCAAGAAGACTTTGCGCAAGATAGATGTTGAAGGGGTTATCCTCACTCTGAGTGATCTCATTGTTCATGCTTTTGATGGATCCAAACGGTCTGTTTTTAGTGAAGTCACATTGCCAATGAAGATTGGCCCGGAGGTATTTGATATTATCTTCTATGTGATGGATATTCAGCCAGCATATAGTTGCTTATTGGGGCGTCCCTGGATACATGGGGCTGGGGCAGTTTCGTCAACTCTCCATCAAAAGCTGAAGTATGTTTGGAACAGTCAGATTGTAACTGTGTGCGGCGAGGAGGACATTCTGGTGAGTCATTTATCCTCTTTCAAGTATGTAGAGGTGGATGGAGAGATCCATGAAACTCTATGCCAGGCATTTGAGACCGTTGCTATTGAGAAGGTGGCTTTTGCTGAGTAGAAGAAGCCAGGTGCCTCAATTGCGTCATACAAGCAGGCTATGGAGGTTGTCAACTCGGGCAATGCAGAAGGATGGGGCAAGATGGTGGACCTGCCCGTCAAAGAAGATAAATTCGGTATTGGTTATCAACCTCTGCAGGCAGAGCAGGGTGAGCAGAAAGGGCCGAGTACTTTCACCAGCGCTGGGCTGATGAATCATGGTGACGTCTTTGTAGCCGGTACTGAAGACGGAGATAGTGACTGTTATCTGAACAACTGGGTTCGCCCGTGTGCTCCAGGGGAGTCAATCAACAATTGGACAGCCGGAGAAGTGGTCCAAGTTACACTTCGAACAGAGTAATTTTCTTTTGTTTTTCATTTTGCACAAAACCCTACGTTCTGCCGAAGGCGTAGTGGTTCATTGTAGGGCCTCATCATGTTTTTCAATGATTATCATTATTAATAAAGGCCGTTTTGCAAACAATTTTGTGATCCCTGTCTTTCTCATTTTTATTTTTCATTTTTCATTTTTCAAAACAATAAAAATGGCAATGTTTTTTGTTTTTGTGACTTTCTTGAACTCTTTTTCTAAAATCAAGCATTAAACATGCAAAATCGATCTTACGGACTCCACTATAAACATTTCTGTTATGGCTCAGTATGATTTCAATAATCCCATCTACCAAGCTGAAGAGGAGAGTGAGGAAGATTGTGAACTCACCAAAGAACTGGTCAGATTATTGAAGCAGGAGGAAAGGGTCATCCAACCTCATCAGGAGGAGTTGGAGATTGTTAACCTGGGTACTGAGGACGCCAGAAGAGAGATCAGAATTGGGGCCGCTTTGAAGGGGGATGTCAAGAGAGGGCTGATTGAGATGCTGAGAGAATATGTGGAGATATTCTCATGGTCGTATCAAGATATGCCTGGGTTGGATACAGATATTGTGGTGCACAGGCTACCTCTCAGAGAAGATTGTCCTTCGGTAAAGCAGAAGCTTCGTAGAACTAGTCCTGATATGGTTGTTAAGATCAAGGAAGAGGTTCAGAAGCAGTTGGATGCGGGTTTTCTGACAGTAACCAATTATCCCCCGTGGGTGGCCAACATCGTTCCTGTGCCGAAGAAGGATGGCAAAGTCAGGATGTGTGTCGATTACCAGGATTTAAACAGAGCAAGTCCGAAAGACGACTTCCCATTACCTCACATCGATGTATTGGTTGATAATACTGCTCAATCCTCGGTTTTCTCTTTCATGGACGGTTTCTCTGGTTATAATCAGATTAAGATGGCGCCAGAAGACATGGAAAATACGACATTCATTACACCTTGGGGCACGTTCTGCTATAAGGTGATGCCATTTGGGCTGAAGAATGCCGGTGCTACCTATCAGAGGGCTATGATGACTCTCTTTCATGACATGATGCACAAAGAAATTAAAGTGTACGTGGATGATATGATTGCAAAGTCTCAAACAGAAGAGGAGCACCTGGTAAACTTGCAGAAGTTGTTTGAAAGGTTGAGAAAATTCATACTGAGGCTGAATTAGAACAAGTGTACGTTTGGGGTGAGATCCAGTAAGCTGTTGGGTTTCATTGTCAGCGAGAAAGGGATTGAGGTTGATCCAGCAAAAGTAAAAGCTATACAAGAAATGCCTGAACCAAAAACTGAAAAGCAGGTTCGTGGGTTTTTAGGGAGATTGAACTACATTGCACGGTTTGTATCTCACCTAACTGCCACGTGTGAACCGATATTCAAATTGCTAAGGAAGAATCAAGCAATCAGGTGGAATGATGACTGTCAGAAAGCTTTTAACAAGATAAAAGAGTATTTGCAGAAACCTCCAATCCTTATACCTCCAGTTCCTGTGTATTGGGACATCATGACGAGTCTCGTCGAAAAGAGCATGCCATATACTACCTTAGCAAAACGGTTTCCGACTGTGAAATAAGATATTCGCAGCTCGAGAAAACTTGCTGTGCTTTGGCATGGGCTGCTCGCCGACTGAGACAGTATATGTTGAACCATACTACCTTGTTGATTTCTAACATGGATCCAGTGAAATACATCTTTGAGAAGCCGGCTCTCACCGGACGTGTTGCTCGTTGGCAGATGATTCTGACTGAGTATGATATCCAGTACACGTCGCAGAAGGCCATCAAAGGTAGTATTCTGTCAGACTACCTCGCCGAGTAACCAATCGATGATTATCAGCCGATGATGTTTGAGTTCCCTGATGAAGACATCATGTATCTAAAGATGAAAGATTGTGAAGAGCCTCTTGTCGAGGAAGGACCAGATCCTGATGACAAGTGGACACTGATGTTTGATGGGGCTGTTAATGTGAACGGTAACGGTGTTGGGGCAGTGCTCATTAATCCAAAAGGTGCTCATATACCTTTTTCTGCCAGACTGACTTTTGACGTAACCAACAACGAGGCTGAGTATGAGGCTTGTATCATGGGGATTGAAGAAGCCATTGATCTAAGGATAAAAACTCTGGACAAATATGGAGATTCCGGTCTAGTGATTAACCAAGTCAATGGAGATTGGAATACTCATCATCCGCATTTGATTCCTTACAGAGATTACACCAGAACGATCCTGACTTTCTTCAAGAAGGTGAAGTTGTATCATGTCCCCCGAGATGAAAATCAGATGGCTGATGCCTTGGCTACTTTGTCTTCGATGATCAAAGTCCATTGGTGGAATCATGTGCCACATGTTGCGGTGAATCGACTCGAGAGGCCTGCGTATGTGTTTGCAGCCGAGTCTGTTGTTGATGAGAAGCCGTGGTACTTTGACATTAAGAATTTCCTCAAGAGCCAGGAGTATCCTGAAGGAGCGTCAAAGAATGACAAGAAGACCCTGAGAAGGCTAGCTGGAAGCTTTTATTTGAATCAGGATGATGTGTTGTACAAGAGGAACTTTGACATGGTTCTGCTCAGATGCGTGAATAGACACGAAGCAGACATGTTAATGCAAGAAGTGCATGAAGGATCGTTCGGTACCCATGCTGGTGGTCATGCAATGTCCAAGAAGTTGTTCAGATCCGGTTATTACTGGATGACTATGGAATATGATTGTTTCAAGTACGCTCGGAAGTGCCATAAATGTCAGATCTATGCTGATAAGGTGCATGTACCACCAAGCCCTCTGAATGTCATGAATTCGCCTTGGCCGTTCGCGATGTGGGGTATTGACATGATTGGGAAGATTGAACCTACTACTTCTAATGGACATCGCTTCATCTTGGTTGCGATTGATTACTTCACCAAGTGGGTGGAAGCAGCTTCCTATGCCAATGTTACCAAGCAAGTGGTTGCCCGATTCATTAAGAAGGAAATCATCTGTCGTTATGGGGTTCCTGAGAGAATCATTACTGATAATGGTTCGAATCTCAATAACAAGATGATGAAAGAGCTTTGTAGAGATTTCAAGATTGAACATCACAATTCTTCTCCTTACAGACCGAAGATGAATGGTGTTGTAGAGGCGGCGAACAAGAACGTCAAGAAGATTGTGCAGAAGATGGTCGTGACATACAAGGATTGGCATGAGATGCTGCCTTTCGCTTTGCATGGGTACCGTACATCAGTACGTACGTCAACCGGGGAAACCCCTTACTCCCTTGTGTATGGTATGGAAGCTGTCCTAACTGTTGAAGTGGAGATTCCTTCTCTGAGAGTCCTGTCGGATGTCAAGCTTGACGAAGCTGAGTGGATTCGAACAAGGTTTAATGAGTTGAGCCTTATCGAAGAGAGGCGGTTAGCAGCTGTGTGCCACAGGCAACTGTATCAGAGAAGGATGAAGAAAGCCTTTGATCAGAAAGTGCGTCCTCGAAGCTATCAGATTGGTGATTTGGTTTTGAAGAGGATCCTTCCTCCCGGTACAGATAACAGGGGCAAGTGGACTCCGAATTATGAAGGTCCGTATGTTGTTAAGAAGGTTTTCTCTGGTGGAACCTTGATGCTTACAACTATGGATGGTGAAGATTTTCCGTCCCCTGTTAACTCAGATGTAGTCAAAAAATACTTCGCATAAATTGACCCGCTGGACAAAAAAAAAAGAAAGAGTCCAGGCAAAAAAGGGCATCCCGGCGAACCAAAAAAAAAAGAGAAAAAGGTTTGGGCAAAAATTAGGGATAAAAAAAGAGAAAAACATGTACACCCGGTAAGTCAAAAACCCGCAAGGGCGGCTTAGGCAAAAATGGGTATCCTGGTGGATTGAAAACCTGAAAGGGCAATCCAGGCAAAAGAGGGATTAAAGCGAAGGCTACAGTCTGAGTTATCTGTACTTCGTCGCGCTTCAGCGACTACCATCTCGAAGGATAGGATCGGTCCAGTCATTCTTCTCAAAAAGCAAGGATTTTGGGAGGAAAATTGAGGATCTGTGAGTCATAACAGAATTGGGAAATAGTGGATGCCGTGTTCACATTGCCATTAGGATAGATTTTTCCTTTTGTGCACAATTACCTCTTTCTAGGAATTGCTTCCTGATGTATTCGCCTTTTCAGGCCCATTTTTAATCAATAAAAGTCGTTATTCAAATAAATTGCTCTCTTGTTTTTATTTTACTGTTTTGTTTGCAAAAACGTCCAAATTTTTGATAAACATTGCATATAAAAACATGAAGGCTAGACAATAACCTGCAGAAAGATAAAACATTTGAAAATCATTTTGAATGTTGAGTACACTTGAGTGTATCTTGTCCATACAATCCCTGGGGCATGTATGTCTCACTATTTTGCAGGTTATTACCTTTGATTCTTGGCTAGAGCAGATAAGCCACAGTTTGTTTAGAGGTGTTTCAACACTGTCCAGTAGTGTGAAAGTTGGGTTGTCTGAAGCAAGTTCAGGACTTGTCTCCCCAGCATAGTCAAGATCAGGGATTCCTCAACGGGGTTGAGGATGCTTCCGCAGCAGGCTTGAAAGTGGTTGTCCCCAAGCAAGTCTAAAAGCTATTAGAATTGTTCTTCCCCAGCAGTCGGGTAGAAGGTTCAAAGGCTATTCAATCCCCAGCTAGTCCGAAGACTGTTAGTCCCCACTGAGTCTGAAGGTTGCCGTATCCCCAGCGTTGGTGTCTGTGGGTAGTTTGTTCCTCAGCAATCGGGTATGAAATACTGTGATCCTCAGCATGGTCGTGAATGCCTTTCCCCAGCAGGGTTGTGAATATTCTCCCCCAGCAATTGTGAAGTGGGTAGTTTTCCCAGCAAAGGTTTATGTTGATGGTTTCCCCAGCGAAGTCCCCAAGTGGATCAGGTTCGGTGGAAATTGTCCCTAGTAGAATTTATCCTGCTCAGGGGTTGGCAGTTATCCCCAGTAGAGGTGAGCATTGGTTGTTTCCCTTGGCGGATCCCCTAGGTGGATTGGATTCAATGAAAGCTGTCCCCGGTGGGATTTATCCTTTCTCCAGCAGCAATGCTAGTTCCCAGCATGTTTGAGAAGTTGTTGTGTTCCCCAGACATAGTCTCCCCAGTTGAGTTGGTTCCTCTGTCGTCCCCAGAGTATCAGATCAGCAAAGCACCCCCGGCAGTGCATCTCCCCACAGAGTTGGAGAATCTAATCAGAATTGTGGGCTTAGCAGAGCGACCATCGGCTCCCTAACAGGAGTTTTCATCATTTGCATCTTGCATGTAGTAATCATTGCATCCTCAAAAAGCATAGCATTTCCATTCAATATGGAGCATTACGCCATAGAAAAATTCAAACATATGCATTCATGTGTTAGACCTGACTGGACCATATCCTCAGCAGAGTCGAATCATTGTTCAACACCCGTACGACACATTTACTACAGTTGCTCCTGACAGCATTCAGGATTGATAATCCCCCGGAGAGGTTTATTTCCTCACCCACCCGTGGAAGGAAAGTTTGATTCTCCCCAGTGAGATCCCCAACAAGCGTTTAGCCTTGCCTTGACATATGTAGATGTCATCCTTGTGATACCAGTGAGTGTCATGTCAACACCCGTGTGTGTTCTTTCTTTGGTGTCGGTAAACACCATTGTTTCAATGTCGGTAACATCGAGTCTCATTCCATTCATCCGTTGATGTCTGGTCACCTCTCCATTGGTGTCGGTAAACGTCGAGCTTCTCCCGTTCGTCCGTTGACGTCTGGTCGAGTCTTCCCATTCATTCGTTGATGTCTGGTCACCTCTCCGTTGGTGTCGGTAAACGTCGAGTTTCTCCCATTCGTCCGTTGACGTCTGTTTGTATCTCTTCCCAGCTATCCGTTGATGTCTGGTCACCTCTCTGTTGGTGTCGATAAACGTCGAGCTTTTCCGTTCGTCCGTTGACGTCTGGTCGAATCTTCCTATTCATCCGTTGATGTCTGGTCACCTCTCCGTTGCTATCGATAAACGTCGAGTTTTTCCCATTCGTCCGTTGACGTCTGGTTGTATCCTTTTCCATTCACCCGTTGATGTCTGGTCACCTCTCCGTTGGTGTCGGTAAATGTCGAGTTTTTCCCATTCTTCCGTTGACGTCTGGTTGTATCTCTTTTCCAATCATCCGTTGATGTCTGGTCACCTCTCCGTTGGTGTCAGTAAACGTCAAGTTTTTCCCATTCGTCCGTTGACGTTTGGTTGTATCTCTTTTCCAGTCATCCGTTGATGTCTGGTCACCTCTCCGTTGGTGTCGGTAAACGTCGAGTTTTTCCTATTTGTCCGTTGACGTCTGGTTGTATCTTTTCCCATTCGTCCGTTGACGTCTAGTTGTATCCTTTTCTATTCGTCCTTTGGCGTCTAGTCGTGATTTCTCTTCCCATTCATCATCTTTCGATGTCTGGTCGTGGTTCCTTTTTCTGATAAAAATCAAAATCCCTAGTGGAGTCGTCGGTAAACATCTTGTCTGGTCCAGTGATAAATATGAGATCCCAGTTGAAGTTGCCATTGATGAACTTTCTTTTCTTTGATTCATCCATCGCAGAGTGCAAATTTTTACGGTTCTTTGGTATTCAATCCCTGTGTACCTTGAAGGTCTGACAGTCGTTGCTCTCATCCGTTCAGGTTCCCAGTTGGTTGAATAGGGGCAGTTGTAGCACCTCAAATTTGCACCCCCCATTTGTACATCCATTTCATTTTTAGGTCATTATCATTGCATAGTACATTGCATCATTGCATTTCATCAGTCAAAACTGGTCAGGAGAATTCATTTGTGCAAGAGAGACCAAGGGTTTTTCCCTGAGATAAAGGCCCTATGGTTGTTCTAGAAAGCTTACATGAATCAAGGATCATTTTGAAGCAACTTGACCAAAGGCTAGAGGCTCAAAGTCCACAGTGCAGTTTCAGGTCATCTAGGGCCCATAAAAGTCAACTGCAAGTCAACTGAGGGCTAGGAGATGGAGAAATGGTTTGAGACACTTCATTCATGTCCCAAAGAAGGTTATTCAACATGTCAAACATCTACCTTGAAGATTTTGAAGCCAGATCAAAAGTTTCCAAAAATGGAAAGTGACCTGTAATTTGAAAGTTTCCATAAATGGCAAGTTTTTGGACCAACTTCAACTCAACTTTCCAACATCAAAGAAGCTTAAAATGAATTTTTGTCCAACATGAAAGTTGAAGATCTTTCTCTCCCATTTCCAAAAAGTCCAAGATCATGAATTTCTAATGAATGGTTAAGGAGTTATGATCAAATTATTGCAAAGTGTGCTTGAAACTTCAAATGGCCATATCTTTTGAACCAAGACTCCAAATTTGATGGTTCTTTTTGAAAAATGTTTCTCATGTCATGAAGTTTCCAAAACATCCATCACATTGCATGAAATTGGAATATATGATCACTTGCTTATTCATGAAGTTTTTGAAGGAAAATTGCCAAAATCAAAATTGGTTGATCACATGCATGTAATTCCGTTTCCAATGTGTGCATCGAGTAATTTTGAGTGGATTTGGGCCAACTTGGTGTATTGTTCACGTGTGTTTCCCATGCATGAGGTGAAAATGCAAATTGGTGCATACACCTTGGTTTATTCTAATCTCAATTAGCTTTGGCCTAATCATGATTTCAGATTAATTAGCAAGGCATATATAAGCTTAATCACAACTGAATTGAGAAAGAGGACACAAGTTCAGATCTAGAAATCCATATTTGCAAAAAAAAATCTCTCACAAGGAACTTCAAGATTCCTCACATAAATCTCATTTCTCTTGCATAATTCCTGATCTTGGAGTGGTTTTGAGTGAGATTGAACGTGCCATTGGTGATTTTTTGCTCAAAATCGTGCATGCTTGAAGCTTGAAGGTGTTCATGGAAAATTCAAATTAAGCTGGATTCACACGTGCTGGAGCTTCAATTCCTTCATCAATCATCACTACAAGCATTATAGAGTGGATTTGGACCATTGCTGAGCCTTGTAGCACGCGTTTTCAACTTGCTGTTCTTCAAGAGGACAAGTTTCGAACCTCATAATTCTCAAATTCATGTACATATTGTGTAGATCTGGTGTTGTTGATCATTCTGGTAGAAAAATCAATTGAAATGATGTAGTATTCACTGAGTTATGAGTGATTTATGTTTTGCATCCAAAATTGTTCCTGCTCGATTCTCCTTTGTTATGTGGATTTAGGTTTAGATGTTGATTGATCCGTGTTCTACATTGCAAGATCTTGTTATTGATATAATTTTTGTTGAATTCTGGACATTTCTAGAATTTCTGGAAATTGGCGTATGAATCTTCATCTTCTTCATGATGAAGATGATGAATGTTCATGTTAGCGACGGAGTTTTGCAGGCTAGCGACGGACTATCGTCCAAATCTGGGCGAGCTTAGGGTTTTGTGTGAAACGGTGTCGTTTGGCATCAGCGCGCACTCATTTCAAATGCGTACAGGGATCGATTCCCAGCGAGCGCACTTTTCAAATTGTTTCAGCATTTACCATTTTCCCTCCATTTGCCATGCCATGTTCATCTTTGATTTTCATTTTTTATGCTAACTTCTAAAAATCATATTAAATTGAAAAATGCATCAAATCACTCCCAATTTTTTGCAAATTGATCCTTGAGATGTCTAGTTTTTAATGATGATGAGTTTGAAAGTTGTGCATGGCTGGAATTTTATTAGCTCTAGGTTGATTGATCATGTGTGCATGTATGACCTTGCTTTGTTCAAACTATCATGAAATGCTTGTTTTTAATCCAATGGACTTGAAATTTTACATGCTGATACTAGACATGTTAATGGAGGTTTGGTATTTTTCCCATTCACCATTTCTGTGTTATGCCTATGTTTGCATGGTGTGACAATTTGTGTCACATATTTGGTTGTCTAACTTGTGCAATTTGATTTCCATGCCAAATGACCTCTAATGCTTCTGATATTTTGTATGATGATCATGTTGGATGTGTTGAATGCTAATGAATTTTTCCAGATTTATTTGAATCATTTATGTTTTGATTGGGAATTTTCATTCTTAATGTTCAAATGTGTGGCTTGAATTGGTCATTGACTTCTCTTGCCTATTACATGAACTTGCATGATGATTTTGGTTTGGTCCTTTTTAGGACTTGTTCTTGATTGATTAAATATGATCCATGTTGAATATCAAGTTCTGTTTTGGATTTTTGATCCCCTTTTGACCCTAGGCTTTGACCTAGGGGTTTGGACTTACCATTTGAGTTGTGAGTTTCAGGTTCAAGAATACATCTCCATGATTGATGTTGCTCCTTCATTTGAGCTTGATCAGTTGTTGTTGTTGGCTAACATTTGTGTGTTTTGTAGGCTTTGAGGAAAAGTCACTTGTGTTTATGGCTTATGTGTTGCATATTGGGTTATCTGTTTGATATTGACTGTTGACTGTTTGTCTGAGTATTGTACTGATTGGTTTGGCTGTTTACACAGGTACCTAAGTTGCTTTAAGTTCATTTGAACTTTGCTTTGCTTGCTTGTGGTTGGCATACCACTTAGGTATAATCCCTTGATCTTCATGTAGTCTGGAAGACCTGTCATGTTATGTTGGCAGGCACCTGTCTGAAGTCCTCCTTAAGAGGCAATGTTTGTGGTTGTTTAATTTTGTGCCAAGCAGGTTAAGTCCTCTTAAGAGGCAATTGGCAGATAAAAGGGATGTGCAATCCATCCCCTGCTATTCAGTTGTGCCATTCACTATGCTCACACCATGTGTTGATGCAATTTGAATAAGAACCCAAGATCTTGTTGTGTCAGTCATGTGGAGAAGAGTTCCTTCATTCTGAACTCCCACACTTTCTATTTGATTCAAGCTCTCCCAGGCCAGGGATAAGAGCTATGAGGCATAACCCTCATATCCATTTCATCTACTTCACCCTAACTCTCAATGTTAGGGTTAAGAGCTAAAAACACCCCATTCCAGTTGGCTTGTTTCTACAGCCTAGCCTTGTATGAGCCACTTGTTTGCATATAGTGTGTGTGCTTGCTCTCTTGTGCTTGTGTTTGCTTGACTGTGCTGTGTTTAGGCTAGCTTGCTTCCTGTGCAAGTTAGGATAGAGACCTCAGCGTAGGGATCTTATGCATGACAACTTCTAGAAGATCTTGGTCATCTCTTTCTCCACTAGGGATGACACTATCTGAGCT
Source organism: Lathyrus oleraceus (assembly GCF_024323335.1). NCBI lineage: Eukaryota > Viridiplantae > Streptophyta > Magnoliopsida > Fabales > Fabaceae > Lathyrus > Lathyrus oleraceus. The sequence continues at coordinate 55,067,498 of NC_066585.1, forward strand.
TCCAATTCGCGCCACCTCTGGGCGTATTCTTTGAAGGTCTCTTTCTCTTTCTGAGACATCGCCCTCAACTTGTCCCTATCAGGAGCCATATCCACATTGTATTTATATTGCTTGACGAAGGCCTCGCCAAGGTCGTTGAAAGATCGGATGTTCGAACTCTCCAAACCCATGTACCACCGGAGAGCGGCACCGGAAAAACTGTCCTGGAAATAATGGATGAGCAGTTGCTCATTATCAGTCTGCGTTGACATCTTGCGAGCATACATCACAAGATGGCTGAGAGGGCATGTGTTTCCCTTATACTTCTCAAAGTCAGGCACTTTGAATTTAATAGGGATCTTCACGTTGGGCACAAGGCACAACTCAAAGGCACTTTTACCAAAGAGTTTTTTCCCCCTCAAAGTTTTCAGTTCCTTGCGAAGCTCAAGGAATTGGTCCTTCATATCATCCATCTTTTCATAAACGTCTGGGCCCTCAGATGGCTCAGAGTGGTAGATGGTATCTTCGACCCTTGGTAACGTGTGCACAACGGGTGGTGGCACTGAAAGGACCGGGCTAGATGCCGGCAGGGAAGCAAGAGTAGGGGCGAAACCCTCTAGTACAAAATTTGGGGGCATTCCCCAAGGGAACCCGACTGGCATAGATGGTGCGAAGTGAGCCGTTGCAGCAGGCATAGTAGAAGTCACGATCTCATAAATGACCGTCCTCTGAGGAGGAGTTGAGGGCGTTGGAGAAGATTGGCTTTGAGCGGCCAAGAATGACTCAATCAAGGTAGTCAACCTGGCCACTTCTTCCTTCAGCTCGCGGTTTTCTTGTTCTAGATGATCCATCAGTCTTGAAGAATTGGCTCTAGTGTAGTACCGGTGAGTCAGCTTGTCTTCAAAATAAATGAAGAACACATAGTTAGACCAAAGGACAAGAAGCTGGGAACAAAACCTGCTTATGCACATGATGCATGCAATGCTTGTGCATATGATTTGTTTTTTATTTCAAAGGGACTTTAGAGTTTTTATTTGCAAATATTTGGAAGTATTAAACATTTATCATGTATGGAAATATCTTGCCACTAATATCTGGAAAATGGTTTTAAATCAAGGAAGTACATCATGGGTAGCTAGACAAAAATACAAGAGAGAAGGAAAATGATCATCCCATGGATCCCTAGAAACAATCGTCCAAAGCTCGGGATATAGAAAGATAGGATGCACGAAGCCTCTTCACCTCCTCTTCATAGGCTGCCTCCATATCTGCCTTTTCCTTGGCAAGTCGATCGTACTTCCTCTTCCAGAACTTGGAAGACTAATGAAGTAGATAAGTCCATGCATCATTAGGATCATCAATAACCTGATGCTCAAGAAACTCAATCAAAGCATCCTTTTCCTTAATCTGCTGAAGCAACTCTTCTCGTTCGCGGATCCAGGCACGTGAACGGTCTTCGTCTCTCAACTCCTCTACTCCTTGGTCAGGCAGGGTCAAAGTCCCAGCCACGACCAAAGGTGTAGGTCTCGGATACTCGTACGGCATGAGATACTCAGAAGCTCTCTTCCTAACCCAAGCAGTGTAAGGCTCCAAAGCGACACAGTTCTTAGGACCCAACTCATTCCTTCTTTTCCTATGAATCTTGCGCCAAGCGCGGACTATCCTAGTTTTCAAGCCTTGGGGATCTTTACCCTCCTGAAAGAACATACCCTCTAATAGAATGTTATTGGGTTTATCCTTCAGGGGGTACCCAAGCTGACGACGTACCAAAACAGGGTTGTAGTTAATCCCACCACATGTACCAAGAAGAGGTACATTAGAGAATTCACCATAAGAGTCGATAATCTGCATACCATCATACACACGATTGTACCAAGAGATATCATCATTAGTGAGAGACATAAGCCTCGTGGACCACCATAGATATCCCTTATTCTCCTTGAAAGCGACCGTCTACGGTAAGTGAGAAATAAACCACTTATACAACAGAGGGAAATAGCACACAATGGCATCACCACCCTTTGCATTCCTCATATGCAAAGAAAAATAAGTGTCACCCAACAGAGTCGGAACGGGATTAAGAGTAGAGAAGATCCTAAGAGCGTTCACATCCACAAACTTGTCGATGTTGGGGAACAATCCTAACCCATAGATGAGAAGTACAAATATGGCCTCAAAGGCGTCCTCACTCATGGCCTTCCCATACATAATAGCTTGGGCAATGAGGAACTCATAAGGTTGACCTTGAATTCCACCTTTGGTAGTCATATGAGCACCAACCAGAGATTCATCTATATGTAACATGTCTGCTATCTCTTGAGAAGTGGGAACATTCTCCAAGCCACTGAACGACAACTGGTCTAGAATTGATATACCTACAAGGTAGGCGTACTCCTCAAGCGTGGGCAAAAGCTGAAAATCCGGAAATGTGAAGCAACGGTATAATGGATCATAAAGCTGCACCAATACACTCATCAACTAAAGGGATCTAATACATAGGATGTCAAATTCCTTAACTCTTTCAAATCTGGTTGTCTGAAACTGTACTTCTTTGTATTCCTTCTTTGTCTTTCCATGTCTGAAAATTTGCAAATAGACCTCTTAAATTCCTTGAAGATTTTCTTCATTATTGATGATATGGATGCAAATGGGTGCATGAATTCATGAATGCAACAATCACACTCAAGGATCAAGCAAAGCACACCAAACAAAGGTCGTGGGATGGATCATGTTATCCTTAATATCAATCATCCATTTTGGTGGATTATGGTTTACACCTTATCAACACCCAAGTTCCATTGATATTAAGGACACATGAACAGATCAACCACGAATTAAGGGTTTGTTGTGAGTCACGAGCATGGAGTTTCGGTTAAGAACCACCCAAAGGGAGTGTACTAGAGTTTAAACCTGCCAAACATGTTCTACAAGAGGTTCCCATAGTCATAATCCCATCTTTCGGATAGTGCAGGAGAAACGACTACTCGTATTCCAAAAATATTCTCAAGAGAGACTCTTATGAGTGTAGTATCGCGTAACAATCGCATCAAATCTTACACTTGAACGACTTCCGCACTACATCCTAAGAATAGGCCAAGATGGGCTTGGTAAACTAAGGTCCTTGGCTTCTAAGGTCTATATTTGAAAGAGTAATGTCTAACCACAACAACTTGTGTGACATTATTGATCCCAACATGACCTCCAGCAAGTGAATGGACTTGCAAGTCAACTTGCTAAGGAATAACTCCACACAAGTCAACAAGACTAATCCATTCTCCTATCCTAAGTGCACTCGAGTCCGGGTATAGAACTCATCTCACAAAGATCACCAAGCATACAAGGAATTAATATTCAAGCAATTCAATCATTACATACAATATTGTAATCCCAAATTGCACAAAAATAAGTCACAAAACAATATAATACAACACAACACAATATGAAAAGTAGGCAAAACCCACTAGGAGAATTGTTATCCCTAGCAGAGTCGCCACTTTTCTGTAGCGGGGTATTCGTTACCATTAGAGATATTGACTAAATCCAAGGTAAATCATACAAGTCGAGTCGCCACCGCACTTCTATTTATCTAAAGGAATGGTTAGAAAGCGAACAAAAACCTAAAGGTTTTATCGAATAAAAAACTAGTAAAAGAGAGTCAGAGATCTGGGTAGGGGGTTTGTTATACAATGGGAAGGTGTTAGGCACCCAAAACATCCTAGGTACTCCTAGGGAGCCCTTTTCATATTGGTTGTAAGGTTGGTATTTTGTGAAAATTATTTGTGCAAACACGATTGAAGAGATGAGAAGAGAATATACAAGTTTATTTACATTTTTTGTTTGGATAGATAAACCCATTGCCTACGTATCATCTTAAAAAAGATTAGGATCAAAACCTCGTAGTTCGGGGTAAAAATTTCAAAATGAGTGAGTGGATTGATTGGTCCAAAAGCCTTAAGGTCTTTTGTTATCCAAGGGAGAAAACTCAACCTAAGACCACAAATCCACCATGTGAGGATAGCTTCAACATGCTAGTGAGGGGTTAACCCTATAATAAGCACGGAAGACTCATTGTCCATCACTAAGGATATAAGAGAGTATTACATCTACCTCAAGGATAACTCAAACCTAATAGCTAAAGGTTATGAAAAAGTGATTTAAGAAAGTGGCCATTGAAACCACAAAAGCATTTGAATGGGTTATATTTACCAATGAAAAGTATTTGCAAAAATGGTCAAAGTTGACTTAGAAGTTCAATTCAAAATAAGTATTATGAAAAGAGAGTTTGAAAATCAAAAGCATAAGGATTAGGTTTCTAATGTTGAAAACAAGTGTTAGATGTTTGCACAAAAGTTTTGGCTTGGCTTAGAGTGGAGGAAAGAAGAAGAATGGCTAAAGTCCTAAGCAATAAGACAGGTAAGGGACAAGAAGCAAAACCACAAATGGAGTTCCTCTCTTGAGATCATATTGATGATCCAAGTAGCTCCCATCCTTTGGAATAAGCAAACACATAAGCATAAACTCAAGCAATCAATCAAATGAACTCTTGGAAAGACCCTCAATGTATTTTAGATCCCTCACTTTGGATGATCATTAGACATGGTTCTTCAATTTGGCTCAATGTTGGACTCCCTAGCATAAAGACACACACATCAAAAGATTCTATTAACAATTAAAGAATGGACAAGAGGGAGTTTAGAATATGGTCCTTTCAAAGTTCATCTTCAAGCTTTAAGCATTCTAAAGGCAGGGGGCCTAGTTGCTCTTTGACATTTAAGCATTCTAAAGGCATGAGGCCTAGTTGCTCTTCAAACTCCATTATCTTGGGTAAAGTCCTAGGATCTAAGTCCATTTTGTCCAATTCTTTGCATTTGGTTCACAACAAACAGACAAACACAAGCACAAAAGATATATACACAATTATATGCTCAAGTGAGCAAAAGGCAAATGGCATTAGCATAAACATGTGCTCCAATGAGCAAAGGAAAAAGCAAATGAATAATATGTATAAGAATGATAAATTGCATAAATGTAAAGTGCAAAAAGTAAATGTTATTGGTTAATGGTTAGTGTTAGTAATTAGTGTGCCATAAGGCAAATTTAGCGATATGTTAAGCAATCATAATTGGACTTATGTAGAAGTCACAACTATCAAGAAACAATAAGCAAAATATTTTTGGCATTTTTAATATCAAAATAAACTTGAATTAAAAATAAAAGAAAGGTCAAACTTCAAAATCACTTCAAATCAACCTTGAAAGGTCCAAGTAATTTATCCCAAGTTCAACAAGGTCAAACAAAGTTTGACAAAAAATTTCAGCATTTTTAAAAGTCAGAAACTATTTTTAGTCAATTAAAAATGAATAAAAATAACCTAATTGAACTAAAATCTCAAATAAATCTCAAATCAATTATAAAATTGATGAGAATATTTTTCATAGATCTATCATCATTCAAATAGGTTAGGAAAATATTTTTGTATTTTTTGAATATCAAAAACTATTTAAAATGAATTAAAAATAACCAGAAAGGAGAAAATTCACAAAAAATATCAAATGACAAAATAAAAAATATTAAAAATCATTTTTAGAAACTAGAAATTATTTGGAGAAGAATGCAATTGGTCTCATATTTTTTGGAATTAAAATGAAGAAGTTGTGAATTTTTTAAATAAAAGGGAATAAAAGAAATAAAATCAAAAAAACAAGGCGCGTCTGGTCAAGCCTCATTAATTGACGTGGCTGATCAAACGCTCCACATGCGCGCTTCCATGGTAGGCTTCAGTCCATGCGTAACACAATGAATTATTAAAAGTCATAAGAAGCAAAGGCCAGGATTAGATCTGGAAATAAGAATGGATGGCCACGATTGGATCTGGAGACCACACGGTGGCCAGCGCCACCGTCTTCTCCGACTAGCTCCGGTGAGAGCTCAAATTTGCAGAAGAGAAAATGTGCACCAAAACACACGATCCAGGCATCAATCGAAAGAGGAAGTGATGTACATCACTTCTATACCACTCACTTCCACTCTAGATTCCTATTAAGAGAGAAATCAGAGATGGAAGCTTGATGGTGTTCATCATGAACTTGCTTGATTTTGAAAATTGAATACACAGCAATGATGCCTCTATGGAGAGGACTTCAGATAATACAATATCCAAGGAAATAGATCAGAGAATAGTGAGTTTCGAAGAAAAAACAAGTTGAAGAGAACCTTTGAATTATGGTGATCTGAGCTTGCTTCCTTGCTTCCTTTGGCCAAACAGAAGTACAATGGACAATAGGATGAAGGTCTAGGAACTTTAGATCTAGAGATTCAACCAGATTTAGTTGAATTTCAGATCTGAAAAATTTGAATAAAAATGAAATAGTTCCTTTGGTGAGAGGTTTGGTTTTCAATTCAGCAGCATTTCAGCTTGATTCAAGGATCGAAATTGAATAGAATGATTCTTCTATTTATAGCCAAGCATGGTGCAAGCAATGAGAAATCCGCGTGTGCATGGCAAGTGGATACTCTTTGCATGGGCTTGCATGATCATGTAAAAGGCCCAAATTCAATGCCAAATGCAATCTGCAGTATAATTAAGCTGAAATGGACGTGTAATTGACAATGCACAAGCTTGTGTAATGAGTTCCAACATGTTATGCACAACTATGCCTAAAACTTCTCCTCTTCGAAAATGCCATTTGCCAAATCCAAACATGAGCATGTCAGTAATGGTTGGAAAGGTCTTGATGCAAGGAACAAATGTTATGTTGGGCAAAAATCCATTTGAAGTGTGGAATTTAGTGAATTTTGAGTTTAAAGTGTAAGGTGCAAAGCATGCAAAGATGAGGCTTCCAAATTTGGCCAATGTTCAAGCCCCTCTGTTCTGATGATGCAAACCTCAAATGAAAACACCTCCAACACCAAAGTTGTAGATCTTTTCAAGACAATCAAAATGGACTTAAATGTTTCATCATTTGGATTTTTGATGAAAGAGTTATTTTCACTTGAAGTTGGACTTTTTTGCCTTTCAATGTATTTGGTCCAAAGTGACCTATAATGTTTTGCATTATCACATGTATTTCCTTTGAGATTTTGAAATTTTGTTCAACATAACATTTGAATTAGACATCTTAAGATTTCCAATGCATTTGATCCCACCTCAAAATCATAAAAAATGAATGAGTTATGTTCTTGGGAAGTTAACCCAAAATTAGGGTTTCAGTCAAAATGACCTATAATGTCTTGGAATGGATGATGACCTTCGAAGTCTCAAATAAATTTTTGATGAACATGAAAGTTGTTCATATTGTCCTTAAGAACATTGTCTCTTTTGGGATCATATCCATTTGACCAACACATAAAAAGTTAGGTCTCAGTGCATTTCAAAATAGTTAGATGAATTGACTGATCAACTTCTCAAGTCCATAACTCATACCCTGATGAATTGATGATTGAGGGCACTCAAATAAGTTCCAATATGAATGAAATGATGAATTAAAGAACTTCCCTTGATTTTATTTGACCATGGGTTGAGGTTACTTCAAGAGCAAGGCATTATGGATGATCTGATGAACTAGGGTTTCCTTGGGGAATAAACCTCAAACCCTTTGACTTGCTTTGATCAAAATGATGAATTGAGATACTTGGGAGGCATATTTGATGGGTAAGAGCTTTGGGAACCATTGCCATGCTTGCTTTCATCTTCTCTTTACCTTATCATTGTGTAGCGGGGTATTCGTTACCATTGGAGATATTGACTAAATCCAAGGTAAATCATACAAGTCGAGTCGCCACCGCACTTCTATTTATCCAAAGGAATGGTTAGAAAGCGAACAAAAACCTAAAAGATTTATCGAATCAAAAACTAGTAAAAGAGATTCAGAGATCTAGGTAAGGGGGTTGGTTATGCAATGGGAAGGTGTTAGGCACCCAAAACATCCTAGGTACTCCTAGGGAGCCCTTTTCATACTTGTTGTAAGGTTGTTGTTTTGTGAAAAATTTGTTTGTGAAAACATGATTGAAGAGATGAGAAGAGAATATACAAGTTTATTTACATTTTGTGTTTGGATGGATAAACCCATTGCCTACGTACCATCTTAAAAAGATAGGATCAAAACCTCGTAGTTCGGGGTAAAAATCTCAAAATGAGTTGGTGAATTGATTGGTCCAAAAGCCTTAAGGTCTTTTGTTATCCAAAGGAGAAAACTCAACCTAAAACAACAAATCCACCATGTGAGGATAACTTCAACATGCTAGTGAGGGTTTAACCCTATAATAAGCATGGAAGACTCATTGTCCATCACTAAGGGTATAGGTGAGTATTACATATACCACAAGGATAACTCAAACCTAATAGCTAAAGGTTATGAAAAAGTTTTGATTAAGAAAGTGGCCATTGAAACCACAAAAATATATTTGAATGAGTGGTATTTACCAATGAAAAGTATTTACAAAATGGTCAAAGTTGACTTAAAGATTCAATTCAAAATAAGTGTTATGAAAAGAGAGTTTGAAAATCAAAAGCATAAGGCTTAGGTTTCTAATGTTGAAAACAAGTGTTAGATGTTTGCACAAAAGTTTTGGCTTGGGTTAGAGTGGAGAGAAGAAGAAGAAAGGCTAAAGTCCTAAGCATACAAGAGGTGAGGGATAAGAAGCAAAACCACACATGGAGTTCCCCTCTTGAGATCATATTTGTAGCACCTCAAATTTGCACCCCCAATTCATGCATACATTTTCATTTTTAGGTCATTGACATCACATTAACAATACATTATCATTGCATAGTACATTGCATCTTATCAGTCAAGACTGGCATCAAGAGGATTCATCTGTGCAAGAGACCACGCATTTCATTGAGATGGAGACCACATGAATATTCTAGAGAGCTTACATGAACCAAGGATCATTTTGAAGCAACTTGACCAAGTGTTAGAGGCTCAAAGTCATCAGTGCACTGCCAAGTCATCTAGGGCCCATGAAAGTCGACTGAAAGTCAACTGAGGGCTATGAGGTGGAGAAATGGTTTGAGACACTTCATTCATGTCCAAAAGAGGTTATTCATCATGTCAAACACTTATCTTGAAGGATTTGAAGCCAGATCAAAAGTTTCCAAAAATGGAAAATGACCTGTAATTTCAAGTTTCCAAAAATGGCAAGTTTTTTGACCAACTTAAACTCAACTTTCCAACATCAAGGAAGCTTCAAATGAAATTTTGTCCAACATGAAAGTTGAAGATCTTTCTCTCCCATTTCCAAAAAGTCCAAGATCATGAATTTATGATGAATGGTTAAGGAGTTATTATCAAATCATTGCCAAGTGTGCTTGAAACTTCAAAATGCCATATCTTTTGAACCAAGACTCCAAATGGAGTGCTGTAACACCCCAAAATTTGCCCTCCTCATTAATGCATTCATTTAGCATTTCATATTGCATTTCATCATGTCAATCAGAATTAGATCCAAAAAAAAAAACGAAAAAAAAAAAAAAAAAATTTAATTAAATAAATAAAATATAATAAAAAATTTTGGACTTGGGTCTCTCTCATTTGAGCCCACAAAACCATGAAATTCAGTCTATAAATACCAAGGCTTCACTTGAGAGAACACAGAACAAAAGGGGATTTTGAGGAGAAGCAAAATACTCTAAGGTTTCCTTGGAACAAAACCCTGAGGAAAAAGATAGTGAGAGAAGACCTAACGGAGTTCAGAGCAGCCTCCAAACCCCGAAGGGAACTCAACTACACAGAATCACCTCTGCCTCACATAAACCCTGAAGATTGTTTTGTACACCTCACGGGTGCAACTCAATTTCAATCAAGCTCTCCAATCAGGTTTGCCATTATTCCCATTACCTTTGCCCATGGGTTTAATATGTATATGAATGTATAAATAATGCCTTGAATGTTTAACCGTTTAATTTTTGAGTGTATGCCACAGGGTTTGAGGTTTCTGAAACCATACTGTTATTCATGAAAAAAATGCTTATGATGTTTCACTAACCCTTTTGTTGAATTTTTATGAGGGCTCACATGACTTTTGCAGGGATAACTTGTGTGGTTTCCCACTTTATTTGTGGGATAACCCCTGGAGGTTCATTCCAATTACCTGTACTGACTCACTTTTCTTTGATGGCATTAGCTTGGAAGGATCTCAGGGTTTCCCATTCCTTTAATTGCTGTTACTTCGGATCTTTATCCGCGTGGTACTTTTACATTTTTCCCGCATTTTATTGCTTTCCTAGCTGGAAGACCTCGATAGGAGGCAACGTTTGAGCCCCTTGGTTGCATTTTACTTTGAGATACATGTTTTGTTTTTTGTATTCATATCCCTGCAGGTAGCGCGGTTCTTTCGTCAAGGACTGCCTTTTTGCCCATTTGCATGAGTAACCTTCAAACCCTAAAACCCAAAGCAACACGTTATTTCCTTCTACTACAGGCGAGTAAGTCTCCAAAGGTCGAGCATCCGGTAGATTGCGTAGTGACGTCGTTCGTCCAAAACCCAATCCATAACCCCGTAGTTAGCCGAACTACGTTTTGCTCTGATTCTCAGGCCAGATGAGATACGTAGGCATAAGACGCGATGTCTTAGCGAGCACACATCCCCCCAACCCATAGGTCAGCCGAGCTACGAAGACTCTGATTCTCATATTCAGATGAGATACGTATGCATGGATGCGACATCCGCGCGAGTCATTTTCATTTAACCCTTTTTTTTTGGTAAACAGCACAAGATAAACCCACACCCTTTAGACAAGAACTACAAAAGTGGATCCCGTAGAGTACTACGGATGTGTAGGGGTGCTAATACCTTCCCTTCGCATAACCGACTCCCGAACCCAAGATTTGGTTGCGAGACCCCGTCTTGTCCTTTCCTTTTTCAGGTTTACTTCGAGCGTTTCCTTTCCCTCCTTTGGGATGAATAACGCACGGTGGCGACTCTTCTGTCTTTTTCTTTCGCCGGTTTTTTTTTTCGCACTGTATTTTTCAAGTTGCGACAGCTGGCGACTCTGCTGGGGACTTAAGAAGTTGACCTCTTGCTGGTCCATCTTCCCTAAGCGAGTCCCTCCTAGCTTTTGTAGTTTGTTTGTTTATTGGGTGTTCATGCTTTTGTGCAGTTATTTATTTACCTGCTTTACCTTATTGCATTATGTATATATCATTGCTGTTTCTGTTGGCTGGCTGCTTGGTGATCTTTGTGAGATGAGTTCTATACCCGAACTCGAGTGCACTTAAGATAGGAGAATGGCATAGTCCTGTCGACTTGTGTGGAGTTATTCCTTAGCGAGTTGACTTGCAAGCCCATTCACTTGGTGGAGGTCATGTTGAGATCAATAATGTCACATAAGTAAGTTGTGGTTAGACATTACTTGTTCCAATATAGACCTAAGAAGCCAAGGACCTTAGTTTACCAAACCCATCTTGGCCTATTCGTAGGACGTAGTGCGAAAGTCGTTCAAGTGTAAGATTTGATACGATTGTTACGCGATACTACACTCATAAGAGTCTCTCTTGAGAATATTGTTGGAATACGAGTAGTCGTTCCTCTGATAATATCCGAAAGATGGGATTATGACTATGGGAACCTTTTGTAGAACATGTTTGGCAGGTTTAAACCTTAGTACACTCCTTTTGGGTGGTTCTTAACCTAAACTCCATGCTCGTGACTTGCAACAAACCCTTGATTCATGGTTAATCCGATCAGGTATCCTTAATATCAATGGAACTCGGGTGTTGATAAGATGTAAACCATAATCCACCAAAATGGGTGGTTGATATTAAGGATAACATGATCCATCCCATGACCTTTGTTTGGTGTGCTCTTAATTTCTCTCCAGACAGTGCAACTTGACAAATGTTCAAGCAGATACATCAATTCTGATTGACAGGCCTTTGCATTGCATAACATCATCTGCATATTTGCATCCAACATCTCATGCTTATTCATTTGCAGGGTATTCCCTTTCAAAACGGGGGTGCCTTAAAACTGAACAAGCAGTGCATCGCATACCATGCATATTAACCCTTGTCTGTTTTGCAGGTGTCACCGCAGTGTCTAATGTTTGTTCCCTGTATCAGGAAGTTATTGGTCCCAAGCGAGTCCACAGGTACCCGACAAAGGAAAATCGTCCACAACTAGCGATGGACCAAGTACAGAAAGAACTGGCTGATATGCGTGAAAGGATGGATCAGTTCATGACATTAATGACTGGTATGGCAGCAGGCCAAGAAAAGCTGAGGGAATTGGTTGAGCAACCGAGGCCCAATCCAGATTTGGAGATACCAAATGCTGAGGGAAACCCTGGTAACCCTGGGAACGCTGATAACCCTGTGAACACTGGTAACGCGGGTAACGCGAATGCTGATGGAAACCCGGGTAATGTTGGCAACATAGGGAATGTTGGAAATGATATTGGCGGAAGGTACAATGTGAATCAAGGAATTCAGATTAACGGGCACCCCGTTACTGAAGATTATCAGTGTGATCAATTTTCTTTGCACGACGAGGCCCTCGAGACCACTCGCCGTATGGATGAGCTGGCTGAGAAGCACAAATCTTTGGAGTCTCAAAATTCCTTAGGCTTTGATGTCACAAATCTTGGTCTGGTTCAGGGAGTAAGGATTCCTCACAAGTTCAAACCCCCTACTTTTGAGAAATACAACGGGGCTTCTTGCCCACGCACTCATCTCCAATCTTATCTGGGAAGGATGGGAGCTCACACGGAAGATGAAAAGCTGTGGATGTACTATTTTTAAGACAGTCTAACTGGAGCTTCTCGTGAATGGTATTCTCATTTGTCTCGTACTACCATCAAGAGCTGGAAAGACTTGGTAGAGGCTTTTGTCAAGCAATATCAATACAACTTGGACATGGCTCCAAATCGGACCTTGTTGCAAGGTATGTCTCAGACTGCCAGGGAAACCTTTAGAGAGTATGCTCAGCGTTGGAGACAGATTGCTGCGTCCGTCCAACCCCCTATGTCTGAAAGGGAGATGGCGGACATGTTCATGAACACTCTTCAAGGCAATTATATTGAGAGATTGGCTGCTTGCCCGTCAATCAGCTTTGCAGAGATAGTAATTGCTGGAGAAAGAATCGAGAGTCTGTTGAAGATGGGCCGAATTCAAGACAATAGTGCTTCCAACTCATCAGGTCCCAAGAGACCGTTTGCTGGTAACGGTCAGCAAAGAAAAGAAGGAGAGACAAGCGTTGTGTATGCCGGCAGAGGCAGGGGTAGAGGACGCCCTAATTATTACCAAGATCAAGTGGCCGCAGTCACTATTCCAACACCTGTTCCTCAACCGCAATATCATCCGCAACAACAACCCAGGTACAACAATCAAGGAGGTAATCCGGGTCAGCAGAGACACTATCAACAACGTCCAAGGCAGACGGACCGGGTCATCGAGCCAATCCCAATGCCTTATTCAGTATTACTTCCCAAGCTGATTGACATGAATTTGGTTACATTGAGAACTCTGGCCCCACCAATCGATCCCAATAATTTGCCTAGAGGTTATGATGTCAACACCAGATGTGCTTTTCATTCCAACGCACCTGGCCATACTACAGATAATTGCAAGGCTCTCCAGTTAAAGGTACAAGATTTGAGAGATGCCCAGGCTATCAATTTTGCTCCGGTGCCTAATGTTATCCAGAACCCGATGCCGGCTCACGGCAGGCAGGGGATTAATGTTGTCGAAGTGGTTGAAGCTGGTAATGCCCAAGGCTGGGGCAAATTTGTGGAGCCAGTCATCAAAGAAGACAAGTTTGGATTGGGGTATGCTCTGGGATCTCAGAAGAATGAAACCGGTACTCTCTCCAGCGGGGGTTTGGTTTCTCCCCACGTCGTCAATGCTGCAGATGAAGACAAGGCTGACAGCGACTGTGACTTAGATAGCTAGATTCGCCCGTGTGTCTCGGGAGAAAAGCTCGACAATTGGTCGTTTGAAAAAACCGTTCGGGTTATTCTACTGAAAGAGTGATTTTTATTGTTTTCCTTTATTACATGCATAATAAAGTCTTACACTTTGCCCAAGGTGTAACGGCTCATTTGTAGGGCCATCCATTTACTTACATTTCGCAATTATTTTTATCATCAATAAATGACGGCTTTTGCAAACAATTTTGTGTTCTCTTTCTTTCAGTTTTTTTTACTTTTTACCAAAAAATGGCAATGTTTCTTTTTTCGTTTTTCCTTTCTTTCAAAAAAAAATCTCTCATTCTAAGGTAAAGCATGATCCTCCATCATGCAGAGCCGACCACCCGGATCTCACTGCTAACGACACTGCTATGGCCAAGTATGACTTCGACAATCCTATCTATCAAGCCGAAGAAGGGGCTGAGGAAGATTGTGAATTGCCTGAAGGGTTAGCCAGATTGTTGAAACAGGAGGACCGAGCTATTACACCTTATCAGGAGGTGGTTGAGACCATCAACGTTGGTACCGAAGACGACAAGAAAGAGATCAAGATCGGGGCCAGTCTACAGGCCGAGAGGAAAGACCGTTGATCATGTACTTGACTGTGTTAGAAAGGTCAGTGGGTTGTCTGCTCGGTCAACATGACGAGTCAGGTCGAAAAGAGCATGCAATATACTACCTTAGCAAAAGTTTACCAATTGTGAACAAAGATACTCATTGCTTGAGAAAACTTGCCGCGCTTTGGCATGGGCTGCTCGCCGACTAAGACAGTATATGTTGACTCACACGACTCTATTGATATCAAAAATGGATTCAGTCAAGTACATTTTTGAAAAGCCAACACTTATCGGAAAAGTTACTAGGTGACAAATGATACTGACAGAGTATGACATCCAATACACTTCACAAAAAGCCATCAAGGGAAGTGTCTTGTCAGACTATCTTGCAGAGCAACCGATTGATGATTACCAACCTATGAGGTTTGAATTTCCTGATGAGGACATCATGTTTCTCAAATCGAAAGATTGAGAGGAACCACTCCCGGAGGAGGGGCCTGACCCTGAATCCAAATGGGTTATGATGTTTGATGGGGCGGTCCACGTCAATGGTCGCGGAGTTGGTATAGTGTTGATCACACCGGAAGGGGGTTCATATGCCATTTGGTGCCAGAATAACTTTTCCCTGCACCAATAATGAAGCCGAATACGAAGCTTGTATCCTAAAACTTGAGGAAGCCGTCAATATACAGATTAAAACCCTGGATGTATACGGGGATTCAACTTTGGTCATCAATCAAACCAACAGGGAAATGGTGCTATGCTGGAACTACGTACCCAGAATTGACGTATCTCGGTCAGAGACGAATGAAGAAAGCATTTGGTCAGAAAGTGCGCTCTCGGGAGTATCGAGTCGGTGAATTGGTACTCAAAAGATTTCTTCCTCCCAACACAGATCACAGGGGCAAATGGACACCGAACTATGAGGGTCCGTACGTGGTTAAAAGGATTTTCTATGGCGGAGCTTTGATGCTAATAACCATGGATGGCGAAGGATTCCCGTCCCCTATTAACTCAGACGCAGTTAAAAAAAAAATACTTCGCATAAAATAGACCCGCTGGACAGTAAAAAGAATAGTCCAGGCAAAAAAGGGGCCTCCCGACGAACCAAAAAAAAAAGAATAAAGAGGTTCGGGCAAAAATTAGGGATATATAAAAAAAAAAGTACACCCGGTGAGTCGAAAACCCAAAAGGGCGGCTCAGGCAAAAATGGGTATCCCAGTGGATTGAAAACCCGAAAAAGGGGGCGATCCAGGCAAAAGTTAGGGAATAAGCGAATGACTATGATCTGAGTTCATCAGTGTTATATCACCGTTTCATTCAATCCGGCAATCTTCGAAGGTTAAAGATCGACTAATCATCCACTTTAGAAAGCAAGATGAGCAGAGCGTCTTGAGGACATACGAACCGTAGCAGAGTCGAAACTCAGTGGGACCCCGTTTCCATATTGCCATTAGGATAATTCTCTTTTTTATAGCGATCACCTCTTTTCAGGGATCAGCTTCCTGATGCCCTCGCCTATTCCTGGCACAAATTTTCTCCCCAGTAAGAGTCGAATAATTCAGTTAAAGAGCCTCTTTATTTTTCATTTATCAGTTTGTTTGCAAAAATGTCCGAATTTTTGATAAAACATATTGCATATGAACATAATGGTGGCTTTTGCAGATGATTTGCACAGGAAAACATTTAAAATTGCTTTGAATGTGCTTAATCCCGGACGGTGAATTCAAACCGAGTAATTCCCCCGAGGCATACGTGTATTTTTGGTTGCAGGTCACAGGAATCGGATGCCAAGTCATGAATCCTCATCCCCAAGCGGTTGACAAAGTCTCTCCTCAGCAGAGCATGTTCCCCAACAGAGTTGACAGTATCCAGACTGTCTATCCCTAGTAGAGTTGACAGTATCCAGACTATATATCCCCAGCGGAGTTGACGGTGTCAGACTGTATCTTCCTAGCAACAGCGGAGTGGTTGCATACCCAACGGACAAGAGGGTGGTGTTCCCAGTGTTCATCTCATCCCCAGCATTATTTCTAACAGATTTGTTCTAATCCCCAGCTTGAGGACGATTAGCAAGTTCATATCCCCAGCAAAGGTCGTTTCCTATGACATTTCCCCAGGAAGTGTTTTCCCCACAGACTCTCCTCACAGAGCCTCGCCGAACCAAGTTTCCATAGTTGATACTCCCCCCGCAAGGTCAACTTTTCAAGCAGCCAATTTATTTTTGGTGGCTCATTGGTCCCGGCAGACGGATCATTCCCCACAGATCATTCAAGGATTGATACAGCGATCTGTTCCCTACCGGAGTTTGCTTCCCCTAGCAGATTTCTTTTTTCTTTTACACCATGCGTAACATTTGCATTCGCATGCATATCATATCAAGCATACACATAAGCTGATAAACAGGTTCTTCCAAGAAGACTGAAGAATTACTTTACAACCAAGGTCATGAGATCCAGCCAGAGGATCAAGCGTGAGTGATCCAGCCTGAGGGTCATTTTGAAGATTCAGCCTGAGAATCGTTTTCCCGTGATCCAGCATGAGGGTCACTTTTTGAAGATTCAGCCTGAGAATCATTTTCCCGTGATCCAGCATGAGGGTCATTTTTGAAGATTCAGCCTGAGAATCGTTTTCCCAAGAGTCAGCCTGAGGCTCAATTTGAAGATTCCCCAGTGAAGTCGCCTACAAGCTTTATTTCCCCAGCAAGTCTAATTGAGGAGTCGTTACAACATGTTCTAGCCCGAAGAATATGTACGAAGCCCAAAAGTGGAATATTCTCGAAGCTGCATATCTAATATGAAGGTTGGGTGTAGATTTCAAAAGAGGGTCAACCAGCGCATGCCTCAGATGCGGGATCCTAATGATGGGAATTTATCATCAAAACAATCCAGATCTAGCCAGAAGATCGAAGTCAGGTCTAGCCCGAAGACCGGAAATAGATTCAGCCAGAGAATCGAAGCAATTCAGATCTAGCCAGAAGATCGAAGTAGATTCAGCCAGAGAATCAAAGGAAATAGATTCAGCCAGAGAATCGAAACGAAGGAGATCTAGCCAGAAGATCAAAGAAGATCTAGCCAGAAGATCAAAATCGTATCCATCCCGAGGATCAAAATTAATATCCAACCAGAGGACTAAATTGAGTATAGGTTCAGCCAGAGGATCCAAACTCCAGATTAAGCCAGAGGATCGGAAGAAAGATAAACAGCGCGGTGTATTTCCGCGTTTTTGTGGTATTCTCGGAGCACAAATTTTCGGTTTGTCCTTGGTATTCAATCACAGCTCACCCCGTTTGTCTGATAAGTTGTTCGCTTTCATCCTACTCGGGTTAGCTGATGTTTGAATAGGGGCAGCTGTAACACCCCAAAATTTGCCCTCCTCATTCATGCATTCATTTAGCATTTCATATTGCATTTCATCATGTCAATCAGAATTAGATCCAAAAACAAAAAAAAAAAAAAACAAAAAAAAAATTAATAAAAAAAAACGAAAAAATAAATAAATAAAAAATTTTAATTAACTAATTAATTAATTATTTAATTAAATAAATAATTAAATAAATAAAATATAATAAAAAATTTTGGACTTGGGTCTCTCTCATTTGAGCCCACAAAACCATGAAATTCAGTCTATAAATACCAAGGCTTCACTTGAGAGAACACAGAACAAAGGGGGATTTTGAGGAGAAGCAAAATACTCTAAGGTTTCCTTGGAACAAAACCCTAAGGAAAAAGATAGTGAGAGAAGACCTAACGGAGTTCAGAGCAACCTCCAAACCCCGAAGGGAACTCAACTACACAGAATCACCTCTGCCTCACATAAACCCTGAAGATTGTTTTGTAAACCTCACGGGTGCAACTCAATTTCAATCAAGCTCTCCAATCAGGTTTGCCATTATTCCCATTACCTTTGCCCATGGGTTTAATATGTATATGAATGTATAAACAATGCCTTGAATGTTTAACCGTTTAATTTTTGAGTGTATGCCACAGGGTTTGAGGTTTCTGAAACCATACTGTTATTCATGAAAAAAATGCTTATGATGTTTCACTAACCCTTTTGTTGAATTTTTGTGAGGGCTCACATGACTTTTGCAGGGATAACTTGCGTGGTTTCCCACTTTATTTGTGGGATAACCCCTGGAGGTTCATTCCGATTACCTGTACTGACTCACTTTTCTTTAATGGCATTAGCTTGGAAGGATCTCATGGTTTCCCATTCCTCTAATTGTTGTTACTTCGGATCTTTATCCGCGTGGTACTTTTACATTTTTCCCGCATTTTATTGCTTTCCTAGCTGGAAGATCTCGATAGGAGGCAACGTTTGAGCCCCTTGGTGGCATTTTACTTTGAGATACATGTTTTGTGTTTTGTATTCATATCCCTGCAGGTAGCGCGGTTCTTTCGTCAAGGACTGCCTTTTTTCCCTTTTGCATGAGTAACCTTCAAACCCTAAAACCCAAAGCAACACGTTAACTCCTTCTACTACAGGCGAGTAAGTCTCCAAAGGTCGAGCATCCGGTAGATTGCGTAGTGACGTCGTTCGTCCAAAACCCAATCCATAACCCCGTAGATAGCCGAACTACGTTTTGCTCTGATTCTCAGGCCAGATGAGATACGTAGGCATAAGACGCGATGTCTTAGCGAGCACACATCCCCCCAACCCATAGGTCAGCCGAGCTACGAAGACTCTGATTCTCATATTCAAATGAGATACGTATGCAGTGGATGCGACATCCGCGCGAGTCATTTTCATTTAACCCTTTTTTTTGGTAAACAGCACAAGATAAACCCACACCCTTTAGACAAGAACTACAAAAGTGGATCCCGTAGAGTACTACGGATGTGTAGGGGTGCTAATACCTTCCCTTCGCATAACCGACTCCCGAACCCAAGATTTGGTTGCGAGACCCCGTCTTGTCCTTTCCTTTTTCAGGTTTACTTCGAGCGTTTCCTTTCCCTCCTTTGGGATGAATAACGCACGGTGGCGACTCTTCTGTCTTTTTCTTTCGCCGGTTGTTTTTTTCGCACTGTATTTTTCAGGTTGCGACAAGTGCCTCTTTTTGAATTATTCTCCTCATGACATATAGTTTCCAAATCATTCATTACATGTCATAAAATTCATTCACACAACCATTTGCTCATGCATGCTATTTTTGAAGGGAAATTTCCAAAATCAAAATTGGTTGATCACATGAATATAATTCCAATTCCAATGTGTGCATGGGCTGATTTTGAGTGAATTTGGGCCCTCATTGTGCACTGTTCACGTAGGATTTCCATGCATGAGGTGAAATGGTAATTTGTGCATACACCTTGTATTTTCAATAATTTCCATTAACCTTGGCTTAAATTTAATTTCAGAGTAATTAGGAGGGCATATAAAAGCTTAATAGTAATTGTTTCAGTGATTACACAAAGTTTCAGATCTAGAAATCCCTCTTCACTCTCAATTTTCTCTTGATTGGTTTTCCAAAATTTTACACACAACACCCTAATTTTCTTGCATAATCATGAACATGGAGTGTTAATGAGCATGATTCAACGTGTACTTGGTGGAATTCCTCTCAAATTCGTGCATACCACAAGCTTGAGTGCATCAATGGAAACTCCAAATTAAGCTGGATTCAGGTCATTTCACGAGCCATTTCGTGCATCAAACTTCCTTGGAGCTCAAAGCAAGTGGAACTGGACATTGCCAAGCCTTGAATACACTGTTTTAGCCAACTGCTCTTCAAACAAGGTGAGTTTCGACTTTCTTTTTTCTCCATTATTTTGCCATGATAGTGTAGATCTTTACTTGCTGATCATGCTGATAAAAATTTCGTGTGAAATGGTGTATTATTGGCTGAGATATGATGATTAGAAGTTTTGTATGTCAAACTGTTTTGATTCGATTTGCATTTGTTATGATGGATTAATATGATTTGATGATGGATTCATGTTCCTCATTGCATAACGGTTCGAATGATGTACTCATGAGCAATTTCTGAAAAAAAAATTGTGAATGCTACTGTTCATCGCCGTCTTCGCGAGGAAGACGGTTGTTTCAGCCCCTAGCGCCGCCGTTTGTGTTTTCCTGCATGTGGCTAGGGTTTCGCTGTAAAACGATAGTGTTTCGATTGTAGATGCTCCCTCGGTTCGATCCCTCCCTGCGTCATTTCTGAATTTTGCTTTCATTTTCCTCATAGGCCAAAACGACTGCGTTTTGGCCAGCGAGCGCTCCCTCGCTTTGATTCCTGATGGTCACATGTTTTCAAATTGATTCAGCATTTTACCTTTCCCTCCAAAATTCATATGCATTGCCATATTAATTCAAATAATATTTTGCCAACTTTGAAAAATCATATAAAATTGAAAAATCATCCAAATAATTCCATTCTTTTTGCTAAATGATCCTTGGAATGTCCTTAATATTTTGGTGTGGATTTTATGATTTTATCTCTTCTAGAATTTGATTTGTGTTGGATGGACTGATCATGTGTGCATATGTGACATTGCTTCATTCTTTCTATCATGAAATGCTCAAAAATAATCCAATGGCCATGAAATTTTGTGTGTTGACTCTTAACATATTGATTGACATTTGAGGCTTGGTTTGATATTTTTCTCATGTTCCATCCCTGTTTTATGTACATGTTAATATGGTGTGACAATGCATGTCACACAATTGGATGTCCTATTTGATCATTTTCCTTGATAGCCCAATTGATCTCTTCTGTTTACAATTTTTGGTATGATGATTGTATTGGACATGTTGTATGCTCATGAGAATTTCCAAAATTGTTTGAGTCATTTCTGATTTAATGTGAATTTTCTCACTTGTATGTCCAATTGATGATCATGTTGTGTGTCTTTGCCATATTTTGTTCACCACATGACTTTGCTTGATGATTTTGATTTGGTCCTTTTTAGGACTTGTTCTTATTTGATTAAATGTGATTCATGTTGAGTTTTAGCTTCTGTTTTGACTTTTTACCCCACCTTTGACCCTAGCCTTTGAGCTAGTGGTTTGTTCTCATCCGTTGGACTTTGTGTTTCAGGTTTCAAGCATTTAGCCACATTGGTTGATATGATCTCATCACTTGAGATACAAGTTATTTTGGTTGACTAACCTTGCTATTTTGTAGGTCTTGTGGATGATAAACCAATTTAGTTTGCTTGCATTTTATGCCTTGCATTGACATTGTGTGATGATTGGTTGTCTCACTGTTGGACTTTCTGATTGTTTTGTCTGAATACTATACTGATTGTTTGGTTGTTTACACAGGTACATTAGCTGCTTTAAGTTCATTATTTGAACTTTTCTTTGCTTGTGGTTGGCATACCACCCAGGTAATGACCTCTGACTTCATGTAGTCTGGAAGACCTGCTATCTTTGGCAGGCACCTGTCTGAAGCCCTCCTTAAGAGGCAATGTTTATGCTTGTTTATCTTTGTGCCTTGTAATTCAAGTTGTAAGACCCCAATTTTGTCCCTAAGATCCCTCATGGCATCATATCATACCATATCATTGCCTCAAGGATCTTTGTGCACCTTTGCTTCTCTCCTAGGGGGTGGGTTATCTTGTGAGTGTGGTTCTTGATCACCAAGCATGTATTGCATTTGTATATCATTGTTTTTCATCTGTCTATTAACCAAAAAGTACAAAAATATTGTCATCTAACCATGTTACTTGCAGATGAAGCAAGCTAGGTCAAAACAGTCAAATTGTTCAGTGAGCAGTGGATGGTGGCCATTCTTGAAGAATTTGGGCACCATGATCATTCATCAAGAGTTCATTTGAGTTGTGACATCATTCTGAATCAAGATATCAAGTGGTAGGGGCTTGGAATTCATCAGAACATGGTTCAGTCAACCAAAACCCTAGCAAAGTCAACTATGGTCAACTGTGCATTTAATCAGTGATTTGATGGTGGGAATTGGTTTGAGAGATCTCATTCATGTCCATATAAGCCTCATATAACATGTCAAACATCATCAGTGAAGAATTTGAAGTCAGACAAGAAGTTTCCAAAAATAGAAAGTTGACCTGTAATTGGAATTTGCCAAAAATGGAAAGTTCTTCTCCTCAAAATTACTTCATCATACAAGCTTCAAATGAATTTTTGTCCAACATGAAAGTTGAAGATATTGTTCTCCCATTTCCAAAAAGTCCAAGAACACTCATTTCTCATGTGTGGTTGGCAAGTTATGATCAAATCATTCTCAAAAAATTTTGAACTTCAAAGTGAGATAACTTCCAAACCATTTGGCCAAATTGAGTGAGGTTTTTTGCTACAAGTCACATTTGATATGCTCTATCCAAATCCTTCATCACATTTCACCAAAAAATCATCCAATCAAAATGGCCTTTTTTCAAGTGCATTGAATTAAAAAGGGGAGGTGAAAAAGTGACTTTTCAAATTAACCATTTCCAATACATTCTACCAATTGTAAATGTTCAGAAATCTCATTTGGGATGTGTTGCCTAAGCCCATTTCGCACTGTATCACATGCACATGCCATTTGAGTGGTTTCACCAATTAACCAAAACATTTCCATTTGAGCTAATGTGATTACCACTTCATTAACCAAACTTAAGCTTCATTAATCAGAGTATATATTTCACATTTCAGACAGAAAAAGCCCTAGCCACTATTCACCAAAACAGATCTAAAAATTCATTTTCTCTCAAAAAATTCTCATTCTCTATTTGAAACTTTTTCTGAAAATCTTCAAAGAACCCGTGTTCTTGAGCTTTGGTCCATCATCCACCAACATTTTTGGAGCTTTAGCAAGCAGCATTTCATCACTGTAGAGCAAGAATCGACACTGTTGCATTGAGCTTCCTTCCATGGCAGTTCGAGTTTGGAGCTTCACAAAGCATTGTTGAGCCACGATTCTTCACTTATTCATCATCTGGAACATCATTAAGCTACTGTTTCTACTTTACACGGCCAAAGAACCACAAATCATCACTGCTCTTCAAATTTGGTAAAGATTCGAACCTTGCTATTCTTGAAATCATGATGTGCTTTGGATAGATCTTGCCTTGCTGGTTTTACTGAACTTTAAATCGTGGAAAATGGTTGAGTATTAAGAAAGTTATGTTGACATGAAGTTTCATATGTGGATGATATTTTGCTCGATTCTTTCATTTCAGCATGATTTAGTGTTAATGATTGTTGGTTTGATGATGTACATGATGAGATGAGTTGATTGGTATGTTGCTTATTGATTTTGGTTGCGAAGTGCTTTTGCTGGATTTTTCGATGATGAACAAGATGAACAGTGGCTATGAACCCTAATTTCTGTAAACCCAGAACATGTTTGATCCGCTGGCTTCTTGTTTTGCATGAAAATCACTGTTCCATTGCCATGAAGCCAGTAAGCGCGCGACACATCCTTAAGTGAAACGCAGCGTTTCACTTAAGGGATCAAATATTTACAAAATTGCCATTCCCGTTTTTTATTTTAATTAAATCATTTCATTTTTCAATATTTATTTCATTTTGTATGCCAATCTTCAAAAATTCATAAGTTCTTCAATTTTAATCCAAATTTGATGGGATTTTTCGTGAAATGCTCCTCATGATCTGTAGTTTATTATGGTGATTTTTCCAGATTTTTTGCACGTGTAGATTTTTAAATGTGCTAGGGTTTGTTCATGTGTGTCCATTTTATGTATGCTATGCCAATTTGCTTGTGAAATGATGATACTTAATCCAATGCCTCTGAAATTTTTTGTGCTTAAACTAGACATGTTCATGGTGATTTTGGTGTAGAGTTTGTGAATTTATCATTGCTGGTTGATGAGATATGATTTTATGAATAGAGGTGTGACAATTTGTGTCACACCATTCATGTCCAACTTCATGATTTTAATTACCATGCTTATTGAACTCAAAATGGTCTAGATTTTTGCATGAACATACTTATGGATGCTGAGAATACATGTGAATTTTTCTGGAATTATTAATGGCATTTCCTATTTGATTGGAATTTTCTCCCCTGTTTGACCAAATTGTTGACCCCTTGTGATACATGTTTGTATTTGGTTTGTGAAATTCTAATTCTTTATTGGATGGATGTGAAATTTGACATGTGAATTGTAGACATCTTAAAGTTTGTCATGGTTTTCGTCCCATTCATTTATCATGTGTTGTCACTGTTTTATGATTTATTGAAGTTGGTGCATGTTTTGATGCTTTGTATGAGTTTGCTTGAACTTGCTTTGACTTTCTGATTTTCATTGACCTACTTCCCTTGATCCAAATAAGCTGAAATTTGGTATGCTTATCATGTTATGGATGATGTTTGAGCATGAATTATTTGAGGATTTATTGAAATGTTTGTGATTGGACTTGACTTGAATCTTTCTGTTGACTTCTTTGAGGTTCTATATGACATGTTTTGACCTAATTTGTTTGTGAAATGATAATGATGAATGATGTGAATGTGAAACCACTTGGGTTTGTTTCTTAATTGTTTGAATTTGATTTTGGATAGCTTTCACTTGCTGTTTTGGATTTTTTTATCTCCTTTTGACCCTAGGCTTGTCCTAGTGGTCTTGTTGCTCATGTTTAAGTTTGATTTTTCAGGTTAAGAAGCAAATGCCTTAAGGAGACTTATGCAAGTTGATTAAGTTTGATTGATTATCATGAACTAACTTGTTTGTTTTGTAGGATGCTTAGCTCATATGCTTTGAGCTTTGTGCATTGCACATTTGACTGATTGTGTTGATCCTTATCTTATATTGGTTTCGAGTTTGAATTGTATACTGATTTGGTTTGACTGGTTTCAGGTACCATTAGTTGCTTAGTTCTTTGAGAAATTGCATTGCTTTGCTTGATAGCATTTGCACAAAGGTAGAATCCTTTTTCTTCATGTAGTCTGGAAGACCTGGCCTGTTACTTGGCCAGGCAACTGTCTGAAGTCCTCCTTAAGAGGCGATGTTTGTGCTTGTTTACTTTTGTCCCAAGCAGGAAAAGTCCTTTAAATAAGGCAATTGGTAGAATCCAAGAGATATGTAACCTATCTCCTACTATTCTGTGAGTCACTCACCTTGCTCACACCACATGTGTTGATGCATAGTGAGTAAAAACCCAAGATCTATCGAGTCTAACTTGTGGAGAGAGTTTCATCTTTCTGAACTCCCACACCTTCTGATATTCAATACTCTCTCTGACCAGAGATAAGAGTGATGAGGCACACCCCTCATATCCTTTCATCTGCTTCACCTTGGCTCTCAATGTCAAGGTTAAGAGCACCATTAACCCTATTCCAGTTGGCTTCAATGCCTAACCCTTTGTATGAGCCTAATTGTTTGGTTATAGAGTGTGCTGAATGACTTTGGTTGATTGATTACTTAGTTCATTTGCACATGTTTGCTTGTATGATTTGTGCATTTATCATCATTAATTGCTCATTAGTGCATGATCATTTCATTTGTCTTTGTGACATATCTTTGTTGATTGCCCATTGAGGACAATTGTAAGACCATTCATTGGCCATTGTTCCTATGATATGGAAGTGAGTATAAGACCATTTCATTGGCCACTCATCTTCTCTTTGCTTGATGCATTTGTTTGGTTTATGTGAGGATACAATTGTAAGTCCGTGTAATTTGGCATTTGTTTTCCCATGATCATATGTTGGAGGTTAGAGTAAGCCCAGATAGATTGGCATCTGACATCCAAGTTGTTTGCTTTGTTTTTGTTGGAGATTGGTATGAGTCCAGATAGATTGGCATCCGGTATCCACTTTTTATTTCTTTGTTGAGGAGATTGGTATAAGTCCATAGAGTGGCCTCTGATATCCAGTTTTGTTTTAGGAGATTGGTATAAGTCCAGTAATTGGCATCCGGTATCCGCTATTGTTGACTTTCTTCCTTTGCTTTGTTTGTTTGTTATTGCTCATTGTCTATTCCAAAGGACACACTTGAGTCATCTTCTATATGATTTCAAGAGGTGAACCTTCTAAGAAGTTTTACACTCCATCTTCATCCATTCATCCCATTTTGTCCTAGACCTTTTCACACATTACTTTTAAAACTTGAGATAAATATTATGCAAACATCTTCATGCTTTTAAATTAAAAACCTGGACCCCAAGTCCTTGACTTTTTTCAAACTCCATTTCATAATACTTCTTTTGAATCAATCTTAATCATACTTTGACCCTCCTTTTGTGAATAATCATAATCAATTAACTTCACCCATTCAATTGTTTTGTGGCTTTGTCCATTCTTGTTAAGTTTTCATACATTAGCCATAGGTTTGATTTATCCTAGTTGGTTGATGTTAATCTCACCTATTTGTCCTTAGTTGATTGAATTGTAAGTCTTCCTTGCTTATTATAGGGTTAACCCCTCACTAGCAAGTTGAAGCTTTTCTCACATGGTGGACTCGTTGTTTGTATAAGGTTGAGTTTTCTCCCGTGGATAACGTAAGACCTTAGGGCTTGTGTTTAAAATTGAATCCACTAACTTTTGGAAATCTTTTAGCCGAACTACGGCGTTTTGATCCTTACCTTTGATGGAAGGTACGTAGGCAACGGGTTCATCCGTTCGAACACAAAAATAAAAATTGTATATTCTTTTCTCATTATCCCATTCATGTTTGCACAATAAATATTTCATAATAAATAACAATTTAGTACAACAAGTGTGAAAAGGGCTCCCTAGGAGTACCTAGGACGTGATGGGTGCCTAACACCTTCCCATTGCGTAATTTACCCCTTACCCAGACTCTCTGATCTTTTCATTAGTTTTCTATGTGTAAAACTTCTTAGGCTTTTGTTCGCTTTTTAGCCAGTCCTTTGGATAAATAAAAGTGCGGTGGCGACTTGAATTCATTGTATGCTTTGCTTATGGTTTAATCAATAAATCATATAGCGACGAATACACCGCTACAGAAAAGTGGCGACTCTGCTGGGGAATCAAATCTTTGGTGGTATTGCCTACTTTTCACCCTTGTTGTGTGATATATTGTTATTTGTTTTATGACATATTTTTGTACCATTTGGGATAACTGTATTGATTGTAATGTTTGAATTGCTTGATATACAATTGCTGTTTGCTTTGGTGATCTGTGAGATGAGTTCTATACCCGAACTCGAGTGCACTCTAGGATAGGAGAATGGCATAGTCTTGTTGACTGGTGTGGAGTATTCCTTAGCCAGTTGACTTGCGAGCCCATTCACTTGGTGGAGGTCATGTTGGATTAATAATGTCACACAAGTTATTTGTGGTTAGGCATTATTCTTTCAATCCTGTGCCGCAGAAGCCAAGGACCGTAGTTTACCAAGCCCATCTTGGCCTATTTTTAGGAACGTAGTGCGGAGGTCGTTCAGATGTAAGTTCTGATGCGATTGTTACGCGATACTACACTCATAAGAGTTTCTCTTGAGAATATTTTTGGAATACGAGTATTCGTTCCTCCGATAATATTCGAAAGATGGAACGATGATTATGGGAACCTCTGGTAGAACATGTCTGGCAGGTTTAAACCCTAGTACACTCCCTTTGGGTGGTTCTTAACCGAGACTCCATGCTCGTGACTCTCAACAAACCCGTGATTCGTGGTTGAGTCGTTCAGACAACCTTAATATCAATGGAACCTGGGCGTTGATCAGGTATAAAACCTAAATCCCCCAAAACGGATGGTTGATATTAAGGATGTTCGAGCCGGTTCATGTACCGTTAATATCAATGGAACTTGGGTGTCGATAAGGTGAAAACCTAAATCCACCAAAATGGATGATTGATATTAGGGATACAATGAGCTTTCCCATGACCTTTGTTTGGTGTGACTTGTTTGATCCTTGAGTGTGATTGTTGCATTCATGCATTCATGCATTCATCTGCACTTCATGTCATCAGAAAAAAAAATTTTCAAGGAACTTAAAAGGGTTTATTTGCAAAATTTTCAGACATGGAAAGACCAAAAAGGCATACAAAGAAGTACAGCTTTAAACAGCCCGATGTAAAAGAGTTAAGGAATCTGACATCTTATGTATTAGATCCCTTGGGTTTCAAAGCTCGCTATGGGAAGCTTCTACCTCTGCTGACTACTCAGGTTGACGAAGGGCTGATGAGTACTCTGGCTCAGTTTTATGATCCGCTGTATCATTGCTTCTCATTTCCGGACTTCCAGCTGTTGCCAACTTTGGAGGAGTATTCTCATCTCATTGGGATTCCGATTCTGGATCAAGTGCCGTTCAGTGGCCTAGAGAGTATTCCGACTGCTCGAGAGATTGCCAGCTTGTTGCACATAGATGAAGATTTGATTAGGGCTAATCTGACTACCAAAGGCGGAATTCAGGGTTTTCCTTCCGAGTTCCTCATTGCTCAAGCTACCTTTTATGGGAAGGCCATGAGTGAGGATGCCTTTGAGGCTTTGTTTGTGCTGCTCATCTATGGATTGGTGTTGTTTCCCAACTTCGACAAGTTCGTGGACATGAACGCCATTAGGATCTTCTCAGTTCTTAATCCCGTTCCGACTTTGTTGGGCGATGCCTATGTCTCTTTGCATCTGAGGAACGCAAAGGGTGGAGGAGTTATTGTCTGCTGTCTACCTCTGCTGTACAAGTGGTTTATTTCGCACTTGCCGCAGACAGTTGCTTTCAAGGAGAACAAGGGATGTCTACGGTGGTCTCAGAGACTTATGTCTCTCACCAATGATGATATCACTTGGTATGATCGCGTGTATGATACCGTCCAGATCATTGACTATTGTGGTGAATTCCCTAATGTGCCTCTTCTTGGCACATGTGGTGGGATCAGCTACAATCCTATTCTCGCACGACGTCAGCTTGGGTTCCCCCTGAAGGATAAACCTCATAACATTCTGTTAGAAGGTGTGTTCTTCCAGGAGGGTAAAGATCCCCAAGGCCTGAAAGCCAGATTTGTCCGTGCTTGGCGCAGTATTCACAAGAAGAGTAGGAACGAGTTGGGTCCAAAGAACTGCATTGCTTTGGAGCCATACACCTCTTGGGTCAGACAGAGAGCTGCCGTGTACTTGATGCCGTATGATCATCCGAGACCTACACCGTTGGATGTGGCTGGGCCTTCAACCCTCCCTACCCAACGTGTAGAGGAGTTGAGAGAAGAAGACCTTTCACGTGCTTGGATCCGTGAAAGAGAAGAATTGCTTCAGCAGCTTAAGGAGAAGGACGCTATGATTGAGTTCCTCGAGCATCGAGTGATCGACGATCCGAACGACACTTGGACCTCTCTGCTTCCTCAGTCTTCCAAATTCTGGAAGAGGAGGTATGATCGACTTGCAAAGGAGAAAGCGGACATGGAAGCGGCCTATGAGAGAGAGATCAAGAAGCTGTGTACTTCTCGTCTTCCAGCATCCCGAGCTTCTAGGGATCCATAGGATGTTTATTTCCCTTTTCTCTTTGTAATGATAAAAAATGATGTACTTCTTTGTCTCGATATATTGAATGAAATATTTTCCGTGAGAAATTAAAATGTTTTAACTATTCAAAATATTGCAAATAATACCGTAAGGGTTCCTTGAAAAAAAAAACAAAACATCTGCACAAGCATTTCATGCATCATTTTTGCATAAGCAGGTACCCTTTGTTTCTGGTCTTCTTGTCCTAACTCTTTGTTCTTCATTTATTTTGAAGACAAGCTGACTCACCGGTATTATACTCGAGTCAATTCTACGAGAGTCATGGAGCAGCTAGAACAAGAGAACAGAGAACTGAAAGAAGAGGTCGCCAGACTTGGCGCTTTGATGGAGCAACTCCTCGCTGCTCAAAATCAACCTGCTCAACCGCCTGCAACTCCTGCCCAAAGGACGGTCATCTCAGAGGTCTCCACTTCGACTGTGCCAGTCAGTGCTCATCAGGTGCCCAATGCTATGCCAGCCGGGTTCCCTTGGGGAATGCCTCCAGGTTTTATGCCTGAGCGGCCTGCGCCAACCTTTGCTCACATGCCGGCATCTAGCCCGGTCCCTGTTCCCGCTCCTCCTGTCGTGCATACCATGCTAAGGGTAGACGACACCATCTATCACTCCGAGCCGTCTGAGGGCGCGGACTTTTATGAAAAGATGGACGCCATGAACGACCAATTCCTAGAGCTGAGAAAGGAATTGAAGACTCTTCGAGGTAAAGATTTGTTCGGCAAGTCTGCTGCCGAGTTGTGCCTTGTTCCCGGTGTGAAGATACCGATTAAATTCAAAGTACCTGACTTTGAAAAGTATAAAGGGAACACCTGTCCACTCGCTCATCTGGTCATGTACGCCAGGAAGATGTCTACCCAGACTGATAATGATCAGCTTTTGATTCATTATTTCCAAGACAGTCTGTCCGGTGCCGCGCTCAGATGGTACATGAGCTTAGACAGTGCCAATATCAGATCCTTCAACGACCTTGGCGAAGCTTTCGTCAAGCAATATAAGTATAACATCGATATGGCGCCTGACCGAGATCAAGTCAGGTTCATGTCGCAGAGGGACAAGGAAACCTTCAAGGAGTACGCCCAGAGGTGGCGAGAGCTGGCTGCTCAAATCACTCCACCGCTTGAGGAGAAGGAAATGACCAAGATCTTTTTGAAGACCCTTGGCTCCTTCTATTATGAGCGGATGGTAGCAAGCGCTCCCTCTGATTTCACCGAGATGGTGAACATGGGGATGCGTCTTGAGGAAGGTGTCCGTGAAGGACGATTGGCGAAGGATGAGAGCTCTTCCTCTAAACGATATGGAGCGTTTAAGAGGAAGGATGGGGAAGCACATGCTGTGCAATCCCATCCCAAGCACAGAAGACCCTCTGCTCAGAGGAAGCCTGCACGTCGTGCCGGTCATCAGCACCAGGTGGCTCATATAGCACCTGTCTTTAAAGACAATGCTCAGCAACATCAGCAATATCAGCATCAGCAACAATATCAACAGCCTCAGTACCAGCAACAACATCGTCCACAGCAACAGGCTTACCAGCCTCGTGGCAGTACAACCAATCAAGCTAACATGAATTATGATAGGAAGAAGATCAGCTTCGATCCAATTCCTATGACATATGCAGAGCTTTATCCTTCCTTGTTGGAAAGGAAATTGGTTTCTCCCAGGGATCCTCCTGCCATTCCTGCAAATCCACAATGGTGGTATAAACCAGATCAGCATTGTGTTTACCATTCCGGTGCTCCGGGCCATAACATCGAGAATTGCTACCCACTCAAGACTAAGGTTCAAGACCTTATGAGATGTGGAATCTTGAGTTTTGAAGATTCAGGCCCGAATGTCACCAAGAACCCATTGCCTGCGCATGGGAAGTCAGTTAATATGGTTCAGGAATGCCTTGGGAAGTACAAGGTCAGATATGTAAGCCACATTAGGCAGTCGTTGGTTGAATTACATCGTTTGCTGTGTCAGTACAGCTACTTAGAGCATAACCACGACAAGTGCCGCGTCTGCTCGGTTAACCGCTTGGGTTGCGATCAAGTACGAAGAGAACTTCAAAAGTTGTTGAATGAGGGTACCATTGAGATTCTGCAGAATCGCAATGTTGATGAAGACGAGCCTGAAGTGAATGTGATTTCACCAGTGTTCAAGCTGCCCGAGCATGTTGTTATCCGCTATGATAGCAGCAAGCCGAAGGCTTCCCCTTCTATGGTCATTAAACCTGCAGGCCCAGTGCCTTACTCTTCAGACAGAGTCGTACCATTCAGATACAATCCTGTCGCTGTGCAATATGGGGTAGAAGTGCCTTTGCCTTCAACTTCCGTAACCAACGTCGCTGATGTAAGTGGGTTGACCCGAAGTGGTCGTGTGTTTTCTGCGCCTCCTAAGGCTGTTGCTTCTGATACTGTTGAGCGTCCGGTTGGGACCGCTGTGAATATTCAGAATCAGGCTCGTGATGTTGCCAAACCATCCTCCTCTGTACAAAAAACTCCCGTTTCTTCAGTTGGCCCGAGTGGCATTGTAGATGAAGAATCTGATGAGATGCTGAGGCTCATCAGAAAGAGTGAGTACAACGTTGTAGACCAGCTTCTACAAACGCCATCCAAGATTTCCATTCTTTCTCTGCTGCTGAATTCAGAACCCCATAGGGAGGCTCTGCAGAAAGTCTTGGATCTGGCGTATGTTGATCACGACGTCACCATTGAGCAATTTGATAGTATTGTTGCAAACATTACCGCTTGCAACACTTTGAGCTTTTGTGACGCTGATCTCCCTGAGGAGGGAAGAGACCACAACATGGCTTTACATATCTCCATGAATTGCAAATCGGATGCAATGTCCAATGTGTTGGTGGACACTGGATCATCTCTAAATGTATTGCCAAAAACCACACTCTCCAGATTGTCATATCAAGGTCCTCATATGAGGCAGAGTGGGGTTGTTGTGAAAGCATTTGATGGGTCGCGTAAGACCGTGATTGGGGAAGTTGATCTCCCAATCAAAATTGGACCAAGTGATTTCCAGGTTACCTTCCAGGTAATGGATATCCACCCATCTTATAGCTGTCTCTTAGGCAGACCATGGATTCACGAGGCTGGCGCCGTGACATCCACCCTACACCAGAAGTTGAAATTTGTGAAAAATAAGAAATTGGTTGTAGTAGGGGGAGAAAAGGCTCTCCTGGTTAGCCATCTGTCTTCTTTCTCGTACATTGACGCTGAGGATGAAGTTGGAACGCCATTCCAAGCTTTATCTATTGATGAACCAATCGAGAAGAAGTCTCCTTCATTCACTTCCTACCGTGATGCGAAGCTGGCCATTGAATGTGGTGCAGTTGCTGGATTAGGGAAGGTGATTGAACTTGAAGACAATAGATCCCGGGCTGGCATTGGCTACTGTTCTGGGGCATGTAATGAGCAAGGTTTGTTCACAAGTGGAGGATTCATCCATGCTGATCAACCTGAGGAGGAAGCTGCTGCTATCTTGGAAGAGGATGCAGAAGACGTGAACAACTTCGTTATTCCTGGTGGTGTCTGCCACAATTGGGTCGCTGTAGATGTTCCTACGGTCATCCATAGATCAGAGTAATTGTTCACTTTGTTTAAACCCTTCTCCCATGCCAAAAGGAGAAGTGATGACATTGTTGGCAAAGCATATATACAATGATGTTTTCATTCAATTAATGCATTGTTAAACATTTGTTTTTCCTTTGTTTTCACTTTTTGCTTTTCTGCATAAAATCAGTGATCACAAAAAACCCATAAAAAACAAGAATAAAAACAATCTTTTTCATCTGCATAATGGTTTGCTTGTTTAAATTCTAAAGTTTTTCATTAACCAAAATCATTATGCAGGTTGATCCTAAAACCCATTGAACATAATGATCCAACGCCATCTCCCAATTTTGAATTCCCTGTATTTGAGGCAGAGGAAGATGACGTTGAGGGGATTCCTGATGAGATTACCCGTCTCCTTGAGCACGAAGAGAAGATCATTCAGCCGCATCTCGAAGACTTGGAAACAGTCAACTTGGGGTCTGAGGATTGTGTTCGTCTGGTGAAGATTGGGGCACTTCTTGAAGGGTCTGTCAAGGAAGATTTGATCAGTTTGCTACGAGAATATTCAGATATCTTTGCTTGGTCCTATGAAGACATGCCGGGTTTAGATACAGATATTGTGCAACATTTCCTGCCTTTGAAGCCTGAGTGCGTGCCTGTGAAGCAGAAGCTCAGAAGAACTCATCCAGATATGGCAGTGAAGATCAAAGAGGAAGTTCAGAAGCAAATTGATGCGGGGTTTCTGGTGACTTCTACATATCCTCAATGGGTGGCCAATATTGTGCCTGTTCCTAAGAAGGACGGAAAAGTCCGTATGTGCGTTGATTATAGAGATTTGAATAAGGCTAGTCCGAAAGACGATTTTCCTCTACCACACATTGATATGTTGGTAGACAATACAGCTAAATTCAAAGTCTTTTCCTTTATGGACGGATTTTCCGGATATAATCAAATCAAGATGGCACCAGAGGATATGGAGAAGACAACATTCATCACACCTTGGGGAACATTCTGTTATCGAGTGATGCCCTTCGGTTTGAAGAACGCCGGAGCCACGTATCAACGAGCTATGACTACCTTGTTTCATGATATGATGCACAAGGAGATAGAGGTCTATGTTGATGATATGATTGCTAAGTCCCGAACGGAAGTTGAGCATATTGAGCATTTGTTGAAGCTTTTTCAGCGTTTGAGGAAGTTTAAACTTCGCCTGAATCCGAACAAATGTACATTTGGAGTCCGTTCCGGCAAGTTGTTGGGTTTTGTGGTAAGTGAAAGAGGTATTGAGGTTGATCCTGCAAAGGTCAAAGCAATACAAGAGATGCCTGCACCCAAAACTGAGAAGCAAGTCCGAGGTTTTCTTGGCCGCTTGAATTACATTTCCAGATTTATATCCCACATGACTGCCACATGTGCGCCGATATTCAAGCTCCTCCGGAAAGATCAGTCTCATGATTGGACCGAGGATTGCCAGAAAGCTTTCGACAGTATCAAAGAATATCTGTCTGAACCTCCGATATTGTCTCCGCCTGTGGAAGGAAGACCTCTGATCATGTATTTGACAGTTCTTGAAGACTCGATGGGTTGTGTACTCGGTCAACAAGATGAATCAGGGAAGAAGGAATTTGCTATATACTACCTCAGTAAGAAGTTTACTGATTGTGAGTCTCGGTACTCTATGCTTGAGAAGACGTGCTGTGCTTTGGCTTGGGCTGCTAAGCGTTTGCGCCAGTACATGATAAATCATACAACTTGGTTGATATCCAGAATGGATCCGATTAAGTATATCTTCGAGAAGCCTGCTTTAACTGGGAGGATTGCCCGTTGGCAGATGTTGTTGTCTGAGTATGATATTGAGTATCGAGCTCAAAAAGCTATCAAAGGTAGTATCTTGGCTGACCATTTAGCGCACCAGCCGATCGAAGATCATCAGTCTGTTCAGTATGACTTCCCTGATGAGGAAATTCTGTATTTGAAGATGAAAGATTGCGATGAGCCTACACTTGATGAAGGTCCGGAACCTGGTTCCAGATGGACGATGGTGTTTGATGGCGCTGTTAATCAATATGGAAATGGAATTGGGGCAGTGATCATTACTCCTCAAGGTTCACACATTCCGTTTACAGCAAGGCTAACTTTCAAATGCACGAATAATATGGCGGAGTATGAAGCCTGTATTATGGGACTTGAAGAATGCATTGATTTGAGAATCAAGTATCTTGATGTGTATGGTGATTCGGCCCTGGTTGTTAATCAGATCAAGGGAGAATGGGAGACGAATCAACCTGGTCTCATTCCATACAGAGATTATGCAAGGAGAATTTCAACATTCTTCACAGAAGTTGAATTTTATCACATTCCTCGAGAGGATAATCGGATGGCAGATGCTCTTGCTACGCTTGCTTCCATGATTGTGGTCAGATGGTGGAATGATGTCCCCAATATTACTGTGATGCGCTTGGACAGACCAGCTCACATATTTGCAATCGAAGAAGTGAAAGATGACAAGCCTTGGTATTTTGATATCAAGAATTTCCTCCAGAACCAGGTCTACCCGCCTGGGGCATCTGTGAAAGATAGGAAAACTTTGAGAAGGTTGTCAGGCAGTTTCTACCTCAGTGGTGAAGTGCTGTATAAGAGAAATTTTGATATGGTTTTGCTCAGATGCGTGGATAGACACGAAGCAAACCTGTTGATGACTGAGGTCCATGAGGGTTCATTTGGTACTCATTCCAATGGACATGCCATGGCTAAGAAGATGTTGAGAGCAGGCTACTATTGGCTGACAATGGAGTCTGACTGTTGCAAGTATGTGAAGAAATGTCACAAGTGTCAAATTTATGCGGATAAGATTCATATTCCTCCGACACTTCTGAATGTGATTTCATCACCATGGCCTTTCTCTATGTGGGGAATCGACATGATCGGCATGATTGAGCCGAAAGCGTCCAACGGACACCGGTTTATTCTCGTAGCAATTGATTACTTCACCAAATGGGTTGAAGCCGCTTCGTACGCGAATGTAACCAGGCAGGTGGTTGTGAAGTTTATCAAGAACCAGCTGATTTGCCGTTATGGTGTGCCAGAGAGGATCATTACTGATAATGGATCTAATCTGAATAACAAGATGATGGATGAGTTGTGCGCTGAATTCAAGATTGCACACCATAATTCCTCTCCCTACAGACCTAAGATGAATGGGGCTGTTGAAGCTGCTAATAAGAATATCAAGAAGATTATCCAGAAGATGACTGTCACGTACAAAGATTGGCATGAGATGCTGCCATTTGCTTTGCATGGATATCGTACGTCTGTACGCACTTCAACAGGGGCAACCCCTTTCTCTCTTGTTTATGGCATGGAAGTTGTTCTCCCAGTAGAGGTGGAGATCCCATCAATGAGAGTCTTGATGGAAGCCAAGTTGACTGATGCTGAATGGATTCAGAGTCGTTATGACCAATTGAATTTGATTGAAGAGAAACGGTTAACTGCCATGTGTCATGGTCAGTTATATCAGCAGAGAATGAAGAAAGCATTCGATAAGAAGGTCAAGCCTCGTGTGTTCCGAGAAGGTGACCTCGTGCTCAAGAAAGTTTTGTCTTTCGCGCCCGATTCCAGGGGCAAGTGGACTCCAAACTACGAGGGTCCATATGTTGTTAAGAGAGCCTTTTCAGGCGGAGCTTTGATGCTTACAACAATGGATGGGGAGGATTTCACTCGTCCTGTGAATTCAGATGCAGTCAAGAAATACTTTGCCTAGAAAAAAAGTATATGCAAATGAAAAACAGAATAGCTCGCTAAGTTGAAAACCCGAAAGGGCGGCTTAGGCAAAAATGAGCGTCTCGGTGGAGAACCCGCAAGGGTAATCCAGGCAAAAATTAGAGACTTGAAAAAAAAAGAATATTTGCATCCCGCTAGATTGAGTACCTCACTCTGGGGCAATCTAGGCAAAAATTAGGGATTTGGCAAGTAACTGCATCCTGACAAGACTTTCTGTTTCACCAGCTGTCATTTCGTCAGAGGATTCTCGATTCGTCGTCAAATTGAAGCTTCGAATACATCGAGATTCAAATTGGTAGAGAAAGGATCATTATGTTCAATGTAGCCCTCTTCCAATATATATCACTGATTTCAAATTTGTACAGATCTATGGAGTCTTGCCATTTGCAGGCTACCATTCCATCAAATGAATTTGAGCTTTTATCCAATTATTTGCACTCTTATTTGTTTCAATTCAACAAATGTTTTGCATGTTTTAATTGATAAAATATCATTGTTTTTTTAAACAAATCAAATTTTTCAAAAATTTTGTTGTTGTTTTAAACAAAGTGAATATTCACAATGTTGAAAAGATACTCAAAGATATCTCAGTGCTCTCCCAAGGGTGGCATGATCTCCAACAGGTAAGACATTTGGTTCATATTCCTGGTTTGGTTATCTTCTTTCTCCAGATCTTGTGATGGGGTTGTTCCCCAGCATAGTTGCAAACAGAGTGTTGTTGAAGACTCAGTTTTCTCCAGCAGCAGTTTTCCCTAGTAGAGTTGCTTATGCAGTTGGATTCTACTTGAATGATGTTGTTCTCCCAGTGGGTTGTTCCCCGGAGTTGTTTGGAGTTACAAAGCTCTTTGTTTCTCAGTTGATGCTGAGATCCCCTATGAATCTTCGAGATTTTCTCTTGTTCCCCAACAAATTCGTCTTGGTGGCTGTTTTGCCCGTTGTGACTTTCTGTACCCTGGTTGGGTTGTTTGCTGATCCAGCACTCAGAGATTTGGTGTATCCTGATATCTCTGATCCTCTGCTCCCCAGCAGTACCTGCAGATCTATGCTTTATAGCATGTAGATCTCCACAGATTGGCTTTCCAGTTGGTTTTTCCCCTGGAAGTATAATACCGGGCGTTTGATTCCTGGACCTGTTTGAGTTAGATATGTCTGTTTTGTCAGCATTCATCAAACATAAATCACGCATATTCATGCATATTCGTAAACATTCAGATATTCATGTTGCATTTCTCGCCATATATCTTTTGTTGATTGTTCCTTGCTATGGTGGTGCAGATCCCTAATAGATCTCCCCTAGCAGATATCGGGTGTTAAATCTCTCCATATAGAGTTAGCCCCATAAGCAGAAAGTGTCTGTTATCTTTCCTTCTGCAGTTCCCCACTGAGATATATCCTCGTGGATGACGGTTTCTTCCGTTTCCTCCCAACATATATATTGGGATGGATTTTCCTATTTGAGTTACATCCTCATTAGGACGTGTCTTGATTCAGTCTGTCTTTTCGGATTATTCCCGAATTGGCTATTTGTCAACTGTCTTGTGCTTCCCAGTGGGTTGTTCCCCAGCGGAGTTTTTCGGGCCTCTACCCTTATACCGGTAGTTGTAAGTCCTATTTTCTTTGCCCTTTCAACGGAATTGGTGGTTATATACCTTTTATTCCTCGGCAAGTTTGTTTGGTTTTCTACCCCTTATTCGGTAGATGTAAACCCTAATTCATGATTATCCCCATCAGAGTATGGCCATTACCCCGTATTCGGTAATTGTAAGTCCTATCTCTTTTTCCCTAACAGAGGTAACCTTTGTGGTTCGTCCTGATTGTAAGTGGATTCCTGTTGTAGTGGTTTTATCCCTAACAGAGTTGGTGTCTCCCTGTGGTGATTTCTATCCCCAGTTGAGTTTGTGGTCTTCTACCCCGTATTCGGTAGTTGTAAATCCCAAGTGTTGATGTTTCTCCCCAGCGGAGTTTGTGCCTTGTGGTACAGTTGGATAATTGCCGGATGCTTGCAATTTATCCCCAGCGGATCGCCTTTCATTTACCCTTCTGTTGGTAATGTTGTTGTTCCCTTTGATTGGTCATCATTATATACCTAGTTTGGTATCCCGATACCTTTCTTTTCGGTTGATTTATCCTTTATTAACCCAGTAACCGGTTGTGGATAATCTTCCATGCGAGTATGTTATTCACGGTCTGCCGGTAATGAATAATATATCTCATACACTTTTCAGTCGAAGCCTTTTGTGTTTCCCTGGTCGAGTAAGATTCGTTATTTCCCTTTTGCCGAATCGAACATTTGTTGAGTTGGATAATTGCCGGATGCTTGCAATTTATCCCATTGAGTTGTCTTTCGTTTACCCGGATGCTTGGTATCGATTGTCTCTCTTTTTGGTTAGTCACCTATTATATACTTCAGTATCTCTGGTGTCTTTTTCTTTTCGAGTATATTATTCACGGTCTGCCGGTAATGAATAATATGTCTCATGCGCTCTTTAGTTGGAATCCTTTGTTGATTTTCCCCAAATGAGCAAGATTCGTATTCTTTGTAGAATCGAATATCCATCCTTTAACCAGTTTGTGTTTCGGATGATGAGTGTTTTGGCATATATACCAATCCACGTTTTCGGTAGATGACCTATTATATGCTTCGGTATCTCTGGTGTTTCATACCATGAGAGTTTATTATCTACGTTCTGACGGTAATAGATAATATATCTCATGCGAGTTTTCTTATCCACGGTCTGCCGGTAATGGATATTATATCTCATACACTCTTTGGGTTTGTGTCCCCAGTTGAGTAAGGTTCATTTTCCCGTTGTAGATTCGAATGTCCATCCTGTAAGTCGATTTGCTTTTTCAAGCCCTCCTTTCGGATGATGAGTGTTTTGGCATATATACCAATTCACGCTTTGGTCGGTCACCTATTATATACCTCAGTATCCCTGGTGTTCCTTCCTTTGTGCTCCCTATTATGACCTCGGTTCCCTGCGGAGTCAGATTTGCCTGAGTTTATGTACTTTTCCAGGTCTTTCTCAGATGTTTGGTTGATTGATATCTCTCACCCTTATACCGGTCTTAGATATTCATTCTTCCTGAGTTTGTTACCCTTATACCGGTAACACCTCAATTCTTTGGTGCTTCCCCAGTGGAGTTTCCTATTGCTTTTTCCCAGGAGTCAGCTTGTGTCTCTCCAATGGATTTTCTTTTCCCCAGTGTGAGTCCTTCACTCCCCAGTGAGGTCTCCAGTTTGATTTCTGTTATTCCCCTAATCAGAGTCGTGTCTTGTTCACGCTGTGTCAGTTTTGTTTTTCCCCAACTTGAAGTCGTGTCCTGCTCACGCATTCTTTTTCTTTTACTATCCCCAACAAGAGTCTTGTTAGAGTCTCTGTTCCTGGTGAGTGTACTACTCCAATGGATCGTCTTTTCTTCTGTGTGAACTGTATCCCCACAGAGTTTGTGTCTTTGCATGCATACATTTGCATCATGAGGTCTCTTAGGGACCAAAATTTGTCTCATTACTGTTATTTAAGCCCATTCTACCGCGTCGAGATGAAGATTTCTAAACTTCACTTCTCCGGCTAGAATGACCTTAAATAGGGGCATCTGTAAGACCCCAATTTTGTCCCTAAGATCCCTCATGGCATCATATCATACCATATCATTGCCTCAAGGATCTTTGTGCACCTTTGCTTCTTTCCTAGGGGGTGGGTTATCTTGTGAGTGTGGTTCTTGATCACCAAGCATGTATTTCATTTGTATATCATTGTTTTTCATCTGTCTATTAAGCAAAAAGTACAAAAATATTGTCATCTAACCATGTTACTTGCAGATGAAGCAAGCTAGGTCAAAACAGTCAAATTGTTCAGTGAGCAGTGGATGGTGGCCATTCTTGAAGAATTTAGGCACCATGATCATTCATCAAGAGTTCATTTGATTTGTGACATCATTCTGAATCAAGATATCAAGTGGTAGGGGCTTGGAATTCATCAGAACATGGTTCAGTCAACCAAAACCCTAGCAAAGTCAATTGTGGTCAACTGTGCATTTAATCAGTGATTTGATGGTGGGAATTGGTTTGAGAGATCTCATTCATGTCCATATAAGCCTCATATAACATGTCAAACATCATCAGTGAAGAATTTGAAGTCAGACAAGAAGTTTCCAAAAATAAAAAGTTGACTTGTAATTGGAATTTGCCAAAAATGGAAAGTTCTTCTCCTCAAAATTAATTCATAATACAAGCTTCAAATGAATTTTTGTCCAACATGAAAGTTGAAGATCATGTTCTCCCATTTCCAAAAAGTCCAAGAACACTCATTTCTCATGTGTGGTTGGCAAGTTATGATCAAATCATTCTCAAAAATTTTTAAACTTCAAAGTGAGATAACTTCCAAACCATTTGGCCAAATTGAGTGAGGTTTTTTGCTACAAGTCACATTTGATATGCTCTATCCAAATCCTTCATCACATTTCACCAAAAAATCATCCAATCAAAATGGCCTTTTTTCAAGTGCATTGAATTAAAAAGGGGAGGTGAAAAAGTGACTTTTCAAATTAACCATTTCCAATACATTCTACCAATTGTAAATGTTCAGAAATATCATTTGGGATGTGTTGCCTAAGCCCATTTCGCACTGTAGCACATGCACATGCCATTTGAGTGGTTTCACCAATTAACCAAAACATTTCCATTTGAGCTAATGTGATTACCACTTCATTAACCAAACTTAAGCTTCATTAATCAGAGTATATATTTCACATTTCAGACAGAAAATGCCCTAGCCACTATTCACCAAAACAGATCTAAAAATTCATTTTCTCTCAAAAAATTCTCATTCTCTATTTGAAACTTTTTCTGAAAATCTTCAAAGAACCCATGTTCTTGAGCTTTGGTCCATCATCCACCAACATTTTTGGAGCTTTAGCAAGCAGCATTTCATCACTGTAGAGCAAGAATCGACACTGTTGCATTGAGCTTCCTTCCATGGCAGTTCGAGTTTGGAGCTTCACAAAGCATTGTTGAGCCACGATTCTTCACTTATTCATCATCTGGAACATCATTAAGCTACTGTTTCTACTTTACACGGCCAAAGAACCACAAATCATCACTGCTCTTCAAATTTGGTAAAGATTCGAACCTTGCTATTATTGAAATCATGATGTGCTTTGGATAGATCTTGCCTTGCTGGTTTTACTGAACTTTAAATCGTGGAAAATGGTTGAGTATTAAGAAAGTTATGTTGACATGAAGTTTCATATGTGGATGATATTTTGCTCGATTCTTTCATTTCAGCATGATTTAGTGTTAATGATTGTTGGTTTGATGATGTACATGATGAGATGAGTTGATTGGTATGTTGCTTATTGATTTTGGTTGCGAAGTGCTTTTGCTGGATTTTTCGATGATGAACAAGATGAACAGTGGCTATGAACCCTAATTTTTGTAAACCCAGAACATGTTTGATCCGCTGGCTTCTTGTTTTGCATGAAAATCACTGTTCCATTGCCATGAAGCCAGTAAGCGCGCGACACATCCTTAAGTGAAACGCAGCGTTTCACTTAAGGGATCAAATATTTACAAAATTGCCATTCCCGTTTTTTAATTTAATTAAATCATTTCATTTTTCAATTTTTATTTCATTTTGTATGCCAATCTTCAAAAATTCATAAGTTCTTCAATTTTAATCCAAATTTGATGGGATTTTTTGTGAAATGCTCCTCATGATCTGTAGTTTATTATGGTGATTTTTCCAGATTTTTTGCACGTGTAGATTTTTAAATGTGCTAGGGTTTGTTCATGTGTGTCCATTTTATGTATGCTATGCCAATTTGCTTGTGAAATGATGATACTTAATCCAATGCCTCTGAAATGTTTTGTGCTTAAACTAGACATGTTCATGGTGATTTTGGTGTAGAGTTTGTGAATTTATCATTGCTGGTTGATGAGATATGATTTTTTGAATAGAGGTGTGACAATTTGTGTCACACCATTCATGTCCAACTTCATGATTTTAATTACCATGCTTATTGAACTCAAAATGGTCTGGATTTTTGCATGAACATACTTATGGATGTTGAGAATACATGTGAATTTTTCTGGAATTATTAATGGCATTTCCTATTTAATTGGAATTTTCTCCCCTGTTTGACCAAATTGTTGACCCCTTGTGATACATGTTTGTATTTGGTTTGTGAAATTCTAATGCTTTATTGGATGGATGTGAAATTTGACATGTGAATTGTAGACATCTTAAAGTTTGTAATGGTTTTAGTCCCATTCATTTATCATGTGTTGTCACTGTTTTATGATTTATTGAAGTTGGTGCATGTTTTGATGCTTTGTATGAGTTTGCTTGAACTTGCTTTGACTTTCTGATTTTCATTGACCTACTTCCCTTGATCCAAATGAGCTGAAATTTGGTATGCTTATCATGTTATGGATGATGTTTGAGCATGAATTATTTGAGGATTTATTGAAATGTTTGTGATTGGACTTGACTTGAATCTTTCTGTTGACTTCTTTGAGGTTCTATATGACATGTTTTGACCTAATTTGTTTGTGAAATGATAATGATGAATGATGTGAATGTGAAACCACTTGGGTTTGTTTCTTAATTGTTTGAATTTGATTTTGGATAGCTTTCACTTGCTGTTTTGGATTTTTTTATCTCCTTTTGACCCTAGGCTTGTCCTAGTGGTCTTGTTGCTCATGTTTAAGTTTGATTTTTCAGGTTAAGAAGCAAATGCCTTAAGGAGACTTATGCAAGTTGATTAAGTTTTATTGATTATCATGAACTAACTTGTTTGTTTTGTAGGATGCTTAGCTCATATGCTTTCAGCTTTGTGCATTGCACATTTGATTGATTGTGTTGATCCTTATCTTATATTGGTTTCGAGTTTGAATTGTATACTGATTTTGTTTGACTGGTTTCAGGTACCATTAGTTGCTTAGTTCTTTGAGAACTTGCATTGCTTTGCTTGATAGCATTTGCACTGAGGTAGAATCCTTTTTCTTCATGTAGTCTGGAAGACCTGGCCTGTTACTTGGCCAGGCAACTGTCTGAAGTCCTCCTTAAGAGGCGATGTTTGTGCTTGTTTACTTTTGTCCCAAGCAGGAAAAGTCCTTTAAATAAGGCAATTGGTAGAATCCAAGAGATATGTAACCTATCTCCTACTATTCTGCGAGTCACTCACCTTGCTCACACCACATGTGTTGATGCATAGTGAGTAAAAAC
Source organism: Lathyrus oleraceus (assembly GCF_024323335.1). Taxonomy (NCBI): domain Eukaryota; kingdom Viridiplantae; phylum Streptophyta; class Magnoliopsida; order Fabales; family Fabaceae; genus Lathyrus; species Lathyrus oleraceus. Next base: position 55,111,892 of record NC_066585.1, read on the forward strand.
CCAAGATCTATCGAGTCTAACTTGTGGAGAGAGTTCCATCTTTCTGAACTCCCACACCTTCTGATATTCAATACTCTCTCTGACCAGAGATAAGAGTGATGAGGCACACCCCTCATATCCTTTCATCTGCTTCACCTTGGCTCTCAATGTCAAGGTTAAGAGCACCATTAACCCTATTCCAGTTGGCTTCAATGCCTAACCCTTTGTATGAGCCTAGTTGTTTGGTTATAGAGTGTGCTGAATGACTTTGGTTGATTGATTACTTAGTTCATTTGCACATGTTTGCTTGTATGATTTGTGCATTTATCATCATTAATTTCTCATTAGTGCATGATCATTTCATTTGTCTTTGTGACATATCTTTGTTGATTGCCCATTGAGGACAATTGTAAGACCATTCATTGGCCATTGTTCCTATGATATGGAAGTGAGTATAAGACCATTTCATTGGCCACTCATCTTTTCTTTGCTTGATGCATTTCTTTGGTTTATGTGAGGATACAATTGTAAGTCCATGTAATTTGGCATTTGTTTTCCCATGATCATATGTTGGAGGTTAGAGTAAGCCCAGATAGATTGGCATCTGACATCTAAGTTGTTTGCTTTGTTTTTGTTGGAGATTGGTATGAGTCCAGATAGATTGGCATCAGGTATCCACTTTTTATTTCTTTGTTGAGGAGATTGGTATAAGTCCATAGAGTGGCCTCTGATATCCAGTTTTGTTTTAGGAGATTGGTATAAGTCCAGTAATTGGCATCTGGTATCCGCTATTGTTGACTTTCTTCCTTTGCTTTGTTTGTTTGTTATTGCTCATTGTCTATTCCAAAGGACACACTTGAGTCATCTTCTATATGATTTCAAGAGGTGAACCTTCTAAGAAGTTTTACACTCCATCTTCATCCATTCATCCCATTTTGTCCTAGACCTTTTCACACATTACTTTTAAAACTTGAGATAAATATTGTGCAAACATCTTCATGCTTTTAAATTAAAAACCTGGACCCCAAGTCCTTGACTTTTTTCAAACTCCATTTCACAGTACTTCTTTTGAATCAATCTTAATCATACTTTGACCCCCCCCCCCCTTTTGTGAATAATCATAATCAATTAACTTCATCCATTCAATTGTTTTGTGGCTTTGTCCATTCTTGTTAAGTTTTCATACATTAGCCATAGGTTTGATTTATCCTAGTTGGTTGATGTTAATCTCACCTATTTGTCCTTAGTTGATTGAATTGTAAGTCTTCCTTGCTTATTATAGGGTTAACCCCTCACTAGCAAGTTGAAGCTTTTCTCACATGGTGGACTCGTTGTTTCATAAGGTTGAGTTTTCTCCCGTGGATAACGTAAGACCTTAGGGCTTGTGTTTAAAATTGAATCCACTAACTTTTGGAAATCTTTTAGCCGAACTACGGCGTTTTGATCCTTACCTTTGATGGAAGGTACGTAGGCAACGGGTTCATCCGTTCGAACACAAAAATAAAAATTGTATATTCTTTTCTCATCATCCCATTCATGTTTGCACAATAAATATTTCATAATAAATAACAATTTAGTACAACAAGTGTGAAAAGGGCTCCCTAGGAGTACCTAGGACGTGATGGGTGCCTAACACCTTCCCATTGCGTAATTTACCCCTTACCCAGACTCTCTGATCTTTTAATTAGTTTTCTATGTGTAAAACTTCTTAGGCTTTTGTTCGCTTTTTAGCCAGTCCTTTGGATAAATAAAAGTGCGGTGGCGACTCGAATTCATTGTATGTTTTGCTTATGGTTTAATCAATAAATCATATAGCGACGAATACACCGCTACACAAGTCCTCCTAAGCGAAGAGGCAATTGGCAGGTAGAAGGGATGTGCAATCCATCCCCTGCTATTCAGTTGAGTCATTCATTTTGCTCGTACTACGTGCTGATGCATTTTGAATAAAGACCCAAGATCCTTGTATATAGTGTCAGTCAAGTGGAGTAGAGTCCCGCATTCTGGACTCCCACACTTTCATTGATTTGAAGCTCACCCAGGCCCGGGTTAAGAGCTATGAGGTCTTACCCTCATCTCCCATTTCATATGCTCACCCTGACGGTCAATGTCAGTGGTTAAGAGCCTCAGATACCCTTCCAGTTGGCTTGTTTATCGAGGTTGATATGACCCCTTGACTAAAGCCCAACCTTGTTTGAGCCATTCGTTTGCATATAGCGTGTGATACCTGTTCACCTGTGCCTTTGATTGCTTACTTACTGTTTAGGCTAGCTTGCTTCCTGTGCAAGTTAGGATCTGATTAGAGACCTCAACATAGTGTTCGTTTGCATGACAACTTCTAGGCTCGAGTCGTAGTCTCCCTAGTAGTCTGTTAGCTCCCTAGTCTCTGGTTAGGATAGAAGTTTTTTTCCCTGTTAAGGGGAACTATGTCGCCCTGATCCTCATACCAGATGAGGTATGTAGGCAGGAGACGAGCTGATCTCTCCGGGCGTTTTTTTTCTTTTTCACCCCTTTTGTGTTGTGTGTGTTAGGAGATGGATGTAAGACCAGCTATTGGCATTCCGTATCCTATTCATATTGTTTGTTCGGAGTCTGATGTAAGTCCAGCGATTGGCAGTCGGTTTCCTGTGTCTTGTTTATTTGTTGGAGTCTGATGTAAGTCCAGCGATTGGCAGTCGGTTTCCTGTGTCTTGTTTGTTTGTTGGAGTCTGACATAAGTCCAGCGATTGGCAGTCGGTTTCCTGTGTCTTGTTTGTTTGTTGGAGTCTGACATAAGTCCAGCGGTTGGCAGTCGGTTTCCTGTGTGTGTTTGTTTGTGCGACGTAAGTCCAACAATTGGCAGTCGGTTTCCTGTGTGTGTTGGTTTGTTTGGAGTCTGACATAAGTCCAGCGATTGGCAGTCGGTTTCCTGTTTGTGTTCTGTTTGGCGTGCGTTAGCCGAGCTACGAGTGCTCTGATTCTTTCTCTGGTCAGAGAAGATACGTATGCATAGGATGCGACATCCTAGCGAGCACGTTCCCCGTATCCCTTCTCCCGTCTTCTTCCATCTGTGTTTGATTCCAGTATGTGTGCAGTGTTTCAGCAGTATCTTTAGCAACCTTTTTTTTCTATTCTTTCTGAGCATGGATCCCGTCGAGTACGACGGATGCGTAGGGGTGCTAATACCTTCCCTTCGCATAACCGACTCCCGATCCTATCAATCTCTGGTCGTGAGACCATTCCTTTCCAGGTTTAATTTGAGCGTTTCCTTTCCCTCCTTGGGGATAAATAACGCACGGTGGCGGCTCTGTGTCTTTTTTCATGCCGGTTTTTCGCGTAATGCGACAGCTGGCGACTCTGCTGGGGATTCTAGAGAAGTTGACTATTGCTGGTCCATCTTCCCTAAGCGAGTCAATCCTAGCGCTCTTTAGGATAGGTCTTGGTTAATTTTACTGTTTTATTTATTGCATTTATGTTTATTATGTTGTGTTTGCATATATGTTTGCATGCATCATATTTTCATTGTCCTGGCTGTGTATCTGTCTCTTTGTGGGGTGGGAGTTACAAGAGGTAAAAGGCCCAATACCCAGGCCATGAGTGGACTTTAGGACACCTAGGAATAGAATGATTCATGGGAAGTGGGTGGTATAGCGCCACTTAACGGAACATGATATCACGAGTAGTTCAGATTCGGATGGGGTATTATCGTTGCATACATCTGGTGTGCACATGATGATATTCTTGATAGGGTTGTTTATCCTGCGTTTCTATTGACCTTACCCTGGCCTAGATGACACCCGTGAGTGGGGCGGGAATGAATCATTACAGGTACTGTTGGTAACTTGATCTGTTGGTGACTGTATCCTGGTTGTGACTTTTGTCTGGTCCTGTTGGTGACTTGGTTTTGAAGTATGGGTTCCAGATGACCTTGGGTTCCAGATGACTTGGATTTGTGGTTTCCGGTTCCGATGCCGAAGTTCTGATCCTGTGCTCCGTGATACACAGCCAACCAGTCATAATTGCATTATTTGCATCATAGCATGTTTATTTTCAAAAAAATAATGCAAAAAAAAAATGATAAAAAAAAAGAAAAAAATAACTAACTTGTACATGCATATCATTTCTCAGGTTCATTCAGGAGTCTGTTCACAGTGAGAGATGGCAGCCATTCTAGAGTTGAAGAGGAAGACTTGCACCTATAGTTTCTACCGTGAGCCGTTGACATCTTTGGAAGAGTTGAGTAATCTAGTGATCGGTTGTAATCAGAAGGTGTTTGATGATCAGTATGGGGATATTCTGGCTTTGTTGAAGATGGTGGTTGATCCAGTATCTCTGCAGACCCTCCTGCAGTTCTATGACCCAGAGCTCCGTTGTTTCACTTTTAAGGATTATCAGTTGGCGCCCACTCTTAAAGAGTATTCCATTCTCATGAATGTCCGAATCAGATACCAGGTGCCCTTCCGGGATGTGCCAAAGGAGGTTGATTTCAGGGTTGTTGCTAAGGCTCTTTATTTGAGTATCAAGGAGTTGAGTGATAATTGGAGATCAAGTGGTGATGTTGTGGGTTTATCTTTGAAGTACTTGGTGAGAATGGCTAAGGAAGAAGCGAAGAGAGAGAATTGGGAAGCTTTCAATGCTCAGTTAGCTGTCATGATCTATGGAGTTGTCTTGTTCCCGAGTATGCCTAATTTTGTGGACCTGGCAGCAATCACTATTTTCATTGGAGGAAATCCGGTTCCTACCTTGTTAGCTGACACTTATTATGCTATCCACAGCAGGCATGGTAAGGGGGGAACTATCAGGTGTTGTCTCCCTTTGCTACTTAGATGGTTCTTGTCCTTTCTACCAACTAGTGGACCTTTTATGGATACTTAGAACGCTCATATGTGGACTCAGAGGATCATGTCACTCACATCCTATGATATCAAGTGGCAAGCTTACAGGATGAATGTGCACAATGTCATTATGAGTTGTGGAGGGTTTCGTAATGTTCCACTCGTAGGAACTAAGGGTTGCATCAATTACAACCCAGTTCTTTCTCTCCGTCAGTTGGGGTTTGTGATGAATGGAAGACCGTTAGATGCTGAGATAACTGAGAGTGTGTACTTTGAGAAGCGGAGTGATCCAGCTAGATTGGAGCAAGTGGGAAAGGCTTGGGAGAATATTGGTGTCAAGGATGGATCAGTTTTGGGGAAGAAGTTTGCAGTTGCTATGCCTGCCTACATTGAGTGGGTCAAGGATAGAGTTGGAACCTTGTTGTTACCCTATGATAGGATGGAACCATTGCAGGAGCAACCGCCTTTGATCCTTTCTGAGAATGTGTCTGCTGAGTATTACAAACAAGCCTTGATGGAGAATCGCCGGTTGAAAGAGAAGGAACAAGAGATCCAGATGGAGCTTTACAAAGCCAAAGCGGATAAGTTGAGCCTGGCCCATAAACTCAAAGGAGTGCAGGGTGAAAGTGCTAGTAGATTGGGAAGCAAAAAGAGGTCATATGAGGAGATAGAAGCAATGTTGGATGGAGAACACCGTGAGCGTTTGAGGTTGCAAAGAGCAGAAGCCAATTACCAGAAGAAGATACGAGACTTGGAAAGGCAGCTTAAAGACAAGGATACTCAGTTAAAGAAGGAGGTAGACCTGAGGCTTGTATCAGAGAGTCAGCTCAGAGAAGAAGTTGTGGAACTCAAAGGGCAATTGAAGGAGAAGATCACCCCGTTACCCGATTGCTCAGAATGTGACCGGTTGATTGATCAGTGCCAGTACCTGAAGACTCTTATTCCTAGAGGCGACCTTCTTAGTTTTGTCTTGTTGTTTATTTCGAGAATCACCTCCAGGATTGTTGGATGGGATTCCTTGTACTCTAATGATTGGAATTTGTGATTGAAATATGTTTGTATGATCTTTATTGCTCATGTCTATAGATGAGATTGTTGATGTTTCACCTTTTGCTCATTATCCTGTGTAGGTTGCTTCTTTGTTGTTTTTGTTGCAGGTTGCCATTTTTCAAAAGTGAATAAGGCTCTTGAATGCTTGAGAAATGATAAAACATATCATATGCATCATACGCATCATGTGCATCATACACATATCATGCTTGCATTACAGGTATCTTTGAAGAAGACTTCTCATTCTGGTTCCTGTTTCAGGCAGGATTGTTGATCATCGTCCGCACCGCTACGCTACAAGACTGAATCAACAGAGAAGTATGGATCAAGTTCAAGCTGAATTGGCAGAGATGAGGGATAACATGGCCCAGTTTATGAATATGATGCAAGGGGTTGCACAAGGGCAAGAAGAACTTCGAGCCCTAGTCCAGAGACAGGAAGCTGCAATTCCACCCGTCAACCATACTTTGCCAGAGGGAGGCCCAATCAACGACACTGTTACTGCTGCTATTCCCATCAACAACTATGCCGTGGGTGATGAGTTAAGGGGTATCAGAATCAACGGACAACCTATTGCTCCAGAGACTGCTAATGCCAGAGTGACCCGTGCTCCAGCTCGCCAGCCTGCTCCGTTGGTTGACAGACAGGAAGATACGTTTACTCTCCTCAGTGATGATGATGAGGTTGGAAGGATTAAAGAAAGGGATAGGAAAGTTGACGCCCTAGCCGAGAAAATCCGTGTTATGGAATGTCAGAACTCTTTGGGGTTCGATGTTACGAACATGGGATTGGTTGATGGGCTGAGGATTTCTTACAAATTCAAAGCGCCATCCTTTGACAAATACAATGGCACTTCTTGTCCTCGCACTCATGTGCAGGCTTATTTCAGAAAGATCTCCGCATACACTGACGATGAGAAAATGTGGATGTACTTTTTCCAGGACAGCTTGTCTGGAGCTTCCCTGGACTGGTACATGGAGTTGAAGAGAGAATCTGTTAGAAGTTGGAGGGACTTGGGTGAAGCCTTTTTGAGACAATATAAGCATAATATGGATATGGCTCCGAGCAGAACCCAACTGCAGAGTCTGTTTCAGAAGTCTGGTGAAAGTTTCAAAGAGTACGCCCAGAGATGGCGTGAGTTGGCTGCAAGAGTGCAACCTCCTATGTTGGAGAGAGAGCTGACTGACATGTTCATCGGGACCTTATAGGGGGTGTTTATGGACCGTATGGGGAGTTTCCCGTTCGGTAGCTTTTCCGATGTGGTTATCTGTGGAGAGAGGACTGAAAGTCTCATCAAAGCAGGTAAGATTCAAGATTCTGGTTCTTCATCCTCAAGTTTGAAGAAGCCATTTGCTGGGGCACCCCGAAGGAGGGAGGGTGAGACTAATGATGTGCATCATAGGAGAAGCATGAATAGAGGACAGTATCGTCAGGTTGCCGCTGTAACTATCCCAGCACCTCAACCACGACAACAACAACAACAAAGAGGACCACCACCACCACCACAACAACAACAACAACAACAACGTCCATTTCAGCCGAGACAGAGAATGCCGGATCGCCGTTTCGACCCGTTGCCGATGACATACGCTGAATTGCTTCCTGAACTGCTCAGGTTGGGGTTTGTTGAATTACACACTATGGCTCCGTTGACGAAGATACCTGCTGGGTATGATGCCAATGTCTATTGTGACTTTCACTCTGGTGCACCAGGACAGCATATTGAGAATTGTAGGGCTTTCCATCATAAGGTCCAGGATTTGATTGATGCCAAGACAATCAACTTTGCTCCTGTTCCGAATGTTGGGAATAATCCTCTGCCTCAGCATGGTGGGCATAGGGTGAATAATGTGGAAGGTGAGGAGGCCTTAGATTTGATAGTCAGTGTTGATGATATTCAGACATCGATGATGGTGGTAAAGGAACGTCTGTTGAAAGGGGGAGTGTTCCCGGGCTGTGATGAAAGTTGTTCAGATTATGTTGATCAGGAGAATGGTTGTATGCAATTGAGAAGAGGTATCTAGGGTCTGATTGATGAAGGTTTCCTGCAGTTTAGTCGGGCTGTGAAAGATCGTGAGGTGGTATCAACTGTTACCATTTACTTCGAACCGTCCGAGGGTCCTAGGCGTGCTCCGAGAATTGTTAGTGCACCCGTAACCGTTGGTACTCCGGTAACTATATCTGCTCCAGTAACTGTTGGTGCTCCTACTACTATTGCTGCTTCTGATAGAAGACCGGTTGAGAACAGTAGGGTTGTTCCTTGGAAATATGACAGTGCTTACCGCAGCAACAGAAGGTCAGTACATCAGACAAGACCAGTGAATCAGTCTCTAGTGACAATTTGTGTGCCAAATAGAACTCCAGTAACTGTGGGCCTGGCTGTGGACAATGTGGGAGGACCTGGAGGGTTTACTAGAAGCGGTCGTCTGTTTGCACCGCAGACTTTGAGAGATAACAACACTGAGGCTCTTGCCAAAGCAAAAGGTAAACAAGTTGTGGTTGAGGAAGAACCTGCACAGAAGGAGGCGCCTGAGGGTTCATTTGAGAAAGATGTGGAGGAGTTCATGAAGATCATTAAGAAAAGTGATTATAAGATCGTGGACCAGCTGAACCAAACTCCGTCTAAAATCTCTATCCTTTCTTTGTTGTTGTGTTCTGAGGCACACCGTAACGCCTTGCTGAAGATGTTGAATCTGGCTTACGTGCCCCAGGAGATTTCTGTCAACCAGCTCGAGGGTGTTATTGCGAATGTGAGCATAAGACATGGGTTAGGGTTCACAGATCTGGATCTAACACCTGAGGGTCGCAATCATAACAAATCCCTGCATATTACCATGGAGTGTAAAGGCGTAGTGTTATCGCATGTGTTGGTTGATACTGGCTCTTCTTTGAATGTGTTTCCCAAGAAGATTTTGAGCAAGATTGATGTTGAAGGGGTTGTTCTCACTCCGAGTGATCTCATCGTCCGTGCTTTTGATGGATCCAAGCGATCAGTCTTTGGTGAAGTCACGTTGCCAGTGAAGATAGGCCCGGAGGTATTTAATATTATCTTCTATGTGATGGATATCCAACCAGCATATAGTTGTTTATTGGGGTGTCCCTGGATACATGGGGCTGGGGCAGTTTCGTCAACTCTCCATCAGAAGCTGAAGTACGTATGGAATGGTCAGATTGTGACTGTGTGCGGCGAGGAGGACATTCTTGTGAGTCATTTATCCTCTTTCAAGTATGTGGAGGTGGATGGCGAGATCCATGAAACTGTGCCAAGAGTTTGAGATCGTTGCTATTGAGAAGGTGGCTTTTGTGGAGCAGAAGAAACCAGGTGTCTCGATTGCGTCATATAAGCAAGCTGTGGAGGTCGTTAATTCTGGTAATGCAGAGGGCTGGGGCAAGATGGTTGACCTGCCTGTAAAGGAAGACAAATTCGGTATTGGTTATCAGCCTCTTCAGTCAGAGCAAGGTGTTCAGAAAGGGCCGAGTACCTTCACCAGCGCTGGGTTGATGAATCATGGAGACGTCTTTGCAACCGGTAGTGAAGATGGTGACAGTGATTATGATGTGGACAACTGGGTGCGCCTGTGTGCTCCAGGGGAGATGGTGAACAATTGGACAGCCGAAGAAATAGTCCAAGTTACTCTTCAGACAGAAATTGATCTTGCGTACTCCATTAAGAACAGTTATGTTATGGCTCAGTATGATTTTGATAATCCCATTTACCAAGCTGAAGAGGAGAGTGAGGAAGATTGTGAACTCCCCGAAGAACTGGTTAGATTATTGAAACAAGAGGAGAGAGTCATCCAACCGCATCAGGAAGAGTTGGAAGTCGTTAACCTTGGTACTGAGAACGCCAAGAAAGAGATCAAGATCGGGGCTGCTTTAGAAGAATCTGTCAAGAGAGGGCTGATTGAAATGCTGAGAGAATATGTGGAGATATTCGCATGGTCGTATCAAGATATGCCTGGTTTGGATACAGATATTGTGGTGCACAGGCTACCTCTCAGAGAAGAATGTCATTCGGTAAAGCAGAAGCTTCGCAGAACTAGTCATGACATGGCTGTCAAGATCAAAGAAGAGGTTCAGAAGCAGTGGGATGCGGGTTTTCTGGCAGTTACCAGTTATCCCCCTTGGGTGGCCAACATTGTTCCCGTGCCGAAGAAGGATGGTAAAGTCAGGATGTGTGTCGATTACCGAGATTTAAACAAAGCCAGTCCGAAAGATGACTTTCCATTACCTCACATTAATGTATTGATTGATAACACTGCTCAATCCTCGGTTTTCTCTTTCATGGATGGATTTTATGGCTATAATCAGATCAAGATGGGGCCAGAAGACATGGAAACGACGACATTCATTACACCTTGGGGCACGTTCTGCTATAAAGTGATGCCATTTGGGCTGAAGAATGTCGGTGCTACCTACCAGAGGGCTATGACGACTCTCTTTCATGACATGATGCACAAAGAAATTGAAGTGTACGTGGATGATATGATTGCGAAGTCTTAGACAGAAGAGGAGCACTTGGTAAACCTGCAGAAGTTATTTGAAAGGCTGAGAAAATTCAAACTGAGGCTGAATCCAAACAAGTGTACGTTTGGGGTGAGATCCGGTAAGCTGTTGGGTTTCATTGTCAGTGAGAAAGGGATTGAGGTTGATCCAGCGAAAGTCAAAGCTATTCAAGAAATGCCTGAACCAAAACCGGAAAAGCAGGTCCGTGGGTTTTTAGGGAGACTGAACTATATTGCACGGTTCATATCTCACTTAACCGCTACGTGCGAACCAATATTCAAATTGCTAAGAAAAGATCAAGCAATCAGGTGGAACAGTGACTGTCAAAAAGCTTTTGATAAAATAAAAGAATATTTGCAGAAACCTCCAATCCTTATACCTCTAGTTCCTGGGAGGCTTCTGATAATGTACCTATCAGTGATTGAGAACTCGATGGGGTGTGTATTGGGACAGCATGACGAGTCTGGTCGAAAAGAGCATGCTATATACTACCTTAGCAAAAAGTTTACCAACTGTGAAACAAGATATTCACTGCTCGAGAAAACTTGCTGTGCTTTGGCATGGGCTGCTCGCCGACTGAGGCAGTATATGTTGAACCATACTACGTTGTTGATTTCTAAGATGGATCCGGTAAAGTATATCTTTGAGAAGCCGGCTCTCACCGGACGAGTGGCTCGGTGGCAGATGATTTTAACAGAATATGATATATAGTATACGTCGCAGAAGGCCATCAAGGGTAGTATTCTGTCTGATTACCTTGCCGAACAACCGATTGATGATTATTAGCCGATGATGTTTGAGTTCCCCGATGAAGACATCATGTATCTAAAAATGAAAGATTGTGAAGAGCCTCTTGTCGAGGAAGGACCAGATCCTGATGATAAGTGGACACTGATGTTTGATGGGGCTGTGAATATGAATGGCAACGGTGTTGGGGCAGTACTCATTAATCCTAAAGGTGCACACATACCTTTTTCTGCCAGATTGACTTTTGAAGTAACCAACAATGAAGCTGAGTATGAGGCTTGTATCATGGGGATTGAAGAAGCCATCGATCTAAGAATCAAAACTCTGGACATTTATGGAGATTCCGCTCTAGTGATTAACCAAGTCAATGGAGATTGGAATACTCACCAGCCGCATTTGATTCCTTATCGAGATTACACCAGAAGGATCCTGACGTTCTTCAAGACAGTGAAGTTGTATCATGTCCCCCGAGATGACAAGAAGACCCTGAGAAGGCTAGTTGAAAGCTTTTATTTGAATCGGGATGATGTGTTGTACAAGAGGAACTTCGACATGGTTCTGCTCAGATGCGTGGATAGACACGAAGCAGACATGTTGATGCAGGAAGTACATGAGGGATCTTTCGGTACCCATGCTGGTGGTCATGCAATGGCCAAGAAGTTGTTGAGATACAGTTATTACTGGATGACTATGGAATCCGATTGTTTCAAGTACGCTCGGAAGTGCCATAAATGTCAGATTTATGCAGATAAAGTGCATGTGCCACCAAGCCCTCTGAATGTTATGAATTCTCCTTGGCCATTCGCGATGTGGGGCATCGATATGATTGGGAAGATTGAACCTACTCCTTCTAATGGACATCGCTTCATCCTGGTTGCGATTGATTACTTCACCAAGTGGGTGGAAGCAACTTCCTATGCCAATGTTACCAAGCAAGTGGTTGCCCGATTCATTAAGAAGGAGATTATCTGTCGTTATGGGGTTCCTGAGAGAATCATCACTGATAATGGTTCGAATCTCAATAACAAGATGATGAAGGAGCTTTGTAAAGATTTTAAGATCGAACACCACAATTCTTCTCCTTACAGACCAAAGATGAATGGTGCTGTAGAGGCGGCAAACAAGAATATTAAGAAGATTGTGCAGAAAAAGGTCGTGACGTACAAGGATTGGCATGAGATGTTGCCTTTCGCTTTGCATGGGTACCGTACCTCAGTACGTACGTCGACCGGGGCAACCCCTTACTCCCTTGTGTATGGTATGGAAGCAGTCCTACCAGTTGAAGTGGAGATTCCTTCTCTGAGAGTCTTGCTGGATGTCAAGTTAGACGAAGCTGAGTGGATTCAGACAAGGTTTAACGAGTTGAGCCTTATCGAAGAGAAGCGGTTAGCAGCTGTGTGCCATGGGCAACTGTATCAGAAAAGGATGAAGAAGGCCTTTGATCAGAAAGTGCATCCTCGAAGCTATCAGACAGGCGATTTGGTTTTGAAGAGGATCCTTCCTCCCGGTACAGATAACAGGGGCAAGTGGACTCCGAATTACGAAGGTCCATATGTTGTTAAGAAGGTTTTCTCTGGTGGAGCCTTGATGCTTACAACTATGGATGGTGAAGATTTTTCGTCCCCTGTGAACTCAGATGTAGTCAAAAAATACTTCGCATAAATTGACCCGCTGGACGAAAAGAATAAAATAGTCCAGGCAAAAAAGGGTATCCCGGCGAACAAAAAAAAAGAAGAAAAAGGTTCGGGCAAAAGTTAGGGATAAAGAATAAAAAGAATATGTACACCCGGTAAGTCAAAAACCCGCAAGGGCGGCTTAGGCAAAAATGGGTATCCCGGTGGATTGAAAACCTTAAAAGGCGATCCAGGAAAAAGAGGGATTAGAGCGAAGACTACAGTCTGAGTTATCTGTACTTCGTCGCGCTTCAGTGTCTATCATCTTGAAGGATATGATCGGTCCATTCGTTCTTCTCAGAAAGCAAGGAATTTGGGGGAAATTTAAGATATACGAGTCATAACAGAATTGGAAAATAGTGGATGCCGTGTTCACATTGCCAATAGGATAGTTTATTTCTTGTTTTGGCGCAGTTACCTCTTCCTAGGAATTGCTTTCTGATGTATTTGCCTTTATAGGCCCATTTTCAATCAATAAAAGTCGTTATTCAGTCAAATTGCTCTTTTGTTTTTATTTTACTGTTTTGTTTGCAAAAACGTCCGAACTTTTTGATAAACATTGCATATAAAAACATGAAGGCTAGACAATAACGTGCAGAAAGATAAACATTTGAAAATCATTTTGAATGTTGTGTACACTTGGGTGTATTTTGTCCGTACAATCCCCTGGGGCATGTATGTCTGGCTGTTTTGTAGGCTACTATCTTTGATTGATGGCTAAAGCAGATAAGCCAAAGTTTGTTCGAAGGAAGACCCTGTTGTTTCAACACTGTCTAGTCGTGTAAGAAGTTGGGTCGTTTGAGTCGAGTTTAGAATTTGTTTCCCCAGCATGGTCGAGAGGTTGGTGTTTTCCCAACAAGTGACTCCCTAGTTGAGTTGGTTTCTCTACCGTTCCGAGAATGTCAGATCCGTAAGTATCCTCAGCAGAATTGTTGTATGTCCCCACAGAGTTGGAAGATCGAATCAGAAATGGTGTGCTCAGTAAAGTAATCATTTGCTTTCCCAGCGGGAGTTTTCCTCCCTTTGCATCTTGCATGTAGTAATCATCATTTGCATTCGCATTCTCAAATTGCGTAGCATTTCCATTCAGTATGGAGCATTACGCCATGAAAAACTCAAACATATGCATACATGTGTTAAACCAGATTGGATCATAGCCCCAGCAGAGGCGGATCATTTTTCAACATCTGTATGGCACATTTGCAGCAGTTGCTCCTGACAGCATTCAGGACTGATAACCCCCAGAGAGGTTTATTTCCTCACCCACCAGTGAAAGGAAAGCTTGATTGACTCCCCAACATAGTCCCTGACAAGCGTCTGCTTTTTTTTGACATATGAAGATGTCATCCTTGTGATACCGGTAAGTGTCGTGCCAACACGCGTGTGTGTTTTTTTCTTTGATGTCGGTAAAACATCGAGTTTTTCCCAGTCATCGGTAAATGTCTGGTTGTGTATCTTTTTCCCAGTCATCGGTAAATGTCTGGTTGTGTTTGTTTTTCCCAGTCATCAGTAAATGTCTGGTCGTCTTTTTTTTGATGTCGGTAAACATCCTCTTTTGATGTCGGTAAACATCGAGTCTCATCCCAGTCATCGGTAAATGTCTGGTCGTCCTTTTTTTGATGTCGGTAAACATCATCTTTCGATGTCGGTAAACATCGAGTCTTTCCAGTCATCCGTAAATGTCTGGTCATGTATCTATTCGTCAATAAATATCAAACCCCTAGTAGAGTCGTCGGTAAACGTCTTGTCTGGTTCCAGTTGTAAATATCCTTTTCCTCCCCATTCATTTGCATATAGCGTGTGATACCTTTTCACCTGTGCCTTTGATTGCTTACTTATGGTTTAGGCTAGCTTGCTTCCTGTGCAAGTTAGGATCTGATTAGAGACCTCAACATAGGGTTCGTTTGCATGACAACTTCTAGGCTCGAGTCGTAGTCTCCCTAGTAGTCTATTAGCTCCCTAGTCTCTGGTTAGGATAGAAGTTTTTTTCCCTGTTAAGGGGAATTACGTCGCCCTGATCCTCATACCAGATGAGGTACGTAGGCAGGAGACGAGTTGATCTCTACGGGCGTTTTTTTTCTTTTTCACCCCTTTTGTGTTGTGTGTGTTAGGAGATGGATGTAAGACCAGCTATTGGCATTCCGTATCCTATTCGTTTTGTTTGTTCGGAGTCTGATGTAGTCCAGCGATCGGCAGTCGGTTTCCTGTGTCTTGTTTGTTTGTTGGAGTCTGACATAAGTCCAGCGATTGGCAGTCGGTTTCCTCTGTCTTGTTTGTTTGTTGGAGTCTGACATAAGTCTAGCGGTTGGCAGTCGGTTTCCTGTGTGTGTTTGTTTGTGCGGAGTCTGACGTAAGTCCAGCAACTGGCAGTCAGTTTCCTGTGTGTGTTTGTTTGTTTGGAGTCTGACATAAGTCCAGCGATTGGCAGTCGGTTTCCTGTTTGTGTTCTGTTTGGCGTGCGTTAGCTGAGCTACGAGTGCTCTGATTATTTCTCTGGTCAGAGAAGATACGTATGCATAGGATGCGACATCCTAGCGATCACGTTCCCCGTATCCCTTCTCATGTCTTCTTCCATCTGTGTTTGATTCCAATATGTGTGCAGTGTTTGAGCAGTATCTTTAGCAACCTTTTTTTTCTATTCTTTCTGAGCATGGATCCCGTCGAGTACGATGGATGCGTAGGGGTGCTAATACCTTCCCTTCGCATAACCGACTCCCGATCCTATCAATCTCTGGTCGTGAGACCATTCCTTTCCAGGTTTACTTCGAGCGTTTCCTTTCCCTCCTTGGGGATAAATAACGCACGGTGGCGGCTCTGTGTCTTTTTTCCCGCCGGTTTTTCGCGTAATGCGACAATGTTGATGATCCAAGTAGCCCTTATCCTTTGGAATAAGCAATCACATAAGCATAAACTCAAGCAATCAACAAACAAGTCTCTTAGCAAACTCCTCAATGAATCTTGGATTTTTCTCTCTTGGAAGCCCATGGCAATGGTTCCCCAAATTGGCTCAATGTTAGAGTCCCTAGCACAAAGACAACACACATCAAAAAGTTCTATTAACAATCAAAGAATGGACAAGAGGGAGTTTAGAATGTGGTCCTTTCAATGTTCATCTTCAAGCTTTAAGCATTCTAAAGGCATGAGGCATAATTGCTCTTTGACATTTAAGCATTCTAAAGGCATGAGGCCTAGTTGCTCTTCAACTCCATTAGCTTGGGTAAAGTCCTAAGATCTAAGTCCATTTTGTCCAATTCTTTGCATTTGGTTCACAACAAACAGACAAACACAAGCACAAAAGATATATATAGAATTATATGCTCAAGTGAGCAAAAGGCAAATGGAATTAGCATAAACATGTGCTCAAGTGAGCAAAGGGAAAAGCAAATGAATAATATGTACAAGAATAATAAATTGCATAAAAGTAAAGTGCAAAAAGTAAATGTTAATGGTTAATGATTAGGGTTAGTAGTTAGTGTGCCATAAGGCAAATTTAGCGCTATGTTAAGCAATCGTAATTGGACTTATGTAGAAGTCACAACTATCTGAGGCCGGTCAATAATAATGTAGGCAACAACACAAGTTAGAAGTCTTGATTAATGAACCAAGTTCCAACAACTTGCCATGTGTCGCATTACGAGAAAAACCGGCGGGAAAACGAAACAACAGAGCCGCCACCGTGCGTTATTTATCCCAAAGAGGGAAAGGAAACGCTCGAAGTAAACCTGGAAAGGAATGGTCTCGCGACCAAAGAGGGATGGGATCGGGAGTCGGTTATGCGAAGGGAAGGTATTAGCACCCCTACGCATCCGTCGTACTCGACGGGATCCACTCACAAAAGAAAGGATAAGGTTTCTAAAAACTGATCACAAATTGCACACACAAGGCTGGAAAGAGACACAGGAAAAAACAAAAGAAACTGGACTCGGTAGGATATCGCATCCTGGGCCTACGTAGTCTGTCAGGCACAGACATCAGAGTCGACGTAGTTCAGGACAGGGGAAACGTGCTCGCTAGGATGTCGCATCCTATGCATACGTATCTTCTCTGACCAGAGAAGAATCAGAGCACTCGTAGCTCGGCTAACGCACGCCAAACAAAACCACACAGGAAACCGACTGCCAATCACTGGACTTACGTCAGACTCCAAACAAACAGGCAAACATGGAAACCGAATGCCAATCGCTGGACTTACATCAAACTCTGAACCAACACACACATACAGGAAACCAATTGCCAATCGCTGGACTTACGTCAGACTCCAACAAGCAAACAAGACACAGGAAACCAACTGCCAATCGCTGGACTTACGTCGGACTCCACACAAACACAAAGGGGTTGAAAAAGAAAAAAGGGTTCCCGGAGAGATCAGCTCATCTCCTACCTACGTACCTCATCTGGTATGAGGATCAGGGCGACGTAGTTCCCCTACGCAGGGAAAGAACTTCTAACCTAACTAGAGACTGGGAAATGACAAACTATAAGGGAGACTGACTCGAGCCTAATAGTTATCATGTAAATTCACCATGGTCCTAGGTTAAGGTTTCTATCTAACTTGCACAGGGAGCAAGCTATCCTAAACAACACAAGCAAATACATACAAGAATACAAAACAAACACACACACTATATGCAAATAATTGGGCTCATACAAGGTTAGGTTGTGAAACACAAGCCAACTGGAATGGGGTGTAGTTAGCTCTTAACCCTAACATTGAGAGTTAGGGTGAAGCAGATGAAATGGGAAGTGAGGATAAGACCTCACAGCTCTTATCCCTGGCCTGGGAGAGCTTCAGACAAATGAAAGTGCGGGAGTTCAGAAAGTAGGAACTCTTCTCCACATATGACTGACACAACAAAGATCTTGAGTTAATATCCACAATGCATCAACACAAAGTGTGTGATCAAGGTGAATGACACACTGAATAGCAGAAGATGGATTGCACATCTCTTTTATCTGCCAATTGCCTCATATAGGTCTTTTCCTGCTTGGCACAAAAGTAAACAAACACAAGCATTGCCTCTTAAGGAGGGCTTCAGACAGGTGCCTGCCCAAGTAACAGGACAGGTCTTCCAGACTACATGAAGTCAGAGAGTTATACCTCAATGGTTAAGCAACCAAGCAAAGCAAAAGCAAGTTCAATAAGAACTCAAAGCAACTTAGGTACCTGAATAAATCTAACCCAATCAGTATACAATTCAAACAATCAAACAGACAACAGTCATCCCTACAATCAGACAAACAAAGCATCATCAGTCAACAATGAGCAAAGCATTAGGCAAACACAAATGAATTGCCTTCAAAGCCTACAAAACAAACCAACATTAGCCAATAACAACACATGATCAAATTCAAATGAGTGAGCAACTCCAATCATGGCAATGTGCTTCTTAACCTGAAACCCACAATCCAAACAGTGAGTCCAAACCACTAGGTCCAAGCCTAGGGTCAAAAGCAGGTCAAACATTCAAAACAGAACATGAAATTTAACATGAATCAACTTCAATCAATCAAGAACATAATCCAAAAGGTCCCATATCAATATCATTAACCAAATTCATTTCATGAACCAAACATGGCAAGGTATGCAAATTGTAACCACATTGTGACATCAGAAGAAACAAATGCACATTAAATCAAAAATGATTCAAATAAACTTGGCAAAATTCATGAGTAAACAAAACATACAACATGATCATCACACACAAAATTAAAGGCATTGGACATCATTAGGCATGGCAATCACATAGCATAAGTCAAGCCAAACACAACAAGCACATGTGTGACACAAATTCTCACACCAAATTAGCATAGGCATAAAACAGAGATGGATCATGGTAAAAACCTCAAACCAAAGCCAAAACAACATTCAGCATGTCTAGAAATAGTGTGCAAAAAATCAGAATCATTGGATGAAGAACAAGCATTTCATGAATGAATGAAGTTCAAGGCAATTTGGAAGCTCAAATGTGACCATCCAGAATGACAAATCTCAATTAAATCAGAAATGTTCCCAAAAATTCCAACAAAAATCATGAGCAATCACAACATCTATAGCATGCATCATTCAAGAAATCAAGACAATTGGATATCATTTGGCATAGTAAACACATCAATCAAGTTGAACATCACAAGGTGTGACACAAATTGTCACACCTAACTTAGCATGATCATAAAACAGAGATGGTAAATGATAAAAATACCAAATCAACACCAAAATGTCAAGCAAAGAGTCTAGTTATAGCATGCAAAATTTCATGAGCATTGGGCTAGAATCAAGCATTTCACATATGATATGGCAAAGCAAGGTCAAGAATGGACATGTATTCAATCTCCTTAGGAAAAATAATTTCCAGGCCAGGCACAATTTATGAAAAAATGATAAAAAAAAACTAGACAAAATCAGGATCACAATGCAAAAAAATCTCATCATTTTTGGATCAATTCTCCATTTGATATGAATTTGTGAAGTTGAAGAAAAAATAAAAAATGATGTATGAAGCATGGTATGAAAATAGGAGGGAAATGGAGAAAATAAGTGAGCATTTGAAATAACGATGCAGCGGAGGATCGAAGCATGTGCTAATTTGAAATGAATGGCGCGCTGAATGTGAAACACAGTCGTTTCACTTATGCGCTGGACTGGTCAAAGGCGCGGTCAACGGAGGGAACCAATCATAACACAGCATGGCAATTTGAATGGACCAATCAGAATGCAAGCCCTAACAAACTCATGCAAACACAGCAAAGCGTGGCCTAATGGATTGAAACCGTTGCCTAAAATAAACTTCATCATCTTTAACACGCGTTCATGCATGAACAGTATCCTCTCAAGAACATCAAGAACATTTGTTCCAGAATTTAAATTTAAGCATATCATCGTGTACATCCTTCATCATACATCAATAATCCATAGCTATTTCATCAAGAAACAATCAATCATGCATGAATCGAAGCAAAAAGTTTCATCATCCAAACTTTATACAAGCATATCTCACTCAATGTTGCATGAAAATTTGTGATTCAAAGCTCAGTTTAATCAGCGCACTAAGATCTACAACAATAACATGATAAATTTGAGAAATAAGAGATTCGATTCAATGACCTCTTGAAGAGCAGAATTGGAATTCGTGTGATTCAGGCCTTGCAATGCTCCAAACTTCTTCTATAATGCTTGTACAGTTGATTGGATGAGAGCTTGAGGTTCAATTGTGCACGAATCCTCCAGAATTTGGATTCACCATGGATGAGTTCATGCTTCAATATGCTTCAAACAGGCACGGATTCTCTTGGTTCTAAGTCCAATATTGCTCAATGATGCTTCAGAATCATGAATTGATCAAGAGAAGTGGATTGTGTTTGAAGAATTTCAAAGAAAATTTGAGAGAAAAAGTTTGAAGAATTTTTCTAGATCTGAAAAGATGGTTGTTGTTATGCTGAAAACTGTTAGGGTTTGGCCTTTATACCTCTCCCTAATCATGTTTAATTAAGTCTAAACCAAATGCTAATGGAATGGATTAAGTTTCAAGGTGTTTTGGCAAATTTGGTTTTTCACCCTTATGCATGAAAATCATGAATGAACAGTACACGAAAATTGTTTCAATTTCACTCAAAATTCTGTTTTGGAGCTAAATGCAATGGTGGAATTTTCAAACCATGCACCAATTTTAAACTTCAATTTTTCCCTCCAAAAATCAAGTGAAATGGCAAATGTTTATATGATGATAATGCATGCCATGTAATGCAAAATTTGGAAACTAGAGGTCAAAATAAGAACAATGCAAAAAGAGCCACTCAAATTGGACTTTTGGTTTGAAAGTTATGCTCAATTGAAGCTTCAAGTACACCTTGCCATGTTTTGATCACATCTCCTTAACCACACATGAGAAATCCATGATCTTGGACTTTTTGGAAATGGGAGAGAAAGATATTCAACTTTCATGTTGGACAAAATTCCATTTAAAGCTTTCTTGATGATGTAATCTTGAGTTGAAAACCTTTCCATTTTTGGCAAGTTCAAATTACAGGTCACCTGCTATTTTGGAAAGTCTTGATCTGACCTCAAATTCTTCAATGTTGATGTTTGAAATGTCAAATGAGACTTGTTTACGCATGAATGAGGCATCTCTAACCATCTCCCACCTCCAAATCCATAATTGAACTGACAGTTGACTTCTGTTGACTTTTTAGGGTTTCAGATGATTTGGACATGGACTGATGAGCTTTGAGCCTTCAATGCTTGACCAATCATCTTCAAAATGATCTTTGGGTCATATGAACTCATTATACCAACCATAGGGCTTTGATTCCATGGAAAATGCACTTGTTGCCTTGCACAGTTGAATCTCCTGACCAGTCTTGCCTGATGACTTGATGGACTATGCAATGAACAATGCAATGTTAATGACCTAAAATGAAAATGTATATACAAAATGGGAGGTGCAAATTTGAGGTGCTACACCATGCCAAAAAGAAGAAGAGAATTGATCTTGTATTGGTTCAAGTCTTTTGCATGATTTAGGAAACAACCTATCCTTAATGCAAAGGCATTCACTTGATCAATTGATCAAGATGAATTAGATTTGAATCAAAGAAGATTAAGTCTCCCTAATCAATGCTAACTTATCAACCTTTAACTCATTGATCAAAAGGAAAGAAGAAGAAGAAGAAGAAAGGGATGAATAATGGATAAGGAAAATGGAAAGAATAACGTGCATAAGGTGAATAAAATGTACCAATCCATGTGTGTTGACCAAATGACATTGAAAGTCAAAGTCAAACAATGAAAAACTAGAAATGGGATGAAGATTGGAGGTCAAACAATAAGCAAAATATTTTTGGCATTTTTAATATTAAAATAAACATGAATTAAAAGTAAAAGAAAGGTCAAACTTCAAAATCACTTCAAATCAACCTTGAAAGGTCCAAGTGATTTATCCCAAGTTCAACAAGGTCAAACAAAGTTTGACAAAATATTTCAGCATTTTTAAAAGTCAGAAACTATTTTTAATCAATTAAAAATGAATAAAAATAACATAATTGAACTAAAATCTCAAATAAATCTCAAATCAATTAAAAAATTGATGAGCATATTTCTCATAGATCCATCATCATTCAAATAGGTTAGGAAAATATTTTTGTATTTTTGGAATATCAAAAACTATTTAAAATGAATTAAAAATAACTAGAAAAGATAAAATTCACAAAAAATATCAAATGACAAAATAAAAAATATTAAAAATAAAAATTAGAAACTAGAATTTATTTGGAGAAGAATGCAATTGGTCCCATATTTTTTGGATTTAAAATAAAGAAGATATGAATTTTTGAAAATAATGGAAATAAAAGAAATTAAATCAGAAAATAGAAAATTCAAAAAAACAAGGAGCGTTTGATCAAGCCTCATTAATTGACGTGGCAGATCAGACGTTCCACATGCGCGCTTCCATGGTGTACTAAAGTCATCAGCGAAACACATGGCATTATTAAAAGTCATAAAAAGCAAAGGCCAGGATTAGATCTGAAAATAAGAATGGATAGCCATGATTGAATCTGGAGACCAGACGGTGGCCAGCGCCACCGTCTTCTTCGGCTAGCTTCGGCGAGGTCCAAAAATGCAGGTAATGAAAACTTAACCAAATGAAGCGATCCTCATTGTAAGACCCCAATTTTGTCCCTAAGATCCCTCATGGCATCATATCATATCATATCATTGCCTCAAGGATCATTGTGCACCTTTGCTTCCCTCCTAGTGGGTGGGTTATCTTGTGAGTGTGATTCTTGATCACCAAGCATGTATTGCATTTGTATATCATTGCTTTTCATTTGTTTACTAACCAAAAGTACAAAAATATTTGTCATCTAACCATGTTACTTGCAGATGAAGCAAGCTAGGTCAAAACAGTCAAATTATTCATTGAACAGTGGATGGTGGCCATTCTTGAAGAATTTGGGCACCATGATCATTCATCAAGAGTTCATATGAGTTGTGACATCATTTTGAATCAAGATCTCAAGTGGTAGGGGCTTGGAATTCATCAGAACATGGTTCAGTCAACCAAAACCCTAGCAAAGTTAACTGTGGTCAACTGTGCATTTAATCAGTGATTTGATGGTGGGAATTGTTTTGAGAGGTCTCATTCATGTCCATACAAGCCTCATATAACATGTCAAACATCATCATTGAAGGATTTGAGGTCAGACAAAAAGTTTCCAAAAATAGTAAGTTGACCTGTAATTGGAAATTGCCAAAAATGGAAAGTTCTTCTCCTCAAAATTACTTCATCATACAAGCTTCAAATGAATTTTTGTCTAACATGAAAGTTGAAGATCTTGTTCTCCCATTTCGAAAAAGTCCAAGAACACTCATTTCTCATGTGTCGTTGGCAAGTTATGATCAAATCATTCTCAAGAATTTTTGAACTTCAAAGTGATATAACTTCCAAACCATTTGGCCAAATTGAGTGAGGTTTTTTGCTACAAGTCACATTTGACATGCTCTATCCAAATCCTTCATCACATTTCACCAAAAATCATCCAATCAAAATGGCCTTTTTCAAGTGCATTGAATTAAAAAAGGGAGAGGTGAAAAATTGACTTTCAAATTAAGCCTTGCCTACACTTTCTACCAATTGCAAATGATCAAAAACCAAATTTGGGATGTGTTTAGGCCCATTTTCTCACTGTAGCATGCCATGCACATGCAACTTGAGTGTTTTTACAAATTGACCAAAACACCTCCATTTGAGCTAATCTCATTTACCATTCCACTATCCAAGTTTAGGCATTGTTAATCAGGAGTATATATTGCATATTTCAAACTGAAAACCCTAGCCACAATTTACAAAACTCAGATTCAAACCTTTTCTCTCAAAAAACTCTCAATTCTTCACTTGGATTTTTTCTGAAAATTGCCAAAGAACTCGTGCCTTGGTTCATTGATTCATCATCTACCAACATTTTTGAAGCTTCTGCAAGCATCATTTCGCAGCTGCTGAGCCGTTTCCAGCACTGTTCCATTGAAACTCTTCCATGGCAGTTGAGCTTTTGAGCTGAAATCAAAGCAACTGAACCTTCAACACTCTTCCATTCATCATCTGGGACACCATTGAACTTCTGTTTCTACTTGGCAAGGCTGGAAAACCACTGTTTCGAAACTGCATCTTCAAAGAGGTTGGTTTTCGATTCTCTTTATTCTTGAAATCATGTTAGGCTTTGGGTAGATCTTGCCATGCTGAGTTCACTGAATGTTATAGTTTTGATTTTCATTAAGTATTAAAAGAGAAATGCTGATTTGAAGTTTGGTTGTCAAATATTATCTTGCTCGATTCTTCCATTTTAGCATGAATTAGTGTTAATGAGTGTTGGATTGTTGATGTACACTGTGAGATGAACGTAATGGCATATCATTTATTGATTTTGGTTGCAAAATGTTTTTGCTGGAAAATTCGATGAAGAACACTTGAATGCTTGCTTAAACCCTAATATTTCCACCCAGATTTCGTATTTGATCCACTGGAATTGTGTTTTGCATGTTTTTCCCGTTTCTTGGCCATGTAACCAATAAGCACAGGACACGCCCTTAAGTGAAACGCGGCGTTTCACTTAAGTGGCCGCTTAATTACCAAAATGCCATTATCAGAAATAATTCCAATTAAATCATTTTCATTTTCATTTTTTTTGTTTCAATTGGTATGCCAATCTTAGAAAATTCATAACTCTTCCAATACTTGTCCAAATAACATGGGATGTTTTATGAAATGCTCCTCATGACCTCTAGTTTATTATGGTGATTTTTCCAGATTTTTTGCACGTATAGATTTCCAAAATGCCTAGGGTTTGTTCATGTGTGTCCAATTTGTGCATGCCTTGCCATTTTGCTTGTGAAATGATGATACTTAATCCAATGCCTCTCAAATTTTTTGTGCTTAGACTAGACAAGTTCATGGTCATTTTGTTGTAGTGTTTGTGATTTTATCATTGCTGGTTGATGAGATATGATTTTTTGAATAGAGGTGTGACAATTTGTGTCACACCATTCATGTCCAACTTCTTGATTTTAATTACCATGCTTATTGAACTCAAAATGGTCTGGATTTGTGCATGAAGATACTTATGGATGTTGAGAATACATGTGAATTTTTCTGGAATTATTGATGGCATTTCCTATTTGATTGGAATTTTCTCCCCTGTTTGGTCATTTGTTGATTTTTTGTGATACATGTTTGTATTTGGTTTGTGAAATTATGGTTATTAATTGGATGGATGTGAAATTTGGCATGAGTAATGTAGACAACTTGAAGTTTATCATGCCTTTGGTCCCATTCATTTATCATGTTTTGTTTCTGTTTTATGATTAATTGAAGTTGGTGCATGTTTTGATGCTTTGTATGAGTTTGCTTGAACTTTCCTTGACTTTTTGAATTTCATTGACCTACTTCCCTTGATCCAAATGAGCTGAAATTTGGTATGCTTATCATGTTATGGATGATGTTTGATCATGAATTATTTGAAGATTTATTGAAATGTTTGTGATTGGATTTGAGTGGAGTCTTTCTGTTGACTTCTTTGAGGTTCTATATGACATGCTTTGACCTAATTTGTTTGTGAAATGATAATGATGAATGATATGAATGTGAAACCACTTGGGTTTGTTTCTTAATTGTTTGAACTTGATTTTGGATATCTTTCACTTGCTGTTTTAGATTTTTTATCTCCTTTTGACTCTAGGCTTGTCCTAGTGGTCTTGTTGCTCATGTTTGAGTTTGGTTTTTCAGGTTAAGAAGCAAATGCTTTAAGGAGATTAATGCAAGTTGATTGAGTTGGATTGATTGTCATGAACTAACTTGTTTGTTTTGTAGGATGCTTAGCTCATATGCTTTTAGCTTTGTGCTTTGCACATGGGATTGGTTGTGTTGACTGTTGATCCTTATCGTATATTGGTTTTGAATTTGAGTTGTATACTGATTTTATTTGATTGATTTCAGGTACCATTAGTTGCTAATAGTTCTTTGAGAACTTGCATTGCTTTGCTTGATAGCATTTGCATTAAGGTAGAATCTCTTGTCCTCATGTAGTCTGGAAGACCTGGCCTGTTACTTGGCCAGGCAACTGTCTGAAGTCCTCCTTAAGAGGCGATGTTTGTGCTTGTTTACTTTTGTCCCAAGCAGGAAAAGTCCTTTGAATAAGGCAATTGGTAGACAAAAGAAATATGTAGCCTATCTCCTACTATTCTGTGTGTCACTCACCTCGCTCACACCACATGTGTTGATGCATAGTGAGTAAAAGCCCAAGATCTATCGAGTCAATAATCTGTGGAGAGAGTTCCTACTTTCTGAACTCCCACACCTTCTATCATTTGAAGCTCTCTATGACCAGGGATAAGAGCATGAGGCACACCCCTCATATCCTTTCATCTGCTTCACCTTGTCTCTCAATGTCAAGGTTAAGAGCATCATTAACCCTATTCCAGTTGGCTTCAATGCCTACCCTTTGTATGAGCCTAATTGTTTGGTTATAGAGTGTGCTGAATGACTTTGGTTGATTGATTACTTAGTTCATTTGCACATGTTTGCTTGTATGATTTGTGCATTTATCATCATTAATTGCTCATTAGTGCATGATCATTTCATTTGTCTTTGTGACATATCTTTGTTGATTGCCCATTGAGGACAATTGTAAGACCATTCATTGGCCATTGTTCCTATGATATGGAAGTGAGTATAAGACCATTTCTTGGCCACTCATCTTCTCTTTGCTTGATGCATTTGCTTGTTGTATGTGAGGATGCAATTGTAAGTCCATGTAATTTGGCATTTGTTTTCCTATGATCATATGTTGGAGGTTAGAGTAAGCCCAGATAAATTGGCATCTGACATCCAAGTGTTTGCTTTGATATGTTGGAGATTGGTATAAGCCCAGATAGATTGGCATCCGGTATCCACTTTTTATTTCTTTGTTGAGGAGATTGGTATAAGTCCATAGAGTGGCTTCTGATATCCAGTTTTGTTTTAGGAGATTGGTATAAGTCCAGTGATTGGCATCTGGTATCCGTTTTTGTTGACTTTCTTCTTTTGTTTGCTTTTACGTTATTACTCATAGCCTATTCCAAAGGACACACTTGAGTCATCTTCTATATGATTTCAAGAGGTGAACCTTCTAGGAAGTTTTACACTCCATCTTCATCCATTCATCCCTCTTTGTCCTAAACCTTTTCACACATTACTTTCAAAACTTGAGATAAATATTGTGCAAACATCTTCATGCTTTCAAATTAGAAACCTGGACCCTAAGTCCTTGACTTCTCAAACTCCATTTCATAATACTTCTTTTGAATCAATCTTAATCATACTTTGACCCTCCTTTTGTGAATAATCATAATCAATTAACTTCACCCATTCAATTGTTTTGTGGCTTTGTCCATTCTTGTTAAGTTTTCATACATTAGCCATAGGTTTGATTTATCCTAGTTGGTTGATGTTAATCTCACCTATTCGTCCTTAGTTGATTGAATTGTAAGACTTCCTTGCTTATTATAGGGTTAACCCCTCACTAGCAAGTTGAAGCTTTTCTCACATGGTGGACTCATTGTTTGTATAAGGTTGAGTTTTCTCCCGTGGATAACGTAAGACCTTAAGGCTTGTGTTTATAATTGAATCCACTAACTTTTGGAAATCTTTTAGCCGAACTATGGCGTTTTGATCCTTTACCTTTTATGGAAAGGTACGTAGGCAACGGCTTCATCCGTTCAAACACAAAAACAATAAAAATTGTATATTCTTTTCTCATCATCCCAATCATGTTTGCACAATAAATATTTCATAACAAATAACAATTTAGTATAACAAGTGTGAAAAGGGCTCCCTAGGAGTACCTAGGACGTTTTGGGTGCCTAACACCTTCCCATTGCGTAATTTACCCCTTACCCAGACTCTCTAATCTTTTCATTGGTTTTCTATGTGTAAAACTTCTTAGGCTTTTGTTCGCTTTTTAGCCAGTCCTTTGGATAAATAAAAGTGCGGTGGTGACTCGATTCATTGTATGCTTTGCTTTTGATTTAATCAATAAATCAGAAAGCGACGAATACACCGCTACAGAAAAGTGGCGACTCTGCTGGGGATAAATCATTAGACCTTCTTTGGTGGTATTGCCTACTTTTCACCCTTGTTGTGCTATATTGTTATTTGTTATTTGACATATTTTTGTACGATTTGGGATAACTGTATTGATTGTAATGTTTGAATTGCTTGATATACAATTGTTGTTTGCTTTGGTGATCTGTGAGATGAGTTCTATACCCGAACTCGAGTGCACTCTAGGATAGGAGAATGGCATAGTCTTGTTGACTGGTGTGGAGTATTCCTTAGCCAGTTGACTTGCGAGTCCATTCACTTGGTGGAGGTCATGTTGGATTAATAATGTCACACAAGTTATTTGTGGTTAGGCATTATTCTTTCAATCATGTGCCGCAGAAGCCAAGGACCTTAGTTTACCAAGCCCATCTTGGCCTATTTTTAGGACGTAGTGCGGAGGTCGTTCAGATGTAAGTTCTGATGCGATTGTTACGCGATACTACGCTCATAAGAGCTTCTCTTGAGAATATTTTTGGAATACGAGTATTCGTTTCTCCGATAATATTCGAAAGATGGAACGATGATTATGGGAACCTCTGGTAGAACATGTCTGGCAGGTTTAAACCCTAGTACACTCCCTTTGGGTGGTTCTTAACCGAGACTCCATGCTCGTGACTCTCAGCAAACCCGGGATTCGTGGTTGAGTCGTTCAGACAACCTTAATATCAATGGAACCTGGGCGTTGATCAGGTATAAAACCTAAATCCCCCAAAACAGATGGTTGATATTAAGGATGTTCGAGCCGGTTCACGTACCGTTAATATCAATGGAACTTGGGTGTCGATAAGGTGAAAACCTAAATCCACCAAAATGGATGATTGATATTAGGGATACAATGAGCTTTCCCATGACCTTTGTTTGGTGTGACTTGTTTGATCCTTGAGTGTGATTGTTGCATTCATGCATTCATGCATTCATCTGCACTTCATGTCATCAGAAAAAAAAGAAAATTTTCAAGGAACTTAAAAGGGTTTATTTGCAAAAATTTCAGACATGGAAAGACCAAAAAGGCATACAAAGAAGTACAACTTTAGACAGCCCGATGTAAAAGAGTTAAGGAATCTGACATCTTATGTATTAGATCCCTTGGGTTTCAAAGCTCGCTATGGGAAGCTTCTGCCTCTGCTGACTACTCAGGTTGATGAAGGGTTGATGAGTACTCTAGCCTAGTTTTATGATCCTCTGTATCATTGCTTCTCATTTCCGGACTTCCAGTTGTTGCCAACTTTGGAGGAGTATTCTCATCTCATTGGGATCCCGATTCTGGATCAAGTGCCGTTCAGTGGCCTAGAGAGTATTCCGACTGCTCGAGAGATTGCGAGTTTATTGCATATAGATGAAGATCTGATTAAAGCTAATTTGACTACCAAAGGCGGAATTCAGGGTTTTCCTTCCGAGTTCCTCATTGCTCAAGCTACCTTTTATGGGAAGGCCATGAGTGAAGATGCCTTTGAGGCTTTGTTTGTGCTGCTCATCTATGGATTGGTGTTGTTTCCCAACTTCGACAAGTTCGTGGACATGAACGCCATTAGGATCTTCTCTGTTCTTAATCATGTTCCGACTTTGTTGGGCGATGCCAATGTCTCTTTGCATCTGAGGAACGTGAAATTCTAGTTATCAGACTTTGGATGTCACACGGGTTGTTATGACATCCAATTCTGCACAGACAGGAATTATGCAGAACTTAAAAGTAAGTGCAGTAAATAACACAAGTAATTGTTTACCCAGTTCAGTCCAACATGACCTACATCTAGGGGCTACCAAGCCAGGGAGGAAATCCACTATTAGTAGTATCAATTCAAAGCTAAACTCACCCGTTTACAACTTATCACTTAATCCCTACCCAATGCAATTTCAATCTTACACTAAGATCAGAGTTCCTACTCACTCCACCTCAATCACCTCAGTGATTACTATCTTTAAACAATATTAAAGACAAGTTGAAGTCACACTTCAAACAACTCTTGATTGTGCTTCACAGCTTTAATCAAGATACACAGCACTCACGCTTAAAAGCTTTGAGCGACACAACACTTACAACTCAATGAACACCCTATGCCACAACAATCATCTACTTGATAATGGCTTGGCTTACAAGTTACGTCTAATACAAGACTCACAAAAATACAGCAGTGAAGTATGATGGACACATAAAATCTTCACGCCTCAAAATCCCCGAAACTGAATGAAGGAACGCCTTCCTTTTTATATTGCAGTACCTGGGCTTTTGCACCTGTATTCTCCTGAATTTAAGGTCACACGAGTTCCCATAAATTCAACATTTAGGTTACTAACAAATAGGCTATTTGTTAGGTTCATTAAATGTAGCTTGGTTGTTGGTTTCCTGGTTTTTCTCTAAGCTGTTGACTTCCTGAAGAATAGCCCAAGAAAAGCTGAAACAGAAAACTGAACAACCTACAATATAGCATATGCTGTCAGGAATGAATGTCACGACATTCAGCTCGACATCAAGGTCCATATGCTGAGTTTGTTTTTCCAGAAAACAGACTGTACAATTTTGCTGACCTGTACATGATCAAAATGACCATACTACAGTAACAGCTTACATTAGTAAATGTTAAAGTGTCCAACTTAACATTTACACATTTGGCCTTAAGTTAGTTCTGTTATTCTCTTGAAGAACAAACTAAGTTACATGCTGAAGTATAGCAGAACATCACTCTGTCTAATGTTCAGTAGCTGCTGTCAATGATGAATGTCATAACATCCAATTTGACATTCAGTCAGTAGGCCTTATGCCAGGTCTAGTTTTTCCTTGATAACCAGACTGGAAATAAATACTAAGTTCTAACAGAACACCAGCTGTTCTATTTCTTAGTATCTGTTGACAGGTATGAATGTCACAGCATCCAGTTTGACATTCAATAAATCCTGTGTTAGCTAATCCTGCAGTAACTACTCAAGTGTGTCATGACATCAGTCAAGACATCAGAGTACAGTTAGATATTCTAACCTACAATGTAGTCACACATACATACTATGTCATGACATCAGTCAAGACATTTGTAACCAGCTAGTGTTTTACCATATAATGCAGCCAATTAAACACCTACAAACTCCCCCTTTGGCAAATTTTTGGCTAAAACACTTTGATCCCCATAACAGAGTTCATAGCAGCGGAATCACACACCTAGCAGGAAATAATACTAGCTAATACACTCAGAGTGGCATCACACTCACACACATGGAAGTTAAGAAAAAAACTTCACACAGCAGCACACACAGAAGTTGAATCTAAACTTCAACACACAGCAACTGCAGGGGAGGGAATCTGTCACGAGAGTCTGTTGTAGAGACCCACTCTGTTTGTCAGGGGTGGTGGTTATTACTCCCCCTTTTTGTCAAAAATGTTGCCAAAGCCAACAACAAAACCAGAGAATAATGACAGAGTTACAGACTTGGTTTTACTTCACAGTTTCAACCAAGTTAGCATCCACTTGATCTTGCTTCACAGCTTTGATCAAGTAATCACCCACTTTTGCTTTACTGTAGGTACCACCATATCAGATGCCATGATTTTGTTTCTGACATCCAGAACCACTCCTGCATGAACAGCATCCTTGAACTCCTGCAGGTACATTGGCCTTCTCACGGAAGGGTGTCTCCTTACCCTCTTGTAGTCACACTTGTTGCAAGTGGCATAGCTGTGATCTGTTGACCAATCAGAGTATAGTACCAATTGTTTAATAGGCAGAGATATTAAACAATACATCCCAAACATCAGTGGTTGCAATAAGGTCTCAGAGAGACATATTCCCAGTTTGCTCCTTAAGTTTTCAAACTGAGTAGCATCCAGAGCCTTTATAAATATGTCAGCCAGTTGAAGGTCCATGGCTACATGTACCAAAGTGATCACCTTGTCTTCCACCAGATCTCTGATGAAGTGGTGCCTAATGTCAATATGTTTGGTCCTGCTGTGTTGGATGGGATTCTTGGAAATATTGATGGCACTGAGATTATCACAGAACAATGTCATAACATTTTGAGTGACATTGTACTCAGTGAGCATCTGTTTCATCCAAACCAGTTGGGAACAACTGCTTCCAGCAGCTATGTATTCAGCCTCTGCAGTGGACAGAGAAACACAATTCTGCTTCTTGCTGAACCAAGATATGAGATTGTCTCCTAAGAAGAAACATCCACCTGATGTGCTTTTTCTGTCATCAGCACTCCCAGCCCAGTCAGCATCACAGTACCCAGATAGGACAGGTTCAGACCCATGTGAATACAGCATCCCATAGTCACAAGTCCCATTGATGTACTTGAGAATCCTTTTGACTTGATTCAAGTGGCTCACTTTAGGCTCTGCTTGGTATCTAGCACATACTCCAACTGCATAAGAAATGTCAGGTCTACTTGCAGTTAGGTAAAGTAGGCTTCCTATCATGCTTCTATACAAGCATTGATCAACACCAGGCCCTCCATCATCTTTGGTTAACTTCAAATGAGTAGGTGCAGGAGTCCTCTTGTGCCTAGCATTATCCATACCAAACTTCTTAACTATGTTCTTGGCATACTTGCTTTGGGAGAGAAACATAGAGTCCTCCATTTGGTTTACTTGCATTCCAAGGAAATAGGTCAGTTCTCCAACTAGACTCATTTCAAACTCAGATTGCATCTGGTGAACAAATTGTTGAACCATTTGTTCTGACATTCCACCAAAGACTATATCATCCACATAGATTTGAGCAATCATGATTTTGCCGTCTTCATCCTTCACAAACAAGGTTTTATCTATTCCACCTTTTCTGTATCCATTTGAGGTCAGAAATTCGGTCAACCTTTCATACCATGCTCTAGTATTCATCAGTCAGGGCCTCTTTCACATTTTTTGGTTCAACCTTGGATACAAAGCAGGAATTTGAGCTTATTCCCCGTGACCTGGTAGTCACACCACTATTGGGATCCCCTATGATAAGATCCTTAGGGTGGTCTTTCTGAATTCTGATAGATGGTGCTTTGGTGGTTGCATCTACTTTACATTCAGGAGGAGGTTCCTCTACTTCTTCAGACTTGACAGGAATGTCAGCTGAACTGTCAAGGAATGATTCAACATCCTCCATGACATCGGTACCTTCCTCTTTATCGTCCACAATAACATTTATGGATTCCATCAGGACATTGGTCCTGTAGTTGAACACTCTGTAGGCTCTGCTGTTAGTTGAGTATCCCAGAAATATACCCTCATCACTTTTCGGATCTAGCTTTCTTCTCTGTTCACGATCTGTGAGAATGTAGCATTTACTTCCAAAGATATGAAAGTACTTCACAGTAGGTTTTCTGCCTTTCCATATTTCATACAGAGTGGAGGATGTTCCTTTTCTCAAGGTGACTCTGTTGTGAACATAGCACGCGGTATTCATTGCTTCAGCCCAAAAGTGCATGGGAAGCTTCTTTGCATGAATCATTGCTCTGGCAGATTCTTGAATAGTTCAATTTTTTCTTTCAACTATCCCATTCTGCTGAGGAGTTATAGGGGAGGAGAACTCATGACTTATTCCTTCAGACGAGCAAAACTCATCAAACTTGGAGTTCTTGAACTCCGTACCATGATCACTCCTAATTCGGACCACACAACTGTCCTTTTCCCTTTCAAGTCTGATGCACAGGTCTTTGAAGACATCGAATGTATCTGACTTCTCTCTGATGAAGCTTATCCACGTGTATCTGGAATGGTCATCAACCACCACGTAGGCATATCTCTTCCCACCAAGACTTTCAACCTGCATAGGTCCCATTAAGTCCATATGCAACAGTTCCAGAACTCTGGAAGTTGTAGGATGTCCCAGCTTCGGATGTGACATCTTGGTTTGCTTGCCCACTTGGCATTCACCACAGACTCTTCCTTCATCAATAAGCAGCTTTGGGATCCCTCTGACTGCTTCCTTGGATATAATCTTCTTCATTCCCCTTAAGTGGAGATGTCCAAGGCGTCTATGCCACATCTTCACCTCCTGTTCTTCCTTGGTTGAGGAGCATATTATAGAAAAGTTAGAGACTTTAGGTTCCCACAGATAGCAGTTATCTTTGGACCTGGTTCCTCTCATAACTTCCTAATTGTCACCATTAGCCACAATGCAAAGCTCCTTAGTAAACTGAACCTGAAACCCTTGATCACACAACTGACTTATGCTGATGAGGTTTGCAGTTAGTCCTCTTACTAACAGCACATTATTCAGTTTTGGAACTCCAGAGCAGTCCAGCATACCCACCCCTTTTATTTTACCTTTGGCACCATCACCAAAGGTCACATAGCTGGTAGTGTGAGGTTGAATATCCACCAGTAGATTTTCCATACCAGTCATATGTCTTGAGCATCCACTGTCAAAGTACCAGTCTTCTCTGGTAGAGGCCCTTAGAGCAGTGTGTGTTATCCTAGCATACCATTGTTGCTTCTTGATGGGAACATAGCGCTTATATGGTTTATACTTAGGCCTGACATGCGTGGCTTGGTTAGGGAAACCATGAATCCAGTAGCAGAAGGCTTTTATATGACCAAGCCTACCACAGTGGTGACACCTCTACTCCTGGTATTTCCTCTTCTGATGATCATTCATCCTAGTTCCTCGATGTTGAGACATTGGCTTTGACTTCCGCTTGAACTTCTGAACTTTTGCCTTTGGGCGTTTGTGTTCAGTTGAGGATCTTTTCCCAAATCCTAGGCCAGATTGGTTCCAGACTGCTGTCCCACCTTTAGTATCTCTTCCAAGATGTCAGTTCCCTTATTCATCATTCTGATGGATTTGGTCATCTGATTCAGCTTGGAGGTCAGCAGGGCTATCTCACCATTTAGACCCTCTATGACAGACAGTTGCTTCTGTCTCTCATCTTCCAGTTCCTTGATGAGGTTCTTCTGTTTTTCTCCTTGTGCACGCACTTCTGCACTGGTGGTACACAACTTCTTATAGGCTGCAGCAAGTTCATCAAAGGTCAGTTCATCTGCACTTGAGTCATCATCAGAGGCACAAACACTGGTTAGTGCAATGACTTGTTTGGCAGATTCTCCTTCAGATTCACTTTCAGAATCTCCTTCAGACCATGTGATAGTTAGCCCCTTCTATTTCATCTTGAGATAAGTAGGACATTCAGCTCTGACGTGTCCATACCCTTCACAACCATGACACTGGATTCCCTTGCCTTGGTTGAACTTTTCTTCAGAAGTTGATCTTTTCCTGATGTCAGACGGGATGTTCTTGACATTAGGTCTCCCTCTTTGATCAATCTTCTTCACGAACTTGTTGAACTGTCTCCCAAGCATGGCTAAGGCTTCTGATATACTTTCATCACCTTCAGTATATCCTGCTTCTGACTCCTCTTCAGCATTAGATACAAAAGCTATGCTTTTGTTCTTCTTTTCAGCATTCTCACACAAGCCCATTTCAAAGGTTTGAAGAGAACCAATGAGCTCATCCACCTTCATATTGCAGATGTCCTGTGCCTCCTCTATGGCTGTGACCTTCATAGCAAATCTCTTAGGCAAGGACCTGAGAATCTTTCTTACAAGTTTCTCTTCAGCCATTTTCTCACCTAGTCCACCAGAGGTGTTTGCAATTTTAAGAATATTCATGTGAAAGTCATGAATAGTCTCATCCTCTTTCATCCTCAGATTTTCAAACTTGGTGGTCAGCATCTGAAGTTTGGACATCTTCACCTTGGAAGTACCTTCATGAGTTACCTTGAGGGTATCCCAAACTTCCTTAGCTAGTTCACAGTGGTGTACCAGCCTGAAGATGTTCTTACTGATTCCATTGAACAATGCATTCAAGGCCTTGGAATTTCCAAGAGCTAATGCCTCTTGCTCCTTGTCCCACTCTTCTTCAGGAATCTGCACACTGACTCCATCTTCACCTGTCCTCATTGGATGTTCCCATCCTTTGTTGACAGCTCTCCAGATTTTGCTGTCTAGAGACCTTAAGAAGGCTATCATACGAGGCTTCCAGTCATCATAATTAGAGCCATCCAACATGGGTGGTCTGTTTGAGTGTCCTAAATCCTTGTCCATGGTACTAGAAAGTAACTTCCCTAGATCTCACCCAGAAATTCACAGGCAGGGTGCCTGCTCTGATACCAATTGAAATTCTAGTTATCAGACTTTGGATGTCACACGGGTTGTTATGACATCCAATTCTGCACAGACAGGAATTATGCAGAACTTAAAAGTAAGTGCAGTAAATAACACAAGTAATTGTTTACCCAGTTCAGTCCAACATGACCTACACCTGGGGGCTACCAAGCCAGGGAGGAAATCCACTATTAGTAGTATCAATTCAAAGCTAAACTCACCCGTTTACAACTTATCACTTAATCCCTACCCAATGCAATTTCAATCTTACACTAAGATCAGAGTTCCTACTCACTCCCCCTCAATCACCTCAGTGATTACTATCTTTAAACAATATTAAAGACAAGTTGAAGAGGAGGTATGATCGACTTGCGAAGGAGAAAGTAGACATGGAAGCGGCCTATGAGAGAGAGATCAAGAAGCTGTGTACTTCTCGTCTTCCAACACCCCGAGCTTCTAGGGATCCATAGGATGTTTATTTCCCTTTTCTCTTTGTAATGATCAAAAATGCTGTACTTCTTTGTCTCAATATATTGAATGAGATATTTTCCATGAGAAATTAAAATGCTTTAACTATTCAAAATATTGCAAATAATACCCTAAAGTTTCCTTGAAAATAAACAAAGCATCTGCACAAGCATTTCATGCATCATTTTTGCATAAGCAGGTACCCTTTGTTTCTGGTCTTCTTGTCCTAAGTCTGTGTTGTTCATTTATTTTGAAGACAAGCTGACTCACCGGTATTATACTCGAGTCAATTCTGCAAGAGTTATGGAGCAGCTAGAAGAAGAGAACAGAGAACTGACAGAAGAGGTCGCCAGACTTGGCGCTTTGATGGAGCAACTCCTTGCTGCTCAAAATCAACCTGCTCAACCACCTGCAACTCCTACCCAGAGGACGGTCATCTCAAAGGTCGTCGCTTCGACTGTGCCAGTCAGTGCTCATCAGGTGCCCAATGTTATGCCACCCGGGTTCCCTTGGGGAATGCCTCCAGGTTTTATGCCTGATCTGCCTGCGCCAACTTTTGCTCACATGCCGGCATCTAGCCCGGTCCCTGTTGCCGCTCCTCCTATCGTGCATACCATTCCAAGGGTAGACGACACCAACTATCACTCCGAGCCGTCTGAGGGCCCGGACGTTAATGAAAAGATGGACGCCATGAACGACCAATTCCTTGAGCTGAGAAAGGAATTGAGGACCCTTCGAGGAAAAGATTTATTCAGCAAGTCTGCTGCCGAGGTGTGCCTTGTTCCCGGTGTGAAGATACCGATTAAATTCAAAGTACCTGACTTTGAAAAGTACAAAGGGAACACCTGTCCACTCGCTCACCTGGTCATGTACGCCAGGAAAATGTCTACCCAAACTGATAATGATCAGCTGTTGATTCATTATTTTCAAGACAGCCTGTCCGGTGCTGCGGTTAGATGGTACATGAATCTGCACAGTGTTAATATTCGATCCTTCAACGATCTTGGCGAAGCTTTCGTCAAGCAGTATAAATACAACGTTGATATGGCGCCTGACTGTGACCAACTCAGGGCCATGTCTCAGAAGGATAAGGAGACATTCAAGGAGTACGCCCAGAGATGGCGAGAGCTGGCAGCTCAGATTACTCCACCGCTGGAGGAGAAAGAAATGACCAAGATCTTTTTGAAGACTCTTGGCTCATTCTATTATGAGCGGATGGTACCAAGCGCTCCCTCTGATTTCACCGAGATGGTGAACATGGGGATGCGTCTTGAGGAAGGTGTCCGTGAAGGACGATTGGCGAAAGATGAGAGCTCTTCTTCTAAACGATATGGGGCGTTTAAGAGGAAGGATGGGGAAGCACATGCTGTGCAATCCCATCCCAAGCACAGAAGACCCTCTGCTCAGAGGAAGCCTGCACGTCGTGCCGGTCATCAGCACCAGGTGGCTCATATATCACCTGTCTTTAAAGACAATGCTCAGCAACATCAGCAATATCAGCATCAGCAACAATATCAACAGCCTCAGTATCAGCAACAACATCGTCCACAGCAACAGGCTTACCAGCCTCGTGGTAGTACAACCAATCAAGCTAACTTGAGTTATGATAGGAAGAAGATCAGCTTCGATCCAATTCCTATGACATATGCAGAGCTTTATCCTTCCTTGTTGGAAAGGAAATTGGTTTCTCCCAGGGATCTTCCTGCCATTCCTGCAAATCCACAATGGTGGTATAAACCAGATCAACATTGTGTTTACCATTCCGGTGCTCCGGGCCATAACATTGAGAATTGCTACCCACTCAAGACTAAGGTTCAAGACCTTATGAGATGTGGAATCTTGAGTTTTGAAGATTCAGGCCCGAATGTCACCAAGAACCCATTGCCTGCGCATGGGAAATCAGTTAATATGGTTCAGGAATGCCTTGGGAAGTACAAGGTCAGATATGTAAGCCACATTAGGCAGTCGTTGGTCGAATTACATCGTTTGCTGTGTCAGTACAGCCACTTAGAGCATAACCACAACAAGTGCCGCATCTGTTCTGTGAATCGCCTGGGTTGTAATCAGGTCCGCCGAGAGTTGCAAGAGCTATTAGACGAAGGAACCATTGAGATTTTGCAGAATCGCAATGTCGACGAGAACGAACCGGAGGTTAATGTTATATCTCCAGTGTTCAAACTGCCTGAGCCTGTTGTTATCCGCTATGATAGCAGCAAGCCGAAGGCTTCCCCTTCTTTGGTCATTAAACCTGCAGGCCCTGTGCCTTACTCTTCAGACAGAGCCGTACCGTTCAGATATAACCCTGTTGCTGTGCAAGATGGGGTAGAAGTGCCTTTACCTTCAACTTCCATGACCAACGTCGCTGATGTAAGTGGGTTGACCCGAAGTGGTCGTGTGTTTTCTGCGCCTCCTAAGGCTGTT
Source organism: Lathyrus oleraceus (assembly GCF_024323335.1). Lineage (NCBI taxonomy): Eukaryota > Viridiplantae > Streptophyta > Magnoliopsida > Fabales > Fabaceae > Lathyrus > Lathyrus oleraceus. The sequence continues at coordinate 55,150,761 of NC_066585.1, forward strand.
GCTTCTGATACTGTTGAGCGTCCTATAGGGACAGCTGTGAATATTAAGAATCTGGCACGTAATGTTGCCAAACCATCCTCCTCTGTACAAAAAACTCCCGTTTCTTCAGTTGGCCCGAGTGGCATTGTAGATGAAGAATCTGATGAGATGCTGAGGCTCATCAGGAAGAGCGAGTACAACATTGTAGACCAGCTTCTACAAACGCCATCCAAGATTTCCCTTCTTTCTCTGCTGCTGAATTCAGAACCCCATAGGGAGGCTCTGCAGAAAGTCTTGGATCTGGCGTATGTTGATCACGACGTCACTATCGAGCAATTTGATAGTATTGTTGCAAACATTACCGCTTGCAACACTTTGAGCTTTTGTGACGCTGATCTCCCCGAGGAGGGAAGGGACCACAACATGGCTTTACATATCTCCATGAATTGCAAATCTGATGCCATGTCCAACGTGCTAGTGGACACTGGATCATCTCTAAATGTATTGCCAAAGACCACACTCTCTCGATTGTCATATCAAGGTCCTCCTATGAGGCAGAGTGGGGTTGTTGTGAAAGCATTCGATGGGTCGCGCAAGACCGTGATTGGGGAAGTTGATCTCCCAATCAAAATTGGACCAAGTGATTTCCAGGTTACCTTCCAGGTAATGGATATCCACCCATCTTATAGCTGTCTCTTAGGCAGACCATGGATTCACGAGGCTGGCACCGTGACATCCACCCTACACCCGAAGCTGAAATTTGTCAAAAACAAGAAATTGGTTGTAGTAGGGGGAGAAAAGGCTCTCCTGGTTAGCCATCTGTCTTCTTTCTCGTACATTGACGCTGAAGATGAAGTTGGAACGCCATTCCAAGCTTTATCTATTGATGAACCAATCGAGAAGAAGTCTCCTTCATTTTCTTCCTACAAAGATGCGAAGCTGGCCATTGAATGTGGTGCAGTTGCTGGTTTAGGGAAGGTGATCGAGCTTGAAGACAATAGATCCCGGGCTGGCATTGGCTACTGTTCTGGGGCATATAATGAGCAAGGTTTGTTCAAGAGTGGAGGATTCATCCATGATGATCAACCTAAGGAGGAAGTTGCTGCTATCTTGGAAGAGGATGCAGAAGACATGACAATTTCGTTATTCCTGGTGGTGTCTGCCACAATTGGGTCGCTGTAGATGTTCCTACGGTCATCCATAGATCAGAGTAATTATTCACTTTGTTTGAAACCCTTCTCCCATGCCAAAAGGAGAAGTGATGACATTGTTGGTAAAGCATATATACAATGATGTTTTCATTCAATTAATGCATTGTTAAACATTCGTTTTTCCTTTGTTTTCACTTTTTGCTTTTTTTTGCATGAAATCAGTGGTCACAAAAAACCCATAAAAACAAGAATAAAAGCAACCTTTTTCATCTGCATAATGGTTTGCTTGTTTAAATTCTAAAGTTTTTCATTAACCAAAATCATTATGCAGGTTGATCCTAAAACCCATTGAACATAATGATCCAACACCATCTCCCAATTTTGAATTCCCTGTATTTGAGGCAGAGGAAGATGACGTTGAGGGGATTCCTGACGAGATTACCCGTCTCCTTGAGCACGAAGAGAAGATCATTCAGCCGCATCTCGAAGACTTGGAAACAGTCAACTTGGGGTCTGAGGATTGTATTCGTCTAGTGAAGATTGGGGCACTTCTTGAAGGGTCTGTCAAGGAAGATTTGATCAGTTTGCTACGAGAATATTCAGATATCTTTGCTTGGTCCTATGAAGATATGCCGGGTTTGGATACAGATATTGTGCAACATTTCCTGCCTTTGAAGCCTGAGTGCGTGCCTGTGAAGCAGAAGCTCAGAAGGATTCATCCAGATATGGCAGTGAAGATCAAAGAGGAAGTTCAGAAGCAAATTGATGCGGGGTTTCTGGTGGCTTCTACATATCCTCAATGGGTGGCCAATATTGTGCCTGTTCCTAAGAAGGACAGAAAAGTCCGTATGTGCGTTGATTATAGAGATTTGAACAAAGCTAGTCCGAAAGATGATTTTACTCTACCACACATTGATATGTTGGTAGACAATACAGCTAAATTCAAAGTCTTTTCGTTTATGGACGGATTTTCCGGATATAACCAAATCAAAATGGCACCCGAGGATATGGAGAAGACAACATTCATCACACCTTGGGGAACATTCTGTTATCGAGTGATGCCCTTCGGTTTGAAGAACACCGGAGCCACGTATCAACGAGCTATGACTACCTTGTTTCATGATATGATGCACAAGGAGATAGAGGTCTATGTTGATGATATGATTGCTAAGTCCCGAACGGAAGTTGAACATGTTGAGCATTTGTTGAAGCTTTTTCAGCGTTTGAGGAAGTTTAAACTTCGCCTGAATCCGAACAAATGTACATTTGGAGTCCGTTCTGGCAAATTGTTGGGTTTTGTGGTAAGTGAAAGAGGTATTGAAGTTGATCCTGCAAAGGTCAAAGTAATACAAGAGATGCCTGCACCCTGTAGCACCTCAAATTTGCACCTATCATTGTACATACATTTTCATATTAGGTCATAGCATATCATGGTCCACTGCATAGCATTGCATTGCCCCATTTGCCTCAAGTGCAAGCCAATCAAGAATTTAGGTCAAACTGATCAGGAGATCAGTCAACCAAGCAAGCAAGCACAATTCTCATTGAGCCAAGGCCCTAGGGTTGGTCCAACATGTTCACATTACTTGGGGATCCGTTTGAAGTGTTTAAGTCAAAGATTGGAGGCTCAGAGGTCATCAGTCAGTGCACAATCAGTCAGAAACCCTAAAAAGTCAAACTTGGTCAACTGTGGTTGATTTTATGGTTTTGATGGATGGATTTGGTTTGAGAGAGCTTATTCATGTCCCAATAGGCCTCATATATCATGGCAAACAACGTCATTGAAGAATTTGAAGCCAATCAAAAAATTTCCAAAAATAGAAACTGGACCTGTAATTTTAACTGCCAAAAATGGAAACTTCTTGATCCCAAGCTTACATCATGATACAAGCTTCAAATGAATTTTTTCCCAACATGAAAGTTGAAGATCTTGTTCTCCCATTTCCAAAAAGTCCAAGAACTCTCAATTCCCATGTATGGTTGTCAAGATATGATCAAATCATTTTCACAAAATATTGAACTTCAAAAGGCCATATCTCTCAAACCATTTGGCCAAAATTGGTGAGGTTTTTTCCAACAAACCACATTTAACCTCCTCTTTCCAAAATGTAAATTTTATGTGCCAAAACATTGCCAATCAAAATGGCACTTTTGAACCTAGCATGTTTAATTTCAAGTGAGGTGCAAAATTGGAGTTTTGATTTAAACATTTTCCATCCAAATGGCCAATTGGGAATGGTTTAAGATGATATTTCTGACTTGTGGAAGGCCCAAATTCGTGGCCTTTGCTTATGCATCACACCATTTGGACAATTTTGGCAAATTAGCAATTGGCTTCATTAAGGCAAAGCATGATTAGCATTCATTTATCCAACCCTAAACAGAAGTATATCAACACTTTTCTGAGCATTTCCAACCCTAGCAGCTGCCTCCAAACACAGAAATTACTCACTCTCTCTCAAATTCGATTTTCATCATCTTTCCAAAATCTGTCAAAAACTCTCAAAGACCACGAGCAAGCTTTGTTTGTTTCTTCATCCAAGCAATATTGTGAACATTTTTCAACCACCATTCCACATCTGTAAGGAGCTTTTTCTGGACTGTTCTTCAAAACACTATCCATGGCAGATTGGGATTCGAGCAAGAACAAGCTTCATTGAGCCAAAGCATCTTCACTATTCATCATTGGGAGCACAAATCTTCATCTGTTCGAGCTCATACTAGCCAAATAGCATCTAAATCTCCACTAAGCTTCAACATTGGTTAGTTTTCGAATCCCTTGTTTCACTAAACTTTGCCATGCTTATGATAGGTTATTCCTTGCTGATTCCAATGAACTTCATATCACATGAAATAGTTGAGAAATGGTTGAGATATTTGGAAATGAAAGTTGATGTTCATATGAATTTTTGTTCGATTCTCTCTCAATAACTTGTTTCCATGAAAATGATGTTTGGATTTGTCATGTATGTGGTTTGCTGATCCTATTGGTGTGCTCATTACTCATTTCTGGAAGTTTTTGTTCTTGAGCAAGTTTGATGTTGAAATTTCTTTGGTTCGATTCATGAGTTGTAGTGTTTTTTAGTAAAAATTGATAATGAATTCGTGTTTGCCATGCTGTGCTGATCATTTATGTGTGCTCAATTTTAATTTCTGGAAAATTTTTGAATCGAGCTTGTTGAAGGTGATGAATGTTATCCCTGTTCATCCAAAACCCTAGAAATCTTCATACCTTGCCCAGAATTTGTCTTTTGTACGTGTTGCATGGCACTGTTCCTGCATGAGCCAATCATCTTATTTCTTTCCAGCGTCCAAAACGCGGTCGTTTGGATAAGTGACTGCCAATATTACTGAAATGCCATTCTCGTTTCATTTAATTCAAATTAATTCATTTTATTTCATATTTTATTTCATTTGGCATGGCTCACTTGCAAAATTCATAATTCATTCATTTCAATTCCAAATTTCATGGGAATTTTTGCATCATCTTCATCATGATCCCTAGTTTTTTATCATGATTTTTGCTGATTTTTTGGATGAGTGAATTTTAAATGGCATTAGGGTTTGTAGAATGTGACCAAATTTTGTACATCTTGCCAAATCTTTTGTGAAATTGTGATGCATTATCCATTTGATCTGAAATTTTTTGTGCTTAATCTACACTCATCCATGGTTATTTTGATGTAAGGATCATGATTTTATCTTATGTGGTTTGAGAGTTGTGAATTTTTGAAGTAGGGTGTGACAATTTGTGTCACACCATGGATGTGCAACTTCCTGATTTTTGTATCCATGCTTCTTGACCTCCAAATGAACTGATTTTTTGCATGAACCTACTCTTATATGTCTAGTTCACTTGTTTTTTTTTCTTGGAATTAATTATACCATTTCCTAATTGTTTGAGATTTTCTCCCCTATTTGACCAAAATGTTGACTTTGTGTGACACATCTTGCCATTCCATTTGTGAAATTCTCATACTTTACTAGATGGATATGAAATTTTACATGAGATAACTAGACATCCTCATCTTTGCCATGGTTTTAGTCCCATTCATTTATCATACACCATCTCTGATTTATGATTTTTCTAAGTTGATGCATGTTTGGTTGATTTCTTTGAGCATGTTCAAAATTGCTTTGATTTTCTGATTTTCATTGACTGCCTTCCACTTGTCCAAATGTGATGAAATTTGACATGCTTACCATGCTATGTGTTAGGATTGGTCATGATTTATTTGGTAATTTTTGGAAATGTTTGAGTTGACTTTTGATGCAAGTCTTGCTATGGAATGATGATGATGCATGATATGAACATGAACCCAATTGGAATTGTTTCTTGATTGATTAAACATGATTTTGAATGCTTGCCCTTTGCTGTTTTGACTTTTTCATTCTCTTTTGACCCTAGGCTTGCCCTAGTGGTCCTGTTACTCACTTTTGAGCTTGTGTTTTCAGGTTGACCAACAAATGACCAATGAGGCCAATTCTTTTTGATTGAGTTTGCTTAAGTAGCATTGACTAACTTGTTGTTTTGTAGGTGGCTTGAGCTTTGTGCCTTGCACATTCATTTGTTTCTAACTAACTATTAATGTCTGTTTCCCTTTGTTTTGCTTTTGAATGGTGTACTGATCTGTTTGACTATTTCAGGTACCATTAGTTGCTTAGTTCTCTGAACTTGCTTTGCTTTGCTTTAATAGCAACTTGCTTTGAGGTATAATTCCTTTTTCTTCATGTAGTCTGGAAGACCTGGCCTGTTACTTGGCCAGGCAACTGTCTGAAGTCCTCCTTAAGAGGCAATGTTTGTGTATGTTTAATTTGTCCTTGTACATATGCAAAGTCCTCCTAAGTGAAGAGGCAATTGGCAGAACCCAAGGGATAAGCAACCTATCCCCTGCTAGTCTGTGTGTCACTCACATTGCTCACACTACCTGTGTTGATGCATAGTGGGTAAAAGCCCAAGATCTATAGAGTCACTTGTGGATAGAGTTCCCCCATTCTGAACTCCCACACCTTCTGATATTCAAATGCTCTCCCTGGTCAGGGATAAGAGCAATGAGGCACACCCCTCATCTCCTTTCATCTGCTTCACCTTGGCTCTTAATGTCAAGGTTAAGAGCACCTACTACCCCGTTCCAGAGGTTTGTTTGTTGAGGTTGATATGACCCCTCGACTAAAACCTAACCCTTGTTTGAGCCTCTTGTGTGCATATAGTGTGTACTACCTGTGCTTGTGTTTGCTTGCTTTGCTTCTTAGAGCTAGTTTAGATCTGCTTCCTGTGCAGAATAGGTTGTGCTTGACTTGCTTCCTGTGCAAGTTAAGTGTGTGTGTGGCTTGCTTCCTGTGCAAGCCATGCTTAGGATAGGTTGGCCCTTGTGCCATTTAGCTAGAAACCTTAACTTAGGGTTGATTTTGCATGACAACATCTAGGCTCGAGTCGTAGTCTCCCTAGAGTTGTGTCTCCCTCTGTTATCTGGTTAGGCTAGATCCTTTGTCCCTGCGTAGGGGAACTACATCGCCCTGATCTTCATACCAGATGAAGTATGTAGGCAGGAGATTGAGCTGATCTCTCCGGGCGCCCTTTTTCTTTTTCAACCCTTTGTGTCTTAACCACCCTTGTGTGTGTTCTGGTTGGAGTCCGACATAAGTCCAGCGATTGGCAGTTGGTTTCCTGTGTGTGTTTAGGTTCGGATGCTGATGTAAGTCCAGTGATTGGCATTCGGGCTCCACGTTTGCCTGCGTCTTGTTTGTTTGTGTGCGTGTCAGCCGAGCTACGAATGCTCTGATTCTTCTCTCGTCCGAGAAGATACGTATGCATAGGATGCGACATCCTAGCGAGCATGTGTCGTTTCCCCAGTCCGAACTACTTAGACTCTGATGTCTATGCCTGATAGACTAAGTAGGCCCAGGATGCGACATCCTGCCGAGTCAGTTTCAGTCAGTTTCTTTTGTCTCTTTCAGCCAGTGTGTGTGAGTTTGAGCAGCGTTTTAGCAACCAATTATCCTTTCTATTGTGCGTGGATCCCGTAGAGTACTACGGATGCGTAGGGGTGCTAATACCTTCCCTTCGCATAACCGACTCCCGAACCCTTTCTCTTTGGTCGCGAGACCATGTTCTTTCCTAGGTTTACTCTGAGCGTTTCCCTTCCCTCTTTTGGGATAAATAACGCACGGTGGCGGCTCTGTTGTTTCTTTTCTTCCCGCCGGTTTTTCGCGTAATGCGACAGCTGGCGACTCTGCTGGGGACTAGAGAAGTTGACCTATGCTGGTCCATCTTCCCTGAGCGAGTCTCTCCTAGCGCTCTCTAGGATTAGGGTTTTGGTTGCTTTGTGCTGTGTGTATTTATTGCATTCATTATTTGTTCATTTCATTTATTGATTGCATTGATGGTGTGCATTAATGTTTGCATTCATATTCATTATTCATTCTGCCTGGCTGGTTGTCTGTTTTTTCTGTGTGGGGTGGGAGTCAGTTGAGGTAAAAGGTCCAATACCCAGACCCTGAGTGAAATCTAGGATGATTAGGAATAGAGTGATTCATGGGAAGCGGGTGGTATTGCGCCACTTAGCGGAACATTGATATCACGAGCGGTTCAGACCCTGGTGGGGTATCGTCGTTACATACTTCGGGTGTGTATATGATGGTATTCTGCGAAAGGTTATTTATGCTGCGTTTCTCTCAGCCTTACCCTGGCCTAGACTACACCCGTGAGTGGGGAAGGGTTAATCATTACAGGTACCGTCGGTGACTTTTGGTTCTGTTGGTGACTTTGAGTTCAGACGACAGTGTGTTCAGTTGACCTTGGATCTTTTAAGTTGGATTTGGGTTCTAATTTTGACTGAAGCTTCGACCTAGTGATCAGAATTGCACAACCAACCAGCCAGTCCAGTCTGCATCATTTGCATCATAGCATATTTATTTTTCAAAAGATACGCAATCAAAAAAAAAAAAAAAAAAAAAAGGAAAAAAAAAAGAAAAAAGAAAAAACTAATCTCTGCATGCATATCATTTCTCAGGTACATTCCAGAGCTTGGTCCACTGATATAGATGGCAACAGTCCTCGAACCGAAGCGGAAGACCTGTTCCTACAGTTTCCATCGTGAGTCGTTGACTCTACTGATTGAGTTGGGTAGCTTTGTGACGGATGATCGTCTGAAGAGTTTTGTTGGGCAGTATGGAGATATCCTGACAGTGCTGAAGACAGTAGTGGATCCGGTGCCTCTGCAGACACTTCTTCAGTTCTACGACCCGGAGCTCAGATGCTTCACATTTCAAGACTACCAGTTGGCGCCTACTCTCGAGGAATATTCTATTCTGATGAACATCCCGGTTCAGCATCAGACACCCTTTTTGGACGTCCCAAAGGAGGTTGACTTTAGATTGATTGCCAGAGCTCTCCGGTTGAGTGTTAAGGAAGTTGGTGAGAATTGGAAGCCCTGTGGGGAAGTAGTGGGTCTGCCAGTGAAGTTTCTTCTGAGAGTAGCCAGAGATGAAGCAGAGAAGGGAAATTGGGAAGTTTTTCACGCCCAGCTTGCTGCCATGATCTATGGGATCGTCCTATTCCCAAGCATGCCTAATTTCATTGACTATGCAGCTATCACTATCTGCATCAGAGGGAATCCAGTCCCCACTCTTTTAGCTGACACTTACTATGCCATCCACAGTAGGCACGGTAAGGGTGGAGCCATCAGGTGCTGTCTACCTCTCCTGTTCAGATGGTTTATGTCACTCCTTCCTGTCAGCGGACCCTTTGGGGATACTCAGAGTACTCTTAAGTGGACTCAGAGGGTCATGTCGCTCACCTCCTACGACATCAGATGGCAGTCGTACCGGATGGATGTGAAGGATGTTATCATGAGTTGTGGTGAATTCCGGAACGTGCCACTCGTGGGGACCAAAGGTTGTATCAATTACAACCCAGTTCTCTCCCTTCGCCAGTTAGGGTTTGTTATGAGTAGAAGACCACTTGAAGTTGAAGTAGCTGAGAGTGTGTATTTTGAGAAGAAAGATGACTCGGCAAGATTGGAGCAGATAGGGAGAGCCTGGAGATCTGTTGGAGTGAAGGATGGATCCGTCTTAGGGAAGAAGTTTGCCATTGCAATGCCCGATTACACTGATTGGGTAAAGAAGAGAGTGGAAACTTTGCTGCTACCCTATGATAGGATGGAACCATTGCAGGAGCAACCACCTTTGGTTCTTGCTGATAATGTGCCTGCTGAGCACTATAAGCAAGCCCTGATGGAGAGTCGTCGTCTGAGAGAGAAGGAGCAAGACACTCAGATGGAGTTGTACAAAGCTAAAGCTGATAAACTGCACTTGGCCCATCAACTCAGGGAAGTGCAAGGAGAGGATGCTGGCAGAGCAAGGAGTAAGAAGAGATCATATGAGGAGATGGAGTCCATGTTAGATGCAGAGCATAGGGAGTGCTTGAGGCTACAGAGAGCAGAAGTCAACTATCAGAAGAAGATCAGAGACTTGGAGAAGCAACTCAGAGACAAAGACATCCAGCTGAAGAAAGAGATGGAGTCGAGACAGAAATCAGAGGATTATCTTGGAGGAGAAGTCTTGGAGCTTAGAAGACAACTAAAAGAGAAGATTACCCCTCTACCAGAATGTTCAGAATGCACACTGTTGATAGACCAGTGCCATTACCTGAGGACCCTCATTCCAGAAGACCGTCTGTCTTAGTTCGTATCTTTTGTTGCTTTTGTTGAGAATCACCTCCAGGCCTGTTGGATGGGATTCATTTGTTTGTACTCCGTCTTTTGGATCTTTTTGTTGAGAATCACCTCCAGGCTTGTTGGATGGGATTCATTTCTTTGTACTCTGTTTATTCGAATATTCTGTTGACTTGGTTGTATTGACCCTTTTACCCTTATGAATAGATAAGGTTGTCAGTATTTCCCTGTTGTTCTCATTTTTCCTTGTATCCTGTTGTTCTCTTGTTGCCGCAGGTTGCCATCTTTTGAGGATGGGTCAGGCTCTTTGAATGCCTGAGAAATGAGCATATCATGTGCATCATGCATCATTAAACATCATACTCATCTCATTTGCATAACAGGTGTTCTTGTGCCGTCTTCTCACTTTGATTCCTGTGTCCAGGCAGGATAGCTGATCAAAGGCCGCACCGCTACTCAACGCGACTCAACCATCAACGCAATATGGATCAAGTACAAGTCGAGTTAGCTGAGATGAGGGCTAACATGGCCCAATTCATTCATATGATGCAAGGGGTTGCGCAAGGACAAGAAGAAATCCGAGCTATGGTTCAGAGGCAAGAAGCTGCATTGCCGCCGGTTAATCCACCTCTGCAAGAAGGAAATCCAGTTCCTGACATTCCTGCTGCTGCTATTCCCGTCAACAACTATGCTGAAGGAGAAGAGTTGAGGGGTATTCGAGTCAACGGTCAACCTATTGCTCCCGATGCTGCTAATGCCAGAGTCATCCATGCTCCGGCCCGTAACAGAATTCCGATTGTTGACAGACAAGAGGATATGTTTACCTTACTCAGTGAAGACGAAGATATTTTGGGCAGAAATGATGCGAGAGACCGCAAAGTTGAGGCCCTTGCTGAGAAGATCAGGGCTATGGAATGTCAAAACTCCCTCGGTTTTGATGTTACAAATATGGGATTGGTAGAAGGACTGAGAATCCCGCACAAATTCAAGGCACCGTCATTCGACAAATACAACGGTACCTCCTGCCCTCGCACCCATGTGCAGGCATACTACAGAAAGATATCCGCATACACTGATGACGAGAAGATGTGGATGTATTTCTTCCAAGACAGCCTATCTGGGGCGTCTTTGGATTGGTATATGGAGTTGAAGCGGGATTCCATCAGATGCTGGAGAGATCTGGGTGAGGCGTTCCTCAGACAGTACAAGCACAATATGGACATGGCTCCGACTAGGACTCAGCTGCAGAGCCTTTGTCAGAAGAACAATGAGAGCTTTAAAGAGTACGCCCAGAGATGGCGCGAGCTTGCTGCGAGAGTTCAACCCCCTATGCTGGAGAGGGAGTTGACAGACATGTTTATCAGCACTCTGCAAGGTGTGTATATGGACCGAATGGGAAGCTGCCCATTCGGAAGTTTTTCTGATGTCGTCATCTGTGGCGAGAGAACTGAAAGTTTAATCAAGGCTGGAAGGATTCATGATGCGGGTTCTTCTTCTTCGTAGAAACCCTTCTCTGGGGCACCTCGCCGTAGAGAAGGAGAGACCAATGCTGTGAAACACAGAGGGGGAATGTACAGAGCCAATGCAAATAGAGATCAGTATCGTCCAGTGGCTGCAGTGACTATTCCTGCACCTCAACCTCGTCCACAACAACAAAGGGTTCAACAACCGCAACAACAGCAACAACAACAGCAACGTCCCTATCAGTAGAGACAGAGGTTGAATCCTGATAGAAGGTTTGACCCGCTGCCCATGACATATGCTGAGCTTCTGCCTGAGTTGCTCAGATTGGGTTTCGTGGAGTTGCGTACCATGGCTCCACCAACAGTGCTGCCTCCTGGGTATGATGCGAACGTCCGTTGTGACTTTCGTTCTGGGGCACCAGGCCACCACACCGAAAGATGCCGGGCTTTGCAACATAAAGTTCAAGATTTGATCGATGCCAAGGCGATCAACTTCTCCCCGGCACCTAATGTAGTGAACAATCCTATGCCTCAGCATGGTGGGCATAGGGTTAACAATGTTGAAGGAGGAGAGGCTGAAGATTTGGTTGTCAATGTTGAAGATGTCCAGACTTCCTTATCAGTTGTAAAGGGCCGTCTGTTGGAGGGGGGTGTTGACCCGGGTTGTAGTGAAGGTTGTGTGGGCTGTGCTGAAGCTGACAATGGGTGTGACCAGTTGAAGGCTGGTATTCAGAGGTTGATTGATGAAGGCTGTCTTCAATTCAGTAGGGCTGTTAAAGACAATGGGTCCGTATCTACTGTCACTATCTACTACAAGCCGTTTGAAGGACGAGGGCGAGGGGTTGTCGGTGCACCTACAACAAGCAATACTCCAGTTACCATTCCTGCTCCGGTAACCATCAGTGCACCAACTACTATTGTGGCGTCTGGCAGAGGACGAGTCGAAAATAGTAGGGCTGTTCCTTGGAGGTATGACAACGCCTATCGAAGCGATAGAAGGGCTGGTAATCAGACTAGGCCATCATTTCAAGCGCCTGTGACTATCAGTGCTCCAGTAAAAACTCCTGTGGTAGCAAGTCCTGTGGTGGACAATGTCGGTGGACCAGGAGGTTTCACCAGGAGTGGACGACTGTTTGCTCCTCGGCCGTTGAGAGATGCTAATGCTGAGGCATCCGCTAGGGCTAAGGGCAAGCAGGCTGTGGTTGACGAGGAACCGGCTCAGAAGGAGGCTGAGGGTTCTTTTGAAAAGGACGTCGAGGAGTTCATGAAGATTATCAAGAAGAGTGACTACAAAATAGTGGATCAGCTCAACCAGACTCCGTCCAAGATTTCAATACTCTCTCTGCTGTTGTGCTCTGAGGCACACCGGGACGCTTTGTTGAAGATGCTGAACATGGCGTACATTCCGCAAGAGATATCCGTCAACCAGTTGGAGGGTGTACTAGCCAACGTGAGTACCAGGCACGGTGTAGGTTTCACTGACCTAGACCTGACGCCTGAGGGTCGTAACCATAACAAAGCCTTGCACATCACTATGGAGTGTAAGGGTGCTGTTTTATCTCACGTGCTGGTAGACACCGGGTCGTCCCTGAATGTCCTACCCAAGCAGATTCTGAAGAAGATCGATGTCGAGGGAGTTGTGCTCACTCCCAGTGACCTTATTGTGCGTGCTTTCGACGGATCCAAACGTTCTGTGTTTGGTGAAGTCACCTTGCCGGTTAAGATAGGTCCGGAAGTTTTCGACATAATCTTCTATGTGATGGACATTCAGCCTGCCTATAGCTGTTTGTTGGGGCGTCCATGGATACATGCAGCTGGAGCAGTCTCGTCGACTCTCCACCAAAAGCTCAAATATGTCTGGAACGGTCAGATTGTGACTGTCTGTGGCGAAGAAGAGATTCTGGTGAGTCATCTCTCCTCATTCAAGTATGTTGAGGTAGATGGCGAGATCCATGAAACCTTGTGCCAGGCATTTGAGACTGTGGCGCTTGAAGGGGTAGCTTGTGCTGAGCAGAGGAAGCCAGGTGCTTCGATTACATCGTACAAGCAAGCCAAGGAGGTGGTTGACTCTGGTAGAGTCGAGGGCTGGGGCAAGATGGTTGACTTGCCAGTCAAAGAAGACAAGTTCGGCATTGGGTATGAGCCTCTCCAAGCAGAGCAGAGCGTACAAGCAAGTCCGAGCACCTTTACCAGCGCTGGGCTGATGAACCATGGAGATGTCTTTGCTACTGATGGTGAAGACAGTGACCGTGAGTTGGACGTCTGGGTCCGCCCTTGCGCACCAGGCGAGTCTATCAACAACTGGACAGCTGAAGAAGTGGTCCAAGTTACTCTACTGACAGAGTAATTTTCTTTTGTTTTTCATTTTGCATGAAAACCCTACGTTCTGCCCAAGGCGTAGTGGTTCATTGTAGGGCCACATCATGTTTAAAATGATTATCATAAATAAAGGACGTTTTGCAATCAAATTTTGAGATCTTTGTCTTTCTATTCTCTGTTTTTCACTTTTTTTCAAAAATAATAAAAATGGCAATGTTTTTGTTTTCTGTGACTTTATTGAAATCTTTTTCTAAAAACAAAACATTAAACACGCAGAAGCGATATTTTGGCATCCACTGTGAGCGACTCTGTTATGGCTCCATATGATTTTGATAATCCCATCTACCAAGCTGAAGAGGAGAGTGAGGAAGACTGTGAACTCCCTGCAGAATTGGTCAGACTACTGAAGCAAGAGGAAAGGGTCATCCAACCTCATCAGGAAGAGTTGGAGATTGCTAATCTGGGTACTGAGGACACCAGAAGAGAGATCAAGATTGGGGCTGCTTTAGAAGACTCTGTCAAGAGGAGGTTAATTGAGATGCTAAGAGAATATGTGGAAATATTCGCCTGGACATATCAAGACATGCCTGGGTTGGATACAGACATTGTGGTGCATCGGTTACCTCTTAGAGAAGAGTGTCCATCGGTCAAGCAGAAGCTTCGCAGAACAAGTCCTGATATGGCTGTCAAGATCAAGGAAGAGGTTCAGAAGCAGTGGGATGCAGGTTTTCTGGCTGTTACTAGTTATCCACCGTGGGTTGCCAACATTGTTCCCGTACCGAAGAAGGATGGCAAAGTCAGAATGTGTGTCGACTACCGGGATTTGAATAGAGCGAGTCCGAAAGACGATTTCCCATTACCTCACATCGATGTATTGGTTGATAACACGGCTCAATCCTCGGTATTCTCTTTCATGGACGGTTTCTCAGGCTATAACCAGATCAAGATGGCGCCAGAGGACATGGAAAAGACGACATTCATTACACCTTGGGGCACATTCTGCTACAAAGTGATGCCATTTGGGCTGAAGAATGCCGGTGCTACCTATCAGAGGGCAATGACGACTCTCTTTCATGACATGATGCACAAAGAAATCGAAGTGTACGTGGATGATATGATTGCGAAGTCGCAGACAGAAGAGGAGCACCTGGTTAATTTGCAGAAGTTGTTTGATAGACTGGTCAGGTTCAAACTGAGGCTGAATCCGAACAAGTGTACGTTTGGAGTGAGATCAGGGAAGCTGTTAGGCTTCATTGTCAGTGAGAAAGGGATTGAGGTTGACCCAGCTAAAGTCAAAGTTATTCAAGAGATGCCTGAACCGAAAACGGAAAAGCAAGTCCGTGGGTTTTTAGGGAGGTTGAACTACATTGCAAGGTTCATATCTCATCTAACTGTCACATGTGAACCAATTTTCAAACTACTCAGAAAGAATCAGGCGATCAAATGGAATGATGACTGTCAGAAAGCTTTTGACAAAATCAAAGAATATTTACAGAACCCTCCAATCCTGATTCCTCCAGTTCCAGGGAGACCACTGATCATGTACCTATCAGTCACCGAGACTTCGATGGGGTGTGTATTGGGTCAGCATGACGAGTCTGGTCGAAAAGAGCATGCCATATACTACCTAAGCAAAAAGTTTACCGACTGTGAAACAAGATATTCACTGCTCGAGAAAACTTGCTGTGCTTTGGCCTAGGCTGCTCGCCGACTAAGGCAGTATATGCTGAACCATACTACTCTGTTGATTTCTAAGATGGATCCAGTAAAGTACATCTTTGAGAAGCCGGCTCTCACCGGACGTGTTGCCCGTTGGCAGATGATTTTAACCGAGTATGACATTCAGTACACGTCACAGAAGGCCATCAAAGGTAGTATTCTGTCAGATTACCTTGCCGAGCAACCGATTGATGACTATCAGCCTATGATGTTTGAATTCCCTGATGAAGACATCATGTATTTGAAAATGAAAGATTGCGAAGAGCCGCTTGTTGAGGAAGGACCGGATCCTGATGACAAGTGGACACTGATGTTTGATGGGGCTGTGAATATGAACGGTAACGGTGTTGGGGCAGTGTTGATCAATCCCAAAGGTGCTCATATACCTTTTTCTGCCAGATTGACATTCGACGTCACCAACAATGAAGCTGAGTATGAGGCTTGTATCATGGGGATAGAAGAAGCCATTGATCTGAGGATTAAAACACTTGACATATTTGGAGATTCAGCTCTGGTGATCAATCAGGTCAATGGAGATTGGAATACGAATCAGCCACATTTGATTCCATATAGAGATTACACCAGAAGAATACTGACGTTCTTCAGGAAGGTGAAGTTGTATCATGTCCCCCGGGACGAGAATCAGATGGCTGATGCTCTGGCTACCTTATCCTCTATGATAAAGGTTCATTGGTGGAATCATGTGCCACATGTTGCGGTGAATCGACTCGAGAGGCCTGCGTATGTGTTTGCAGCCGAGTCTGTTGTTGCGATTGATGAGAAACCGTGGTATTATGACATCAAGAATTTCCTCAAGACTCAAGAATATCCTGAGGGTGCGTCGAAGAATGATAAGAAGACCGTGAGAAGGCTAGCTGGAAGCTTTTATTTGAATCAGGATGACGTGTTGTATAAGCGGAACTTTGACATGGTCTTGCTCAGATGCGTGGATAGACACGAAGCAGACATGTTAATGCAAGAAGTGCACGAGGGTTCGTTTGGTACCCACGCTGGTGGTCATGCAATGTCGAAGAAATTGCTGAGAGCCGGATATTACTGGATGACTATGGAATCCGATTGTTTCAAATATGCTCGGAAGTGCCATAAGTGTCAAATCTATGCTGATAAGGTGCATGTACCACCAAGCCCGTTGAATGTCATGAACTCGCCTTGGCCGTTTGCCATGTGGGGCATCGATATGATTGGGAAGATTGAGCCTACTGCTTCAAACGGACATCGCTTCATCTTGGTTGCGATTGATTACTTCACCAAATGGGTAGAAGCAGCTTCTTTTGCTAGTGTTACCAAACAAGTGGTTGCCCGGTTCATCAAAAAGGAAATCATCTGTCGTTATGGACTCCCTGAGAGAATCATCACTGACAATGGTTCGAATCTCAACAACAAAATGATGAAGGAACTGTGCAGAGATTTCAAGATCGAACACCACAATTCTTCTCCTTACAGACCGAAGATGAATGGTGCTGTAGAGGCAGCAAACAAGAATATCAAGAAGATTGTGCAGAAGATGGTCGTTACGTACAAGGATTGGCATGAGATGCTGCCTTTCGCTTTGCATGGGTACCGTACCTCAGTGCGTACATCGACCGGGGCGACCCCCTACTCCCTTGTGTATGGTATGGAAGCAGTCCTACCTGTCGAAGTGGAGATCCCTTCTCTAAGGGTATTATTGGATGTCAAGCTGGACGAAGCCGAGTGGGTTCGTACGAGGTTTAATGAGTTAAGCCTTATCGAAGAAAGACGGTTAGCAGCTGTGTGCCATGGGCAGTTATATCAGAGAAGGATGAAGCGAGCCTTTGATCAAAAAGTGCGTCCTCGGACATTTCAAACTGGCGATCTAGTTTTGAAGAGGATCCTTCCTCCCGGTACAGATAACAGGGGCAAGTGGACTCCTAATTACGAAGGTCCATATGTTGTGAAGAAGGTCTTCTCCGGTGGAGCCTTGATGCTTACAACAATGGATGATGAAGATTTTCCTTCCCCTGTCAACTCAGATGTAGTCAAAAAATACTTCGCATAAATTGACCCGCTGGACAAAAAGAATAAAAGAGTCCAGGCAAAAAAAGGGCATCCCGGCGAACCAAAAACAAAAAGAAAAGGTTCGGGCAAAAGTTAGGGATAAAAATAAAAAATTTGTACACCCGGTAAGTCGAAAACCCACAAGGGCGGCTTAGGCAAAAATGGGTATCCCGGTGGATTGAAAACCCGAAAGGGCGATCCAGCCAAAAGAGGGATTAAAGCGAAGACTACAGTCTGAGTTGTCTGTACTTCATCACGCTTCATCAGCTGCCATCTCGAAAGATGTGATCGGTCCAGTCAGTCTTCTCAGAAAGCAAGGAATTGGGAGGAAACTCATCATCTATGAGTTATAACAGAGTTGGGAAACAGTGGATGCCGTGTTCACATTGCCATTAGGATAGTTTATTTTCCTTTTGTGCGCAATTACCTCTTCCTAGGAATTGCTTCCCAATGTAGTTTGCCTTTTCAGGCACATTTTCAATCAATAAAAGTCGTTATTCAGATAAATTGCTCTTTTGTTTTTACTTTTACTGTTTTGTTTGCAAAAACGTCCGAATTTTTGATAAACATTGCATCTAAAAACATGAAGGCTACACAATAACGTGCAGAAAGATTAAAACATTTGAAAATCATTTTGAATGTTGAGGACACTTGAGCGTATCTTGTCCAAATATCCCCTAGGGCATCTTTGTTCCGTTGTGCAGGTCGTCACCTGTGAGCATTCCCCAGCAGTTCTTTCCCCAGACAGGGTTATTTTCCTAACTATTGGATTGGTTAAGCCTTCCCCAGCGAAGCAATCATCTCTCCAGCAGAGTTCATCCCACCAGTGGACTGGACAGGTTTCCATAGCAGACTGATACCTGCATCCCCAGCTAAGTTCGATTTCATTTGTGAATATTGTGGGTCGTCCCCGGCGGAGTAACAGTTATTCCCCAAAGCATAGTCTATTTTATCTGAGGTTTGTATGAGCCTTATCCCCAGAGAGTTGCCTGGTTTATGTCCCCCAGCGGAACAGTTATTTCCTCAGCAGAGCAGTTATTTCCCCAAACGGAGTTTTTGTGGATTGATTGGGCTGTCCCCAGCAGTTTACCTTTGTTTTCCCCTAGCAGAGTTGCTTTATTACTCCCCAGCGAGTTGCCTTGTCTTCCCCTAGTGGAGTTGTATTGTTGACTCCCCAGCGAGTTGCCTTGTCTTCCCCTGGTGGAGTTGTATTGTTGGTTCCCCAACAGTTGTATTGTTCCCCCAAGCGGATTTGTATTGAAGATTCCTCAGCACAGTTGTTCTGTGTATTTTCCCCGCAGAGTTCTCATCCTATTGCATTGCATATAGTAATCATTGCATCCTCAAAACTGCGTAGCATTTCCATCCCATATGGAGCATTACGCCATAGAAAAATTCAAACATATGCATTCATGTGTTCGAAACCCCATCGGACTGTATCCCCGGCAGAGGCGGATTATCTTTATTCAACATCAGCACCACGTCTGCTACTATTGCTTCGACAGCATTCAGATTTGACATCCCCACAGAGGTTTGTTTCCTCACCCGATGGTGACAGAAAGTTTGTTTCTCCCCAGTGAGACCCCCAGCAAGTGATCAGCCTTGCTTTGACATATCTCAGATGTCCGTTCTTGTAATACCAGTAAGTATCATGTCAACACCCGCGTGTGTTCTATCATTTTTGGTGTCGGTAAACGCCATTGTTTCGGTGTCGGTAAACATCGAGTCTCACCCAGTCATCGGTAAATGTCTGGTCATTTTTTGGTGTCGGTAAACGCCATTGTTTCGGTGTCGGTAAACATCGAGTCTCACCCAGTCATCGGTAAATGTCTGGTCATTTTTTGGTGTCGGTAAACGCCATTGTTTCGGTGTCGGTAAACATCGAGTCTCACCCAGTCATCGGTAAATGTCTGGTCATTTTTTGGTGTCGGTAAACGCCATTGTTTCGGTGTCGGTAAACATCGAGTCTCACCCAGTCATCGGTAAATGTCTGGTCATTTTTTGGTGTCGGTAAACGCCATTGCTTCGGTGTCGGTAAACATCGGGTCTTTCCCTCAGTCATCGGTAAATGTCTGATAATTCCCCAGCTAGAAATCCCCAATAGAGTCATCTGTAAATGTCCTATCTGGTTTTCAGTTGCGAATATTCGTTTGTCTCTCCCCAATAAATTTCTCATTCCCAGTCATCGGTAAATGTCTGGTCATTCTTTTGATGTCGGTAAACATCATCTTTCGATGTCGGTAAACATCGAGTCTCATCCCAGTCATCGGTAAATGTCTGGTCATTCTTTGTTCTCTTGTTAATGAAATCAAAAATCCCCAGAAGTCGTCGGTAAACGTCTTGTCTGGTTCCACCACAAAGATTTTGTCCCTCCCCAAGCGGAAAAGCCATCGGTAAATGGCCCAGTTCTCTTCAATATCGGTAAATATCGAATTCCCAGTTGCAGTAGCCATCGGTAAATGGCTTTGTTGAAGTTGATATCGGTAAATATCAAGTCACCTAGAAGCCACCATCGGTAAATGGTCTTGCTTCCTTTCTACATCAAATTTTTCCCAGCAGCCATCGGTAAATGGTCTTGCTGAAGTTGATATCGGTAAATATCAAGTTTCCAGTTTTTAACCATCGGTAAATGGTTTCTCTTTTCAGAAGTTTGTTTCCCCAGCAGCCATCGGTAAATGGTCTTGCTGAAGTTGATATCGGTAAATATCAAGTTCCCAGTTTTCCAACCATCGGTAAATGGTTTTGCTTTTCTGAAGTTGTCATGCAGTTTTCATCAGTAAATGACGTGGTTCTTCTTGTATTATATCCAGTCGGTGCAAATTTCTACGGTTCTTTGGTATTCAATCCCTGTTTACCCTGAAGTCTGACAGCCATTGCTATCATCCGTTCGGGTTCCCAGCTGATTGAATAGGGGCAGCTGTAGCACCTCAATTTTGCACCTATCATTGTACATACATTTTCATATTAGGTCATAGCATATCATGGTCCACTGCATAGCATTGCATTGCCCCATTTGCCTCAAGTGCAAGCCAATCAAGAATTTAGGTCAAACTGATCAGGAGATCAGTCAACAAAGCAAGCAAGCACAATTCTCATTGAGCCAAGGCCCTAGGGTTGGTCCAACATGTTCACATTACTTGGGGATCCATTTGAAGTGTTTAAGTCAAAGATTGGAGGCTCAGAGGTCATCAGTCAGTGCACAATCAGTCAGAAACCCTAAAAAGTCAAACTTGGTCAACTATGGTTGATTTTATGGTTTTGATGGATGGATTTGGTTTGAGAGAGCTTATTCATGTCCCAATAGGCCTCATATATCATGGCAAACAACATCATTGAAGAATTTGAAGCCAATCAGAAAATTTCCAAAAATAGAAACTGGACCTGTAATTTTAACTGCCAAAAATGGAAACTTCTTGATCCCAAGCTTACATCATGATACAAGCTTCAAATGAAATTTTGCCCAACATGAAAGTTGAAGATCTTGTTCTCCCATTTCCAAAAAGTCCAAGAACTCTCAATTCCCATGTATGGTTGTCAAGATATGATCAAATCATTTTCACAAAATATTGAACTTCAAAAGGCCATATCTCTCAAACCATTTGGCCAAAATTGGTGAGGTTTTTTCCAACAAACCACATTTAACCTCCTCTTTCCAAAAATGTAAATTTTATGTGCCAAAACATTGCCAATCAAAATGGCACTTTTGAACCTAGCATGTTTAATTTCAAGTGAGGTGCAAAATTGGAGTTTTGATTTAAACATTTTCCATTCAAATGGCCAATTGGGAATGGTTTAAGATGATATTTCTGACTTGTGGAAGGCCCAAATTCGTGGCCTTTGCTTATGCATCACACCATTTGGACAATTTTGGCAAATTAGCAATTGGCTTCATTAAGGCAAAGCATGATTAGCATTCATTTATCCAAGCCTAAACAGAAGTATATCAACACTTTTCTGAGCATTTCCAACCCTAGCAGCTGCCTCCAAACACAGAAATTACTCACTCTCTCTCAAATTCGATTTTCATCATCTTTCCAAAATCTGTCAAAAACTCTCAAAGACCACGAGCAAGCTTTGTTTGTTTCTTCATCCAAGCAATATTGTGAACATTTTTCAACCACCATTCCACATCTGTAAGGAGCTTTTTCTGGACTGTTCTTCAAAACACTATCCATGGCAGATTGGGATTCGAGCAAGAACAAGCTTCATTGAGCCAAAGCATCTTCACTATTCATCATTGGGAGCACAAATCTTCATCTGTTCGAGCTCATACTAGCCAAATAGCATCTAAATCTCCACTGAGCTTCAACATTGGTTAGTTTTCGAATCCCTTGTTTCACTAAACTTTGCCATGCTTATGATAGGTTATTCCTTGCTGATTCCAATGAACTTCGTATCACATGAAATAGTTGAGAAATGGTTGAGATATTTGGAAATGAAAGTTGATGTTCATATGAATTTTTGTTCGATTCTCTCTCAATAACTTGTTTCCATGAAAATGATGTTTGGATTTGTCATGTATGTGGTTTGCTGATCCTATTGGTGTGCTCATTACTCATTTCTGGAAGTTTTTGTTCTTGAGCAAGTTTGATGTTGAAATTTCTTTGGTTCGATTCATGAGTTGTAGTGTGTTTTAGTAAAAATTGATAATGAATTCGTGTTTGCCATGCTGTGCTGATCATTTATGTGTGCTCAATTTTAATTTCTGGAAAATTTTTGAATCGAGCTTGTTGAAGGTGATGAATGTTATCCCTGTTCATCCAAAACCCTAGAAATCTTCATACCTTGCCCAGAATTTGTCTTTTGTACGTGTTGCATGGCACTGTTCCTGCATGAGCCAATCATCTTATTTCTTTCCAGCGTCCAAAACGCGGTCGTTTGGATAAGTGACTGCCAATATTACTGAAATGCCATTCTCGTTTCATTTAATTCAAATTAATTCATTTTATTTCATATTTTATTTCATTTGGCATGGCTCACTTGCAAAATTCATAATTCATTCATTTCAATTCCAAATTTCATGGGAATTTTTGCATCATCTTCATCATGATCCCTAGTTTTTTATCATGATTTTTGCTGATTTTTTGGATGAGTGAATTTTAAATGGCATTAGGGTTTGTAGAATGTGACCAAATTTTGTACATCTTGCCAAATCTTTTGTGAAATTGTGATGCATTATCCATTTGATCTGAAATTTTTTGTGCTTAATCTACACTCATCCATGGTTATTTTGATGTAAGGATCATGATTTTATCTTATGTGGTTTGAGAGTTGTGAATTTTTGAAGTAGGGTGTGACAATTTGTGTCACACCATGGATGTGCAACTTCCTGATTTTTGTATCCATGCTTCTTGACCTCCAAATGAACTGATTTTTTGCATGAACCTACTCTTATATGTCTAGTTCACTTGTTTTTTTTCTTGGAATTAATTATACCATTTCCTAATTGTTTGAGATTTTCTCCCCTATTTGACCAAAATGTTGACTTTGTGTGACACATCTTGCCATTCCATTTGTGAAATTCTCATACTTTACTAGATGGATATGAAATTTTACATGAGATAACTAGACATCCTCATCTTTGCCATGGTTTTAGTCCCATTCATTTATCATACACCATCTCTGATTTATGATTTTTCTAAGTTGATGCATGTTTGGTTGATTTCTTTGAGCATGTTCAAAATTGCTTTGATTTTCTGATTTTCATTGACTGCCTTCCACTTGTCCAAATGTGATGAAATTTGACATGCTTACCATGCTATGTGTTAGGATTGATCATGATTTATTTGGTAATTTTTGGAAATGTTTGAGTTGACTTTTGATGCAAGTCTTGCTGTTGACTCCTATGAGCTCTCATTTGCCATGCTTTGACTTCTTTTGCCTATGGAATGATGATGATGCATGATATGAACATGAACCCAATTGGAATTGTTTCTTGATTGATTAAACATGATTTTGAATGCTTGCCCTTTGCTGTTTTGACTTTTTCATTCTCTTTTGACCCTAGGCTTGCCCTAGTGGTCCTGTTACTCACTTTTGAGCTTGTGTTTTCAGGTTGACCAACAAATGACCAATGAGGCCAATTCTTTTTGATTGAGTTTGCCTAAGTAGAATTGACTAACTTGTTGTTTTGTAGGTGGCTTGAGCTTTGTGCCTTGCACATTCATTTGTTTCTAACTAACTATTAATGTCTGTTTCCCTTTGTTTTGCTTTTGAATGGTGTACTGATCTGTTTGACTATTTCAGGTACCATTAGTTGCTTAGTTCTCTGAACTTGCTTTGCTTTGCTTTAATAGCAACTTGCTTTGAGGTATAATTCCTTTTTCTTCATGTAGTCTGGAAGACCTGGCCTGTTACTTGGCCAGGCAACTGTCTGAAGTCCTCCTTAAGAGGCAATGTTTGTGTATGTTTAATTTGTCCTTGTACATATGCAAAGTCCTCCTAAGTGAAGAGGCAATTGGCAGAACCCAAGGGATAAGCAACCTATCCCCTGCTAGTCTGTGTGTCACTCACATTGCTCACACTACCTGTGTTGATGCATAGTGGGTAAAAGCCCAAGATCTATAGAGTCACTTGTGGATAGAGTTCCCCCATTATGAACTCCCACACCTTCTGATATTCAAATGCTCTCCCTTGTCAGGGATAAGAGCAATGAGGCACACCCCTCATCTCCTTTCATCTGCTTCACCTTGGCTCTTAATGTCAAGGTTAAGAGCACCTACTACCCCGTTCCAGAGGTTTGTTTGTTGAGGTTGATATGACCCCTCGACTAAAACCTAACCCTTGTTTGAGCCTCTTGTGTGCATATAGTGTGTACTACCTGTGCTTGTGTTTGCTTGCTTTGCTTCTTAGAGCTAGTTTAGATCTGCTTCCTGTGCAGAATAGGTTGTGCTTGACTTGCTTCCTGTGCAAGTTAAGTGTGTGTGTGGCTTGCTTCCTGTGCAAGCCATGCTTAGGATAGGTTGGCCCTTGTGCCATTTAGCTAGAAACCTTAACTTAGGGTTGATTTTGCATGACAACATCTAGGCTCGAGTCGTAGTCTCCCTAGAGTTGTGTCTCCCTCTGTTATCTGGTTAGGCTAGATCCTTTGTCCCTGCGTAGGGGAACTACATCGCCTTGATCTTCATACCAGATGAAGTATGTAGGCAGGAGATTGAGCTGATCTCTCCGGGCGCCCTTTTTCTTTTTCAACCCTTTGTGTCTTAACCACCCTTGTGTGTGTTCTGGTTGGAGTCCGACATAAGTCCAGCGATTGGCAGTTGGTTTCCTGTGTGTGTTTAGGTTCGGATGCTGATGTAAGTCCAGTGATTGGCATTCGGGCTCCACGTTTGCCTGCGTCTTGTTTGTTTGTGTGCGTGTCAGCCGAGCTACGAATGCTCTGATTCTTCTCTCGTCCGAGAAGATACGTATGCATAGGATGCGACATCCTAGCGAGCATGTGTCGTTTCCCCAGTCTGAACTACTTAGACTCTGATGTCTATGCCTGATAGACTAAGTAGGCCCAGGATGCGACATCCTGCCGAGTCAGTTTCAGTCAGTTTCTTTTGTCTCTTTCAGCCAGTGTGTGTGAGTTTGAGCAGCGTTTTAGCAACCAATTATCCTTTCTATTGTGCGTGGATCCCGTAGAGTACTACGGATGCGTAGGGGTGCTAATACCTTCCCTTCGCATAACCGACTCCCGAACCCTTTCTCTTTGGTCGCGAGACCATGTTCTTTCCTAGGTTTACTCTGAGCGTTTCCCTTCCCTCTTTTGGGATAAATAACGCACGGTGGCGGCTCTGTTGTTTCTTTTCTTCCCGCCGGTTTTTCGCGTAATGCGACACACCCAAAACTGAGAAGCAAGTCCGAGGTTTTCTTGGCCGCTTGAATTACATTTCCAGATTTATATCCCACATGACGGCCACATGTGCGCCGATATTCAAGCTCCTCCGGAAAGATCAGTCTCATGATTGGACCGAGGATTGCCAGAAAGCTTTTGACAGTATCAAGGAATATCTGTCTGAACCTCCGATCTTGTCTCCGCCTGTGGAAGGAAGACCTCTGATTATGTATTTGACAGTTCTTGAAGACTCGATGGGTTGTGTACTCGGTCAACAAGATGAATCGGGGAAGAAGGAATTTGCTATATACTACCTCAGTAAGAAGTTTACTAATGGTGAGTCTCGGTACTCTATGCTTGAGAAGACGTGCTGTGCTTTGGCTTGGGCTGCTAAGCGTTTGCGCCAGTACATGATAAATCATACAACTTGGTTGATATCCAGAATGGATCTGATTAAGTATATCTTCGAGAAGCCTGCTTTAACTGGGAGGATTGCCCGTTGGCAGATGTTGTTGTCTGAGTATGATATTGAGTATCGAGCTCAGAAAGCTATCAAAGGTAGTATCTTGGCTGACCATTTAGCGCACCAGCCGATCGAAGATCATCAGTCTGTTCAGTATGACTTCCCGGATGAGGAGATTCTGTATTTGAAAATGAAAGATTGTGATGAGCCTACACTTGATGAAGGTCCGAAACCTGGTTCTAGGTGGACGATGGTGTTTGATGGCGTTGTTAATCAATATGGAAATGGAATTGGGGCAGTGATCATTACTCCTCAAGGTTCACACATTCCGTTTACAACAAGGCTAACTTTCAAATGCACGAATAATATGGCGGAGTATGAAGCCTGTATTATGGGACTTGAAGAATGCATTGATTTGAGAATCAAGTATCTTGATGTGTATGGTGATTCGGCCCTAGTTGTTAATCAGATCAAGGGAGAATGGGAGACGAATCAACAAAGTCTCATCCCATATAGAGATTACGCAAGGAGGATTTCAACATTCTTCACAGAAGTTGAATTTTATCACATTCCTCGAAAGGATAATCGGATGGCAGATGCTCTTGCTACGCTTGCTTCCATGATTGTGGTCAGACGGTGGAATGATGTCCCCAATATTACTGTGATGCGTTTGGACAGACCAGCTCACATATTTGCAATTGAAGAAGTGAAAGATGACAAGCCTTGGTATTTTGATATCAAGAATTTCCTCCAGAACCAGGTCTACCCGCCTGGGGCATCTGTGAAAGATAGGAAAACTTTGAGAAGGTTGTCAGGCAGTTTCTACCTCAGTGGTGAAGTGCTGTATAAGAGAAATTTCGACATGGTTTTGCTCAGATGCGTGGATAGACACGAAGCAAACCTGTTGATGACTGAGGTCCATGAGGGTTCATTTGGTACTCATTCCAATTGACATGCCCTGGCTAAGAAGATGTTGAGAGTCGGCTACTATTGGCTGACAATGGAGTCTGACTGTTGCAAGTATGTGAAGAAATGTCACAAGTGTCAAATTTATGCGGATAAGATTCATATTCCTCCGACACTTCTGAATGTGATTTCATCACCATGGCCTTTCTCTATGTGGGGAATCGACATGATCGGCATGATTGAGCCGAAAGCGTCCAAAGGACACAGGTTTATTCTCGTAGCAATTGATTACTTCACCAAATGGGTTGAAGCCGCTTCGTACGCGAATGTAACCAGGCAGGTGGTTGTGAAGTTTATCAAAAACCAGCTGATTTTCCGTTATGGTGTGCCAGAGAGGATCATTACTGATAATGGATCTAATCTGAATAATAAGATGATGGATGAGTTGTGCTCTGAGTTCAAGATAGCACACCATAATTCCTCTCCCTACAGACCTAAGATGAATGGGGCTGTTGAAGCTGCTAATAAGAATATCAAGAAGATTATCCAGAAGATGACTGTCACGTACAAAGATTGGCATGAGATGCTGCCATTTGCTTTGCATGGGTATCGT
Source organism: Lathyrus oleraceus (assembly GCF_024323335.1). Taxonomy (NCBI): domain Eukaryota; kingdom Viridiplantae; phylum Streptophyta; class Magnoliopsida; order Fabales; family Fabaceae; genus Lathyrus; species Lathyrus oleraceus. Next base: position 55,177,905 of record NC_066585.1, read on the forward strand.
ACATCTGTACGCACTTCAACAGGGGCAACCCCCTTCTCTCTTGTTTACGGCATGGAAGCTGTTCTCCCAGTAGAGGTGGAGATCCCATCAATGAGAGTCTTGATGGAGGCCAAGTTGACTGATGCTGAATGGATTCAGAGTCGTTATGACCAATTGAATTTGATTGAAGAGAAGCGGTTAACTGCCATGTGTCATGGTCAGTTATATCAGCAGAGAATGAAGAAAGCATTCGATAAGAAGGTCAAGCCGCGTGTGTTCCGAGAAGGTGACCTCGTGCTTAAGAAAGTCTTGTCTTTCGTGCCCGATTCCAGGGGCAAGTGGACTCCAAACTACGAGGGTCCATATGTTGTTAAGAGAGCCTTTTCAGGCGGAGCTTTGATGCTTACAACAATGGATGGGGAGGATTTCACTCGTCCTGTGAATTCAGATGCAGTCAAGAAATACTTTGCCTAGAAAAAAAAGTATATGCAAATGAAAAACAGAATAGCTCGCTAAGTTGAAAACCCGAAAGGGCGGCTTAGGCAAAAATGAGCGTCTCGGTGGAAAACCTGCAAGGGTAATCCAGGCAAAAATTAGAGACTTGAAAAAAAGAATATTTGCATCCCGCTAGATTGAGTACCTCACCCTGGGGCAATCTAGGCAAAAATTAGGGATTTGGCAAGTAACTGCATCCTGACAAGACTTTCTGTTTCACTAGCTTGTCATTTCGTCAGAGGATTCTCGATTCGTCGTCAAATTGAAGCTTCGAATACATCGAGATTCAAATTGGTAGAGAAAGGATCATTATGTTCAATGTAGCCCTCTTCCAATATATATCACTGATTTCAAATTTGTACAGATCTATGGAGTCTGGCCATTTGCAGGCTACCATTCCATCAAATGAATTTGAGCTTTTATCCAATTATTTGCACTCTTATTTGTTTCAATTCAACAAATGTTTTGCATGTTTTAATTGATAAAATATCATTGTTTTTAACCAAATCAAATTTTTCCAAATTTGCTGTTTTTAAACAAAGTGAATATCCATAAGGTTGAAAGGATACTCAAGAATATCTCAGTGCTCTCCCAAGGGTGGCATGATCTCCAACAGGTAAGACATTTGGTTCATAATCCTGGTTTGGTTGTATCCTCTTTCTCCAGATCTTGTGATGGGGTTGTTCCCCAGCATAGTTGCAAGCAAAGTGTTGTTGAAGACTCGGTTTTCTCCAGCAGCAGTTTTCCCCAGCATAGTTGCAAGCAAAGTGTTGTTGAAGACTCGGTTTTCTCCAGCAGCAGTTTTCCCCAGCATAGTTGCAAGCAAAGTGTTGTTGAAGACTCAGTTTTCTCCAGCAGCAGTTTTCCCCAGTAGATTTGCGTATGCAGTTAGATTCAACTCGGATGATGTTGTTCTCCCAGTGGGTTGTTCCCCGGAGTTGTTTGGAGTTACAAAGCTCTTTGTTTCTCAGTTGATGCTGAGATCCCCTGCGGATCTTCGAGATTTTCTCTTGTTCCCCAACAGATTCGTCTTGGTGGCTGTTTTGCCCGTTGTGACTTTCTGTACCCTGATTGGGTTGTTGGCTGATCCATCACTCAGATATTTGGTGTTTCCTGATATCTCTAAGCCTCTGCTTCCCTAGCAGTACCCGCAGATCTATGCTTTATAGCATGTAGATCTCCGCAGATTGGCTTCCCAGTTGGTTTTTTTTCCCCTGGAAGTATAGTACCGGGTGTTTGATTCCTGGACCTGTTCGTGTTAGATATGTCTGTTTTGTCAGCATTCATCAAACATAAATCACGCATATTCATGCATATTCATAAACATTCAGATATTCATGTTGCATTTCTCGCCATATATCTTTTGTTGATTGTTCCTTGCTATGGTGGTGCAGATCCCCAATAGATCTCCCCTAGCAGATGTCGGGTGTTAAATCTCTCCATATAGAGTCAGCCCCCTAAGCAGAAAATGTCTGTTGTCTGTCCTTCTGCAGTTCCCCACTGAGATATATCCTCGTGGATGACGGTTTCTTCTGTTTCCTCCCAACATATATATTGGGATGGATTTTCCTATTTGAGTTACATCCTCATTAGGACGTGTCTTGATTCAGTCTGTCTTCTCGGATTGATCCCGAATTGGCTATTTGCCAACTGTCTTGTGCTTCCCAGTGGGTTGTTCCCCAGCGGAGTTTTTCGGGCCTCTACCCTTATACCGGTAGTTGTAAGTCCTATTTTCTTTGCCCTTTCAGCGGAATTGGTGGTTATATACCTTTTATTCCTCGGCAAGATTTTTGGTTTTCTACCCCTTATTCGGTAGATGTCAACCCTAATTCATGGTTATCCCCACCAGAGTATGGCTATTACCTCGTATTCGGTAGTTGTAAGTCCTATCTCTTTTCCCCTAACAGGGTAACTTTTGTGGTTCGTCCTGGTTATAAGTGGATTCCTGTTGTTGTGGTTTTATCCCTAACAGAGTTGGTGTCTCCCTGTGGTGATTTCTATCCCCAGTTGAGTTTGTGGTCTTCTACCCCGTTCTCGGTAGTTGTAAATCCCAAGTGGTGATGTTTCTCCCCAGCGGAGTTTGTGCCTTGTGGTACAATTGGATAATTGCCGGATGCTTGCAATTTATCCCCAGCGGGTCTCCTTTCATTTACCCTCTTGTTGGTATTGTCTGTTGCTCCCTTTGATTTGTCATCATTATATACCTAGTTTGGTATCCCGATACCTTTCTTTTCGGTCGATTTATCCTTTATTAACCCAGTAACCGGTTGTGGACAATTTTCCATGCGAGTATGTTATTCACAGTCTGCCGGTAATGAATAATATATCTCATGCACTCTTCAGTCGAGGCCTTTCGTGTTTCCCTGGTCGAGTAAGATTCGTTATTTCCCTTTGCGGAGTCGAATATCCTTTGTTGTTGGATAATTGCCGGATGCTTGCAATTTATCCCTTTGAGTTATCTTTCGTTTACCCGGATGCTTGGTATCGATTGTCTCTCTTTTTGGTTAGTCACCTATTATATACTTCGGTATCTCTGGTGTCCTTTCCTTTCGAGTATATTATTCACGGTCTGCCGGTAATGAATAATATGTCTCAAGCGCTCTTTAGTTGGAATCCTTTGTTGATTTTCCCCAGCTGAGCAAGATTCGTATTCTTTGTAGAATCGAATATCCATCCTTTAACCAGTTTGTGTTTCGGATGATGAGTGTTTTGGCATATATACCAATTCACGTGTTCGGTAGATCACCTACTATATACCTCGGTATCTCTGGTGTTTCTTACCATGCCAGTTTATTATCTACGTTCTGACGGTAATAGATAATATATCTCATGCGAGTATTCTTATCCACGGTCTGCCGGTAATGGATATTATATCTCATGCACTCTTTGGGTTTGTGTCCCTAGTTGAGTAAGGTTCGTTTTCCCATTGTGGATTCGGATGTCCATCCTGTAAGTCGATTTGCTTTTTTTCAAGCCCTCCTTTCGGATGATGAGTGTTTTGGCATATATACCAATTCGCGTTTTGGTCGGTCACCTATTATATACCTCGGTATCCCTGGTTTCCTTCCTTTCTGCTCCCTATTATGACTTTGGTCCCTTGTGGAGTCAGATTCTCCTGAGTTTATGTACCATTTCCAGGTCTTTCTCAGATGTTTGGTTGATTGATATCTCTCACCCTTATACCGGTCTTAGATATTCTTTCTTCCTGAGTTTGTTGCCCTTATACCGGTAACACCTCATTCTTTGGTGCTTCCCCAGTGGAGTTTCCTGTTGCTTCTCCCCAGGAGTCAGTTTGGGTCTTTCCGATGGATGTGTTCTCCTTTGGAATCTTCTTTTCCCCAGTGTGAGTCCTTCACCCCCCAGTGAGGTCTCCAGTCTGATTTCTGTTATTCCCTAATCAGAGTCGTGTCTTGTTCACACTGTGTCAGTTTTGTTTTCCCCAACTCAGAGTCGTGTCCTGCTCACGCATTCTTTTGTCTTTTACTATCCCCAACAAGAGTCTTGTTAGAGTCTCTGTTCCTGGTGAGTGTATTACTCCGATGGATCGTCTTTTCTTCTGTGTGAATCATGTTCCCCACAGAGTTTGTGTCTTTTGCATACATACATTTGCATCATGAGGTCTCTTAGGGACCAAAATTTGTCTCATTACTGTTATTTAAGCCCATTCTACCGTGTCGAGATGAAGATTTCTAAACTTCACTTCTCCGGCTAGAATGACCTTAAATAGGGGCATCTGTAAGACCCAAATTTTGTCCCTAAGATCCCTCATGGCATCATATCATATCATATCATTGCCTCAAGGATCATTGTGCACCTTTGCTTCCCTCCTAGTGGGTGGGTTATCTTGTGAGTGTGATTCTTGATCACCAAGCATGTATTGCATTTTTATATCATTGCTTTTCATTTGTTTACTAACCAAAAGTACAAAAATATTTGTCATCTAACCATGTTACTTGCAGATGAAGCAAGCTAGGTCAAAACAGTCAAATTATTCATTGAACAGTGGATGGTGGCCATTCTTGAAGAATTTGGGCACCATGATCATTCATCAAGAGTTCATATGAGTTGTGACATCATTTTGAATCAAGATCTCAAGTGATAGGGGCTTGGAATTCATCAGAACATGGTTCAGTCAACCAAAACCCTAGCAAAGTCAATTGTGGTCAACTGTGCATTTAATCAGTGATTTGATGGTGGGAATTGGTTTGAGAGGTCTCATTCATGTCCATACAAGCCTCATATAACATGTCAAACATCATCATTGAAGGATTTGAGGTCAGACAAAAAGTTTCCAAAAATAGTAAGTTGACCTGTAATTGGAAATTGCCAAAAATGGAAAGTTCTTCTCCTCAAAATTACTTCATCATACAAGCTTCAAATGAATTTTTGTCCAACATGAAAGTTGAATATCTTGTTCTCCCATTTCCAAAAAGTCCAAGAACACTCATTTCTCATGTGTCGTTGGCAAGTTATGATCAAATCATTCTCAAGAATTTTTGAACTTCAAAGTGAGATAACTTCCAAACCATTTGGCCAAATTGAGTGAGGTTTTTTGCTACAAGTCACATTTGACATGCTCTATCCAAATCCTTCATCACATTTCACCAAAAATCATCCAATCAAAATGGCCTTTTTCAAGTGCATTGAATTAAAAAAGGGAGAGGTGAAAAATTGACTTTCAAATTAAGCCTTGCCTACACTTTCTACCAATTACAAATGATCAAAAACCAAATTTGGGATGTGTTTAGGCCCATTTTCGCACTGTAGCATGCCATGCACATGCAACTTGAGTGTTTTTACAAATTGACCAAAACACCTCCATTTGAGCTAATCTCATTTACCATTCCACTAACCAAGTTTAGGCATTGTTAATCAGGAGTATATATTGCATATTTCAGACTGAAAACCCTAGCCACAATTTACAAAACTCAGATTCAAACCTTTTCTCTCAAAAAACTCTCAATTCTTCACTTGGATTTTTTCTGAAAATTGCCAAAGAACTCGTGCCTTGGTTCATTGATTCATCATCTACCAACATTTTTGAAGCTTCTGCAAGCATCATTTCGCAGTTGCTGAGCCGTTTCCAGCACTGTTCCATTGAAACTCTTCCATGGCAGTTGAGCTTTTGAGCTGAAATCAAAGCAACTGAACCTTCAACACTCTTCCATTCATCATCTGGGACACCATTGAACTTCTGTTTCTACTTGGCAAGGCTGGAAAACCACTGTTTCGAAACTGCATCTTCAAAGAGGTTGGTTTTCGATTCTCTTTATTCTTGAAATCATGTTAGGCTTTGGGTAGATCTTGCCATGCTGAGTTCACTGAATGTTATAGTTTTGATTTTCATTAAGTATTAAAAGAGAAATGCTGATTTGAAGTTTGGTTGTCAAATATTATCTTGCTCGATTCTTCCATTTTAGCATGAATTAGTGTTAATGAGTGTTGGATTGTTGATGTACACTGTGAGATGAACGTAATGGCATATCATTTATTGATTTTGGTTGCAAAATGTTTTTGCTGGAAAATTCGATGAAGAACACTTGAATGCTTGCTTAAACCCTAATATTTCCACCCAGATTTCGTATTTGATCCATTGGAATCGCGTTTTGCATGTTTTTCCCGTTTCCTGGCCATGTAACCAATAAGCACAGGACACGCCCTTAAGTGAAACGCGGCGTTTCACTTAAGTGGCCGCTTAATTACCAAAATGCCATTATCAGAAATAATTCCAATTAAATCATTTTCATTTTCATTTTTTTTTTCAATTGGTATGCCAATCTTAGAAAATTCATAACTCTTCCAATACTTGTCCAAATAACATGGGATTTTTTGTGAAATGCTCTTCATGTTCTCTAGTTTATTATGATGATTTTTCCAGATTTTTTGCACGTATAGATTTCCAAAATGCCTAGGGTTTGTTCATGTGTGTCCAATTTGTGTATGCCTTGCCATTTTGCTTGTGAAATGATGATACTTAATCCAATGCCTCTCAAATTTTTTGTGCTTAAACTAGACATGTTCATGGTCATTTTGGTGTAGAGTTTGTGATTTTATCATTGCGGGTTGATGAGATATGATTTTTTGAATAGAGGTGTGACAATTTGTGTCACACCATTCATGTCCAACTTCTTGATATTAATTACCATGCTTATTGAACTCAAAATGGTCTGGATTTTTGCATGAAGATACTTATGGATGTTGAGAATACATGTGAATGTTTCTGGAATTATTGATGGCATTTCCTATTTGATTGGAATTTTCTCCCCTATTTGGTCATTTGTTGATTTTTTGTGATACATGTTGGTATTTGGTTTGTGAAATTCTGGTTATTAATTGGATGGATGTGAAATTTGGCATGAGTAATGTAGACATCTTGAAGTTTATCATGCCTTTGGTCCCATTCATTTATCATGTTTTGTTTCTGTTTTATGATTAATTGAAGTTGGTGCATGTTTTGATGCTTTGTATGAGTTTGCTTGAACTTGCCTTGACTTTTTGAATTTCATTGACCTACTTCCCTTGATCCAAATGAGCTGAAATTTGGTATGCTTATCATGTTATAAGGTTGAGTTTTCTCCCGTGGATAACGTAAGACCTTAAGGCTTGTGTTTATAATTGAATCCACTAACTTTTGGAAATCTTTTAGCCGAACTACGGCGTTTTGATCCTTTACCTTTTATGGAAAGGTACGTAGGCAACGGCTTCATCCGCTCAAACACAAAAACAATAAAAATTGTATATTCTTTTCTCATCATCCCAATCATGTTTGCATAATAAATATTTCATAACAAATAACAATTTAGTATAACAAGTGTGAAAAGGGCTCCTTAGGAGTACCTAGGACGTTTTGGGTGCCTACCACCTTCCCATTGCGTAATTTACCCCTTACCCAGACTCTCTGATCTTTTCATTGGTTTTCTATGTGTAAAACTTCTTAGGCTTTTGTTTGCTTTTTAGCCAGTCCTTTGGATAAATAAAAGTGCGGTGGCGACTCAATTCATTGTATGCTTTGCTTTTGATTTAATCAATAAATCAGAAAGCGACGAATACACCGCTACACTCATATCATTGGAAAGCTGGGATGATGTACATCATCCCTATACCATTGGCTTCATCTCTAGATCCTCATGGAGAGAGAAATCAGAGAGAGAAAATCATGGTGTTCATACTGAACTTCATGGATTTCAACAATTGAGCACTCAAAACAATTGCCTCTATGAAGAGGACTTCAGCCAACATAATATCGAAGCAAATAGTTCAAGAAATAGTGAGTTTTGAAGAGAAAACCAGTTGAAGAGAACCTTTGAAATGTGGTGATCTGAGCTTGCTTCCTTGCTTCCTTTGGCCAAACAGAAGTACAATGGACTATGAGAGAGAGGTCTAGGAACTTTAGATCGAGAAATTCAACCAGATTTAGTTGAATTTTAGATCTGAGAAATTTGAATGAAAATGAAATAGTTCCTTTGGTGAGAGGTTTGGTTTTCAGTTCAGCAACATTTCAGGTTGATTCATGGATGAAAAATGAATGGAATGATGCTTCTATTTATAGATGGAGAGGCAAGGCAAGTGTGATCAAATCCGTGTGCATGGCAAATGGATATTCATTGCATGGGCTCGCATGATAATGTAGAAGGCCCAAATTCAATGCCAAATACAATCTGAAGCATAATTGAGCTGAAATGGTCGTGTAATTGGCAATGCACAAGCTTGTGTAATGAGTTCCAACATGTTATGCACAATTATGCCTAAAACTTCTCCTCTTCGAAAATGCCCTTTGCCAAATCCAAACATGAGCATGTGAGTAATGGTTGGAAAGGTCTTGATGCAAGGAACAAATGTTATGTTGGGAAAAAATCCATTTGAAGTGTGGAAATTAGTGAATTTTGGGTTTAAAGTGTAAGGTGCAAAACATGCAAAGGCAAAGTTTCCAAATTTGGACAATGTTCAAGCCCCTCAGTTTTGATGATGCAAGCTCCAAATGGGAAAACCTCGAACATCAACGTTTTAGATCTTTTCAAGACAATCAAAATGGAAGTTGAAGTTGGACTTTTTTGCCTTTCAATGCATTTGGTCCAAAGTGACCTATAATGTTTTGCATTATCACATGTATTTCTTTTGAGATTTTGAAATTTTGTTCAACATAACATTTGAAGTAGACATCTTAATCTTTCCAATTAATTTGATCCCACCTCAAAATCATAAAAAATGAATGAGTTATGTTCTTGGGAAGTTGACCCAAAATTAGGGTTTCAGTCAAAATGACCTATAATGTCTTGGAATGGGAGATGACCTTCCAAGCTTCAAATGAATTTTTGATGAACATGAAAGTTGTTCATATTGTCCTTAAGAACATTTTTTCTTTTGGGATCATCTCCATTTGACCAACACATAAAGAGTTAGGTCTCAGTGCATTTCAAAATAGTCAGATGAATTGACTGATCAACTTTTCAAGTCCACAACTCATATCTTGATGAATTGATGATTGAGGGCACTCAAATAAGTTCAAATATGCATGCAATGGTGAATTAAAGAACTTCCCTTGATTGTATTTGATCATGGGCTGAGGTTGCTTTAAGAGCAAGGCATTGTGGATGATCTGATGAACTAGGGTTTCCTTGGGGAACAAACCTCAAACCCTTTGACTTGCTTTGATCAAGATGATGAATTGAGGTGCTAGGGAGGCATATTTGATAGATGAGAGCTTTGGGAACCATTACCATGTTTGCTATCATCTTCACTTGGCCATATCTCTGCACAAAGGATCTCCTTGAAGCTCTTGACTTTGTGATTGCTCAAGCTACAAACAAGAAATGTTAGTGACATATTTTTGTGATTTTGGTTAGTAAACAAATAAGAAAAGCAATAATATACAATTCAAGCATGCTTGGTGATCTCAAACCACTCACAAGAGATCCCACCCAAAGGTAAAAGGAACCAAGATGCTTATGATCCTTGAGGCTGCCATGAGGGATCTTAGGGACAAAATTGGGGTCTTACAATACTCAATGCTTGAAAAGACATGTTGTGCACTTGCATGGGCTGCTAAGCGATTGAGACAATACATGCTGACTCACACAACCTTACTGATCTCCAAAATGGATCCAGTCAGGTATATATTTGAGAAGCCAACTTTCACCGGAAGGGTTGCTCGTTGGTAAATGGTACTGACAGAGTACGACATCCAGTATACATCCCAGAAAGCCATCAAGGGGAGTATTCTGTCGGACTAACTTGCCCAGCAGCCGATTGATGATTATGAGCCAATGAAGTTTGATTTTCCAGATGAAGATATCATGGTCCTCATGATGAAAGACTGTGAAGAGCCAGTTGTGGAGGAGGGACCTGATCCAGATGAAAAGTGGACTTCAATGTTTGATGGGGCCGTCAATGCTAAAGGAAGTGGAATTGGTGTTGTCATTACTACTCCGAAAGGTGCCCACATGCCTTTCACCGCTCGTCTGACTTTTGAGTGTACCAATAATGAAGCTGAATATGAGGCCTGTATCTTGGGAATGGAGAAAGCCATTGATTTGAGAATCAAGACTCTAGACATTTTCGGAGATTCAACTCTGGTGATCAATCAAGTGAATGGTGATTGGAATACTCTCCAGCCTACTCTGGTCCCCTACAGAGATTACACGAGAAGACTGTTGACTTTCATCACAACAGTAAAGCTGTATCATATAGCTCATGATGAGAACCATATGGCAGACGCTCTTGCTACTCTATCCTCCATGATCAAGGTGATTCGGTGGAACCATGCTCCCAGGATCGATGTTATGCGCCTTGACAGGGCCGCGTATGTGTTTGCTGCTGAACTGGTAGTCGATGACAAGCCCTGGTATCACGACATCAAGTGTTTTCTGAAGAATCAAGAGTACCCTGCAGGTGCATCCAACAATGACAGAAAGACCTTGAGAAGATTGGCAGGCAATTTCTTCTTGAACAAGGACGATGTGCTCTATAAGAGGAACTTCGACATGGTTTTGCTCAGATGCGTGGATAGACACGAAGCAGACATGTTAATGCAAGAAGTTCATGAAGGCTCCTTCGGTACTCATGCCGGCGGGCATGCAATGGCTAAGAAATTGTTGAGAGCGGGTTACTACTGGATGACCATGGAATCTGATTGTTTCAAATATGCTCGGAAGTGTCATAAATGCAAGATTTAGGCTGATAAGGTGCATGTGCCGCCAAATCCTCTGAATGTGATGTCTTCACCATGGCCGTTTGCTATGTGGGGCATTGATTGATTGGAAAGATTGAGCCGACCGCTTCCAATGGGCATCATTTCATCCTTATTGCCATCGACTATTTCACCAAGTGGGTCGAAGCAGCGTCATTTACGAAGGTCACCAGACATGTGGTTGCCCGATTCATTAAGAAAGAAATCATCTATCATTATGGGATTCCCGAAAGAATCATTACTGATAATGGTTCTAATCTCAATAACAAAATGATGAAGAAGTTATGCCAGAACTTCAACATTCAACATCACAATTCTTCCCCTTATCGTCCTAAGATGAACGGTGCTGTTGAGGCAGCAAATAAGAACATAAAGAAGATTGTGCAGAAGATGGTCGTTACGTACAGAGATTGGCATGAGATGCTACCCTTCGCCTTGCATGGGTACCGTACTTCAGTACGTACATCAACCGGGGCAACCCCTTACTCCCTTGCGTATGGTATGGAAGCAGTCCTACCTGTTAAAGTGGAGATTCCTTCTCTAAGAGTCCTGTTGGATGTAAAGTTAGACGAAGCTGAATGGATTAGGACAAGGTTCAATGAGTTGAGTCTTATCGAAGAGAAGCGAATGGCAGCCATTTGTCATGGGCAGTTGTATCAAAGTCGGATGAAGAGAGCCTTTGATCAGAAAGTGCGTCCTCGGTGCTTCCAAGTCGGAGATTTGGTGTTGAAAAGGATCCTTCCTCCTCAGATAGGTCACAGGGGCAAGTGGACTCCTAACTATGAGGGACCATATATTTTCACCAAGATTTTTTACGGTGGAGCCTTAATGCTTGCAACTATGGATGGCGAACACTTCACTTCCCCTGTAAACTCAGATGCAGTTAAAAAATACTTCACCTAAAATAGACCCACTAGACGATAAAAAAGAATAGTCCAGGCAAAAAAATGGGCATCCCGCGAACCAAGAAAATGAAAAAAAAAAGGTTCGGGCAAAAGTTAGGGATAAAAAATGAAAAGATTGTACACCCGGTAAGTTGAAAACCTGAAAAGGCAACTTAGGCAAAAATGGGTATCCCGGTGGATTGAAAACCCGAAAGGGCGATCCAGGAAAAAGTTAGGGATTAAGTGAATGATTGCGTTCTGAGTAGTTCTGAATCTCATCTCGTGTCGATAACTGGAAACTTTCGAAGGATATGAAACAGTCCAATCACCGTTTTCAGAAAGCTGATCATCTGGAGGATCTTGAAGACGAGCGAGTCATAGCAGAATTGGAACCCGATAGAAATCCATTTCACATTGCCGTTAGATTAATTTTTGTTTTTTATCTTTTGTGCAATTACCTCTTTCCAGGAATTGCTTCCTGATGTAAATGCCTATTAAGAGGCCATTCAATCAATGAAATCATGTTATTCATTTTCATTTTACTGTTTTGTTTGCAAAAATGACGTCCGAATTTTTGATAAACATTGCATCATGAAACATAAGAGCTTTACAGGTATATGCTTAATAAACATTTAAAATTTCCGTAAATTTCAAGTGCTTTGGATCGTCTTTTTGGAACAGGTACACTCGGGGCATTTCCTTAAGGTTCCCAGCAGACGGTCACGATTGTTTCTCTTCAACAGTTGGTATTTGGTATCTTATCCCTGCAGAGCTGGTCCAAGCATTGGATTCTTCAATCCCCAGCAGGTTCTTACTACTGTACTTCCCCAAGCGTTTGTTTCAGACTATACACTCCCCAGTAGAGTTGACAGTGCCAGACTATATATCCCCAGCAGAGTTGACAGTGCCAGACTGTATCTTCCCAGCAGAAGCAGCTGCTCCTCAGAGTTCGATGCCAGATCGATGACCTAGACGCTAGACTCGTGGTCTATTTCCTTGAAGCAGAATCTCGGTACCGTATCGGTGTTTGCTTCCCCTGCTGAGTCATCTGTCTCGCAGGTTGTGGTCGTCAGAACCACCGTCGCTTTCCTCAGCAGCAAGCTTTCAGTGTCATTCTCTCCCCAATCAGATTCTCGGTATTTTGCTATTGCCAGAACACCGCGTGGACCAGTCATTTCCCCACAGAGTTCGTTGTGCGGCGTATCTCCAACAGCATTGCCAGGGTCTAGAAGATCGTGATCATTTCCCCAGCAGAATTCGTTGCCTCGGCTTGGCGTTCTCTCTAACCCAGCATTTCACATCCCTGCATGTAGAACCATATTGCATTGCATCCTCCCAAACCGCGTAGCATTTCCATTTTCATGGAGCATTACGCCTTTAAAAGATTCAAACATATGCATGTAAAGTATAATACATTCTCGGTATCCCAAGTGATAAACCAGAAGTTTGTTTCCAGTGCTCAGACTGAAGCTTGTTCATGACTTATTATCCCCATCATAGGTCATTGGCCCACGTGCCGCTTCAATTATCATTTTCCTTATTTCTGCCGATGCTGACAAGCATGAAAGTTTTCCCGGTATTCAGACTGAAGTGGCATTCAAGCCAGTTTTCCGATGTTCAGATCGAAGAAGTTTCTGACGTTCAGGTCGATGCAACTTGTGGTATTCAGGCCAGTTTTTTTTCTGGTATTCAAACTGAAGTGGCATTCGGGCCAGTTTTCCGATATTCAGACCGAAGTGGCATTCATGCCAATCTTCCGATGTTCAGATTGAAGAAGTTTTTGACGTTCAGGTCGACGCAACTTGTGGCATTCAGGTCAGTTTCCGGTATTCAGACCAAAGTGGCATTCAGGCCAATCTTCCGATGTTCAGATCGAAGAAGTTTTCGACGTTCAAGTCGACAAACCTTGTGGCATTCAGGCCAGTTTTCGGTATTTAGACCGAAGTGGCATTCAGGCCAATTTTCCGATGTTCAGATCGAAGAAGTTTCCGATGTTCAGGTCGATGCAACTTGTGGCATTCAGGCCAGTTTCCGGTATTCAAACCGAAGTGGCATTCAGGCCAATTTTCCGATATTCAGATCGAAGAAGTTTCCGACGTTCAAGTCAACGCAACTTGTGGCATTCAGGCCAGTTCCCGGTATTTAGACCGATGTTAATAATCTCATATCTTTCGATGCTCAGATCCAAGTCATTTCCAGTATTCAGACTGATGAGCGGCATTCAGGCCATGGGTTATTTCTCTGTGACCATTTATTTTGGTATTCAGACTACCATTCTTTTTCGGTGTTCAGACCGATTCTCACCGTACCAGACGGATTCTCATTCAAGACCACCTTTTTGCCGATTCTGACTGGAATTGTTACTTCACTTCACTTCAGTGTAAATTTCCAGGTTTTTATTGTATTCAATCCCTTGATACCTGGGCAGTGCGAAAGCCATTGCTATCTCCCTTTCGGGTCTCCAGTTGATTGAATAAGGGAAGCTGTAATACCCCAAAATTTACCCTTCACTTTTTCATGGAAAACATGGGATTTTGTTTCACACTGCATTAGCATCATACTAGGTCATACTCATTGCATACTGCATTAGTGACTTGGAAATCAGGGTTTGATTGACCACTCCTTAACTAGAGGGAGCCCACACAAAGCAAGACTGAGAATTGAACTTCATTCTCCAAATATACAAGTCTCAAGGTGGTCCAGGTATCTTATGGTGGTCTACAGTTCATCAATGGAGGATTCAGAGCTCCCAGAGTGTGCATCTGGATTTAATCAGAAATTAGGGTTCCATGGCTACCTGCAACAGTCAATTTTTGGTTGGAAGTAAAGGGGGCTCATTCATGTCATGATTAGAGAGGCATCTTGGCCTAGGAAGATTCACAACTATCTCAGAAAGATCCATTGGCAATCAGTGCAATCAATTCCTGATCATTTTTACCCTAAACTAGGGTTTGGTATAAAATCAGTCTATTTATGATTCCTTGGGTGAAACTCTTTTCCATGGCCCTCTATATGTCCACAAGGGTCTACATACAAAAAATCAGCTCTTTATTTGAGCCAGAGGTGCTTCAATTGATCAATGGAATCGGGAATCGGACAGTTTGGGAAAAGTCAATTGTGGGGCCAGAAAAGTCAACTCCTGACATTTTGAAAGTGGAATCTCAAAATCCATTCCTAAGGGAGCCTACATGTGAAATTTGATCAAGGTTGGATCATGGATTCATCATTTAATCAGGAGTTGAAAAAGTTACTAAATTTGGAAATAGTTGACTTTCCATTTAGGGCAAGTTTTCATGATTGTTGCACCCACTTTAAGCCCACTTTCAATCAAGATGCAAGCTCCATTTGAAAATTTCTCCAACATGGAAGTTATTCCTCTTGTTCCAAGCTTTCTAGAGATATAAAGTTTGCTCCATTTGTATTAAAATTGAGAAAGGTATGCTTGGTCAAAGTGAGACATTAATTTAGGACACTTAGAAAATTTTCTAAGTCCAAAATCTACAAAATTTGTCAAGACTTCTTGGCCAAATTTCTTGCATTTCAAGGCATCTTTTGAAACTACTTTCTTCATGACAATTGTACCTTGCCATGTCCTCTTTCACAGCTTTTTGGAATCATCCCATTTGGATCATTGGTTTGAGAGACGCACTCATCTAAAGTTGGCATCATGAACTGAATTTTTAGGCAGCATTTAGGCCAAACTGGCCCAACCTGTTGGCATGATGAAACCTGAACTTTATGGCCATTTTTCACCTCTTTCCACTCATCATTTCAACTTGTGTTAAACATGAAAGATGTTAAGCTCCATGCACTCTTCCTACTGTTTGCATTTCCTTGCCATTTGGTCACATACGCATCAAGATACAAAGTCTCAAAGTCACCCATTTGGATTGTTTTTATGCTGCACAAGGCAACCAAGTCAGACCACAAAAACGACCAGCTCATTCTTTACCTCATTTGGCCATGTACTTTTGTTGTTCATTAACTTATGTTTTGCCAAAATTAGAACTTACTTTCACCACCTCACTTTTTGCATATTTTTGCACATAACCAAATCCAAGCATTTCAGCCCATTAAGAATGATAAACCCTACATATTTAAAGCTTTGAAACCCTAATCTGAAGGTGGTGGCTGCTATTTTCAAAGTAAGCAAGGAAAGCAAAAGATCCATTTCATTCCTTCTCCACTTTCACAAGTTCTTGAAGTTTCAAAGCACCTCATTTTCCTTCCATCTTCTCCAATACCAAGAGGCAGTGGACTGTTTTCCACTAGGTAAGCTCTCTAATCCATTCCCATGACTATGGCCTTGCTCATTTCATGCTCATTCATACTTGTTCATTACTTATTTTTTCACGTTCACCATGCTTATCATGTTACCATGCCATTCCATGCTTGCTTTTATGTTGTCAACAATATGCCATGCTTGTCTATGAAGCCCTCACTATGAGGCATTTTTCATGTTGATGAGTTCACACTATCCATATCCATGTTCATGAGGCCATCTTGTTGTTCATATTTCTTCATGCTAAGGCCATTATTTTCACTGAAATAAAACACCATGGTGTTCTACTCATTTCGCACTTGAACTTTGCTTTTTATATCATCTCATTTGGTGAACCATAGCATGAGCAATCTTGGTTGGAAGATTGAGGAAACTGGCTGCATTTTTCATGCGTTTCCCAGCTGCATGGGGCTAGGGTTCCGTTTCATGCAGGAGAGGATGCGTGTCATCTCATGCGCCGTCCGATCCCGTGTTCACCTTCTAATCTCGTTCGTCCGCCCTCTTTTGTCTTCTTGTGACTTAAAAACACTTGATCGGTCGATGCATATGTTACATAGTTTAATTTAATAAAACGTTTTATTTAATGTCACGCCGAGTTTTAATGAGCACTTGGACCGGGCCTGGCGCTAATATTGTCCACACACCACCTCATGGCCCATGATCCATTATTTCACTTTATTTTCATTTTCATTTTTTAATTCTTATTTATTTTTCTGTTTTGTTTTTTAAATAATAAAAATATTTTATTTATTCATAAAAATACCAAAAAAATACTTTTGGCATTGCTTAAGGTTTTATTTAATTTTATTTAATTTTTATTTTCATATTTATTTAATGTTAATATTTTATTTTAATTATTTATTTCAAATGGTTCATTTTGACACACATTTTTTTATTAATTTTATTTTCATGATTTAGAATTATTTTTAGGTTCTGATTTTTGGGATGAGGGTTGACCAATGTCTCATGGTCAACCTGACCTTTTCTTGGAATTTTATTTCTCATTTTTAATTTATTTTGGATTTATTTTTGACCTAGTTTGTTTGGTTGACTTTTCATTTGACTTCTGTTTCATTTCAATTAATTTATACACTAATTCTCATTATTTTTAAAATATTTTTGAGGGATGATGATGTCCTGACCCCACCTCATTTAATTTAATTTTTCATAATTTTCTTGATTAATTTACTATTTATTTGATAATTTTTAAGTTGACTTGACTTTTCTATGATTGATGTTTGACTTCGGGATTGCTTATGGAAATTGAAGAGATCTTTTGATCCTCCCTTGTCCATCTCATATGCCATGTATTAGAGGCCTTTCATCTTGATTTTATTTGGTCCTTGCATCATTTCCTGATTAAATTATTCAGTGATCCTTTGTGTGCATAGTTTCACCTGTCTGATTCATCTGATATTTTTTATACTTGTTTCTTTCATCCATGCTTCCATTGTTTGATTGTTTAACATGTTTATACTTATCATGCGTTGTCTAATGCTCAGTCATTTCATTCTTTGATTGTTTGATTTGATCATATACTTGTTTAATTATCTGATTTGTTTGATTAACTATTGCCTACTTGTATGATGTATGAGGCATATATTATTATTGTTTGATTGCCATGAACAATCCCCATTCATAACAAATGTATCCCTCTCCCATGAAGTGTATAATGTTTATTCTTTCATTCTTTATTCATCTGTTAATACAAGAGTTAAAACGAACATCCGATAACCATTTCAAAACAAGATCAAAACCTCGATCCAACGTCGTGTAATCATTTTCAAAACTTAACAGAACCAACACGTATTCATCCATTCTTTTGTAAGTCGATTGCTTCATGCATCGCCATTTCTCTTGTAAGTCGATTGCTTCATGCATCGCCATCTACCTCTTGTAAGTCGATGGCTTCAAGCATCGCCATCTACCCTTACCCATGGTTCCTCTCTTTGCTCCATCCGTTGACTTTTGTTCTGTTCAAGTAGCACCCATTAGGTAAAACCCTTTGTATGATAACATAGGTAGGATTCCCTTATTCTTTTGTATGATAACATAGGTAGGATTCCCTTATTCTTTTGTATGATAACATAGGTAGAATTCCCATATTCTTGGTATGATAACATAGGTAGAATTCCCTCATTCTTTGCATGCTAACATTAGGTAGATGTTCCCATTTGTAAATCCTAACACTTAGGTCCATATTGCATGACAACTCTAGGGCAGAGCTTCCCCAGTTTTAGACCTTCCGTGCGTGTCCGATCTTGTGGCATGTCAGTCCGTTCTATTGCAAAGAGGTAACTACCTAAGACTCGATTCAGCGAGCTGCGACACCTATTGCTAGGACGTGAAGACATTTCCCACTCTCCTTTGACACAACTGGTGTCCTCTTTTGTAAGTCCATGTTCAGATGGCAATCCTTAGCCCCTATGTATTCGAACTACGACAACTCTGATTCTCATGTTCAGATGAGATACGTAGGCACGAGATGCGATGTCTGGCCGAGTTTTGACTGACAACTAACAATTAATCCTTGTTTGCTTTCGCCCTTGTTGCAATTCTTTTTCTCTCGCCCTCGTTGCGATCGAGACCTTCCCTTTCTCTTGCCCTAGTTGCAATCGAGACCCTTGTTCCCGTAGTTAGCTGAACTACGTTTTGCTCTGATTCTCATTCCAGATGAGATACGTAGGCATAAGACGCGATGTCTTAGCGAGCACACTTCTCTTTCACCCATAGGTAGCCGAGCTACGAAGACTCTAATTCTCATATTCATATGAGATACGTATGAAGTGGATGCGGTATCCGTGCGAGTCGTTTTCTTTTGACCCTTTTCTTTTGGTAAATAGTATCTTAGATATACACACACCCTTTAGACAAGAACAATAAGAGTGGATCCCGTAGAGTACTACGGATGCGTAGGGATGCTAATACCTTCCCTTCACAAAACCGACTCCTGAACCCAAGATTTGGTTGCGAGACCTTGTCTTTTCCTTTCCTTTCTCCAGGTTTTCTTCGAGCATTTCCTTTCCCTCCTTTGGGATAAATCACGCACGGTGGCGACTCTTCTGTCATTTCTTTTTTCGCCGGTTGTTTTTTCGCACATCTATATTTTTTAGGTTGCGGCAATTAACAGCTCCATCAAATACCATGCCCCAACGGGAACCAGGCTCTGGTCCTTCTACTAGCAAAGGTTCATCACAATCTTTCATTTTCAAGTACAAAATCTCTTTATCTGGAAAATCATATTGCACTGACTGGTAATCTTCAATTGGTTGGTGAGCCAAATGGTCAACCAAGATACTACCTTTGATCGCTTTCTAATATCGGTATTCGATATCAAACTCTGACAACCACATCTGCCAGCGGGCAATTCTCCCAGTTAAAGCAGGCTTCTCAAATATATACTTGATTGGATCCATTTTGGATATCAACCAAGTGGTATGATTCAACATATACTGGCGCAGACGCTTAGCAGCCCAAGCCAATGCGCAACAAGTCTTCTCAAGCATAGAATATCGAGTCTCACAGTCGGTGAACTTCTTACTGAGGTAGTAAATTGAAAACTCTTTCTTTCCAGTCTCATCTTGCTGACCAAGAACACAACCCATACTATCTTCTAGCACAGTCAGATACATGATCAATGGTCTTCCTTCAACAGGTGGAGATAAAATCGAGGGTTCAAGCATATATTCTTTAATACTATTGTTGCAACGCGAAAAACAACCGGCGGGAAAAACACAGAGCCTCCACCGACGCTATTCATTCTCTGACGGAAAGGGAGCGCAGGAATAACCTAAGAAAGGGAAAGGAATGGTCTTGCGACCAGAGATGGCAAGGTACGGGAGTCGGTTACGCAAGAGGAAGGTATTAGCACCCCCTCACGTATGTCGTACTCGACAGGATCCACGCTCAAAAGAATAGGTAAGGGTTGCTGATAAACTGCTCAAAGAATCTGCACAAACTGGAATGAAATAACAGGTGAAAGAAGATGAAGAAAGCGGACTCGACAGGATGCCGCATCCTAGGCCTACGTAGTTTGTCAGAAACAAACATCAGAGAAAGGGAGACATGCTCGCTAGGACATCGCATCCTATGCCTACGTATCTTCTCTAATCAGAGAAAGAATCAGAGCACTCGTAGCTCGGCTAACGCACGCCGAAACAAGACACCGAAAAGAGACGCTGAGACGTCAAAAGAAAAACTCAACAAGGAAACAGAATGCCAATAGATGGACTTATATCCAACTCCAAACAAACAAACGCAAACAGGAAACAGAATGCCAATAGATGGACTTACATCCGACTCTAAACAAACAAACGCAAATAGGAAACAGAATGCCAATACATGGACTTACATCCGACTCCGAACAAACAAACGCAAATAGAAAAGGATAAAACACACACAATTCCTGATTCGATCTCCCAACTCTGTGGGGAGTAGCACTGCTGGGGATATTTACTGATTTGACATTCTCGGAACGGCAGAGAAACCAACTCAACTAGGGAGTCACTTGTTGGGGAAACACCAACCTCTCGACCATGCTGGAGAAATAAATTCTGAAATCGACCTAGACGACCCAACGTCGCGATGCTAAACTCCTCAGAGTAACATCTTCACCAACCAGCTAAACCAATCCTTGAACGGTAACCACGGCGTGGGACTAGCTTATGCTTGCAATGCTGATGCATGAATTTTACAGCGTAATGCTCCATAACCATGGAAATGCTGCGCAATTAATGATGCAATATGCTATGCTTCTCTAAATGATGAATGCATAAAAAATATCCCCCTCCAGGGACAGCACGAGCAATTCTGCTGCGGAACTTAATATCACTCCAATCTCCACCCTGCTGGGAAATAGCACTGCTGCTGGGGAAAGGATAATCCTCACTGGGGATGACCTCCATCGAACTCGATCCGCTTGGGGACTTCGCTGGGGAAAAACTACCGACGCAAACCTCCACTGGGGAAACAACAACCTTCAGACTTGCTGGGGAAATAACACTCTCAACCCTGCAAGGGGAAACAGCAAACTTCAGTCCTGGCTGCTGAGGAAACACCGATCTCGAACCCGCTGGGGAGATAACAATCTCAAACCGCTGGGGAGGTACGAAATTTTGACATGGAACACCTGTCGACTCATCGAACACTGGCATTCACCATCCAACCACAGTGTCAACTTTCCACTTTTGAGAGCTCCCAGACTCATCCAGTCTCTTCGGATTCATCACCTTGTATTCTCGACTTCTCTCTACTTCGAGACAATCGATCTCCTCATATCCGGGCCAACTCTCTAGTCCTCAGACTTTAAAGAGTCTTCTTGATTAACTCTCTAGGATCGTCGCGATTCTTTTGCCGTCTTTTCACCATTCTTCTATTCCTCTTGTCCCTGATTGGACTTCAAAGGATTCTTTTGCTAAAAGGCTTCACATCACAACCTGCAAGTGAGTGAAAATAACCAACAACACCTGCAAAAGAGATCGTTAGATAAAATGTGCCCCAGGCGTGCCAAAGTTTCAACACCTAGGTCACTCAACCTTCCGAATAAGATTTCCGGCTTTCAATCCTATAAGCATGCATCGGAAGGGATCCCTATGTCTCAAAATGCAAAGATTCTTATCAAAATAAACAGATGTTTTTGCAATCAAAGCGGTAATGAAAACAAAAAACAAAATTATTTGACTGAATATGCATTTTATTGGTTGAACAAAAGTGACTCGTAACTGAGCAATACACAGGAAGCAATCCCTGAAAAGAGGTAATTGCGCATAAAAGGAAAATCTATCCTAATGGCAATGTGAAGCCGCGATCTCATCGAGTTCCAACTCGGTTACACCCCATATGTCCTCAAGACTCTCCGTGCTTTCTGCCTTCTGAACAAGACGCTTCCGATCGATCCCTGCTGGGGATTATCCAGGTGTCTTAACCAAAGCACAAACGATCATGCTGGACGCAGTTGTTCGTTTCATTCCCTCTTTTGCCTGGACCGCCCTTTCGGGTTTTCAGTCCACCGGGATACCCTTTTTTGCCCAAGCCGCCCTTGTGGGGTTTTCGACTTGCCGGGTGTACAGTTTTTTTCCTTTTTTCCCTAATTTTTGCCCGAACCTTTTTCATTTTTTTTTCGGTTCGCCAGGATGCCCATTTTTGCCTGGACTATTTTATTCTTTTCGTCCAGCGGGTCTCTCATACGAAGTATTTTTTAACTACGTCCTCATTCACAGGGGATGGAAATCCTCGCCATCCATGGTCGTCAACAACAAGGCTCCGCCAGAGGAAACCTTCTTGACCATGAAATGACCTTCATAATTGGGTGTCCACTTGCCCCGACGATCGTTTTAAGGAGGAAGGATCCTTTTCACCACCATATCTCCCACATGATACATACGAGGTCGTACCTATCGGTCAAAGCACGCTTCATTCGCTGCTGGCACAACTGCCCATGACAAATGGCCGCCAGCCTCTTTTCCTCAATCAGGCTCAACTCTTCATACCAAGTCCTTACCCATTCAGCCTCTTCCAATTTCACATCCATCAGGACTCTCAAAGATGGAATCTGGACCTCGACCGGTAGCACAACTTCCATCCCAAACACCAACGAGAAAGGCGTTGCCCCAGTAGATGTACGCACCGAGGTTCAATACCCAAGATACAAGCTTCGTATTCAACCATATTGTTGGTGCATTCAAATGTTTGTCGGGCAGCAAAAGGAATGTGGGATCCCTTCGGCGTAACCAAAACAGCACCAACTCCGCTACCATTCGCGTTAACGGCCCCATCAAACATCAGAATCCATTCGGATTCAGGGTCAGGCCCCTCCTCCGGGATCGGTTCCTCACAATCTTTCGATTTGAGAAACATGATGTCCTCATCAGGGAATTCAAACTTCATCGGTTGATAATCCTCAATGGGTTGCTGGGCGAGATAATCAGACAATACACTCCCCTTGATTGCTTTCTGAGAGGTATATTGGATATCATATTCAGTCAAAATCATTTGCCATCTTGCAACCCGTCCGGTCAATGCTGGCTTCTCAAATATATACTTGATCGGATCCATATTGGAAATCAACAAAGTGGTATGAACCAACATATACTGTCTTAGTCGGCGAGCAGCCCATACCAAAGCGCAGCAAGTTTTCTCGAGCAGTGAATATCTTGTTTCACAGTCGGTAAACTTTTTGCTAAGGTAGTAAATTGCATGCTCTTTTCGACCAGACTCGTCATGCTGCCCCAGTACACACCCCATAGACCCCTCGAGGACTATCAAGTACAGGATTAACGGTCGTCCCTCCACAAAAGGCAATAGAATCGGAGGCTCCTGCAAATATTCTTTTATTTTTTCAAATGCCGCTTGGAAATCATTATTCCACCTGACCATTTGATCTTTTCTCAACAACTTGAATATGGGTTCACACGTGGCTGTTAGATGAGATATGAACCGTGAAATGCAGTTCAATCTACCTAAGAAACCACGAACCTTCTTTTCTATTCTCGGTTCAGGCATTTCTTGTATTGCTTTTACTTTAGCAGGATCAACCTCGATTCCTCTTTCACTCACAATAAACCCCAGCAACTTACCGGATCGCACTCCGAAAGTGCACTTATTCGGATTCAATCTTAGTTTGAATCGTCTCAACCGGTCAAACAACTTGGCCAAGTCTATCAAATGCCCCTCTTTTGTTTGGGACTTTGCTATCATGTCATCAACATAGCATTCAATTTCATGATGAATCATATCATGAAACAAAGTCACCATAGCTCTTTGATACGTGGCACCGGCGTTCTTGAGACCGAACGGCATCACCTTATAGCAAAAAGTGTCCCACGGTGTGATGAACGTTGTTTTCTCCATATCATCTGGCGACATTTTAATTTGATTATAGCCAGAAAAGCCATCCATGAAGGAAAACACCGAGAACTAAGCTGTATTATCTACCAACACATCGATGTGAGGTAATGGGAAATCATCTTTCGGGCTAGCTCTATTCAAATCCCGGTAGTCCATACACATTCTCACCTTTCCATCCTTTTTCGGCACCGACACAATATTCGCGACCCAAGGCGGATAATTAGTGACAGCTAGGAAACCAGCATCCAACTGCTTTTGTACTTCCTCTTTGATTTTCATGGCCATCTCGGGTCGAGTTCGGCGCAACTTCTGCTTCACCGGAGGACAGTCTTCTCTCAATGGTAACTTGTGCACAACAATGTTGGTATCCAACCCTAGCATATCTTGATAAGACCAGGTGAAGATATCAACATATTCTTTCAACAACGTTACCATTCTGCTCTTGACATTCACCTCCAAAGCGGCCCCAACTTTCACTTCCTCTCTAACCTCCTCGGTACCCAGATTAACAATCTCGACCCACTCCTCGTGCGGTTGAATCACCTTCTCCTCTTGTTTCAACACCCTGGCTAATTTTTCCGGCAGTTCACAATCTTCTTCGCCTTCTTCTTCGGCATGATAGAGCGGATTGTCGAAGTCATATAGGGGTGTAACGGAATTTTTATCAATGAGATCCGGAGAATGATCGCATCTGCATGAATATTGATTCATGCATTGCTTTTGAGGTCGGAACGAGACAAATCAAAAGGAAGGAAAATGAAAACAAGCATTGCCATTTTTTATTATTTTTTAAACTGCAAAAATAAGTGAAAAACAGGGAACACCGCTTTTAATACAAAAAAACATCCATTTATTAATGATGCAAAATGTTGCAAAATGAAACACATGAGGTGGCCCTTACAATGGACCATTACGTTTCGGGCAAAACGTATGGCTTTCATTCAAAAAGAATTGAAAAATAGATATATTACTCTTCACGTAGAGTGACAATGATGATCTTTTAGGCCTTCCAGTTCTGGATCTCCATCCCTGGTACGCACGGTTTTATCCACGATTCGAGCTCACAATCACTGTCAATCTCTTCACCCACCGCATAGACGCGATTTGGATCTAGCATTCCAGCACTGGTGAACATGAACGGTTGACGACGTCCTCCATTCTGCTCAGACGAGCCTTGGCCCGACTAATAGCCAACCCCGAACCTATCTGCTTTCACCGCAATCTCTATCATTCTTCCCCAGCCCTGGGCCTCTCCATTTCTCACCACCTCCATGGTCTGTTTGTAAGAAGAAATGGACGGCTTTTTCTCTTTCTCAGCAAAAATGGCATTCTCCACCTTGACGGTTTTAAACGCCTAACATGGTGTTTCACATAGTTCACCGTTCATTTCCACCTCCATAATTCTCTGAATCGTCTCCCTCATCATTACACACCCATTCATAGTGATAGCCGCACAACAATTATCACAACCAGGGAAAACTCCACTCTTCATCAGATGTCTCTGGACCACAGCCATTGGAGTCCTCAACTGATCCACATCTATCACCTCTATTTTTCTCTTATCCTTTGACATCACGTTCACCCCCATAGGACCATGCATCGGCACGGGGTTAGCATTAACATTCGGCGTCGGTGCAAAATTGATGGCTTTAGAATCCACCAAATCTTGAACGACATGCTTAAAAGCTCTACAACCCTCAATGTTATGCCCGGGTGCACCAGAATGGAACTCGCACTTGACGTTCTCATCGTGACTTGCAAGCCTCTAATCTAGTCCTACCGGAGCCAACGTCCTCGGCTGAACTAACCCAAGATCCTTCAACCTCTTAAACAGAAAGGTATACGTCACGGGTGGCCTATCAAACTCACGATCTATCGTCCCTCTTCTCACTTGGCACCCAGCTCTCTGTGCTCTCTGTTGAGGAGGCTGTTGTTGCTGTTGTACAGATTGATTACCAACAGGAATCGTTACTGTAGCAGCATACGGGTGGTAACGATCCCTATCGTGTCCCCTTTGGGCATACACAACACTCGATTCACCCTCATTCTTGCGCTGACCATTACCAAAGGGTTCCTTTACTCCAGACAACGGAGCATTTCCCTGTATTTTCTCCATTATCAGCCAGCTTTCAATCCTCTCCACCTTCTCGGCGATTGCTTTCTGCTCCAAGGTGAACCCTTGCATGACGTTGATCAATTCACTCATCTTCTCTTTCAGCTCGAGAATGTCAGCGTTGGGTGGATCCATCAGTCTGGGTTTGTTGCATCTGGTAGGGTATCTGTGCAGACGAGCTACGTGCAAAGGGATGATTCTGCGTGCGCGAGTAGTGATTCCTGAGTCAATCAAACAGGTTAGAAACTGATACCTGCAAAATAGAAGACAGGTTATTATGACTCACGCATGCATGCAATGTCTATCCGTATGAGGAACATTCTGTCTTTCGATCCTGGCTTCATCGAGACAGATAAAAATTCGACAACAACATTCTGACATCAGGATGTCTCTCAATCAGAATCTCAATCGAGAATGTACCCTGAGTATGGATAGACATGAGTTAGATGCAGATGAATGCGAAATGGGAATGATGCAGATGCATGAATGCAAGTCACAGTGCCATCCTCCAAGTCATCTGAACATCAACTGTGCGGAAGTTCCGGTCTCTGAACTGATCCCAACCATCTGAGGGACTAGGTAACCACAAATCCAACTCGAGGTTCCGAAATAAACGGAACGGAGGAAAACCACTGAACGGATAACAACAAGATCCTTTGGACAAGCACCCTCAAATCCAACTCGGGGATCCGAAATAAACGGAACCCGCTGATAAATACCGCGGACAGAACTCCGGCGTGTCAGAAATAAATATCCATAAATCCGACTGAAACAAAGTCACCATCAGTACCTGCAAATGATCATTCCCGCCCCACTCACGGGTGTAATCTAGGCCATGGTAAGGTCAAGAGAAACGCAGGATTAACAATCCTTTCAAGAATATCATCATATGCACACTAGGTGTATGCAACGATAATACCCCATCAGGATCTGAACTGCTCGTGATACCATGTTCCGCTAGGTGGCGCCATACCACCCGCTTCCCATGAATCACTCTATTCCTAGGTGTCCTAAAGTTCACTCAAAGCCTGTGTATTGGGCCTTTTACCTCTTGTGACTCCCACCCCAAATCAGAGGAACCAATCTGTACAGAGTCCGGCGCAATGATAATATGATGCATGCAAACATATATGCAAATATATACAATCAAGGTACAACAATCACAAATGCAATAACTAAAACAGCAAAAGCAACCAAAACATTCTTAAAGAGCGCTAGGATTGACTCGCTTAGGGAAATATTCCCCAGCAGAGCCGCCAGCTGTCGCAACGCGAAAAACAACCGGCGGGAAAAACACAGAGCCGCCACCGACGCTATTCATCCTCTGACGGAAAGGGAGCGCAGGAATAACCTAAGAAAGGGAAAGGAATGGTCTTATGACCAGAGATTGCAAGGTACGGGAGTCGGTTACGCAAGAAGAAGGTATTAGCACCCCCTCACGTCCGTCGTACTCGACGGGATCCACGCTCAAAAGAATAGGAAAGGGTTGCTGATAAACTGCTCAAAGAATCTGCACAAACTGGAATGAAATAACAGGTGAAAGAAGATGGAGAAAGCGGACTCGGCAGGATGTCGCATCCTAGGCCTACGTAGTTTGTCAGAAACAAACATCAGAGTCAACGTATTTCGGGGAAAAGGGAGACATGCTCGCTAGGACATCACATCATATGCCTACGTATCTTCTCTAACTAGAGAAAGAATCAGAGCACTCGTAGCTCGGCAAACGCACGCCGAAACAAGACACCGAAAAGAGACGCTGAGACGTCAAAAGAAAAACTCAACAAGGAAATAGAATGCCAATAGATGGACATATATCCAACTCCAAACAAACAAACGCAAACATGAAACAGAATGCCAATAGATGGACTTACATCCGACTCCGAACAAACAAACGCAAACAGGAAACAGAATGCCAATAAATGGACTTACATCCGACTCCGAACAAACAAACGCAAACATAAAAGGATAAAACACACACACAAAAATAAAAGGGTGCCCGGAGAGATCTCGCTCAATCTCCTGCCTACGTATCTCATCTGGCATGAGAATCAGGGCGACGTAGTTCCCCTTAACAGGGGAGAAACTCTCTCCTAACCAGAGACTAGGGAGACAACAAACTAATAGGGAGACTACGACTCGAGCCTAAAAGTTGTCATGCAAACGATCCCTACGTTCAGGTCTCTAATCAGAACCTAACTCACACAGGAACCAAGTCAGTTCAAAAGAATAAACATCAACCACAAGTGAACAGGCATCACACACTATATGCAAACAAGTGGCTCAGACAAATGGTTGGGCTTTAGTCAAGAGGGGTCATATCAACCTCGACAAACAAGCAAAAACTATAGGGGTATCTGGAGCTCTTAACCACTAACATTGAGAGTTAGGGTGAAGCTGATGAAATATGGTAATGAGGATAAGACCTCATGCTCTTAACCCTGGCCTAGGTGAGCTCAAATCAAAGAAAGAGTGGGGATCCAGAATGTGGGACCCTATTCCACTTGACTGACTCTAACAAGATCTTGGGTGTTTATTCAAAAGCATCAGCACGTAGTGCGAGCATAGTGAATGACTCACTGAATAACAGGGGATTGATTGCTAATCCCTTCTATATGTCAATTGCCTCTTCACTTAGGAGGACTTATCAAGTAACATGCCTCACTTGGAGGTCTTTGGCACAAATATAAACATACACAATCAGAGCCTCTTAAGGAGGACTTCAGCTAAATGCTTGCCAAAAAGGTGACAGGACTTCCAGACAACATGGAGTGAGATAGTGGTTACCTAAGTGGTGTATCAACCACACTCCAAAGCAAAGCTCAAGTAAGAGCTAAAGTAACTAATGCACTTGTACAAAAGCCAAACAGTCAATATTGTATTCAGACAAATCAACAGTCAACATAGTAGAACATTTCAATATGTACACAATGCAAGTCATAAGTGCAAGCACTCAAGTGAGTTCATCACACCAATGGACCTACAACACAATAAGGGTTAGTAATCAAAGCAACTTGCATCTCAAGTAATGATACCAAACCAAACATTAGTGCTAAGTGCTCAATACCTGAAATACAAAACACAATTGGTGAGTACAAACCACTAGTACAAAGACTAGGGTCAAAGGCAAGTCAAATAGTCAAAACAGAAGTCAACATTTCACATGAATCATATTCAATCAAACAAGAAAGAGTCCTCAAAAGGACCAAAGCCAATTCATGAGGCAAAGATACCAAATGATCAAGGTGAAGCAAAGGCAAGCAAAGTGCACGCAATTGGACATCTAAATGAGAAAATCCACATTAAAACAGAAAAGCATCCAATGATCATGAAAATGTTTATACAAGCTTATCATGTTATGAATGAACATCATACAAAAACTCAACTCCAAAGGAGATCAAATGACATGTAAATGAAAATGCACAAGTGCAACATCAAATATGTGACACAAATTGTCACACCATATGTTCATGTGTCCAAAACAGTGATGGTATATGATAAAAATCTCAAACCAAAGCCAAAAATTCATGTCACATGTTAGGATTAAGCATGTCAAATTTCACATCCATTGCATAAACCATGAGCATTTTACAAACAAATGAATGCAACATTTCAATATGGCATCATGTTCAATCAAACAATCACAATTAAAAATCCAGAAATACAAAAATCATGAAATTAATGCTAAAAAATAATAGACATCAAAACAAGAATGTGGAAGAAAGTTTGGATCAAATTGGATAATCCTACCATTTTTAATGAATTTTTGAAGTTGAAGAAAATAAAAGGAAATAACATAAAATAATGTGGAAAATGCTAATTCAAATAAAAATCAGAATAAGGCACCAGCAAGTCTCGAACACATGCTTTGCAGGTTAATGCTTCTTGAAGCAATTAAAATTCAGAAAAACAAGAGCTAGGTATCGAACCCTGGCGCTTAAAGTCAATGAGCGTTCAAGTGAAAAACAATTGGAAAATAGAGAAAATGTGCAAACCAAGATTCGAACAGAGGTTTGGATGGTTCACAGCGCTTGAAAGTGAAATTAACAAAAAAATGTGTACATCGAGGTATCGAACAGAGGACATAAAGGTTCAAGGAGTGCCATGGCCAAAACCCTAAGTTCAAGTTGCAGCGGCGGTGGACGGTGGTTTCCACCGTCTTCTCCGACGGTACAGGCGGCGATTCAACAAGAAAATTTCCAGAAACGCGTAAAAATGATACCGTTCGAAAGGTCTTTCAATGTAGAATCCGAATATCACATTATCTAAGCCTAATTCGTCATATATTGAACGGATAGAACGAAAACAAATTCAACATTAAAACTTTAAATCCACATATCTCATTCAATACTTAACCAAATTCAAAACAATTTATATCAGCATACTCAGTGAATCAAGATCTACATGTTTATGGCAAGAATTTGGAGAAATAAGCTGGTCGAATTTCGACTTACTTGATGTGAAGTGTGATGAATTCGTGCGTTCAAGGATTCAAACTTTCCAGATTCACTTCCTTTATCCTCTAATGGAGCTTTGTGCAAGAATTAGCAATTGAAACACCTTGAATCCAGCTCAATTTAAAGCTTCCATTAATTGTTCAAGCTCTTGTCATGCACGAATTTGAATTGAATTCCACCAAATAAACGTTGAAGCTTACTCAGTAGCACTCAATGATCATGATTATGCAAGGAAATTCAAGAATTATGTGAAGAATTTTTGGTTTTGAAGAGAGAGAAAATTGAGAGGGAAATGAGATTTTGATCCAAATTCTGTTATATCCTCAATTGTGATTAGCATTTAGCTTATATACTCTGTGTTAATCATGCTGAAATAAGGATTAAGCCTTGGTTAATTGTGATTAAGGAGAAATGAAGTGGAATCCAAAAAATGCAAATGTGACTATGCATGGTTAAAGTGCACGTGAACAGTGCCATGTTATGCCTCAATTCCACTTAAAATCAGCTAATAAACATGATGGAATGATCAAATGGCTTGTAGCATCAACCAAATTCAAATTATGGATTTTCCCTCCAAAATGCACATGTATGAACACATGATCACATGAACTTTTTTCAAGCAAGGCAATGATTGATTTGGAAATCCTTGGTCATGAGAATTATTTTGCAAAAAGAGTGGACCATTTTGGAGTTTTGGATCAAAAGTTATGCTATGTTGAACTTCCATGTACACTTTGTGATCATTTGGTCATAACTTCTCACCCATTCATCAGATGATCATGATATAGGACTTTTTGAAAAGAGAAGAGAAAGATCTTCAACTATCATGTTTACCAAAAATCCATTTGAAGCTTCTTTGATGTTGGAAAATCAAGTTGAATGTGGTCCAAAAACTTGCCATTTTATCCTCAGCGGTTCCTTTCACCGTTATTCCCTCTTTCGTGGTTATCTTCATCCAGTATTCGATGTCGATATTCCCTCTTTCTTGTGGATAATTGTCGTATGCTAGCAATTTTATCCTCAGCGGGTCCTTTCACTGTTTGCCAGTGATTTGTTCCCCGGATCATTGATTTTTTATCAATGCATCCCCAGTGAGTCCTCTTTCATTTACCCTTTTGTTGGTAATGATTGTTGCTCCCTTTGATCGGTCATCTTTATATACCTAGTTTTGGTATCCCGATGCCTTTCTTTTCCGTTGATTTATCCTTTATTAACCCAGTAACCGGTTGTGGATAATCTTCCATGCGAGTATATTATCTACGTTCTGACGGTAATAGATAATATATCTCATGCACTCTTCAGTCGAAGCCTGTTGTGTTTCCCTAGTTGAGTAAGATTCGTTGTCCCTTGCGGAATCGAATATTCATTTCTACCCCTTTTTATGAGCGTATCTTCCAGTAACCGGTGATATGTCTTCTGGATAATTGTCGTATGCTTGCAATTTATCCCCAGCGAGTTATCTTTCATCTACCCTGTTGTTGTTGGTAACGATT
The DNA here is from genome assembly GCF_024323335.1 of Lathyrus oleraceus. Lineage (NCBI taxonomy): Eukaryota > Viridiplantae > Streptophyta > Magnoliopsida > Fabales > Fabaceae > Lathyrus > Lathyrus oleraceus. The sequence goes on from NC_066585.1 coordinate 55,209,636, forward strand.
GTTTCTCTTTGCGGTAGGTCACCTATTATATACCCAGTAATCGGTATCCCTGGTGTTCCTTCCATGCGAGTATATTATCTACGTTCTGACGGTAATAGATAATATATCTCATGCACTCCTTGGTCAAAATCTTTTGATTGTTTCTCCAATGGAGTAAGATTCGTATTCTTTGTAGAATCGAATATCCATCCTTTAAATAAGTTTGCATTTTTCTCTCTTCAGGATGATGAGTGTTTTGGCAGTAAAAACCAATTCACGTTTTCGGTCGATCACCTATTATATACCCAGTAACCGGTATCCCTGGTGTTCCTTCCATGCGAGTATACTATCCACGTTCTGATGGTAATGGCTAATATATCTCATGCGCTCTTTGGTTGAAGCCTTTTGTCCTTCCCCATTTGAGTAAGATTCGTTTTCCCGTTGCAGAGTCGAATGTCCATCCTGTAAGTCGATTTGGTTTTTCAAGCCCTCCTTTCGGATGATGAGTGTTTTGGAACACACACCAATTCACGCCTTGATTGGTCACCTATTATATACCCAGTAACCGGTATCCCTGGTGTTCTTTCCTTTCTGCTCCCTATTATGACCTTGGTCCCCTGTGGAGTCAGATTTTCCTGAGTTGAAATACACCTTTTTCAGGTCTTCCTCAGATGATTTGGTCGATTGATATCTCTCACCCGTACACAGGTCTTAGATATTCATTCTTCCTGAGCTTGTTACTCACTAACCGGTAACACCTCATCCTTTTGCTTCCTCTGGAGAGTCTTTGTTAGACATTCCCCAACGGAGTTTCTGTTGTGATTCACCCTTTTGCTGTATTGGCGTTTTCCCCAATATATGCAATTTTCCCCGGCAGGGAGGTTCTGTGTGAATCTTTCCCCAGTCTGAGTCCGGATTTTCATCTGAAGTATCCTTTATGGATAGTTTTGCTGTATTGGCATTTTCCCCAATACACGCATCTATGAGTCAGCTTGAGTCTTTCCATCGGATTTGTTCCCTTTGGAAACTTTTTTCCCCAGTGTCAGTCCTTTATTTCCCAGTAAAGTCTCCAGTTTCAAGTCGTGTCCTGCTCACGCACTATTTTCTTTTCTTATCCCCATGAGAGTCCCGTCAGAGTCTCTGTCTCACTAGGAAATGCATCATTCCTGTGGATTTGTCTTTTCTTCTGATTTTCTCTTCTTCTTTGTCGACCCGTATCCCCACAGAGTTTGTTTGTTTTGCATTTATACATTTGCATCATGAGGTCTCTCAGGGACCAAAATTTGTCTCTTTGTTGTTATTTAAGCCCATTCTACCCCGTCGAGACGAAGATTTTAACCTTCACTTCTCCGGCTAGAATGACCTTAAATAGGGGCATCTGTAAGACCCCAATTTTGTCCCTAAGATCCCTCATGGCATCATATCATAACATTGCATAGCCTCAAGGATCATTGGACACCTTGCTTCTTTACCTGTGGGTGGGATCTTTCCTGAGAGTGATTCTTGATCACCAAGCATTGCTTACATTGTATATCATTGCTTTTCTTGTTTAATCACTAACCAAAAGCATCAAAAATATGTCATTAACCTTTGTTACTTGAAGCTTAAGCAGTCAACAGGTCAAGGCACAGTCAAGTGAATCCTTTGTGCAAGAGATGAGGTTTCCATTGAGATATGGATCATGTGATCATTATTTTGAGCTTATATGAGCTATAGGTCCATTTTGGAGCAAATTCCCCAAGTGGCAAAGGCCCAGGTTCATCAGGCAATTTCAGGTCATCTGAGGACCATACAATCAACTGAACAGTCAAATTGAAGGCTTTGAGGTGTGGGAAATGATCTGAGACATTCCATTCATATTCAAACAAGGCCTATTCATCATGTCAAACATCCATATTTAAGAATTTGAAGCTAAGTCAAAAGTTTCCCAAAATGGAAAGCGACCTATAATTTCAAGTTTCCAAAAATGGAAGGTTTTTGGACCAAATTCAACTCAACTTTCCAAAATCAAAGAAGCTTCAAATGAATTTTTGTCCAACATGAAAGTTGAAGATCTCTCTCTCCCATTTCCAAAAATTCCAAGATCTTGAGCATTTGATGAATGGTTGAGGAGATATGATCAAATGATTGCCAAGTGTGCATGGAACTTCAAAAGGCCATAACTTTTGACTCATAACTCCAAATTGAGTGCCTCTTTTTGCATAATGCTCCTCATGACATATATTTTTAAAATCATTCATCACTTTGCATGAAATCTCATCACATAACCATTTTCTCATGCATGACCATTTTGGAGGGAAATTTGGAAATTCAAATTTGGTGCATCATATGAACTAAATACCATTGCCATTATGCTTTTGAGATGATTTTAAGTGAAATTACTCATGCACATGTTACTGTTCACGTCCAATTTGCCATGCACCTCACAATTTCAATTTTTGGTCACACACCTTATTCTCACTAATCTCTAATTAACCAATGCCTAATTACATTTCCCGTAGGATTAACACATGGTATAAATGCTAAATCCTAACAGAATTGTTCATAACTTCACATTCTAGATCTCAAATTCTTCTTCCCTCCAAAATTTTCTCTCAATCAAAACTTGAAAATTCTCCACATAGCATAGCAATTTTCTTCCATATTCTGGTTTATTGAGTGTAGTGGATGAAGAATCAAGCATTGGAACAGTGATTTTGGCCAGAATTCGTGCATACTCCAAGCAAACTCATGAAGATGGAAGTGGCAAATTAATCAAGATCTAGTTCGTTTCAAGCTTCAATTCACACATAAAGCTTCAAGACATCATCTCAGGATTGGATCTGGACACTTTAGGAGCTTGAATCGCTGGTTCCATTGTTCTGCTCTTCAAGAGGTGTGAATTTCGAATCTCCTAATTCTCTTTTTTATGTGCATAATGTTGTAGAGCTTCTCATGCTGAGCATTCTGATCTAAATTTCATAAAAAATGGTGAAGTATTGCATGAGTTATGCTTGGTAGAAGTTTTGTAGTTCCAAATGTTTCCTCTTTGATTTGCACTTGTTGTGTTGAATTAACATGAACTGATGCTGGATTCTTGTTGTACATGTGATAACCTTTCGTTTGATATAAATTTCGCGTGAATCTGGAAATTTTTTGTGAGCTTGTTCCTGTAGCTCCGCCGTCTTCACGAAGAAGACGGTGGAAACCACCCTGCCTCGCCGCGTGAGTCGCCGTCTGCAACAGATTGTGCTAGCTAGGGTTTTGTACATGCAGGCTTTCACGCGAGCGTCCTCGTGGCCATTCTATAGGCCTACATTCTTTTGACCTTCGCCACATATGCATTGACCGTGACTGGGCGCCAACACATTAAGTGAAACTACTGCGTTTTGCCTTGCATACACCATTTGATCCTTGGCTCTAGCGCTTTGTGGATTTATTTCATTTACCAGCGCATTTTGGTTGCCACGCGGTTCGGTTCCAGCTGAGACCAGGTTTTCAAATTAATTAACATTTCTTCTTTCCCTCCAAATATTATGTATATGTTTCACATTTTATTTCAATATTTTCTCCAACTTCCAAAAATCACTAAAAATTGAAAATGATTCCAAATAATTCCAAATTTTTTCTCACATGATCTTTGAAATGTCTATTATTCTTTGGTTGTGATTTCATGATTTTATCATTTCTGGAGTTTTGATTGTGGACTGTTATTTGAACATGTATGCAAATGTGATATGCTTCATTCATTGTATTTTGAAATGCTCAATAATGATCCAATTGACATGAAATTTTACACAGTGATTCCCAACATGTTGCATGATTTTTGAGGCTTGGTTGTGTATTTTTCTCGTTTTTCATCTCTGTTTTAGACACATGATTGTATGGTGTGACAATGTGTGTCACACAATTTGATGCCATACTTGTGCATTTTCATTTCTAGGTCAATTGAACTCTGTTGATTCTAATTTTTGGCATGGTGATTGTGTTTGACATGTTGTATGCTCATAAAAAATTTCATGATTGTTTGATTCATTTCTGTTTTAATATGGAATTTTGTTTCTTGATGATCAATTGTGTGTTTTGAAATTGTCTTTGCCATAGCTTGCTCATGTGATGACTTTGCTTAATGCTTTTGACTTGGTCCTTTTTAGGACATGTTCTTACTTGATTAAATGAGCTTCATGTTGAATATTGGTTGCTGTTTTGGCTTTTTGATTTACCTTTGACCCTAGGCTTTGCCCTAGGGGTTTGTACTCACAATTTGAGCTTTGCTTTTTCAGGATCAAGCAATTAGTTCTAATGGATGATGTAATATCCTTGCTTGAGATGCAATTTATTTTGTTTAACTAATGTTGATTGTGTTGTAGGTCCTTTGGTGGCTAACTCACTTGAGTTGTTGACTTACATTGTGTATATTGGTTATCTCACTATTGACTGTTTGATTGTTTGTCTGAATGTGAATATTGACTTGTTTGATTTTCTTACAGGTACTTTAGTAGCTTTAACTCATTACTTGAGTTGCTTTGCTTTGCTTGTGGTTGGAATACCACTTAGGTAATCTCTTTAACTCCATGTAGTCTGGAAGCCCTGTCGTTTATGTTTGGCAGGCATTTGGCTGAAGTCCTCCTTAAGAGGCAATGTCTGTGATTGTTCATATTTGTGCCATGTAATTCAAGTCCTCCTAAGTGAAGAGGCAATTGTCAGATAGAAGGGATGTGCAATCCATTCCCTGCTATTCAGTTGAGTCTTTCATCTTGCTCGCATTACGTGCTGATGCATTTGAATAAACACCCAAAATCTTATACATCGAGTCAGTCATTGTGGAATAGAGTTCCTCATTCTGGACTCCCACACCTTCTTTGACTCAAGCTCACCCAGGCCAGGGTTAAGAGCTATGAGGTCTAATCCTCATCTCCCATTTCATTTGCTCACCTTGACGGTCAATGTCAGTGGTTAAGAGCCTGACACCCATTCCAGTATTTGGCTTGTTTGTCAAGGTCGATATGACCCCTTGACTAAAGCCCAGCCTTGTATGAGCTTCTTGGTTGTGTATAGCGTGTGATAATTGATTGCTTATTTGCTTACTTGTGCATCATTCATATGTTTGCTTTGCATTTGTTATTTGTTTTGTTTGAGGAGTCTGGTGTAAGACCATTGATTGGCTATCTGTTTCCTGTTCCTTTTGGGGAGCTGGATATAAGACCATTGATTGGCACTCCATTTCCTGTATTGTTTTGTTTTGAGGAGTCAGATGTAAGACCATTGATTGACTATCTGTTTCCTGTGTTTGTTTCTTTGTGGAGTCAGATGTAAGACCATTGATTGGCTATCTGTTTCCTACTTTGTTTCTTTTGTGGAGTTAGATGTAAGACCATTGATTGGCTATTTGTTTCCCGCCTTGTTTTGTTTTGTGGAGTCAGATATAAGACCATTGATTGGTGTCGCATTACGCGAAAAACCGGCGGGAAACGAAGACAACAGAGCCGCCACCGTGCGTTATTTATCCCAAAAGAGGGAAAGGAAACGCTCGAAGTAAACCTGGAAAAGACATGGTCTCGCGACCAAAGAGAAAGGGATCGGGAGTCGGTTATGCGAAGGGAAGGTATTAGCACCCCTACGCATCCGTCGTACTCGACGGGATCCACGCACAAAAGGAAGGAATATGGTTGCTAAAACACTGCTCACAAACACACACTGGCTGAAAGAGACACAGGAAAACAAAAGAAACTGACTCGGCAGGATATCGCATCCTGGGCCTACGTAGTCTATTAGGCATAGACATCAGAGTCGACGTAGTTCGGAACTAGGGGAAACGTGCTCGCTAGGATGTCGCATCCTATGCATACGTATCTTCTCGGACTAAAGAAGAATCAGAGCACTCGTAGCTCGGCTAACGCATGCAAGACAAAACAACACGGGAAATCGACTGCCAATCGTTGGACTTACGTCAAACTCCACACAAAAACAGGCAAACATGGAAACCGAATGCCAATCGCTGGACTTACATCAGACTCCGAACCAAACACACACACACTAGAAACCAAATGCCAATCGCTGGACTTACATCGGACTCCAAGCACACAACAAGAGGATACGGAATGTCAATCGCTGGTCTTACGTCCATCTCCTAACACACAACAAGAACAAAACAAAAAGGGCGCCCGGAGAGATCAGCTCATCTCCTGCCTACGTACCTCATCTGGTGTGAGGATCAGGGCGACGTAGTTCCCCTACGCAGGGACTAAGGACTAGCCTAACCAGATAACAGAGGGAGACACAACTAGGGAGACTAACTCGAGCCTAGATGTTATCATGCATATAATCCCTAAGTTAAGGTTGCTATCTAACTTATACAGGGAGCAAGCTATCCTAAACAGCACAAACAGTCAAAGCAAACAATCACAAATAGCACACACTATATACAAACAAAGTGGGCTCACACAATGGTTAGGCTTTAGTCAACGGGTCATGTCAACCTCAACAAACAAGCCACTGTATCAGGGTGATGTTACCTCTTAACCCTAACATTGAGAGTTAGGGTGAAGCAGATGAATAGGAAGTGAGGGGTGTGCCTCATAGCTCTTATCCCTGGTCTGGGAGAGCTTCATGACAGATGAAGTGTGGGTTCAGAAAGTGGGAACCCTTCTACACTTATGACACTGACTCAACTGTACAACTGTACAAGGATCTTGGGTTACTATCCACAATGCATCAACACAGTGGTGTGAGCAAAGGGATGACTCAACTGACTAGCAGGAGATGGATTGCACATCTCTTGTATCTGCCAATTGCCTTATCAAAGGTCTTTTCCTGCTTGGGGACAAAGATAAACAAGCACAAGCATTGCCTCTTAAGGAGGACTTCAGACAGGTGCCTGGCCAAGTAACAGGCCAGGTCTTCCAGACTACATGCAGTTAGAAGGTTATACCTTAGTGCTCAAGATAGCAAGCAAAGAAAAAGCAAGTTCACAATGGAACTATAACAACTAAGGTACCTGAAAACAATCCAACATAATCAGTACACCAGACAAACAAAAGTCAAATAAACAATGGTCAACAATTAACTGTACAGTCAAACAACAATCAAGCAAAGCAATGCACAAAGGTGCAAGCCACAAGGCCTAGGTACAAGTCTCAAAACCTACAAAACAAACTCAAGGTTAGTCATAAACAAGCAATGGACCAACTCCAATTGAGTGCACATCATCAACTATAAGCAATTGTGCTCTTTAACCTGAAACAAAACTCAAACGTGAGAAGCAAACCTCTAGGACAAGGCCTAGGGTCAAAATGAGAGAAATAATTCACAACAGAACATGAAAATTGGAAAGAATCAAGTTCAATAAAATAAGAAACAAATCCAAGTGGTCTCATATTCATATCATCAACCAATTTCATTTCATCAAGCATAGAAGGCAAGGCATGCATATTCAAAGCTCATAGAACCAAACAGAAAGATTCAATTCAAACCAACTCAAAAATATTTTGAATAAATCCCCAGAAAAATCATGGCTAAACAGCACTCATCAAAGGATCATCATACCAAAATTCAAGTCATTTGGACAAAGGGAGGCATGTCAATTAAAATCCATAAGTCAAGCATGTTCAAACAAGCTCATACAAGGCACCAAATCATACATCAACTTCAAGCAAGCATAAAACAGAATTGGCACAAGATAAATGCATCAAACCAAAGCCATGGCAAACATCAAGGGGTCTAGAATATATGTGAAAAATTTCAAGTTCATCCAATAAACAACAAGAATTTCACAAATCATATAAGATCATGACTCACAAAATGTCCATAAATGGTCAAACAGAAGAGAAATTCTCAAACAAATTGGAAATGCACTCAAAAATTCTACAACAATTCATACTCAATCCTAACATCCAGAAGAGTCAACATGCAAAAATTCAGATCATTGGACATAGAATTGGCATGGCAAATAAAATCAGAAAGTCAAGCAACCCAAGGTGTGACACAAATTGTCACACCTAATTTCATCATACCATATCTCATCAACCAGGAATGATAAAATCACAAACTCTATACCAAAAAATCCCTAAAGGTGTCTAGATTAAGCATGCAAATTTTCAGCCTCATTTGATTAAGCATCATCATTTCACAATCAAAATGGTAAGCAAGGTACATGGAAGAACACATGTGAACATTCCCTAGCCAAACTAAAAATCCAGGCGTGCACAATTTTTGTAAAAATCACCATAAAATAGTAGAGATCATAAGGAACATGGCACAAAAAATCTCATGTGAATTGGATCATTATTTTGAGAGATATGAATTTTCTAATGAAGAGAAAAATTGAAAAAAAGTGATGGAAAGGCATGTGATCATGAGAAGCATGTGTGAAGAAAAATGCCAAGCCAACTATGAAAATGCTCTCGCTCAGTATCGAACTGAGGAGAGATTTGAATCCAAGCGCGCGCCTAATGAAACTCACTGTTTCATTAAAGGAGGTGGCGCGCTGCTATTGGTTGCATGGTCCAGAAACACAAAAAACATGCAAATAAGCGAGGACATGGATCTACACGCTTCTGGAAACAAAATATTAGGGTTCATGTGACATTCATCCAGTTCATCACTCAAGAACAATTTCGCACAGAAAATCACAAGCAGCATACCAATAGAATCCTCTCTTCATGTACATCAACAATCTCAACTCGAATTAACCTAATTCTCCCTATCAAGCACGGATCGAGCAAAAGAAATCTCACATGTCAATCTTAAAATCAGCATATCTTGCTTAATTCTCAATGAAAATCAACGATTCAAAGCGCAGTACACTCAGCATGGAACGATCTACATGAAGCATATCATTATTTCATGAATTGAGAGCATCGAAATCCAACCTTAATTGACGTGCAGGTTTGGATTTGAGGTTTTCAGGACTTGTAAGGTTGAAACAGATCCTCTTCAATGCTCCAGTAGATGAATGGATGATGGATTGTAGCTCAATTGTCTTTGATGATGCTCAAATTCGCAACTGCCATTAATGGAAGCTTGATGCAACAGTTCCAAGTTCTGCTCGAAATTGATGAATCCTTGCTTGCAGGAGGTCCAATAATGCTTGTAGATGTTGGATCAGTGAAGAACAACGCAAGTTCTATGGAAAAATTCACAGAACAATGGAAAGAAAAAGTTGAGAGAATTTGCAATTTTCGATCTAGATCTGAGATGAATGAATGTTAATTGTGAATTCAGTTAACATTAGCCTTATATACCATGCCCTAATGATCTTCCTAATCTCAATTAGCCAAAACCAAAGTAATTAGTTGAAATGAAGTGTTATGCAAATGTTGGTCAAAACACCCTATGTGCATGGAGTGATTACTACAGTGCACGTTTCTTGGCTCAATTCACCTCAAAATATCATTTGGAGCCAAATGCCAATGTTGGAATGCATGGAAAATGCTTAGTTTTCAAATTGACTTTTTTCCCTCCAAAATTCAAATTCAAATCAAGTGGAAAATGCAATATTTTTGTGATGATTTTTGATGAATGGCAATGCATGATTATGATAGCTCATGTTAAAAGGAGATTGTAGCAAAAAAACCCCACATGATTTGGCCAATTGGTGTGAAAGTTATCCAAGTTTGAAGTTCAAAATCCATTGACAATGATTTGATCATAACTTGCCAACCACACATGGGAAATGCATGTCCTTGGACTTTTTAGAAAGGTGAGAGCAAGATCTTCAACTTTCATGTTGGACAAAATTTCATTTGGAGATTTCTTGATGATGTAATCTTGAGGAGAAAACCTTTCCATTTTTGGCAATTTCAAATTACAGGTCACTTACTATTTTTGGAAACTTTTCATCTGACCTCAAATCCTTCATTGTTGATGTTTGAAATGTCAAATGAGACTTGTATGGACATGAATGAGGCCTCTCTAACCATCTCCCACCTTCAAATTCATGATTTCATGCACAGTTGACTTTGGTTGACTTTCTAGGGTTTCAGATGCATTGTGCAATGACTGATGACTTCTGAACATCTAATCCTTGGCCAAACCACTTCAAAATGATCCCTGGGTCATGTGAACTTGATGAACCAACCTTAGGGCTTTGCTTCAATAGGAAATGCACTTGCTTGCTTGCCCAACTGGATCTCCTGACCAGTCTTGACTGATGACTTGCACTTGGGCAATGGACAATGCAATGCTATGCAGTGGACAATGTAATGTTAATGACCTAAAAAAAAGGTATGTACAAAATGGTAGGTGCAAATTTGAGGTGCTACAGCTGCCCCTATTCAATCAGCTGGGAACCTGAACGGATGAGAGCAACGGGATTGAATACCAAAGAACCGTAGAAATTTGCACTCTGCGGGATATGATACAAAGAAAAGCCAAGCCATTTACCGATGACGGCTGCACGATAACTTCAGGAAAGCGAAACCATTTACCGATGGCTAAATACTGGAAACTTGATATTTACCGATATCAACTTCAGCGAGACCATTTACCGATGGCTGCTGGGAAACATCTTGATATTAAAAGGAAGCAAGACCATTTACCGATGGTGGCTTCAAAGGAACTTGATATTTACCAATATTAACTTCAGCAAGACCATTTACCGATGGCTTCTCCAACTGGGGACTCGATATTTACCGATATCGAAGCAAACGGGGCCATTTATCGATGGCGGCTAAACTGGGCATTTGATATTTACCGATATCGAAGCAAACGGGGCCATTTACCGATGGCGGCTAAACTGGGCATTCGATATTTACCGATATCGAAGCAAACGGGGCCATTTACCGATGGCGTCTCCACCCGGGGAGGAAAAAGATATTTGCAATTGGAATCAGACAAGACGTTTACCGACGACTCCTGGGGATTTTTGATTTTTATCAAAAGGAAATATGCACGACCAGACATTTACAGATGACTGGGATGAGACTCGATGTTTACCGACATCGAAAGATGATGTTTACCGACATCAAAAACGACCAGACATTTATCGATGACTGGGGGGAAATACTCGTCCAGACGTCAACGGACGAAAGGGAGACGCTCGACGTTTATCGACACCAACGGAGAGGTGAACACTTCACTGGGGAAGAAAAAACAAATACTTGCAACCGGAAACCAGATAGGACGTTTACCAACGACTCTACTGGGGATCTCTAGCTGGGGAATTATCAGACATTTACCGATGACTGGGGAAAAACTCGACGTTTACCGACATCGAAAGATAATGTTTACCGACACCAAAAAATGACCAGACATTTACCGATGACTGGGGTAGGACTAGATGTTTTACTGACACCGAAACAATGGTGTTGACCGACACCAAAGAAAGAACACACGCGGGTGCTGACATGACACTTACCGGTATCACAAGAATGACATCTTCAATACGTCCAAGCAAGGCTAACCACTTGCTGGGGATCTCACTGGGGAGAAACAAGCTTTCCGTTCGCGGACGGGTGAGGAAATAAACCTCTCTGGGGAATATCAATCCTGAATGCTGTCAGGAGCAACTGTAGCAAACGTGCTGTACCGATGTTAAACAAATGATCTGCCTCTGCCGGGGATATGGTCTGATTGGGTTAACACATGAATGCATATGTTTGAATTTTTCTATGGCGTAATGCTCCAAATTGAATGGAAATGCTACGTAGTTTGAGGATGCAATGATCACTATATGCAAAATGCAAATGATTAACTCCTGCCGGGGAGCAAACTGATCAAATACTCCAACCCTGTGGGAAGACTCTGTCTGAGGAATACTCTGCGGGGAGAGCACCGACTTCTCACTCGTGCTGGAGGAATAACACTATTGCTAGGGGAAAGATCCCAATCCACTCGGGGGACTCCGCTTAGTAAGCAATCAATACAACTTTGCTGGGGAATACACAAGGCGACTGCTGAGGAACCAATAATACAACTCCACTGGGGGGAAAAACAAAGCAACTCGCTAGGGAGTAATAAAGCGACTTCACTGGGGAGAACCAACCAATCCACAGGTAGGATAAACTCTGCTGGAGATAAATTTCTCTGAACCCGCTCCACTCGGGGACTCGCCGCGGAAAATCACCAACACCAATCTCTGCTCGAGTGCTAGGGAAAGCAACTCTGTTGGGGATAACACACCACTCTGCTGAAGAAGAGCAAAACTCTGGTGGGGAAAGTAATATCAGACTCTATGCTGGAGATATACATCCACAACCCTGCTGAGGACAGGCGCTCACAACCATGCTGGGGATGATGATACTTCCAACCAGACTGCTGGGGAATAAACTGCTAACACCTCCGTTGGGGATATACCATCCTTCCAACTCAGTGGGGATAATCCTGCTTCCAAACTCAGCTGGGAACTGAACAACTGGGGAAATCAGCAAATACAGGCCTGCTGGGGATAGGCAATCCTTAGATCTGTTGGGGAATAGAAGGCACTATCCACAGACATCTCCGCAGGGGAACATAGCTCTGATAGCTTCCATACTAGCTTAGGGAAATATCTGCTGGGGAAACATCCTCACAGATGCCCACCTGCAAAATAGCACAACAAAAATGCCCCCAGGGGATACATGGACAAGATACGCTCAAGTGTCCTCAACATTCAAAATGATTTTCAAATGTTTCATCCTTTTGCACGTTATTGTTCAGCCTTCATGTTCTTAAATGCAATGCTTATCAAAAAATTCGGACGTTTTTGCAAACAAAACAGTAAAAATAAAAACAAGAGAGCTATTTATCTGAATAGCGACTTTTATTGATTGAAAATGGGCCTGAGAAGGCAAATACATTGGGAAGCAATTCCTAGAAAGAGGTAATTGCGCACAAAAGGAAAATAAACTATCCTAATGGCAATGTGAACACGGCATCCATTATTTCCCAATTCTGTTATAACTCACAGATCATCATTTTTCCTCCCAACTCCTTGCTTTCTGAGAAGAATGACTGGACCGATCACATCTTTTGAGATGGCAGACGACAAAGCGCGATGAAGTACAGATAACTCAGACTGTAGTCTTCGCTCTAATCCCTCTTTTTCCTGGATCGCCCTTTCGGGTTTTCAATCCACCGGGATACCCATTTTTGCCTAAGCCGCCCTTGCGGGTTTTCGACTTACCGGGTGTACAAATTCTTTTCATTTTTATCCCTAATTTTTGCCTGAACCTTTTCTCTTTTGTTCTTTTTGTCCAGCGGGTCAATTTATGCGAAGTATTTTTTGACTACATCTGAGTTAACAGGGGACGAGAAATCTTCACCATCCATAGTTGTAAGCATCAAGGCTCCACCGGAGAAGACCTTCTTCACAACATATGGACCTTCATAATTAGGAGTCCACTTGCCCCTGTTATCTGTACCGGGAGGAAGGATCCTCTTCAAAACTAGATCACCAGTTTGATAGCTTCGAGGACGCACTTTCTGATCAAAGGCTCTCTTCATCCTTCTCTGATATAACTGCCCATGGCGTACAGCTGCTAACCGTCTCTCTTCGATAAGGCTCAACTCGTTAAACCTTTTTCGAATCCACTCGGCTTCGTCTAGCTTGACATCTAACAAAACTCTCAGAGAAGGTATCTCCACTTCGACTGGTAGGACTGTTTCCATACCATACACAAGGGAGTAAGGGGTTTCCCCGGTCGACGTACGTACTGAGGTACGGTACCCATGCAAAGCGAAAGGCAGCATCTCATGCCAATCTTTGTACGTAACGACCATCTTCTGCACAATCTTCTTGATATTCTTGTTTGCCGCCTCAACAGCACCATTCATCTTAGGTCTGTAAGGAGAAGAATTGTGATGTTCAATCTTGAAATCTTTACAAAGCTCTTTCATCATCTTGTTGTTGAGATTCGAACCATTGTCAGTGATGATTCTCTCAAGAACTCCATAACGACAGATGATTTCTTTCTTGATGAACCGGGCAACCACTTGTTTGGTAACATTAGCATAGGAAGCTGCTTCCACCGACTTGGTGAAATAGTCAATCGCAACCAGGATGAAGCGATGTCCATTAGAAGTAGTAGGCTCAATCTTCCCAATCATATCAATTCCCCACATGGCAAACGGCCAAGGCGAATTCATGACATTCAAAGGACTTGGTGGTACATGCACCTTATCAGCATAGATTTGACATTTATGGCACTTCCGAGCGTACTTGAAACAATCGGATTCCATAGTCATCCAGTAATAACCGGCTCTCAACAATTTCTTCGACATTGCATGACCACCAGCATGGGTACCGAACGAACCTTTATACAGCACATCATCCTGATTCAAGTAAAAGCTTCCAGCTAGCCTTCTCAGGGTTTTCTTGTCATTCTTAGACGCACCTTCAGGATACTCCTGGCTCTTGAGGAAGTTCTTGATATCATGATACCACGGCTTCTCATCAATCACAGACTCGGCTGCGAACACATACGCAGGCCTCTCGAGTCGATTCACCGCAATATGTGGCACATGATTCCACCATTGAACTTTGATCATGGAAGACAAAGTAGCCAAGGCATCAGCCATCTGATTCTCATCCCGGGGGACATGATACAACTTCACCTTCTTGAAGAACGTCAGTATTCTTCTGGTGTAATCTCTATAAGGAATCAAATGCGGCTGGTTTGTATTCCAATCTCCATTGACCTGATTGATCACTAGAGCGGAATCTCCATAGATGTCAAGCATTTTGATTCTCAAGTCGATGGCTTCTTCTATCCCCATGATACAAGCCTCATACTCAGCTTCGTTGTTGGTGACATCGAAAGTCAATCTGGCGGAAAAAGGTATATGAGCCCCTTTAGGATTAATGAGCACTGCCCCAACATCGTTGCCATTCATATTCACAACCCCATCAAACATCTCTGTCCACTTGTCATCAGGATCCGGTCCTTCCTCGACAAGAGGCTCTTCGCAATCTTTCATCTTAAGATACATGATGTATTCATCAGGGAATTCAAACATCATAGGCTGATAATCCTCAATCGGTTGCTCGGCGAGGTAGTCTGACAGAATACTACCTTTAATGGCCTTCTGCGACGTGTACTGAATATCATATTCTGTTAGAATCATCTGCCAACGAGCAACACGCCCGGTGAGAGCCGGTTTCTCAAAGATGTACTTTACTGGATCCATCTTAGAAATCAATAAGGTAGTATGGTTCAACATATACTGCCTCAGTCGGCGAGCAGCCCAGGCCAAAGCACAGCAAGTTTTCTCGAGCAGTGAATATCTTGTTTCACAGTCGGTAAACTTTTTGCTAAGGTAGTATATGGCATGCTCTTTTCGACCAGACTCGTCATGCTGTCCCAATACACACCCCATCGAGTTCTCAGTCACTGATAGGTACATTATCAGAGGTCTCCCTGGAACTGGAGGTATAAGGATTGGAGGTTTTTTCAAATACTCCTTTATCTTGTCAAAAGCTTTCTGACAGTCATCATTCCACCTGATTGCTTGATTCTTTCTGAGCAATTTGAAAATTGGTTCACACGTGGCAGTTAGGTGAGATATGAACCTTGCAATGTAGTTCAACCTCCCTAAAAACCCACGGACTTGCTTTTCCGTTTTCGGTTCAGGCATCTCTTGAATAGCTTTGACTTTTGCTGGATCAACCTCAATCCCTTTGTCACTGACAATGAAGCCTAACAGCTTCCCAGATCTCACCCCAAACGTACACTTGTTTGGATTCAGCCTCAGTTTGAACTTTACCAATCTGTCAAACAGCTTCTGCAAATTAACCAAGTGCTCCTCTTCTGTCTGCAACTTCGCAATCATATCATCCACGTACACTTCAATCTCTTTGTGCATCATGTCATGAAAGAGAGTCGTCATAGCCCTTTGATAGGTAGCACCGGCGTTCTTCAACCCAAATGGCATCACTTTATAGCAGAACATGCCCCAAGGTGTAATGAATGTCGTCTTTTCCATGTCCTCTGGTGCCATCTTGATCTGATTATAGCCCGAGAAACCATCCATGAAAGAGAATACCGAGGATTGAGCCGTATTATCAACCAATACATCAATGTGAGGTAATGGGAAATCATCTTTCGGACATGCTCTATTCAAATCCCGGTAATCGACACACATTCTGACTTTTCCATCCTTCTTTGGCACGGGAACGATGTTGGCCACCCACGGGGGATAACTTGTAACAGCCAGAAAACCCGCATCCCACTGCTTCTGAACCTCTTCCTTGATCTTGACAGCCATATCAGGACTCGTTCTGCGAAGCTTCTGCTTGACCGAAGGACACTCTTCTCTAAGGGGTAATCGATGCACCACAATGTATGTACCCAACCCAGGCATATCTTGATATGACCAGGCGAATATCTCCACATATTCTCTCAGCATCTCAATCAGCCTCCTCTTGACAGAGTCCTCTAAAGCAGCCCCAATCTTGATCTCTCTTCTGGCGTCCTTGGTACCCAGATTAACAATCTCCAACTCCTCCTGATGAGGTTGGATGACCCTCTCCTCTTGCTTCAACAATCTGACCAATTCTGTGGGGAGTTCACAGTCTTCCTCACTCTCCTCTTCAGCTTGGTAGATGGGATTATCAAAATCATGCCGAGCCATAACAGAACTGTTCATAGTGGATTCCGTGAGATCACTTCTGCATGTTAATGCCTTGTTTTAGAAAAAGAGTTCAAGAAAGTCACAAAAACCAAAAACATTGCCATTTTTATTGTTTTGAAAAAAATGAAAACAAAAATAGAAAGACAGGGATCACAAAATTTGATTGCAAAGCGTCCTTTATTAATGATAATCATTAAAAACATGATGAGGCCATACAATGAACCACTACGCCTTGGGCAGAACGTAGGGTTTTCATGCAAAATGAAAAACAAAGGAAAATTACTCTGTCTGAAGAGTAACTTGGACTACTTCTTCAACCGTCCAGTTGTTGATAGACTCCCCTGGTGCACACGGGCGAACCCAGTTGTCTAGATCGCAATCACTGTCACAGTCTTCCCTACCAGTTGCAAAGACGTTACCGTGGTTCATCAGCCCAGCGCTGGTAAAGGTACTCGGACCCTTCTGTACACTTTGCTCTGCTTGGAGAGGCTCATAACCAATGCCAAATTTGTCCTCCTTGATAGGCAAATCCACCATCTTGCCCCAGCCTTCAGCTTTGCCAGAGTCAACAACCTCCTTGGCCTGCTTGTACGAAGCAATCGAAGCACCCGGCTTCCTCTGCTCAGCAAATGCCACCCTCTCGAGAGCAACAGTCTCAAACGCCTGGCATAAGGTTTCGTGGATCTCGCCATCCGCCTCGACATATTTGAACGAGGATAGGTGACTCACCAAAATATCTTCTTCGCCGCATACGGTCACAATCTGACCGTTCCAGACATATTTGAGCTTCTGATGGAGGGTCGACGAGACTGCCCCTGCTGCATGAATCCATGGATGCCCCAATAAACAACTGTAGGCGGGCTGAATGTCCATCACGTAGAAGATGATGTCAAAAACCTCTGGACCTATTTTCACCGGCAAGGTAACTTCACCAAACACAAAACGTTTGGATCCGTCAAATGCGCGCACAATAAGGTCACTAGGAGTGAGCACAACCCCTTCAACAGATATCTTCTTCAAGATTTGCTTTGGCAAGACATTCAGAGAAGAACCCGTGTCTACCAACACGTGAGACAACACTGCCCCATTGCACTCCATCGTGATATGCAAGGCCTTGTTGTGATTGCGACCCTCAGGTGTTAAGTCTAAGTCGGTGAACCCCACACCATGCCTGGTGCTCACATTGGCCATCACACCCTCCAGTTGGTTGACAGAAATCTCTTGAGGCACGTAAGCCATATTCAGCATCTTCAACAAGGCATCACGATGTGCCTCAGAGCACAGCAGTAAAGAGAGAATTGAAATCTTGGACGGAGTCTGATTAAGCTGATCTACGATCTTGTAGTCACTTTTCTTTATGATCTTCATAAACTCCTCCACGTCCTTTTCAAATGAACCCTCAGGCACCTCCTTCTGAGCCGGTTCTTCTTCAACAACAACCTGTTTGCCCTTTGACTTGGCAGAAGCCTCAGCATTAGCATCTCTCAACGGCTGAGGAGCAAACAGTCGTCCACTTCGAGTAAAACCTCCTGGTCCACCAACGTTGTCCACAACGGGACTCACAACCACAGGAGTTTTAACTAGTGCACTGATTGTCACAGGCGCTTGACTTACTGGCCTAATCTGATTCTCAGCCCTTCGATTGCTGCGGTAGGCATTATCATATTTCCATGGCACAACCCTACTATTCTCAACTAGTCTTCTTCCAGACGCAACGATAGTAGTTGGAGCATTGATGGTTACAGGAGCGGAAATGGTAGCTGGGGTACCACTTGTTGCAGGTGCACTAACAACCCTCTGGCCCCGTCCTTCAGACGGTTTGAAATAAATGGTGACGGTCGACACCACCCCATTATCTCTGACAGCCCGACTGAACTGAACACAGCCCTCGTCAATCAGCTACTGAATACCAGCCCTCAACTGGTCACAACCATTCTTAGATTCAACACAACCAATACAACCCTCCTCACAGCCCGGGTAGACACCCCCATTCAGCAAACGGCCCTTCACAACTAGCAGAGAAGTCTGAACATCATCAACATTAACAACCAGATCTTCAGCTTCTTCCCCTTCAATATTGTTCACTCTATGCCCACCATGCTGAGGCATAGGATTGTTCATGATGTTAGGCACTAGAGCGAAGTTGATCGTCTTGGCATCGATCAAATCTTGGACTTTATGCTGGAAAGCCCGACATTTTTCAGTATGGTGCCCTGGTGCCCCAGAGTGAAAGTCACAACGGACGTTGGCATCGTACCCAGGAGGCAATATTGTTGGCGGAGCCATGGTATGCAACTCAACGAATCCCAACCTGAGTAGTTCGGGCAGCAGTTCGGCGTACGACATTGGTAGCGGATCAAAACGTCGATCAGGCATCCTCTGTCTGGGCTGATACGGACGTTGTTGTTGTTGTTGTTGTGGCGGTTGTTGGACTCTTTGTTGTTGTTGTTGACGAGGTGGGGATGCTGGGATGGTTACAGCAGCAACCGGGCGATACTGATTTCTGTTCACACTTCCTCTGTATACATTCCCTCGGTGTTGTACAACATTGGCTTCACCCTCTCTCCGGCGAGGTGCCCCAGCAAACGGTTTCTTAGACGATGAAGAACCCACATCTTGAATCTTACCGGCCTTGATCAAACTTTCAGTTCTCTCACCACATATCACAACGTCTGAAAAACTACCGAATGGGCAGCTCCCCATCCGGTCCATAAAAACACCCTGAAGTGTGCCAATGAACATATCAGTCAACTCCCTTTCCAGCATAGGGGGTTGAACTCTCGCAGCCAACTCACGCCACCTCTGGGCGTACTCCTTGAAGCTTTCACCAGATCTTTGACAAAGACTCTGCAGCTGAGTCCGACTCGGCGCCATGTCCATGTTGTGTTTATATTGCCTCAAGAAGGCCTCACCCAAGTCTCTCCAGCATCGGATGGAATCTCTTTTCAGTTCCATGTACCAATCCAAAGAAGCCCCAGATAGACTCTTGGAAAAAATACATCCACATTTTCTCATCATCGGTGTAAGCAGAGATCTTCCTGTAGTACGCCTGCACGTGGGTGCGAGGGCAGGAAGTACCGTTGTATTTTTCGAACGAGGGTGCTTTGAATTTATAAGGGATTCTCAAACCATCCATTAGCCCCATATTGGTAACATCAAAACCGAGAGAATTCTGACATTCCATAGCCCGGATCTTCTCAGCAAGGGCATCAACTTTACGATCCCTCTCATCAACCCTTCCCAAAACGTCTTCGTCTTCACTGAGCAGAGTGAACATATCCTCTTGTCTGTCAACAATCGGAGCCTGATTACGGGCCGGAGCACGGACTACTCTGGCATTAGCGGTATCTGGAGCAATAGGTTACCCGTTGATTCGAATACCCCTCAATTCGTCACCTATAACATAATTATTGATGGGCACAACCGTAGTAGCAGGGTCATTGATCGGGCCTCCCTCTGGCAGAGCTTGGTTGATCGGTGGAATTGCAGCTTCTTGTCTCTGAACTAGAGCTCGAAGTTCTTCTTGACCTTGCGCAACCCCTTGCATCATATGCATGAACTGGGCCATGTTAGCCCTCATCTCAGCTAACTCAGCTTGCACTTGATCCATGTTCCTTTGATGATTCAGTCTGGTTGAGTAGCGGTGCGGACGTTGATCAGCTATCCTGCCTACACACAGGAACCAAAGTGAGAAGTCACGAACAAGAACACCTGCTATGCAAAATGATATGAGTATGATGTTAATGATGCGTATGATGCACATGATATGTTCATTTCTCAGGCATTCAAAGAGCCTGATTCCCGATGGCAACCTGCAGCAACAGGGGAACAACATATACGAGGTAAATCAGAACAAAATGAAACACCAACAACCTTATCTATAGATAAGAGCCACAGGATCATACAACCAAGTCAACAAAGATCCAAATAATCGGAGTACAACCATGAATCCCATCCAACAAGCCTGGAGGTGATTCTCAACATACACATCAAAGATACAAGCTAAGACAAACGGTCTCCCGGAATGAGAGTCTTCAGGTACTGGCATTTCTCCTTCACTTGTCTTCTAAGCTCTACAACTTCTCCTCCAAGATGGTTCTCTGATGCCTGTCTCAAGTCTACCTCCTTCTTCAACTGGATGTCTTTGTCTCTAAGTTGCTTCTCCAAGTCTCTGATCTTCTTCTGGTAACTGGCTTCAGCTCTCTGCAGCCTCAAGCACTCCCGGTGTTCTGCATCTAACATGGATTCCATCTCCTCGTAGGATCTCTTCTTGCTTCTCAGTCTGCTAGCATCTTCTCCATGCACTCCTCTGAGTTGATGAACCAGGTTCAACCTATCAGCTTTGGCTTTGTAAAGCTCCATCTGGGTATCTTGCTCCTTCTCTCTCAACCAGCGATTCTCCATCAGGGCTTGCTTGTAGTGCTCATCAGGCACACTCTCAGCAAGGATCAAAGGTGGTTGCTCCTGCAACGTCTCCATCCTATCGTAGGGTAACAACAAAGTTTCCACTCTCTCCTTGACCCAATCAGTGTAATCAGGCATAGCAATGGCAAACTTCTTCCTTAAGACAGATCCATCCTTCACACCAATAGTCTTCCAAGCTCTTCCTATCTGCTCCAATCTAGCCGGGTCACGTTGCTTCTCAAAATACACACTTTCAGCTATCTCAGCATCAAGTGGTCTTCCCTTCATCACAAACCCCAACTGGCGAAGAGAAAGAACCGGGTTGTAATTGATGCAACCCTTAGTCCCTACGTGTGGCACATTACGGAATTCTCCACAGCTCATAATGACGTTACGCACATCCATCCGGTAAGATTGCCATCTGATATCATAGGAGGTAAGAGACATAACCCTCTGAGTCCACTTATGCGTGCTCTGAGCATCCACAAAAGGTGCACTGACTGGCAGGAGAGACATGAACCATCTGAGCAAAAGTGGGAGACAACATCTGATGGCCCCACCCTTACCATGCCTACTGTGAATAGCATAGTAAGTGTCAGCTAACAGAGTAGGGACTAGGTTTCTGCCAAGGAAAATAATAACTGCAGCATAGTCCACAAAGTTGGGCATACTCAGGAACAAGACGATCCCATAGATTATGATGGCCAACTGAGCATGAAAAGCTTCCCAATTTCCCTTCTCTGCTTCTTCTCTAGCTACCCTCAACAGAAACTTCAAAGGCAACCCTACAACATCCCCACTGGGCTTCCAATTATCCCTGACTTCTTTGATACCCAACTGGAGAGCTCTGGCAACAACTCTGAAATCAACCTCCTTGGGCACGTCCAAGAAAGGAACCTGATACCGGACCGGGACACTCAGCAGAATGGAGTACTCCTCAAGAGTAGGCGCCAACTGATAATCTTGAAAGGTGAAACAATAAAGCTCTGGGTCATAGAACTGAAGCAGAGTCTGCAACGGCACCGGATCGACTACCATCTTCAACAGTGTCAGAATATCTCCATACTGGTCAACAAACCCCTTCTGGCTACCACTGGTCATAAGGTTGCTCAACTCAATCAGAGACGTCAAAGGCTCACGGTGAAAGCTGTAGGAACAAGTCTTCCGCTTCAACTCTGGGATTGTTGCCATCTTTATCAGTGAATAGACTCTGGAATGTACCTGAGAAATGATATGCATGCAGAGATTAGTTTTTTTCTTTTTTTTTTCTTTTTTCCAATTCTTTTTTTTATTTGCTTATTTTTTTTGAAAATAAACATGCTATGATGCAAATGATGCAGACAAGACTGGCTGGCTGTGTATCTCAGAACACAGGATCGAAGCTTCGATTTAAACTCGGAACCCCAATTCAGCTGAAACCCAAAGTCAACTGAGAAACTGTCATCTGAACCCATAGTCACCAACAGGACCACAAGTCACCAACTGTACCTGTAATAATGATCATTCCCTCCCCACTCACGGGTGTCATCTAGGCCAGGGTAAGGTCGAGAGAAACGCAGCATAAATAACCTTTCACAGAATATCATCATATACACACCCGAAGTATGTAACGATAATATCCCATCAGGGTCTGGACTGCTCGTGATGTCAATGTTCCGCTAAGTGGCGCAATACCACCCGCTTCCCATGAATCACTCTATTCCTAAGTATCCTAGATTTCACTCATGGCCTGGGTATTGGGCCTTTTACCTCATGTAACTCCCACCCCAACAGAGAGAAACAGACAACCAACCAGCCAGATGAACAGATGAATATGAATGAATGCAAACATAAATGCACACATAAATGCAAACAATAAATAAATGAATGCAACAAATAACAGCAAAAGCAACCCAAACCCTAACCTAGAGAGCGCTAGGAGAGACTCGCTTAGGGAAGATGGACCAGCCAAAGGTCAACTTCTCTAATTCCCCAGCAGAGTCGCCAGTTGTCGCATTACGCGAAAAACCGGCGGGAAACGAAGACAACAGAGCCGCCACCGTGCGTTATTTATCCCAAAAGAGGGAAAGGAAACGCTCGAAGTAAACCTGGAAAAGACATGGTCTCGCGACCAAAGAGAAAGGGATCGAGAGTCGGTTATGCGAAGGGAAGGTATTAGCACCCCTACGCATCCGTCGTACTCGACGGGATCCACGCACAAAAGGAAGGAATATGGTTGCTAAAACACTGCTCACAAACACACACTGGCTGAAAGAGACACAGGAAAACAAAAGAAACTGACTCGGTAGGATATCGCATCCTGGGCCTACGTAGTCTATTAGGCATAGACATCAAAGTCGACGTAGTTCGGAACTAGGGGAAACGTGCTCGCTAGGATGTCGCATCCTATGCATACGTATCTTCTCGGACTAAAGAAGAATCAGAGCACTCGTAGCTTGGCTAACGCACGCAAGACAAAACAACACAGGAAATCGACTGCCAATCGCTGGACTTACGTCAAACTCCACACAAAAACAGGCAAACATGGAAACCGAATGCCAATCGCTGGACTTACATCAGACTCCGAACCAAACACACACAGACTGGAAACCAAATGCCAATCGCTGGACTTACATCGGACTCCAAGAACACAACAAGAGGATACGGAATGCCAATCGCTGGTCTTACGTCCATCTCCTAACACACAACAAGAACAAAACAAAAAGGGCACCCGGAGAGATCAGCTCATCTCCTGCCTACGTACCTCATCTGGTGTGAGTATCAGGGCGACGTAGTTCCCCTACGCAGGGACTAAGGACTAGCCTAACCAGATAACAGAGGGAGACACAACTAGGGAGACTAACTCGAGCCTAGATGTTATCATGCATATCATCCCTAAGTTAA